>NW_027507748.1:633952084-634552084 GCF_037356315.1 Lithobates pipiens | reverse complement strand
GGGAACAGATCCCCTTTGGGATTTTTTTGGGGACCGGATTGGAAGTTGGCAGATATAAACAGACACAAATCCATAGGGGTGAATGGAGGGTCCAATCTGGTCCGCCTGAAGAACTGACAGGAGGACCTAATCAGACCCTTCATGTGAAACGGACCTTATTAGTTACTGCTCGTTTAGAAGAGGGAGATGTTAAAAATGGATCAGCCCTGGGTGTGTCATATAAATTAGGTAGGTTGCTGAATTTTTTATTTCCTGGAAAAGAATTGCACAGCTCACAATATGATTTCTATTTTCCTCATACACATCACCGGTATCATACAATACCCCGTGCTATAAAATACCTTTTCAGAGAGCTTAAGTTCACTAAAGCATTGCAACACCATAAACAATAATATAATAACAGGTAGGTGATTTCATCAATGTGCTGACATGCCCACATGCCTCTGACTCACCTATAGCTCCAGCAGTGAGATCTATAGCTGCTTGTAGAGCTGAGTTAGGCGCCATGATTCTGATACGCAGTTTCTACCTAGGGAGGAAAATCACACAATATTTACTTCTACTTGAAGTGGTTTTAAACATTATTTAGCTCAATGCCTTCCTTGCATTAAAGTGGATGTAAACCCAATGTCATCCTTTCTAAATGACTGCCATAGGGGTTATCTAGAAGGATATACATGCCTCCTGCATGTATCTTTACCTGTCAAATGTCTCCCCTCTGTCTGTTATGAGACCCGAAAAACTGCAGATTCTGTGGGTGGATCTGTTGTCTGAAGCTCGGTGGGTGGAGTCGTGATGTCAGTGGACTCCCCGCCCAGCTCTACACTCCCCTTATCAATATGCATTTTCTCCTGTGTATTTCTTACACTGAACTTCTGCTATGATCTCTAACATCCAGTGAAAAGACAGGAAAGTCCCCACATGACTTCAGCATGCCAAATCATGCTGAGGTGGGGAACATCCAATCCTTGCAGAGCAGCAGAAGAAAGGAGTGGGAGGGAATTAAAAAACAATGCATGTCTTAGGCTAGTGCACGAGATATGTAAATCACCTGTCACTCACAGCAAGGGGGAGGATTTGACAAAGTTTTTCTCTGTTTGTCAAGATTTATCTCACTGAACAATAAAAGATGATTGCTCAGAGATGGATTAACTCTTTGTGGGAAGACTGGGCTCAAATGATAGGAAATCGTATACTCTACATTATGACATAAAAAAAATAAAAATAAATTTGGTTTACATCCACTTTAAAGTAAAATGATTAGCGTACAGTCCAGTTCACACATTGTGCTTGCTTCACTTCAAATATGATAGCCTATGTCGCTTTCTTGGTGCTTCAAATTGTCTCCAAAGCCTCCATAGAAGTCTATGACAACACTTGCTAACAGCACCTGCAGATTTTGAGAGGCTTTTTTCCCAGAATGGGAAACCAAGAAGTGAACCTGAAAGATGTCACCAGCAGTCACTTCCGGTTCATGTGTATATATTCTGGGATTGTCTGGTGCAAGACGTCACATCTAGTGTGAAGTGTGAAGCAGCAGGTAGGTGAGCGGGGTCCGGATTGGAGTGAAGCAACTAGCAGATGGCACACATGGCGTGCAACATGGGAACGCTATAGTGGAAGGGTAATAATAAGCTGGAGATCTGCTGAGTGGGCATACTACTGAGCCGAGGTTCTACTGGACCCCATTAAAAACAAATAGAAAATCAATACACACTGGGCATTTGGCAAGTTTCATTAACCACTTCAGGACCAGCTGTCGCAGTTTTACTGCGTCAGGTTGGCTTGGCTGGGCAAATTGGCTTTTTTCTTTTCCTTTTGGCTACTAGGGGCACGCGCATGCGCCCGGAGCCGATGCGAGTGCCCAGTGGGCGCGATGGCTGCCAGGCACCTGCGATTGCTCTTGACAGAGCAAGACCTGGTATCTGTGTGTGTAAACACACAAATACCAGTTCTTTCAGGGGAGTAGAGACAGGTTATATGTTCATACTAAATATCGTCGCCATTACTAGTAAAAAAAAAAAATAATAATAATAAAAATGCCATAAATCTATTGCATATTTTGTAGATGCTATAACTTTTGTGCAAACCAATCAATATACGCTTATTGCGATTTTTTTTTAACCAAAAATATGTAGGAGAATACATATCGGCCTAAATTGAGGAAAACATGTATTTATTTATTTTTTTAAATCTGGGATATTTATTATAGCAAAAGTAAAAGATAATGGGGGTTATTTACTAAAGAAAAAAGTCCACTTTGCACTGAAAGTGCACTTAGAAGTAAAGTCGCTGTAGATCTGAGGGGGACATGCAAGGAAAATAAAAAAACAGCATTTTATCTTGCACATGATTGGATGATAAAATCAGCAGAGCTTCCCCTCATTTCAGATCTACCCCTTAGATTTTGAGCGACTGCACTTCCAGTGCAAAGTGGATTTGCCTTTCGTAAATAACCCCCATTGTGTTTTTTTTTTCAAAATTGTCGCTCTTCTTTTGTTTAAAGAGCAAACAATAAAAGCCGCAGAGGTGACCCAATACCACCAAAAGAAAGCTCTATATGTGGGGGTAAAAAAAGTATGTCAAATTTTGTTTGGGTACAGCGTCGCACTAGCGCGCAATTGTCAGTTAAAGCGACGCAGTGCCGCATCGCAAAAAAAATGCCCTGGTCATTGAGTAGCCAAATCTTTCCGGGGCTGAAGTGGTTAAAGCTTCAAAAAACATCACAGGAGCATCAAAAACACATCAAAAAGTATGTTTAATAAAGTGTATTAAAGTTGAAGCAAAATGTAAATGAGCCCTAGGTATAGCGCTTTCCAAAAAAGCAGTATAGTTAGGCTACACATAAGGACATTTAGGGGGTTATTTACGAAAGGCAAATCCACTTTGCACTGCAAGTGCAGTCGCTCTAAATCTAAGGGGTAGATCTGAAATGAGGGGAAGCTCTGCTGATTTTATCATCCAATCATGTGCAAGCTGAAATGCTGGTTTTTATTTTCCTTGCATGTCCCCCTCGGATCTACAGTGACTTTACTTCTAAGTGCACTTTCAGTGCAAAGTGGATTTTCCCTTAGTAAATAACCTCCTTAGTAATAATCAATCAATTATTATGATTTTGGAAAAGTTCAGTTCACAAAAAATGTATGCACCAAAGTATAGGACCATAGGACTAAAACTGCCTGTATGTGTGAGGAGGTAAGATATACTACTAGGGCCGAAACAACTAATTGATTATGAAATTAATCGATTGCTATTTTCATAATCGATTAATCGGCCAGTAACATAACGGGGTTAAAAAAACTAAAACAAGCCCTTTATAGTACAAAAAGAGCAAATAATCGCTACCGTAAATATTACTTTCACTGCTGCACAGTAAAAAAAATTAACCCCTTACAGTAGCGATTATTTGCTCTTTTTGTACTATAAAGGGCTCGTTTTCTTTTTTTTAACCCCATTATGAGTTACTAAACGTCTAAACGTTCACACCTATGCGTTTTTTGGTGCTTTTTGCAGAAACGCATCACAGTTCATTCAACGTTCACATCCTTGCTTTTTTCAGCTGCTGCGTATTTGGAAAGGGTCAGGGACTTTTTTCAAATGCAAAAACTGTGCTTTTTTTGGTTCAATAGACTTCAAAGGAGAAACTGCAGAAATGCATGTAATGCATTTTTGCAGCAATTTTTTTTTATCTGCCAAAATCAAAAAAGCCTAAAAAAAATGCAAAAACGCAAATTGCAGCAAAATCGCGTTCGCAAAAAATCAAAACGCATAGCAGAAAGCACTGTAGAAACAGAT
Source organism: Lithobates pipiens (assembly GCF_037356315.1). NCBI lineage: Eukaryota > Metazoa > Chordata > Amphibia > Anura > Ranidae > Lithobates > Lithobates pipiens. The sequence continues at coordinate 634,548,289 of NW_027507748.1, read as the reverse complement.
CAAAAGCAAACTGCATAGGTGTGAAGCGAGCTTTTTGCCGGCCACGTGGATCAATTTTCAGATGAGAATATTCAGACAAAAAATCTTTGTACATTCGGTGAATGAAAGAATGTTGTTTGAAATTGTTTGAAATGAATGTAATTTCTGAACAAAAACCACGTACACCGTCTGAAAATTTTCTATTTAAATTTTCCCGTCACTGAGGTTGAAAACAAATGTTGATTTGACACCACTAACGATTGGAAAATCGAATGAACATTCTTAAAATGATTTATTTATTTTTTTGAAAGAAGACATTGTTTTTATATGGCCAGCATATAATAATATATTACAGGTCTGTTTGAAAATCTGCAGAACAGTCTTTTTCTTTTCTATTAAATAAAAAAAAAAATGATCTCAGAGTCTGATGATATTTACCAGATTCAACCTCTAATAGTATATCTAATAGTATATACAGTATATCTCTTCTAATAGTATATTCAGTATATCTCCTCTAATAGCATATACAGTATATCTCCTCTAATAGTATATACTGTATATCTCCTATAATAGCATACACAGTATATCTCCTCTAATAGTATATATTGTAGATCTCTTCTAATAGTATGTACAGTATATCCCCTCTAATAGTATGTACAGTATATCCCCTCTAATAGTATGTACAGTATATCCCCTCTAATAGTATATACAGTATATCTCCTCTAATAGTATATACAGTATATCTAATAGTATATACAGTATATCTCTTCTAATAGTATATACAGTATATCTCCTCTAATAGTATATACAGTATATCTCCTCTAATAGCATATACAGTATATCTCCTCTAATAGTATATACTGTATATCTCCTATAATAGCATACACAGTATATCTCCTCTAATAGTATATATTGTATATCTCTTCTAATAGTATGTACAGTATATCCCCTCTAATAGTATGTACAGTATATCCCCTCTAATAGTATATACTGTATATCTACACTAATATTATATACAGTATATCTCTTCTAATAGTATATACAGCATATCTCCTCTAATAGTATATACAGTATATCTCTTCTAATAGTATATACAGTATATCTCTTCTCTCCGTTATTCTCAGAGTGGATTAGATATTTTGCTCCCTAACCATATAGTTGGTTATTTATTTATATTTACCACTGCATAGAAATATTTAAGAATAAATTGACTTTTTTTTAAGCTTTACATATTAACTGAATTATACACCGCACTTTAAGGTTATTAACCGATTAATTGAAATAATAATCGGCCAACTAATCGATTATGAAAATAATCGTTAGTTGCAGCCCTATATACTACCTATTCCTTATCACACTCCAAAGTACAAAGATAGAACTTTTTCTTCCACTCAGAATGGTGGAAGTTGTTTGTTGGTGACTAGTTATGCATAGTGCAGGGCGCTGCTTAGTTCTTTTAAAGGGGGTAAGGGATATATCATGTATTTAGCCCCCCCCCCCCCCCGTTTACATCAGTGCGATTTGTCATGCGATTTGAACATTTCGAATCACATAAGTTGCACCCTATTGTCTGCAATGAAAGCGGTCAAACCGATTTTGAAAGTAGTTCTTGCACTACTTTTTGCAAGTTCAGGCGCATGAAGTCGCACAGATGTCTTCCAAGTAGCACCTGAAGTAGCACTCATTTGAAATCATGCTGCTTCAAGTGAAGGAGCACGATTTCAAAATCCTGCTCAGTGTGATCGGGGTGTTAAATGAATTAATAATGTTTTTATTCAATAATGTAAAGATGTGTTTTATGATGTATAAGCTAAGGTTCACATCTATACGGGTGTGGGACTGCATTTAAATTGCATGGGTTACTGCACCTGCAGCAGAAACACGCTGCTGTTTAGCAGATGCATGGGGGTGCCATTAATTCTTAATGTACTGAAAAGCATAGCACCAATGGGCATAGTTTCCATGCAGGTACAGCAAATGGATGGGCTGCTTTGCCCACACGAATACAGCCACGTGGAAATCGCATAGATGTGAACCTAGCTTTCATTGGCTTGGGGTTGAAAATCTGTTAAAAAAGAAAAAAAGTTTTCCCAATTTCCCGGCTTTTATTGCTGTCTGTGCCCGTGTTAGGGAGATTCACCCTTTTATTTTGTACTGTTTACTGTTATCACTGAGAGTGAGCGCGGCTTTGAAGCCGGATCCCAGTGCGACTTCGACACGACTTGAATGCGACGTCTTTGATCGAAGTCAATGCAAGTCATAACTAAGTTGGACCAAATGTAGTGCAGGAACCTCTATCTAAGTTTGGAGCGACTCAAGTTGCAGTGAATGGGGTCTGACTTCTGATTCAACAAGTGCTCCAAGGTCGGAGCGATTGTCGCATCAGTGCGAACCGGGCCTGAAAGTGAAAGAAAATGCCAAATTTGGGGTTGTCTCCAGAAAACTAATAAAGGGGAAATCTTCCAATGGGAACACTAGTTCTGGTGACAACCAGGGATTCCCTCACTTTGAGGGGGGGGGGGGACCTCCTCTCACTTTCTGTTTAGCTATGGGACAGGAAGTGAAGGGAAATCTCCCCAATGGGACATAGATGGAAAAATATTGACGGGGTTTATAACCCTCCCTTAATCTATCCAAATAAATAAATAAAGTTTTGCCTTTAGTTGTATTTTAAGTTTAAAATACAGCATTAGACTGTGATTGAGTTCATCAGCAAGCCAAACCCTTCTCAGAAACACAATGCAAAGCAGGCCAAAGGCAACAACTCTGGGTCCCTCGCTGGCATCTTGTCCTGGGTGTCACCGGTCTTTGGCTGTCTTCATTGGCCAACGTGGGATAACGTCCCATCTACACATGGGCAGGAGTCAGTCATCCTGGTGTTCTGCCAGATAGTGTCCTGCCATCATATAGTGTCCGCCCCGTACTGTGCATGCGCAGTACGGGGCAGAAGAAGCTTCGGAAAATCTCTGAAGCTGAACGGCGCCTGCGCCGTGAGTGTAGGTGGTAGCCCCACCATCCAAGCGGACATAGGGTTGTGAAAATGATATGGCCCCTCGCGGGGGAGCTTCGCTCGCCACGCTTCGGGCTCGGCCTCGCTGCACTCGGCTCTTTTATATTCCTACTCTATGTCCACTTGGATGGTGGGGATAGAACCTGGACTCACGGCGCAGGCGCGGCAGGCTGGAGCGATAGGGGGGGGTTAGTTTTGGGTGGTGAAGGAGGGGTGTGATCAGGTCTTTTTGCAGCCCCCCCAATCGATGGAGCACCAGCTGCCACTGTTCTGATTATTGTTTTGGTCTCGTTGAGTCTCAGTTGGACCCAATGAGATTTTCCGTTTTAGGATGACATAAAAACCCTCTTTTTATTGGATCATTTACGTGACCCTATATACAGTTGTGCTCATACGTTTACATACACTGGCAGAATTTATGATTTCTTGGCCATTTTTCAGAGAATATAAATGATAACACAAAAACTTTTCTTTCACTCATGGTTAGTGATTGGCTGAAGCCATTTATTATCAGTCATCTGTGTTTACTCATTTTAACCACTTGCTTACTGGGCACTTAAACCCCCTTCCTGCCCAGACCAATTTTCAGTCTTCTGCGCTGTCATTCTTTGAATGACAATTGCGCGGTCATGCTACAGTTTACCCAAATTACATTTTTATCATTTTTTTTCACACAGATAGAGCTTTCTTTTGGTGATATTTAATTGCTGCTGGGTTTTTTATTTTTTGTTAGGCTAGGTTCACACTGCTGCGATGCGGGAACGCTGCGAATCCCGCATCGCATGTCTCCCGGCGGCAGTTTACACTGCCCTATGCAAACTGCTGGGAGTGTCAGTTAAAAGTTAATGACACCTCCAAATCAGTTCGCATATCGCAGTGCAATCTGCAAACTCGGACAGGAATCGGATCGCATGGTGTGAACACCCATGCGATCCGATTCTGCTGCGGACCAAAAAAAGGGTCCTGTACGAATTTGGGCCGGATGCGATGCGAATTCAGCCATACTATCTGTATGGCTGAAATCGCATCGCACAGAGATCGCATGTGATTTGCACTGCAGAGCTTCTGTTTACATTACGTGATCAGCCGTCATTGGCTGACAGCTGATCACATGGTAAGGGTCCGGGACTGACCCCTTACTCGGATCAGCTGAGTCTCATAGACTCGGTGATCACAGAGCGCACCGCATGTGACCCGCAGGGTGGCACAGACAGCACTTGCTTGGGAGGACATCCATGGATGCCCTCCTGGCAATTAAGGCCAGCACTGCAGGCGTCTTTCGGCTATATCGTGGGTGGCAAGTAGTTAAATCATAATGGCAACAGAAAGTACCCAAATGACCCTGATCAAAAGTTTACATACCCCAGTTCTTAATACCGTGTATTGCCCCCTTTACCATCAATGACAGCTGTTGTTCGAAAATGCAATACAAACGCATTACAACACGTGACATCACTGCAGAATTTTTATTCTGTCGTACGTGAATTTTTGCGACTTTAGTAAAATCATCAGATTCGATTTACATGCAAAAAAAAAAAGGTAATCTAATTGTGTGTACCGGGCTTTACAGTCATCCTATTCTGTTCCTACAATGTATTTATGAAGATTAATTGACTACGGGGGTTATTTACAAAAGGAAAATCCACTTTGTACTGCAAGTGCACTTGGAAGTGCAGTCGCTGTAAATCTAAGGGGTAGATCTGCAATGAGTGGAAACTGCTGATTTCATCATCCAATCATGTGCAAGCTAAAATGCTGTTTTTTTTATTTTCCTTGCATGTCCCCCTCAGATCTACAGCGACTTTACTTCCAAGTGCACTTGCAGTGCAAAGTGGATTTGCATTTAGTAAATAATCCCCAATGCATCCACGTTATTTTTTCTGTACTACATTATAAGAAATTCTGAATAAAAACAATGAAACAGAAGAGATGAATGGGGAAATAAATAGCTCATTTATGGAAAGGTCGCCATTAAGAGGTCGTACAATCAGATTGTACAGTGTATGGCCACCATAAGGAGGTCGTACAATCAGATCAGAGGACTCCAATCGCCATCAGTGTCAGGTAGAGATGACAGATCTGTAGGGGGGGGGGGGTCTCCATAGGAGAAGGATAGGCCCCTGTCAGAATGACATCCATATGGAGCAATGTATAGACAGACACCTTGTGTCATACAGGAGGAGGGTCTTTACATCAGGCCATGTTCTCGGTATGATGATGTCACACATATGACTACAGATCCCTCTATATACAGTATATATATATATATATATATGTATATATACACAATGTCAGTGTGTACTCACCATCCGATGACCCTGTGCCAGGAATAAAACCCCGCCTCCAGCTGTCACTAGGCCCCGCCCCTCCTCCTATAGCACGCTGCTGTCTTCTAGGTCAGTCCGGGGAAGGAGCGCGGCCTCTATATATATGAATGGCGGTGACATGGGGGCGGGATCACACGACTCAGGTATAGGACTCGCTGAATGTATGGGAGACAAGGCCACTGATAGAGGGGTGCAGGGGATGCTTTCATCGCGTCATTTCCGCCCGGGTGCTGTATCTCTATAATGACATTGGAGAGAACCAACAGCTGGCCGAGTCACACACAGCATAGGCTCCCCCGCACCCCCCTAGATGTGTCGTTCCAGAAGCAGCCACTAGGGGCGTGTAAGTCACGTCCGCAGAGCGTCAGGTATACTGGACGTTCATGTCAGCCCCTGACCTCCAGAAGCGGACTAAAGTTCCAACCTCACATACCAGGGCCAATTAAACGACCAACATGTCTTTAAAGACCACATGTAATGGGTGGTAATCGAACCAACAACCTCAGTACTGCAAGAAAGATATCTCACCCAACCCCTTATTTTGGATAGCGTGAATCTGGATTTAAACACAACACTATGCTTTTTCAGTTCAATAAAGAAGCTGCAGAAAAGCACTTAGTGTGTTTTTGCCCCGATTTTCTGTATTTAATTTGCCCAACAACAAATTAGCCCAAAAAAAAAAAAAAAATGAACATTTTGAATCGTGCAAAAAAACCCCCACAACAAATGCGGCAAAATACGCAAGGCTCAACGCCGTGAAAAGCCACATGGGCTACTTTTTCATGTGTAGGGAAGCCCAATGAAATTAAAATAGCGGTATGAATGAGGACTAACATGGGTTCACTTAAAGAGGAAGTAAACCCTTCCAAACAACTTGGACCTATAGGTAAGCCTAGATTAAGGCTTACCTGTAGGTCCAAGCAATATCTCCTAAACCTATATGGTTTAGGAGATATTTGCCCGAAAATGGGCACCGCTGTCTACGGCGCATGCGCCGTAGACAGCGGCGCGCAGGCGCACTAAATGCTGCAAGTCCAAGAATGGATTTGCCTAATTTGTCGACTCCCGTGCGCATGCGCGGGAGTGACGTCATCGCGGCTTCGCCGAATGGCAGCGGCGGAGCTGCGAGACGCGACTCCCGTGCGCATGCGCGGGAGTGACGTCATCGCGGCTGTGCCGCTGTGATTCGTCGGAGCTGCGAGACGCCACCAGCAACATGGATGCGGCGGACTACAGGGGACAGCGGCGACTTCGCTGGCTCCTGTGTCAGGTAAGTGACACATAATGAGCTACTATGCGATGCATAGTAGTCCATTATGCTTTACCTTTGCAGGGAAAAAAAGAGGAAGTAAACCCATCAGGGTTTACTTCCTCTTTAAAGTGATACTAAAGGCTCGTTATTTTTATTTTTTAAATAACAAACATGTCATACTTACTTCCACTGTGCAGATCGTATTGCACAGAGTGGCCCCGCACATCCATTTCTGGGGTCCCTCAGCGGCTCCTCCCCACATTAGATAACCCCCTGGGAGAAGCGCTCTCCCAAGGGGGGTTACCTAGCGGGCTCCCGAGTCCATCATTCGGCATCCATAGAGGATGAATGCAGAACTCGGCCCCGCCCCCGCATCATTGGATTTGATTGACAACAGTGGGAACCAGTGGCTGCGCTGCTATCAATCTATCCAATCAAGAGCCGGGAATCCAGGGAGAGAGGGGCCGCGGGGACAAGCCGATGAAAATTCAGGGTTCGGGAAAGTAAAACGGGGGGCTGGAGGGCCAGTCCCTGCAAGATGTTTTTTCATCTTAATGCATAGGATGAAAAAACATGAGCCCTTTAAGGACTTTTTTTTACGTAGGAAGGGGGAGAACTGGTTGTTAAACACCAAAACCCTACCAAAAGTGCAGAAAAAATGCATTGGTGCACTTCCATTGAAGTCTATGGACCCAAAAATGCACCTCCCTGAATGAAAAAAGTCTCTGCACCTCCTCCAAAAAATGCACTGCAGGAAATGGCATAGAAGAGACCAGGGCCCATTGTAAACCAGATTAAGGCTCGATTCACATCTATGCATGTTGCTTTTGAGCGTTTTTGCGGTGCTTGTCACGTTTTTGGACACGCGGTTTTACCTCGGGTTTGCTTTTTTTTTTTTTTACACTGTGGTTGATTAGCAACCAGCTATATACAGTGAAGAAAAAATGAAAAAAAAAAACCCAGCAAAAAGCAAATTGCGGCAAAATCACGGTACTTGCATTTTTGATGCGGGTCCATTGACTTCTATTACAGGCAAAATGCTAAATTTTGCATAAAAAAAGTCCACGACCCTTTCCAAAAACGCAGAGGCACAAAAATGCATTGATGTGAACATGTTCCATAGGAACCCATGTTAAAAAAATGGCCCTGCATTTCTGCAAAATGCATCAAAAAAGCGCTAGTGTGAATCAAGCCTAAATAGACTTTTCTGAAAAGGTAAACTTACACTTTAACCACTTGCCTACCGGGCACTTTTACCCCCTTCCTACCCAGGCCAATTTTTTAGCTTTCAGCGCTGTCGCACTTTGAATAACAATTGCGCGGTCATGCAACACTGTACCCAAATGACATTTTAATCATTTGTTTCACACAAATAGAGCTTTCTTTTTGTGGTATTTAATCACCACTGTTTTTTTTATTTTTTTGCTAAATAAACACCAAAAAATGTTAACCCTCCCCACAAAAAAGTTTTAGTTTTTTTCCCCCCAAAACAAAGGTGCTTTATTGGTATCACACAGGATAACATCAAATATACAAAATGACATAACACAATGCTTGATGTATCTTACAGCAGTTGGAACAGACTAAGAAGTTGATTTACTAAAACTGGAGTACAAAATCTGGTGCAGCTCCACATAGAAACCAATCAGCTTCCAGGTTTTTTTGTCAAAGCTTAATTGAAAAAGTTAGAAACTAATTGGCTACCATGCACAGTTGCACCAGATTTTACACTCTCCAATTTTAGTAAATCAACCCCAAAGTAACTATACATGTAAAGCTTGTATTTGTGCTCAAGGTGCTATTGACAGTTGAACATAAAGGATGGTGTGACCAGTAAATCAACTCCGGAAGAATAGGGGAGGAGGGGTAAAAGAAGGAGGAAAAAAGGGAGGAGTTTTCATAGTTTGTTAAAAAATTTCAGAAACAGGAAATTTTTGTCCTTTACTGATGTGCACTGATAGGTGGCACCGATGAGGCGGCACTGATAGGTAGCACTAATGGTGGCACTGTCAGGTGACACTGATGAGGAGGCACAGATTATCAGCACTGATGGGCACTTTTTTGCCAGCACTAATAATCAGTGTTGATGTCCTCTTTAGAGAAGCCTCTTATTGGCTCTCTTCTCCTCATGCTCTAAGTATGAGGAAATGAACACCGATGACCGGCTTATATTTACATCTGTGATCAGCTGTGATTGGACACACCTGATCATGTGGTAAAGCGCCACTGATTGGCTCTTTACCTCAATCTGTGATCAGCAGTGTTCTCCAATGGGTGCGCAGGGGGCATGATCATGGGAGGCCGTCATTTTAATGGCCTTCCAGAACTAGCCGTGATTTGGCTATAGCGTGGTCGGCAAATGGTTAATATGGAATATTAAACCATAATGACTAATATTGTGTATTATGAACACATTTTCTATATCATGCAGGATGTACTGCGAGAGTTAGGATCTGTCACAGCAGCGGTCCCCAAACTTTTTGACACCTTGGACTTGTTCAGTGGCAGCCCCTTTTTTCAGGGTCTGGGGGCATATTAAGGTGTCGGTCCTCAGACCCCTTCACACCACAACCCCCCTGTACAGCTCTGTAATGATTACAGTGCGGTCTTCTTTATATCACAGTGTCCCGTTACATTAGGGTGCCCCTAGTAGTCTGTGCCCCCCCCTTTCTTCTATTCCTTCCTAACATCACAGTGACCCCTTTAAATCTCTGCCTCCCCTGCACAGTCCTACCTTTGGCAGGGCAGAGGCAGTTATCAGCCTATATGCGCTCTCCAGGGTCACTAACCCCGGCTGCTAATGTCATCCTATCAGCAGGGCAGGGGGTCGGAGGAGCTGCAGATCTGGACAGATGGCGAGAGCTTTCCAACTTATCAGGTGATTACCGCTTGTTAATATGAAAAGCCTCCCGCCCTACTGATAGGATGACATAGTCGGCCGGTGGGAGATGCGGGAGAGGATACACAGGCGAAGTGGCACGGCCGCACAGCAGGAGGTGATCATCGAGTGCGGTTTGTGATAGTCCTGTTCAGACCATCGTTGCCACTCCCCTCCTGGCATGTGACCTGGTCACAGACCGGTACTGGTCCACAGCCCGGGGGTTGGGGACCCCTATGGATCTTGTAGTGCAATTGAAAAGCGGCACATGTAAGGTTTCCCAATTAAATCTGGAGTCACCCATCTCCCAGCACATGTGGGCCTGCAGGTGACCAATCTTCAAAAGATTCTAGTGGCATTTGATAATGGTCCAGAATGCCAGTTCGGGTTGGTGAAAATGGGCATCACTTTATATATGCACCAAGGTGACCCTCCCATTGTATTTACTATCCAGCTAATGGATATCTCTATGGATGTCTGTTCCTCTTATCAGAGCCTGATTATTGGCAGTAAAGCTTTAATATATTTAATTGCTTGAAGACAGACTATTTTTTTTTTCATTTTGGATAGAATAAGGGAGGGTTATAATCCCTGTGGTGTGTTTCACATAGCCTTCTGCTTGTATAAGAGCAGTGTGAACAGCAAGCTTTGATGAAGCTTTTAATGTACCATTCAACTGCAGTTTATAAATGTTGAACCCAGATTCTAATGAGAGTGCTGATTGGCACTTTAAAGTGGAAGTAAACCCTGATAGGTTTTACTTCCTCTTTTGCTCACTGCAAAGCCTGCAAATGAAAAGCACAATGGGCTAGTATGTATCGCATACTAGCCCATTATGTGCCACTTACCTGCAAAAGAATCCAGTGATGTCCCCTGTGTAGGCAGCATCCATCTTCTGGCCCCTCTTCCTTTCAGGCCGCGGACTCCAGCTCTGTGATTCGCCAGAGCCACATGACGTCACAGTCATGGAAGCCACGATTAACGGCACAGGCTAGGGAAGAAATGGCACTTCGTTTAATTTTTTCCCCGCACATGCGCCGTTGGAATTTTCGGCAGACTGCAAGTGAAATATCTCCTAAACGGCACACGTTTAGGAGATATTTCCACTACCTATAGGTAGGCCTTATTCTAAGCTTACCTATAGGTAGAAGTCCAAAAAGTGGGTTTACAACCACATTAAACAAGCTGCTAGAAGGCTTTGGCAGTCTTTCAACAAGTTCCAAGAAGTGCTGAAGACTGTTAGCAGCTTGTTTATAGTGGCAAAAAATTGTGCTGACTCCTTTATTTCTGTAACAAACAATATGACTACGGCCTCTATTAAGAGGCAGTTTTTATTTACTTTGTCTAAGTTTAAAACTATTTGGACAGTTTCTATTTAATATCAGTAAGGAGTACAGATTTACATATAAGGTATGCTAGGTTTCGGCACAGGTAGATTTTTTTTTTGGTGCTGTGCTTTTTGCGCTAATAAAGAAAACAATTACAAGTACTTACCAGACCCCTGACAAAACAATAACTTTAAAATACCTGGTGTAGTTGCCCATCTTGGCCACTAGATGTCCCATCACTAAACTATGAACCTTGGCTTTCATAGCCGCTTGGGTGAAGTGCTAGGCCTGCCCCAGTTGTGAGGCACCCTAGGTAACGGATAATGAAAATACTGTATATATAACATGGCAGGAACAGGGTGAAGTCGACATGATATGGGGACTGCATGTATTCTTCTATCTGAGGCCTAAAAACGCCATGTTGGCTGGAACCCAGAATCATTAACGCTTCCACTTGGGCAACTGAGTTGTTACATTGAAACAATTATTAAACCCGCAAGAGAGACTTTTACCTTCAATTGATACCTCCCCTTTCTTTAACCCAGCCTTTCTCAACATTTTACCCCCAGAGCAACCCTTAAAAAAACATTTAGGTCTCAGGGAACCCCAGCTAAAATGAATTCATCTGGGGAACGAAAGGATTGGGCTTCTATGGGAAGAATGCCCTCCTTAGAGACAGCTAAACAGATTATTGTCACGCCGCTGGCTCTGCCAAGGGGCATTGGACCCAGAATTATGTAGGCACCATCAGATGAGAGGTCAACCAGCCACAGGTCAAGGAACACCCAGAGACCTCTGGAGAAACCCTAGTTGAGAATAGCTGCTCTAACCTATATGGTAATGTCTCCTGAAAAGGGGCTTGTGCCCACATGGTTAATATAGAGTCCAATGCTGGCTAAGCTTGTAGCAGGTACTAGGGGAGTCTTCATAGAAAGCCTGGTTAGGCCTGGCTGGGTCACCCCATAAGTGAGGAGCACTAACACCAAAGATGGGGAAATAATTCTCCCACTGACACCAATTATTGGGCACTATCACTTCCACTGATATCAATTATGGGCCACAATTCCTCCCACTGATACCAATTATGGGCCACAATTTCTCCCACTGATACCAATTTTGGGCCACTTTTCCACCTACTGATACCAATGATGCAGTTTTTTACACCCACTAAATGGCAGGCCTATGGCATTGTTTACTCCCACTGATGCCAGGGCATTTTCTATTTCCATTGGCCACAGTAAGGGCCCTCTAAAGCTTGAAGGGCAGTGAACTAACCCTTTGTTTCAAAAGTTTGGAGACTCTTGAATCCAATGGAAGTGCATCAGAAATGCATGTACATGTGTTTTGGAGGCAATTTTGATACTTTTTATACAATAACAATAGGATTCCTCCCTGGACAGATAGAAGATAGTGATTGTCATTGGCCAACACAAAATGAAGCATAGAAAAAAATGCAACACAGACAGACAAGTGTGAACCTAGGCTTGGGGCCTGTTCGCATTTGGTTACTGTGTGATGCTTTTTTTTTGCTGCAGAAAATTCAGGGAAAGCAAACAAATAAATGCATGGCCAACTGGGATCATTGTAAAATGTTGCAGCACAGTATTAACCCCTTCCCATCCCTTTATTAGAGTTTGTACTCAGGGGGTGGAAGGATCAGTGAACATGTGACCACTGCGATTGGCTGTCACAGTGGTCATATGATTGGGAGCCAGTCCTTCTGACTAACAATAGTAAGGATTGAGAGCTGTCTGTGACAGCTCACTCTCTGTGTTGGGAGTGCACATCAAGCGTGCTCCCAGCGCCAAAACATTGTCTGCCCATTGTTGCCTATATGAAGCACGTGGACGTTAAAGCCCACTTTTTTGCCCCCATGGATATGGGTTACATGGGTGGCAACAGGTTCAAGAATCTCCCTATTTTTAGTAACGTGCGACAGGGACCAATTTCTTGTTTATTTCCTAACTTATTTTTGTTACTGCTACCGATTATATAGGTCAAAATGACTTCCGAAATTCGAATCAGTTTAAACAGAGCAAAATAAGTGTTATGAGGACGATAAATAATGAGAACAGCACATTCTGAACTTTTCACCATGTCACCAAACAGAACTTTGGAATTAGTTTATGGATGGCACAATGTTCTAATTCAGCAATTTCTCAGACGTCACATGTTTATCTCTATCACTTTGTTAGCTAAACCAATAATCCAACCATTTCAATATCTTAATGTAAACACTGAATAAAAAAACTTTCGGTAATTTGCAGTCCTTAGAAATTATGCAACGTCAGCTTTAATCCCTGAGCAAAGGGTGGAGAGTGAGAAAGTGATTCTGATCTTGATAACCTCCATAATCAGAGTGTAATGATTTGCTGAAGGTTATGTGTTATCTTGGTGGCTCTTATTTAGCCTCCAATAATCAATCAGGCCTTGGGGGAAATAATGGAGAAGGTTAGGGTACTTCCTTTATAGCCCACTTGTCCTTTGCCAACAGTCTGGGCTAAGTATGAACTATTGAGCTTCTAAACAATTCATTGGTGTTTAACCCCATTCAGACAGCGAAAGTTGGGACTTTAAGGGGTCTTTGTGCACTGGTCCAAATCATTTGGTGGAGGGGGGATTATGGTGTGGGGTTGTTTTTCAGGGGTTGGGCTTGGTCTCTTAGTTCCAGTGAAGGGAACTCCTAAGGTGTCAGCATACCAAGACATTTTGGAAAATTTCATGCTCCCAACTTTGTGGGAACAGTTTGTGGATGGCTCCTTCCTGTTCCAACATGACTGCGCACCAGTGCAAAAAGCAAGGTCCATAAAGACATGAATGAGCGAGTTTGGGGTGGAGGAACTTGACTGGCCTGCACAGAGTCCTGACCTCAACCTGATAGAACACATTTGGGATGAATTTGAGCAGAGTCTGCAACCCAGGCCTTCTCCTCTATACCAGTGCCTGACCTCACAAATGCGCATTTGGAAGAATGGTTAAACATTCCCATAGACACACTCCTAAACCTTGCCGACAGCCTTCCTAGAAGAGTTGAAGCTGTTATAGCTGCAAAGGGTGGGCCAACTCAATATTGAACCCTATGGACTAAGATTGGTATACCATTCAATTTCATGTGTGTGTAAAGGCAGGCATCCCAATACTTTTGGTAATATAGTGTATGTGTGTGTGTATAAATATATACATTAATTATTTTCATAATATAAAGATCTATATCTATTTTTTTTATAGCAATTACCTTTTTCCTTACCAATAGTAGGTGACAGAAGGATTCCAGACAGAATTTTTTTTTTTGGAGGGGGGAATGCATTCAAAATTGCTTTATGGTGGGTTTTTATAATATATTGTATTCACACCAAATGTAATGAGTACATACCAGTCTGCCAGACAATACCCAATGTATGTAAAGGAAAGATTTATTACAAAATACTCTCATATACTTGTAATTATTTAAAATAGTTTGCACTAATATACATCATCCTATGTATAAACCTTTCATGTCAAGTTATGAAAGCGTCTCGATCCTGGCAGTGCAGTGCATGGCACGCAGAACATTAACACTGAGAAATCTCTGCGGAATTTTTCACTTCAGTCACGTCAAAAATCTAAGACCGATGCTGTAACACTTAATCTTCAAACTTCTGCATCATCATTTTTCTGCTGTATTCGTATGCTACAAAAAGAGCTCCATTGGCTGGAAAAGCTCGGATTAAGGTGGGCTTCAGTCCGGAATAGAGAGTAAGGATACCTGGAAAACAGAAAGACAGTTCAGTAATGGTAGACACATAATTGAAGCCGAGCTCCGGGGGAAGCAAATTTTATATAAATACAAGAGGCATGTGTATTCTTACTTGAATCTTGGTGTGCTTTGTGTATTTTTTGCTGGGCAACGCAGCTGCTATACTTGCACGGCATCCCTCCAGATGTTTCCTGGGCTACACACTTAAAGTGGTTGTAAACCCTTACAAACCACTTTGACCTACAGGTAAGCCTAGATTAAGGCTTACCTGTAGGTCCAAGAAATATCTCCTAAACCTATACGGTTTAGGAGATATTTGCCCGAAGACAGGCACCGCTGTCTACGGCGCATGCGGCGGCGCGCAGGCGCACTGAGCGCGGCATTTCCAACAACGGAGCTGCCGCGCGTGTCGGCTCCCGTGCGCATGCGCGGGAGTGACGTCATCGCGGCTTCGCCGAATGACAGCTGCGAGACCCCACCGAAAAGATGGATGCGCCGGACTACAGGGGACAGCGGTGACATCGCTGGCTCCTGTGTCAGGTAAGTGACACATAATGGGCTACTATGCGATGCATAGTAGTCCATTATGCTTTGCCTTTGCAGGGAATGAAAGAGGAAGTAAACCCATCAGGGTTTACTTCCTCTTTAAAGTGTTTGTAAACCTTTTTCTTGTAAAAATAACAAACATGCCTATACCTACCTTCTCTGTGCAATAGAGGCTCCTCCTCTTCATTGGGTGCCCCACTTTCCATGGGAGCACCCTGTGCGGGCTCGCTCGTGAGTCCCACTGCTGCGCCCATTGACACAGACAGCAGGACTCAGCCCTACGCCTCGCGTCACAATGGTTCCTGCTGCTATCAGTCTGTCCAATGAGGAGAGAGAGCGGCTGGAGCCACGGTGCTTGTGCCCATCACTGGATCAGTTCGGGCTCAGGTAAGACAATACCTGGGGGGGGGGGGGGTCAGTCGGAGAAGCTGCAGCCCAGAAGTTTTATCACCTTATATCATCATCAATCATTAGGCGTCCACGCTACAGCTGAAAGAGAGCTGCAGCATGGACGCCAATTGCCAGGAGGCCGTCCCTGGATGTCCTCCTGTTTATTTCCTCTCTGCGTGTCGCCACGGGGGCGCATCAGGGAAATTCTGTGTTGGCCATGTCCGTGTTATGAAGAAAAATTTATATTTTGCTAAATTTTATCACAGAAACAAAGAAAAATGCCTTTTTTTCCCCAAAATTTTCAGTTTTTTTTTATTTATAGCGCAAAAAACCCCAGAGGTGATTGTCATTCAAAGTGTGAGAGCACCAAAAGCTGAAAATTGGTCTGCTCACGAGGGGGGTTTAAGGCCCCTTTCACACTGGGGAAGGAGTGGCGTTGGCGGTAAAGCAGCACTATTTTTAGCGCCGTATTACCGTTGTTCTAGCAAAGGTATGCGGCCGCTAGCAGGGCGGTTTTAACCCCCGCTAGTGGCCAAAAAAGGGTTAAAACCGCCCGCAAATCGCCGCTGTAGCGATTTCAATGGGTAGGAGCGGTGAATACATCGCTTCTTCACCGCTCCGAAGATGCGGCTAGCAGGAGTTTTTTCACCGTCCTGCTAGCGCACTGCTCCAGTGTGAAAGCACTCCGGCTTTCACACTGGAGTGAAAGGGGCCAGATTTTTTCAGGTGCTATTGTGAAAGGGGCCTAAGTGCCCAGTAAGCAAGTAGTTAAGGTGAAAAACCTTGAGGCTTTACAACTACTTTAACACTCCTGCCTTGCAACAAGAGTTTCAGCACTGGTTATGATGCAGACACTGCAGATTTTCTCATTACACCACTGACTTTGTGATTATAATAAGGGCAGACCCTCACATTCAAAGATACAGTATATACAATTTCTTCAAAACAAAAAATGTATAAATCTGTAAAAAAATTGGCAAATTCTTTGTATTATATTTAATTTACAAAGAAGGGAATAACTCCACCCAAAACTCTTTTCTAGTTTTGGATAGATGGGACAAGGGTAAAAATGCAGTGATGTTTTTATTGTTGCCTGTGATCCTGTTTGGGAGATTCACCATCACATTTTACACCAGAGAATCTCGACAGGTCAGAATGTTGCTCCCTAGCTAATGTCACTTTGCTATCGAAATGTCATTTGTGTGTCTATTGTTAGCATATGAGCACTGCAGCACAGCTATTGGCTCCTTGCACTGCTTCTTCCTTTTCCAGGAAAATGCCAATGGATATCATGACACATTTAGGTACTTACCCTGCTTGCATTAAAAAAAGAAAATGGATTTACTGGCCCCAACCTACCGTAATCCCTAATTAGCTGTTCTAAAGTCAAATGTATTCACTTTGCCCCTGTGCAGTGACGCCAAGGCTGTACAGGCAATATATCTCTCTCTCTCACACACACACACACACACACACACACACACACACACACACACACACACACACACACACATGGTAACTTGGGTTTTGATGAGAATATATACCTTCATTTCTTAAAATGCTTGCAAATGTCTTCATGAATCCTGCTTGTTTTCCCGTCATAGAGAGAACTTGGATCCGTGATTTAACACAGTCCACTGGGAATACAACCAACCATAATGAGATCCCACCGAATCCTCCACTAATCATCAAAGGAAGAATTCCTGGGGACAGGAAAAAAAAATGTGTCTAATCACAATGTTATCAAATCATATTCATGCATGCTCACAAAAATGTTTTATTATATTGTGTAATTTATATAGTGCATTTGAAATAGAATTCCTATTTTTCCAGTATTTTAACAGTTTTGTACTAAAGCTAAAACTAAAATAAATCTGGAGGTGCATTAACGGTTCAAAGTCCACCTACTCATTACTTCTGCTTCTTGTCAACCAATAGCTGTGGTGTCGTAATGCAAAAATAGATACCAAACAGGCCATGCCCTAAAAAAGGATGCACCTGTGAAATTGTGAAAAACTGATACCCAAAATTCTACATCAGTGAGACTTTAAAAGCCTTTACAGGTTATAATTTTAACCACAAATTATTTCCCTATAATTATTGTTTTCATTCCAAATGTTGCGACAATACCTCACATGTGTGGTGTAATTTATGTTCACATAAACATGCATACCCTACGTTGCGTGTTTGCACTGGGGTGTGTACGGGTTGACAGGGGGTGCTTTTGAAAACTTTAAAATTATTTTTATTTATTTTATTATACTTTTTTTCAACATTTTATTTTATTGTTTTCTTTATTAAACTTTATTGCTATCACAAGAGAGCTAACAGGTCCCCTATGTGATAGCATTGGCAGGTGACAGGTTCTCTTTATGGAGATATTAGGGATCCATTAGACCTCCACTGCCCCCCGCCCTGTCCCCAGGACTTTTGGCCCTGCACTGTACCTGCAGATGTGCAACCATGGTCTAGAGCGCTTTATAGAAGAGGCTTCAGGGAAAATATCACCGTATTCCTCATCCTCTAACCCGGGGGTCAGCAACCGGTAGATCCTGATCTACCCATGGATCAGGTGACAGGTGACAAATAGATTGGGTGCCTTCCTACTGACATCTGGAACCTGGTAAGGAGGGGAGCCATTTAGCGGAACCGATTCTTTGTATTTTCCCCCTGTAGCAGCTGAAAGTTGGCTTCTCCACCTCTCCCTCCCACCAGCATTCAGCTGCTGCAGGTAAGTTAGCTGGGAATTTCTGTTTGTTGCTTTTTTGACATGTGTTGCCATTCCATGCGCTCCTAGCTGCAAAGGCCAGTTATAGGTTCTGGTGGGTGTCGTTTGTGTAAAGCCATATCATACCTAATTCATCTTTTGTTTTCCCACTTTTTGTAAAAAATGAGCGACCCAATTCATATCCCCCAAAGAAGAAGAAGTATCCTGGGACCTCTCTGAGCAGAGTGCTAGTCAGACCATGATAGAGACCCAGCGGCCCATCTGTATGCATTATATTCTTCACCACCGACCACACTGTGCTAAAGAGAGGCAAACATCAGTTATTCACAGACCATCATTTTATTTAACAGTACACATAAATATCTAAAGTATTTTATATATTTTTTGTTTCTTTATTATAATTTCTACTAAAAATAACAAAAAACAAAAATGTTTCATGGATTTAGCACCCTTCTAATACTGCACAAATTAAAACCTGTGTCTTTGTGTAAAAAAAAAAAAATGCAGGCTAAATCCACCTGCCAGCTTACTGACAATTTTGGGCAATTTTTTTTGCCTTTTGCCGAGGCACCCCTGAAGATCCCAGAAGGCACCCTGGTTGAAAAAGCCTGGAGTAGATGACCCAGTGCTGGAGGAAAATTGACTGTGTGTAGCTTTTAATTCTGGAAAAAGCATAGGTCGCCAGCAGCATGATGCCCCGTACACACGGTCGGACTTTCTGACGGAAAATGTGCGATGGGATCATGTTATCGGAAAAATGTGTGTGTGGCTCCATCTGACTTTTTCCGCTGGAATTTCTGACATAAAGTTTGAGAGCTGGATCTAAAATTTTCCAACAACAAAATTTGATAGTTTAAATTCCGATCGTGTGTAGACATTTCCGACGGAAAAAGTGCCACGCATGCTCAGAATAAATTATGAGACGAAAGCTATTGGGTACTGGCCAGTTTATAATCCCGTCATACGCATTCTTCGTCACCGCGTTCAGAATGATCGGATTTTCCAAAATCCGTCGGAAAAAAATCAGACGGATTTTGTTGTCGGAAAGTCTGACCGTGTGTACGGGGCATAAGAGAGATCCTGTGGGACATTCAGCAGTTTGTGAAGTACATCCTGAAGTTCTGTGCAGTTCAGCCAAAAACTGAGGACTCCTCAAGTTATTCAGTTCTACTGTTTTGGGGTATCCAATGTGCCCTCTCCCTATTCCAGTTCATCGTTCCCAATAAAAATCTTAAAAAAACCCATAGATTGTTTTCTGAGCCAGTGGAAGAATGAAGAAAATGCTGTGTGCCTGGCTGTGTGTGCTGTAAATGGGGAAATGGGACTGTATATTTACCAGTGGCTCCTACGACAGTGCACTACATGAATTTTTATTCAAGGCCAGTACACGCCATAATTTCTACATGCATGTTTTTGATGTATTGTGATTTTTTTGGGTGGTTCCAGTGCACTTTTCCCCCTTCATCTCAATTCAGAACACTCCGGTCAATTTTTTATGCATTTTGGTGCATTTTGCCACATTCCAGATGTGTTCCATGCAGAAAAATGTTCTACATTTGTTAACTGTACTGAACACACTGCACATTTTGGCTATGGACACACTTTAAGCCTTTGCAATCTCCCAAGAGTGTTTCATATTTTGCCAAAGCCACCTGTTCAGCTGAGCTAAAATGTAACATAACATACTGGCATTAGTTTGAAAAATAAAATACTTCACTGCATTGCAAGCTACAGCTCCTTTTTTTTTGTTGCTTTAGACACCAGCAGGGGTCTCCTATGACATGTTTGAAATGAATCAGGTCTATGGAACACCTGCTTTTTTTTTATTTGCATTGTATTTTAAGGTGAATGTATACCGAAAGTGCTCATCAACACGAAACATGTTGGAAGTGACCCACTGATTTAAAGAGAAAGTAAACGTCCTTATAATGTTTGTACCTATAGGTAAGCCTATAATAGGGCTTACCTATACAGTATTTCACAAAAGTGAGTACATCCCTCACATTTTTGTAAATATTTTATTATATCTTTTCATGTGGCAACACTGAAGAAAAATTACACTTTGCTACACCCCTATGTGAAAATGTTACTCACTTTTGTTGCTAGCGATTTAGACATTAATGGCTGTGTGTTGAGTTATTTTGAGGAGACAGCAAATTTACACTGTTATACAAGCTGTACACTCACTACTTTACATTGTAGCAAAGTGTCATTTCTTTAGTGTTGTCACATGAAAAGATATAATAAATTATTTACAAAAATGTGAGGGGTGTACTTACTTTTGTGAGATACTGTAAATATCTCCTAAACTTGTACTGTTTAGGAGAGATTTGCTGTATACTGCGCCAATTATGTCATCGGATCATGCGCTCTGAAAGCATGCCCGCTGGTGCCGTTTCTTCAGAGCAGTGTGCCCTGACCGGCAGCTCCCCTGCGCATTCGCAGGAGTGATGTCATGTGGCTCCAGTCAGTCACAGAGCCGTAGTCTGGACCCGGAAAGAAGACGAGCGAAGATGGATGTGCCCTCCAGCGGGGACGACATGGGCTTTGCAGGGAATAAAAAAACAAAAACAAACAAAATAAATAACTGTGGAGTTTACTTTCTCTTTAAATAAACAAGAAAGGTTGCTGCACCCTGAGGTTTTGCAGAAACACTCCTGCGCACAAGCGAACCACCAGACCGGCTACGTAATGACACAGGCCTTGCTGCCTTCAAGGGCGGGAACCCTAAAAGTCAAAGATAAAAGAAGAACAAAGAGGGAGCACCCGCATTGTGCATTATCCTTTGGATGAGCTCTGAGGAAAAAAGGGATGTTCCCTTCGAAATGCGTCAACTGGCAGTGACTATTGTGAGTTCCTCTGCGACCTCTGGACAGTTTCGTTCATCTGTGACTAGATGCTGCTATTTTGATGACTATTCACATTGCAAGAATTTACATTTCTGTTTGTAAGTAGTTTTGTTTTGTACCTTTCTAATAAATATCATCCAAAGGATAATGCACAAGGCTGGTGCGCCCTTTGTTCTTCATTTATCTCTAAGCCAGTTACCTTGAATGGTATACATACAGTATCTCCTTGCGATACTGGTATTATTATAGCAGCATTATAGTAAGTGCACATGTATCAAAATGACCATACAATGGATCATTTCATATAAATAAACAGCCAATAAAAGTTTAAAAGCCAAAGACCTGGTAATACATTTAGTTGTGTTCTCAATAAATTTGAACTCAAATCAGTTGGCCATGGTGGAATTTTGGTGATCACTTTGGATCAATTTGAAAACTGATTGGTTTCAATAGATTGTTTACATTTATAAATTAATTGGTTGCCTTTTTATCCTATATTTTCAGTTGATTTCAAAATACAGTACAATACCTTGTGTGATGTATCGTTCAATATGTGAATCACTGATCAATCTTTTTTTGTGCTTTTTATGCCCATAGCTAAATCAATTACAAATCGCTACATTGTATGGCCACCAATACAGAAAAAGAAAAGAAGGAACATGCATATGAAGTCACTATATATTATTAGTTTTGACTTACTTCTGCCCCTCGATGATCTTGCCGGACAGCTTCATTTCATGCATGGCCTGAAGACGACACTTGACCAGCTCTGTGGGACAAAGGGCCAGAGAGGCAAATGCCGCTGCAATTGAGCCTGCAGTTGCATTGTGCAGATTACTAAAATGCAGACACAGAAATAGTCTTCAAAATGACAGGGTCATCATTTCACACAAAATACTGCACAGAACACATTTAAATATTGTCAGTGAAGACATATCATTTGATGTAGTGAGAATTAGAATTAAGAACTGCATCTAGCAGACAGAGCCTGTGAGGATGTGACTTATCTTTTTTTAATCCAAACTCTTTTTTATTAGTAATGTCATAAAGTGACTGTACATTCATAAAGAAAAAAAAAATCACAGCATAATAATAGAGCACATACAGTGTAAAAAAGTTAGAAAAATAAAAGCAGTTCTATTATAGAAGATGTGACATACTATATGTAGCAAAGCCTAGTTTTTGGTATACAACAAGCTTAGAGGGTACCATAAAGTGTCAGATAATATCATAAATACTGGATAATGTTATAGAACATTAGAGTATTACTGCAGCTAAAAACAACATGAATTCCATGTGTTGGACCAATAGGAACCCCCAATCCATCCCCGGTATCTAGCAACTTTGTGGGAGAAGAATGGGTGTACTTATGCTAATACAGACTTTCTGAGAGTCAGAATTCACAAAGGAACCCTGGGGTCATGGATGCCACTCTGGGGAGGTAAATTTAGGCCCCCTTCACACGGGGCCGACTCCGCCAGGAGTTCGCCTGCTCAACGGCCAATTTGTCTGCTGATCCCTGCTCGGGCCGCTGAGCAGGTGGATGGCTGGTCCGTGTCTATTCCACTTATGCCGAGCAGACACAGAAACAGCCTGCTCTCCTCTATGGGCACTCGGATGTAAATGGACCGCCTGTCCGTATATTCCTGACTGCAATCCGATCTGATCCGACAAATGGGAGTTTTTTAGTGGAACAGATGGGAGGGGGATTGGAGGGTATTAACAGACACATATCAGTTTACATCTGCCGCTTCATAGAGGGCAATGGATTTGTCTGGTCTGACGCCCTGAAAAACTGACAAGTGGACCTGATCGGTTGGCCCGTGTGAAAGAGGTCTTACATAGTAAACGTTGTGGCATGTTATTGTGCTTGTTGTCCTGGCAGCTTTAGCTAAGATTATTGTATGAAAAAAATAAAATTAAATTAAAATAAAAACTCCCTTTGCGAGCTTGCTGCCCTCCAAATAGTGATCTGGAGTGGACCACTTTAATAAGGGGGTATAGCAACAACTGACAGGAATACAGGAGGCACCTGGCACCTATAGCAACAACTGGCAGGAGTATAGGAGGCACCTGGCACCTATAGCAACAACTGACAGGAGTGCAGGAGGCACCTGGCATCTATAGCAACAACTGACAGGAGTGCAGGAGGCACCTGTAGCAACAACTGACAGGAATACAGGAGGCATCTGGCACCTATAGCAAAAACCAACAGAAGTACAGGAGGTACCCGGCACCAATAGCAAACACCGACAGGAGTACAGGAGGCACACGGTGCCTATAGCAAAAACCGTCAGGAATACAGGAGGCACCCGGCACCTATAGCACAAACCGACAGGATTACAGGAGGCGTCTGGCGCCTATAGCAAATACCAACAGGAGTACAGGAGGAATCCGGCGCCTATAGCAAAAACTGACAGGAGTACAGGAGGCACCCAGGACCCATAGACACATGTGACAGGAGTACAGGAGGCACCCAGCACCTATAGACAAATGTGACAGGAGCACAGGAGGCACCTATATACATATGTAACAGACGTATAGGAGCACCTGGCGGCTATAGACACATGTGACAGGAGTAGAGGAGGCACCCGGCACCTATAGACACGTGACAGGAGTACAGGAGCACCCAGCACCTATAGCAAACGGCTGACAGGAGTACAGGAGTCACCAGGCGCCTGTTTTTTGTGTTTTTTAATTGTTCAACAAGGGTTTGACTTGCAGTTTGCATTGCTGCAATGCACCCCTTTGATCACAACAGGCGATGCTACCCGTCAAACCCTGCAGCCTGAATTAAAAATGTTGTGGCCATGCCATACTTACAGCCCTGTCAGCTGTACTGTTAAGTTCCGGTGGATGATAAAACCATTGCTCAGCCACCTGTTTTACTGCCCGCCGGCCACCCATGTAAAAGAGCCCTTTCTCTTCAGTAAAAGGACTCTGAAGATCATATTTATAACAGAAGGCAAAAGCAGACGTAACCTGTTATGTAAACGTACTGATGATTTGTGTCCCGACAGAATGTTACTGGCATTTAAAAGATGTAGGAAATAATAATAAATTGGGCCCCAGATACTCTGTATCAAAGTGGCCATTTACTCACCATGCTCAGAGGCAAGCACAGGCCCCTTTATCTCCTTTTCCCAGAATTCCTGGACAAGCCAAGGGAAGAAGAGTTTATCTGCTTCCTTCCCTCAGCAGCTCAGTGAGACCACGTCTGATGGGGCAGAGGTAGCTGGGCAAGTGTTTGCCAGCCAGGTGCGAGACCCTGCACTAGTAGAACTGGTATATGGGCAGCCAGGCAAGTGCATAATAGTACACAGCTTCTCCAACTACTATGAAAGAACCTCCACGATTGCTACTAGAGCACTGTGGATCCAGTGGGGTGGTTATTATTCCTAGTGTATGGTCCTCCCTTTTTGTTTTCTCTCCTGAAGAAGCGGGTAACCACGAAACATGTTGGAGTTTGACCATCCACACTTTTACATGATTCTTGGAGGTACCCGTAGTTGCAAGATACCTTCCAATGGAGGTAAGAAAAAAAGGGGGCTGCCTCTAAGAGCAGTATTAATGAATGTGCGTATTCAAGCAAGGGTTGCACCATCATCCAAGAAATTAATGAAATTCATTCTCCCAATGGAGGTGTAGTGATTGCCTAGAGAGGAACCCACTATGTATTTTGAATGAATTTTTAAACTGTAATTTTGACTTTGTGTAATAAAACGTAATTGTTTTAACCGCTTAAGGACTGCCTCCTGCACATTTACGTCGGCAGAATGGCACGGCTGGGCACATGCACGTACAAGTACGTTGCTCTTTAAGTGCCCAGCCGTGGGTCGGGAGTGCGCCGCCACCGGTGCGCTCGCGACCCGGTCCTGAGCTCCGTGACCGTGGGACCCGCGGACCCAATCGTTGCTGGTGTCCCACGATCGGGTCACTAGAGCTGAAGAACAAGGAGAGGGCTGTGTAAACAAACCTTTCCCTGTGCTTCCTACTGTTGCTGTCACCGATTGTCTGTTCCCTGTTATAGTGAAAGACGATCAGTGACGTCACATGCCAAGCCACACCCCCCTACAATAAAAAAAACCCCACACAACATCACACATAACTCCTCCTCGCCCCCTAGTGGTTAACGCCTTCACTGCCAGTGTCATTTACACAGGAATCAGTGCATTTAAATAGCACTGATTTCTGTATAAATGACAATGGTCCCAAAAATGTGTCAAAAATATCTGATGTGTCCGCCATAATGTTGCAGTCACAATAAAAATCGCTGATCGCCGCCATTACTAGTAAAAAAATATTAATAAAAATGCTATAAAAACTATCCCCTATTTTGTAAATGTTTGCGCAAACCAACCAATAATTGCTAATTGCGATTTTTTTGTACCAAAAATATGTAGAAGAATACGTATTGGCCTAAACTGAGGAAAAAATGATTTTTTGGGGGGACATTTATTATAGCAAAAAGTAAAAAATATAGAATTTTTTTCAAAATTGTCGCTCTATTTTTGTTTATAGCGCAAAAAATAAAAACCGCAGAGGTGATCAAATATCACCAAAAGAAAGCTCCGTTTGTGAGAAAAAAAGGACGGCAATTTGTTTGGGAGCCATGTCGCACGACCGCGCAATTGTCAGTTAAAGCGATGCAGTGCCGAATCGCAAAAAGGGGCCTGGTCCTTTGGCTGCAAATCGGTCCGGGGCTTAAGTGGTTAAAAATAAATAAGTTGTTGTGACTCAGGACAGTACAGAAAAAATCCTATTTGCCCCATCCTTTCTCTATGTACTCATATGTTTTTTGGGATGTAGATACCTGTATTTTCAATTACATTCTTTCTGAGCAGCCATTGATAATTACAAGTAGCTGTGTTCTGTGCTGTTTTATTGAAGTAATAATTCTCAGCTAGGCTCTATTGCTATAGTCTTAGGCCGCGTACACACGCGGGGACTGTTCGCTCAACTTTGTCCGTCAAACAGTTTCAGCGGACAGTCCGCTCAAAATTAGCATGGACGGACTTGCCCACACACGACGAACGAACAGTCCGCTGAAACCGTGCGCGATGACGTGAACGGCACGTACGACGGGACTAGAAAACGACGTCCTATACACTGCAATGCAACCTTCGGCGTGTAAATTCTTTCTGAGCATGCGCGAGACTTAGTTTGACGAACAAGCCTACACACGGGCGGACTGTCCGCTCAAACCAAGTTTCAGCGGACAGTTTTTCGGAATTTCCGAAAAACTTTGTTCGTCAGACTGTCCGCTGAAACTGTCCGCTGAAAGCCCACACACGAGCAGACTGTCCGCCGAAACACTGTTCAGCGGACAAAGTTGAGCGAACAGTCCCCGCGTGTGTACGCGGCCTTAGACTATTCTATGCTGCCATGTTACCTTGACTGAGCCACAGAGACAAAAGTCATGCAACTTTGATGTTTTGTATTATCTTGAGGTGTATGCATGCTCTTTGCCATTATTTTGCATTACATATTCTTACATATTTAGGTCAACTGCAAGTTACAGGTACTTCCTGGCTGATCATTTGCTTGATTACCCATTCTGTGACTCAAAAAGACAAAATGAGGTGCCGCTCAGGTAAAGTCCAACTAGACCACTGTGAGTGCAGGCAAGGACAGGGAGCTTGTCCTATCTCCAAGCTGCAGCAAAGTCAAAGGAAAAGATCCATAAGCTGCACACCATGAAGCAGACCCCATGTGCAGGAAGTGAGATAAATGGCAGCCTCAGCCCGGAATTTAGCCAGGCCCCGTCCCAACGCATTTCGCTCTGCCTCTTGGAGGTTAATCATGGGGATGAAGTACATGCACATGGGTCTGCTTCATTCATGTCATTGCTACCCTTATTAGCATGCTTAATTAACATATAACTAAAGGAAAAAATATATTTTTATGTTTTAGATTTAGACTTGAGAGGGATTAGAGCACCTGCGTTTTTTTTTTCTGTCTGTGCCCCTGTTGGGGAAATTCACTCTCTCTATTTGTTCTGTTTACTGTTATCACCAAAAGTAAAAGAAATTCTTAAATTTTGGGTTGTCCTCAGAACAGGAACAGAACTAGAAGGGAAATCTTCCAATGGGGATACTAGTTCTGGTGACAACTAGGGACTTCCTCACTTTTTAGGGATTTTTTTTCTCACTTCCTGTTTCGGCTATGAGACAGGAAGTGAAGGGAAATCTTGCCAACAACAAACTCTGGGTAAAAATAAATGGACAGGGTTTATAACACTCCCTTGCTCTATCTAAAATGGAAAACAAGTTTTAGCTTTAGTTATACATTAGAATGATTTCTCATCAAATATACTTATTTGTGGAATAATGTTAAAGAGAAAAATAAAATCATAAATCAGCCATGAAGGAAAGATAAAAGGCATGCATACTTAGTTTTGCCACTTACCTTAGGGGCACATTCTTTTCTAAACCAGAAATGTTCCGTACAACTCTCTGACAGAAGCCGTAGCTCATGAAGAGAACAGAGTTCTCAGATATATTGGCGAGAAGGGCTGGGCCGGTTCCTTTGTAGAATCCTCGGAAGCCCACCTGTTTGTAAGTCTTTACACCGCAGTCTATAAGCCCTCTATACAGGTTGGGGAATGTCTGCATTTTTACCTTGGCAGTGTCAAATGGCTGTCCGACTAGGACACATGCTGTTCCACCTGAAACAATCGTTTATCATATTGTTTTTATTAACTCCACATCTTCTTACTTAAAACCTTAAGCAGTACCCCAGCAAAAATGGCTAAATACCCATCTGAAATACATACATGTTGACTATTTTACTTTCCAAATGATATGTAATTTTGTTCACACAGTCTTGTAGGAACCTCTGTACAGACACCCCCCCAGTGCAGACCCCCCTCCGTGCAGACCCCCCCCCTCCGTGCAGACACCCCCCAATGCAGACCCCCGTGCAGACACACCCCCAGTGCAGACACCCCTCTCCGCGCAGACCCAATTGCAGACCCCCTCAGAAGTACAGACACCCCCCAGTGCAGACACCTACCTCCGTGTAGACACCCCCCAGTGCAGACCCCCCAGTGCAGACCCCCGAGTGCAGACACCCCTCCATGCAGACAACTCCCCCCAGTAAAGACCCCCCTCTGTGCAGACACTCCCCCAGTGCAGACACCCCCAGCAGTACAGACACCCCCCCTTACAGACCTCAGAACAGCAGTAGTCATACACACATAGCAGTGTGTGTTCCTCGAGCTTGGTTTCTCCTCCTCTGTGGATGTAAACAGAGAGGAGGGGGAGGCGGCTTAGTTCCACCCCGCTGAGGGACACAGCCGTGGCGCGGTACAAAATGCAGCAGGTGGCGTTGGCGGTGCCACTACCCACCGGTGTCACCCCTCTGGCGGGTGTCACCCGGGTGCGGCCCACACCCCCCGCACCTGCCTAGCAACGCCACTGTCTTTGTGTGTGGTTTTGGTGTTGCCTCCTCGTGGATGGGAAGGGCTATGTGTAGAACCAGTCAGATCTTAACCTAGGGAAAACAACTGTATTCTGGAAATTTCTCCCTAAAGTAATTTTAGCTAGGTAAGTTTGGTATACAATTTGGTTAATGCATGACAATCCTATTTAAAGAAGATTATAGATGCACCAAACTAGACCACCCAATATGTTCTGCATGATACTAAAGGCAGTTAAAGTAAAACTATAGGCTATTTTCTTCAGCAAGGCATGGTAATAATAACCAGTGGCGGCTGGTGCTCAAAATTATGGGGGGGACGCACACAAACTGAAAAATACTTAAACCCCCCCAATCAATTGCAGACTCACTGTGCCCCTTAAAACGCAGCCACTGTGCCCATCAAACACAGCCACTGTGCCCATAATATACAGCTACTTGTGCCCATTATATGCAGCCAGTTGCCATCAACTTAGGTTGGGGCGAGGTACAGGCGGATGGTATGTGATGTATCAGTGATTCCCCCTCCCCCACCCCCGTACCTGTACAGGTGCCCAGGAGGATGAGTCCACTCCTCTGCATGGTCTCTGCTCAGCCCGGTGCTCCTTCGCTGCCCTCTGCCCACCTGTATCCATAGCACAGACAGCCTGTGTCTGACCGACCATCCTCCTCCTCCTCCCGGGGACACAGACCACCTTCCTCCAGTGCCATCATCCGGGGCTGTACATCACTCAATCACTGCCACCGAGTACCCCCCCCCCCCACTATTCTGCACGAGCCACCACTGGTAGATTTTTTTTTTCCGCCATCTGTGTCCCATTGCTGGAAGTGACAGGAAATTCCTGCAAATTAAAGGAATTCCTTGGAGACTCCCAGGTCACCACAACTAGTGTCCCAATTGGAACATTTCCCCTTTAATGCTTTTCTGGGGACAACTCAAAATTTGGGGATTTTACTTTACTTTCAATTCCAATAGTAACCAGCATAATTAGAGAGGTTGAATCTCCTTAACGGGGGCACAGATAGCAATAAAAGCTGACAGATGTCCAAATCTATCTCTAATACTCTATTCAAAATGTTAAAAAAACATTTGCCTTTAGTTATACTTTAAAGATAAGAAAAGCTTATGACTATGTGGTTATTATAGATGCTACAAAATATACATATGGAATAGTATTGGTTGCGGTAACTAACATGCCTACTTATTTTCCAATCTTGTTTTCATACTTATGACTAAAATGTTCCATAGCAATCCACAGACACAGCTGAAATTGGCAGAAAATATTGTAGAAGCAATAGGCATTCATTACCTAAAGCACCAGCCGTCAGATCTATTGCTGCTTGGATTGTGTTGTTTGTCTTCATGTTTCATAAATTAGGCATAGGTTTCATAGGGTAACATATAGGTCTAAAAAAATAAAATAGATAAAGAAGATATTGAATATACAATGGTTGTACAGTATAATTTAGGGCTGAATTTTTTTTTATTTGAAACAACATTGAAAATACAAAAGGATGACATTGAATAGTGAAAGAGGCAGCGAGTCTGCTCAATGGCTATCGCCCACAGCTAGACTTGTGTCAATCATATAAACATAAAAGTCTGTTGGTAAGAGTCATAAGAAAATACCATATAAAGGGGAAATCAGTTCCGAAGTTCTTATAAGAAGAGTAATACACAAAATAAAGACAAGTAAAACCAAAAGAGAAGTGTGAAGCAAGAGAAGAGGGAAACAGAGGAAGGGAAAGAGGATTGAGGAGGAGAATTCTGCTGGGGAATCGGTCCACTGAGAAGATGGAAGGAAGCAGCACAATACCATTTCTTGGAGCCCTAAATCAAGGCAGGTGTGAGGGTGGCCCTCAGTGGCGGCTGGTGCTCAAAATTTTCGGGGGGTTCAAACAAACTGAAAAAAAATTCTGAAAAAGACCCCATCAATTGCAGCCTCACTGTGCAATCAAACGCAGCCACTGTGCCCATCAAACGTAGCCACTGTGCCCATCAAACGTAGCCACTGTGCCCATCAAACGTAGCCACTGTGCCCATCAAAAAAGTGGAGCCAAACAAACCACAATACCTTATATTTGTCAATGGTATTATTACCTAAAGCCAACATCTCTTCCATTCTCATGATGGCGTTCACAGTAAAAACCCATTGAAGGAATTAATTATGCAGCCTGTGTATTACTCTTCAGCCCCATACACACTATCAGTTTTTCTGCTGATTTTTTCCTTCAGATTTACCAAAACCATATAATATGAGGTCAAACCTTAGAAGTTTCAATTTGTATGCAATTAGGCAGGCCCTTGCACTACATGGTTTTGGTAAATCTGAAGACAAAAATTAGCAGAAAATCTGATAGTGTGTATGGGGCTTAAGAATAAATCTCCTTAAGAGTGGTTATTAACTTATCATTCAGTGCAGATCCAAAAACATGAGCTTTTTCCCCCAATAATTGAATGGGTTGGGTGCCATGTGGCCAGAGGTACTGTATCTCAAGGTGCTCCTTTATAGGTCAGGTACAGTAGCAAGTACAATATTGGATGACAGGGATCAGTATAGGACCATTCAGCATAAAGAAAATCAGTCTTATTAACTGTGGGAAACCTCTAATAAAAGTGGCCATGCCTGGCCCCTCTCTGACCCCTGATTTGCATGCTAGTTACTATGTTGCACGTCACTTAATCACTTTAGGTCCGGGCCATAGCCGAATGAGGGCTACAGCGTGGACCTCAATTTCCAGGAGGCCATCATAAGTAAGGGGCCAGTCCCGGCCCCTTGCCATGTGATCAGCTATCAGCCAATGACAGTTGATCACGATGTAAACAAAAGCTTGGTAATCGATCATCAGCTTATGTTAAAGGGACATCGGTCCCGAAGAGGAAGGATCACAGGCACCTCATCTGTGCCAATCAGTACCCCCTGCCAGTGGCACATATCAATGCCCATAAGTGCCACCTATCAATGCCCACAAGTGCCACCTATCAGTGTAAGCAATCACTGCCCATTATTGCCACCTATCAGTGCCCATCACTTCCACCCATCAGTGCCCATCACTGCCACCTATCAGTGCCCATCACTGCCGCCTCATCAGCGTACATCAATGAAGGAGAAAAATTACCCGTTTGCAAAATTGTATGACAAAATATATATAAAAAAAAAAAATATAATAATTTTTAATTCAGGCTTTTTCAATTTTTTTTAACAAAAAATAAAAACTGCAGGTGATCAAATACCACCAAAAGAAAGCTCTATTTGTGGGGAAAAATTATAAAAACGTAATTTGGGTACAGTGTTGTATGACCGCACAATTGTCATTCAAAGTGCATCAGTGCTAAAAGCTGAAAATTGGTCTGGACAGGAGGGGGGTTTAAGTGCCCAGTAAGCAAGTGGTTAAACAGGATTAGCTTCACTGCACGGTGACTTCGAAATTAGATCACTGTCTCAATACAACTGACATTTGACAATAGCATCAAGAATTAGGTTTATTCTTTAAGGAGTACTTCAATTTACAAAAAAATGATTGACACCCATGTCTTCAATTTCTGGATACTGGCGACCAATCATACAGCTGAGACAAGAATCATCTACTAGTCAAATGACGGTATGTTGAAGGCTGGCCGCAGGCCAGCCTGTATTTGTAGGAGGAGCCTGAGAGGGCTATTTAAACCTCCTCCTCTGTCAGGGCCAGTGTCGGTAGGTTTTCTGGGTGGTAGCATGTCATTTCAGAGCTGTGGTCGGCCGCGGCTATGGTCCCCCCCCCCCCCCCCCCCTCTCTCATCCCTGAGTCCACACTGGCTTATGGAGGCCACCCTCCCCCCCCTTTTTTTCAGCCCCATGTTCCAGCATGGAGGGGGGGGCAAGCCGTCGGCAGTGGCTTCTCCCAGAGTTCAAGCATGGGGGCAGGGACAGTCCATCTCTCCTGCTCTAAATCTCCCCACAGTTTCGTGGGGACAGCCTGCAGCCCTCCTGGTGAGGGGAGGTGGTCGGCCGCCACTGGCGCCCCTTACAGGCACGAAGCGCCCGCCGTTCTCCTCGTGGGGGGGGATGTGATCGGCCGCGCCGGCTCCCCCCACCCCTGCATATGCTGTGCACCCGACCGATTCTCCTGGCGGGGGGAGGGGGAGGTAATCGGCCGTGCTGGCTCCCCCTCCCCCCACCATGCAGTGCACCTGCCGATTCTCCTGGCGGGGGAGGGGGGAGGTAATCGGCCGCGCCGCCCCCACATAGGCTGCACACCTGCCGATTTGGCCGTCCTTCGCTTACACTCTCCCCTCCCTCAGCTCTCCAGCGGGCTGTCCGCTCGGTATTCCTGCCGGGGGGAGGGGGGGTGATCGGCCGTCCTTCGCCCACATTCTCTCCTCCCTCTGCTCTCCTGAGTGCAGTCCACCCCTCCCCCCCGGTTTTCCCTCCGGGGGGGGGAGGGGGGTGGGCGGTCGTCCTCCGCCTTTCGATCTCCCCTCGGCTCCGGGTGGCCAGTGTGCAGCCGCCCGGTGCTCGTGGGGGGGATGTTTCGTCCCCCTCCTCACACCTGCTTTCCTGGGCTCGGTTCTCTCCCCTTCTCCCCTCGCGGGTACGGAGCGCCCGCCGTTTCTGCTCGTGGGGGGGGGGGGGGAGGTTATCGGCCGCGCCGGCTCCCCCTCCCCCCTCACGTTAAAATGATGATCCGCCGATTCTCGGGGGGGGGGGGGGGGGGGGGATTCGGCCGCGCCGGTTCCCCCCCTCACATATGCAGGGGAAAAAAAAAAGGTGTGGGGTAGAAGGACTGAAGTGTTTGTTTTATGCTTCGGCGGACACTTTTTCCAATGTTAGCAATGTTTCCAGATGACCAGGTTCAACAACCCAACAAGAAACATATTTTTATCATGATTTAAAAAAAAAAAAAAAAAAAGTGATTTTAACCCTTCGATTATTTTTTAATAAGCGTGTCATAATTACCAGTCAGAATTAGATAAGTCGTGTGCTGCCAGGAGTTTTCTGCAACTTATATACATATGTGATGATGTGTTTTAGAAACATCTGTATCTATTCCAAATGTGACCTGGCAGAGCCAAAGCCACTATCCCTTCATTTCTATGTAAGACAACTGTTTTCCTATCCAACACGAAATGTGCCGAGGGGCGTTGTTACACTGGGAACTGCACTGCACTTGCTGTTCGGGCTGCGATTCCGTACAGAGCAGGAACCCTTTCTCTGCGTTTCAGGAGGCTCTGCAGCTCATTCAAATTATGTTTTACCTGACTAAACTGTAAGTACAATGTGCAAAGGGCACCCGGAGCAATTTCACGCATCTAACAACACTCCTGAGCTCCACATGGTGGGCCTCCTGAGCTCCACGTGTTGGTGGGTCTCCCCCCCCGAGCTCCACGTGGTGGGTCCCCTCCCCCCCCCGCCTGTGCTCCACATTGTGGGTTTCCTCCTCCCCGCCCTCCTGAGCTCCACATGGCGGGACCCCCCTCCTGAGCTCCACGTGGTGGGCCTCCTGAGCTCCACGTGGTGGGTCTCCTCCCCACCCGCCTGAGCTCCACGTGGTGGGTCTCCTCACCCGCCTGAGCTCCTCGTGGCGGGTCTCCCCACTCGCCTGAGCTCCACGTGGCGGGTCTCCCCACCCGCCTGAGCTCCACGTGGCGGGTTCCCCCCACCCCCCGCCTTAGCTCCACGTGACATTTCTGTCACAGCGCTCAGTCTAGCATTTCTGTCACGGCGTTCCTGTCGCAGCGTTCTGTCACAGCGTTCTGAGTTGCTTTTCCGTCACAGCGTTCTGAGTTGCTTTTCCGTCACAGCGTTCTGAGTTGCTTTTCCGTCGCAGCGTTCTGCGCTGCTTTTCCGTCGCAGCGTTCGGCGTTGCATTTCCGTCGCAGCGTTCGGCGTTGCATTTCCGTCACAGCGTTCGGCGTTGCATTTCCGTCACAGCGTTCGGCGCTGCATTTCCGTCACAGCGTTCTGCGCAGCATCTCCTGTCAGCGGTCTGTCCGGCATTTTTGTCATAGCGGTCTGTCCAGCTTTCAGTCATAGCATTCTGGCCGGCATGTCTGGCATAGCGTTTCTGCCCCTGGATGCCTGTGATAGCGTTCTGCCCCGGCATGTCTGTCGTAGCTTTCTGCCCTTGGACTTCTGTCTGCCCCTGGACTGCTGTTGTCATGGCATTCTGAACCAGGGTTTCTGTCATGGCGTTTCTGAACCAGGATTTCTGTCATGGCATTTCTAATCCAGGATTTCTGTCATGGCTTTCTCGACCAAGATCTCCGTCATGGCGTTCTCGGCCAGGATCTCCGTCATGGCGTTCTCGGCCAGGATCTCTGTCATGGCGTTCTCGGCCAGGATCTCCGTCATGGCGTTCTCGACCAGGATCTCCGTCATGGCGTTCTCGACCAGGATCTCCGTCATGGCGTTCTCGACCAGGATCTCCGTCATGGCGTTCTCGACCAGGATCTCCGTCATGGCGTTCTCGACCAGGATCTCCGTCATGGCGTTCTCGACCAGGATCTCCGTCATGGCGTTCTCAACCAGGATTTCCGTCATGGCGTTCTCCAATAGGATTTCCGTCGTGGCGTTCTCCACCAGGATTTTAGTCATGGCGTTCTCAACCAGGATTTCCGTCATGGCGTTCTCAACCAGGATTTCCGCCATGGCGTTCTCAACCAGGATTTCTGTCTTTGCATTCAGTCTCAGCGTGTTTTCGGGCTGTGCATTTCTGGCCAGGATTCTGCTGTTGCGTCGCTGTTGCAGTTTTTTTTTTCTGTTATAGCATTTCTGGCCCAAGATTTCGGCCTTTCATTTATGCCTCAGCGTTTCAGTTTTGGTTGTTACTGTCATTGCGTTTTGCCTCTGTTTCTGTCACTACGTGTCTGCTTCAGCGGTTAGTTGCAGCGTTTTCTGTCATGGTATTTTTCATCATGGCATGTCGTGTTGTCTCAGCGTTTTCTGTCTCAGCGTTTTCTGTCTGTGTTGCTGCCAGCATGCCTGTCATGGTATTTCAGACTTGGTGTTCAGTCTCAGAGTTTCTCAGAGGGGTGTTGTTCACTCAGGGCATACTCTGGTAGTCGTTCATCCTTGTTGATTGTCATGTCCCATTGTGTCTGTGTCATGTTTTGTTCCTGGGTCAGGTAGCTAGGGCTCACACGTCAGGATCTGTCACGTCTATAGATCCATACGGGCTGAGGTTTCGTTTATTAATTGATTGTTGTCCTCAATCTTCTCGCCCGTATACCATACGTCATACGTTGCATGTTCATTCACCACATCTATACGACTACCCACCACGGCCTGTGGGTACACTAGCCCTGAGTTTTCAGTTAATTACCTGCCTCTGCACTGCAGGTTACTCGGGCTCACTTATCACTCACATGTTGGGTGGGGAGGGGGGTCCGTCCGTCAGGTTCTTTTACGTGCAGTGGTCTTGACTTTTCTGCTCATGTTTCATTCTTAGTTAGGCAGGGGGGGTATGGTTGTTCTCATGTCTGGTTGTCTGTCTTTTCTCTAGTTTGTGTTCAGGTTGGGCCATCTTGGCATCCTTACCGATATCATCCATGCTTGCTATCATTTCCTTCAGCCCGGCTGGTGTTGGGGGCTAGTCGTTTGGTGCTGGTGTCTTTTCACCACTGGGCTCACCCTTGGGTCAGAAGCAGTCAAAAAAAAAAAAAAAAGTTTCCTTCAGTTGATGTCCTGTTGTGTTGAGGCCCTGGTTATTGCCCAGGGATGTATAGTCTCTCTCAGGGTGTTTGTTAAGCCACATCCCCGTGACGGTCCTTGGGGGTTAGGTTGGGCAGATGTCATAATGGTTTTGGATTCCACTCTTGGCTCTGATCTTGGTTGAACTTATTGCCTGGAATTCCACTTAGGGACATCAGTCCAGTCGTCTTTTCCGATCCCCAACTTGTTCCAAGTAGGGGGGGCTTGGGTATGTCTGTTTCATGCCATGGGGACTATTTCTCTGGGAGGGGGTTTGGCCCTCCTTGGTTCAGATTTCTGTCCCAGCTGTTGGGTTCAGGCTATAGCATGACCCAATCATATCCTGTGGGACCTGGGACCTGGGTCCTGCGTCTGGTATGGTTTCTCCAGGTTGACTGTATTATTGCCATGATGCATGGGCCTTATCCGCTTACTCCGTCACATCCATCAGGTTTCCAGCTTTTCACACTCCTGCTAGTGGTCTTTTGCCACTTACCCTCTTGGGGGGGTGGGGGGGTATGTCCCTGGGCTATTTCACTGGTGTTCATTGGGGTATTTTGCGATCTTTTGCAGGGGTTTTCCTCGGGCCAGGCCTTGTTCCATTCCCCTCTCATAGCCTCTCATTTCACAAGCAGTTCATTCTCGTGTCTGGGTGTCATGGGCATCTGGCTCATTTCAATCTTTCAGGGGATGTTCAGTTGGGTTTAGGGTAGTGTCACAGGTTCGATAGGGGGTCATCGCCAAGTCAGGAGTCGGTGTGTTCTTTTGCCTTTGCGAACACTTTCCAGTTACTTGCTGGATATGTACTGCTGCCGTCCGGGAGCACACCTTTATCCGTGATGGTTCTTTACCTTCCCTTCTTCACCTAAATTTTGTGTCTTTTGCCCTCTTCTCAGGCATACTGACCAGCTAGGCCAAGGCACACCTCAGGCCTTGGTTCTTAGGAGCATCGCATTTCCCGCTTGAAGACTCTGACTACAAGTTGAAGGCTGGCCGCAGGCCAGCCTGTATTTGTAGGAGGAGCCTGAGAGGGCTATTTAAACCTCCTCCTCTGTCAGGGCCAGTCTCGGTAGGTTTTCTGGGTTCCCACCCACCCGTTCCCCAGTTTCATACATTCTCATAGTATTTTGTTCTTATTCTTACATTCAGGGTATGCCCTCTTCTCAGGCATACTGACCAGCTAGGCCAAGGCACACCTCAGGCCTTGGTTCTTAGGAGCATCGCATTTCCCGCTTGAAGACTCTGACTACAAATGTAATTATATGAGCATTGTGAAACTGTATCTAGGGTCATTGTGAAATACAATTGGCTCTGGCATAAGGGGAGTCAGATGTCAGTCCAGGTAACTGAACA
Organism: Lithobates pipiens; assembly: GCF_037356315.1. Classification (NCBI taxonomy): domain Eukaryota; kingdom Metazoa; phylum Chordata; class Amphibia; order Anura; family Ranidae; genus Lithobates; species Lithobates pipiens. Next base: position 634,510,824 of record NW_027507748.1, on the reverse strand, counting down.
CGTCACGTGGCCTATATAGTATAGCAACACAGTTTACTGAGGATTCTTTAGTAGCTCTAATGAAATCAATTACCTTAAAATTTAAAAAATGGATAGGTAGAAAAGGGGTTGCTTTTTTTTTCTAACTGCTTGAAAGATTTCCATTCCCTGCCTGTCTCAATGACCAATGCCACTGGAACAGGAAGAAGGGAAGAAGGGGAGAACCCCCAAAGTTCAGACCTTGACAGCAATATAAATCTGGCAGAGGTTCTAACACTTTCCCACTGCACTAAAAAAAGTTTTTTTTTTTCACTTTTTTTCTATTTGATATGAAAACATTGCATAGGCTGAAGTAGAGCTGTATGATTCTGGCTAAAATGAGAATCACAATTTTTTTGCTTAGAATAAAGATCACGATTCTCGTGATTATCTTTCACATTACACAAAAAAAAAAAAAAAAAATGGGCTAGCTTTAATTTCATTTTTTTTAAATTCATTCAAGTTTATTTTTCCCCAAAAAATTGCATTTGAAAGACCGCTGCGCAAATACAGTGAGACATAAAATATTGCAACAACCACCATTTTATTCTCTAGGGCCTCTGCTAAAAAAAATATAATGTTTGGGGCTTCCAATTAATTATTTAGCAAAAAATTATGATTTTAACTTTGTAAGAAACAAGTGTCAGAAAAAGGTTTAGACTTTAAGAGGTTAAACTTCCCTCATGTCAGACCGAAGTTCATTACTTTGATCTAAGAAGGAAAAGTTACATGACAATGTTGTGAAAACCTTGACAGGCTGCCCATTTTTTTTCTTTTGATAGCTGAGTGAGCAGAGAACTCTCTACACTTGTTACATGAATGAATCGGGAAATTCTGCATAGAGATTGTGAGGGGGTTAAATAGAGAACCCAAATTTTAACGATTAATTGTGCAGCTCTAGGCTGAAGAAGCTTTGTTGATTGCAGTAACACGGAACACAAATAAAACAAGGAAACAAACTTTATGATTAAGCCTAATTTTAAATGAAATGCATCTGAGAAAGAGCTTGGTGGGGTGAGTGCGGTCCTTCATAAAGTGAAGGTCCTTCATTCTTCATAATAGCATTACGAAAGAGAAATAGAGCCTCTGCCAGTTTTTTTCGTTATCTGCATTCTTGTAGTAGCTCTTCATTACAAGTTATATATAAATTATTTTGTCCTGATCATGAAAAGATTTTTCAGTGACCGACTATTAAAGAAATATAGATTTACATTTTTTTAATGATTCAACTGAGTTTTGATTATTTGTAGCTACTGTAGCTAACATCTAGACCAGCCATTCTCAACCTGGAGTCTGTGGAACCCTAGGCTTCCTCCAGAGGTTGCCAGGGGTTCCTTGAGCTTTGACTGACTGATCTCCCATCTGATGGTGAAAGCCACTTGGCAGAGCTAGCAGCATGACACCAATGATCTTTTTACCCATCTGTATGAGCAACATTTTAATCACCACTGTAGGGTTTGCATTCCTCCCACTAACCACCACTGTAAGGAACATTCTTCCCACTGACTACCAATGTAAAGTTGGCCATACACAAATCATTTTTTCTCATTGAACCAGGATCCGAATACACTGATGGGCTCTGCCAGCTATAGCCAAATGTGCTGATCGAGAGAAATTATTTTAATAGGCTGGTTGATAGATTGACTGCCCATACAGGAATTAACATTTGTCTAGTCCCTACTGAACCGGCTGAATTTCGATAAATGTATGGCTGGCTTAGGGATTTTCTCATGGGCCACCAATGTAAGGAGCATTCCTCTAACTGACCATCAAAGCCAGAGGCATTGTTCCCACGGACCTCCAATTGATTGGTTTAAACAGGAGACCTTACAAATGATTCCCCTTTGGGGAAAAAAGATATGCAAGGATGATGTCGCCTACACACGACCGTTTTTTCCGTCAGAATAAACTCTGGTGGTCTTTCCAACACAGTTCCGACGGAGTTCCGCTGAAACGGACTTGCCTACACACGATTACACCAAAGTCCACTCGTTTAGAACACGGTGACGTACAACACGTACCATGGGACTAGAAAAAGGAAGTTCAATAGCTGCCCTTGCGTGGTTTTTGGTCTATTGGAATAGTATACAGAAGAACGGTTTTCCCGATAGGAATTGATTCCGTCTGAAAGATTTAAAACATGATCTATTTCTGAGTCCGTCAGAATTTTTGAAAAAAAAAAAAGTCAGATGAAGCCCACACACGATTGGAATATCCGATGAAATGATTCCATCTGACCTTTTCTGCTGGAAAGTCCGGTCGTGTGTACGCGGCATTAGGCAAACATTTTGGCCAACAAATAAATACTACAGCGTGATAAAAGTAGTGAAAAAATTAAATACTACATATATTTAGGATATATAATAAGGTGATCATGATAAAGGACTTAAAATAAGGCTTGATGAAGGGATTCATAAATAAGAGAAAAGTATGTTACAGACTCACCGTTTTGTTTCCTGTCAGGTCTGTATGACTGACAATGATAGCACATGGATATGTACTTTCTATTTGTTTGAACTGTCTTCTAATCCCTGTCACTAAAATGACACTTTCCCCTCTGTCTGTTTGCATATTCCATTGTGACCCTTTCACAATTCATTCATCACATGTTCTGTTATAAAAAAACTGAGTTCTGAGGTGAATCAGGACAACATCTCTCAATGTACTGATAATTGTAAAAATACATAAAAAAAAAGTGCACACTGGCTGCTTTATTTAGTATAGTCAAGGATAAAATAATAATATAAATATAGCATTAACATTTCCTTTTGTATAAAGCAATCTCCTGTTTGATGAAAAAGCCCGTTTACTAACCTCAGTAGTTTAAGGAGAAATTTCCAGAAACAAGTGGATGACTCATAGACCATTTCATCTCTTACTGGATGGTTCAGTCTAAAGCACATGTGTCAAACACAAGGCCCAAAGGCCTAATTTGACCCACCAGGTCATTTCCCGTGGCCCTCGCACCCAGGGCTTTTTTTTCAGCCAGAACCCCTAAACTCTGCACTCTGTATACATCACACCCCTGAACTCTGCAATTTGTGCATAGGGCACCCCTAAATTCCACATTCTGTGAAAAGGGGAACTTCTGAACCCTGCATTCTGTGCAAAGCGCACCCATGAACCCTGCACTCAGTATGCACTGCATCCCTGAATGCTGCACTATGTACACAGCACACCCTTTAACTCTAAGGTGGAGCATGGTTGAGTTCCTGCACCTATTCTCTGAGGAAAAAAAGGCATGGATAAATTTATATAGTCTTACCAATAGAATCATAATGCTGATATGGCCTAGAATGAAATTAAGTTTGAAACCTCTGGTCTAAAGCTTCAGTCAGACAAATGAAGCCTCAACCAGAGACCAACAGTTCGCAAGACGTTCACTGGAGAATGAGCAATTTCCCCCCTGGGCAACAACAGACACCAATGATCTTTTAGCTATCTGTAAGGGAGACATTCTGTCCATTGACCATCAATGTAAGGGTCATTCTGCCCACTGAGCCAGGTGTGTACACAGACTGCCCTCCCATCCAATCCACCTAGATGGAGGGGGCAGATCTCCTCCTGTATTTTTTAGTGGACCGTATTAGATTGGAGGTAGGTGGGTATAAACGGACACCCCCGCCAGTCCAAATAGGGGGAATGGAGGATTCTATCAGGTCCATCTGAAAATCTGACAGGAAGACCTGATCGGACCCTTCGTGTGAAAGGGGCTGTAAGGTTTACAAATAATTTTAAAGCCAGTGCAAAAATGTTAAAATCCAGATGTAAAAAAAGAAAAAAAAAAAAAAAGAACATTGCAAGCCCTATGAAACTGGGTCATAGGGGAGCCTGCCGTTTTCTCTTTTAATGATTAAATGAATTAGATAGGTCAAGGAGTGCGCTGCTACAACCTGAGCAAACATTATCAAATTCTTCATACATAAAGGAGCTCAAATATTAATATAAAATACAATATTTAACCAGTTTTTTTTATAAAAAAGCATGTTTTATTAATCCTTCATTGTTTGTTGATTAAGCATTGATTTCAAGCAATCATGTGAATAGAATTTTCTAAATAATCACAATAAATGCTGCAAATTCATTCCCTATGCTGGGAGTTGGAACAGGATAAAAAATGTTAAATTTGATGAAATAACTACCATACACAAGTTTAAATGACTTTGTTTTCTGCTTTTTTTTTTTTTTTTTTTTGTAAAGGGAGTGGGTGTAATGAGTGTTCATGTTTTCTGTACACTAAACTTTTTTTTAGTTGTAGAAATACATTTTTGATAATTACTAAGCAGCAACTTGTCTGCACTCCTTGCTGGGAAGCCAGAGTGGTGCAAGGCCCAGAGGTAAAATGCCTGATGTTGACTTACAGAACACATCTCTGACATAGAATGTTTGACAGCGGGGTATTCACCCCTGCTCACCCTGACTACCTGTCCACTGTGCCCATGTATTTTTCACCTGACTCATGACTTGCTGAGGAATTGTAAGTAAAATTCTGCATTTGACAAGTGCATCTCATGCTTACGACTGTTTGGGCGTTTATCCCTAAAAAGCCTGACTGTCACAACCAAAGCTAAACAGAATCTCAAATTTTGTTTAAATGCACATTAAGCCACGCACACACGGGCGGACTGTATGGCCTACTTAGTCCGTCATACAATCCGACGGACAGTCCGTCCTACTTTCGAATGAACGGACTTGACCACACACGGATGCACAAACAGTCCGTCGAAAGCTTGCGCGATGACGTGTACAGCACGTACGACGGGACTAGAAATAGGAAGTCCAATACACAGCAATTCAACCTTTCGCCGCGTAAATCCTTTCTGAGCATGCGCCATTCTTAGTCCGTCGAACTAGCCTACTGACGAGCGGATTGTCCGCTGAAACCAAAGTATGACGGACAGTATTTAGAAAAATCCGAAATACTTAGTACGCCAGACTGCACGCTGAAAAAGTCCGCTGAAGCCCACACACGAGCGGACTGTCCGCTGAAATGTGTTTCGACGGACTAAGTAGGCCATACAGTCCGCCCGTGTGTACGCGGCCTTAAATTTAAAAATGTGCCTTGACTGAAAAAAAGTTGAGAAACACTGGTTTAGATCAGCCATTATCAACCAGGGTAGTCCCCTAGGGTTCATCCAGAGGTTGCTAGGGATTCTTTGAATTGTAGCTGATTGACCTCCCATCTTATGGTGCCTGCATCTATCCAAGGCCAATGCCACTTGGCAAAGCCAGGAGCATGCCCCAGAAGAAGTCCAATTGTGACGAAACTGGTCGGGCAAGGAAACCCTAACCTATGTCACTGTGATTTTTAAGCTTTTGTGTTTGCTGCAGCTATTTTATTTTCATGCACCTCTAGTGACTTCATATCTTAAGTGCATTTGCTCCTAATGAATACCTAAGACGTTTTTACACTATCGGAGGCCCCTTGTTTGTTTTTTGGGTATTGCTGGGTTGCCATGACGGTTCAATCTTAGTGTGGGAGGAACGGCTAGAGAGACATGGACTGCCTACACTACATCTTTTGGATGCCTTATCAGCAGATACATCCTGAGCGAGTTTGACCTTCCATAATTAGAAGGTCCACCATGTGGGGTAAGAGTACTCCTTGTCTAAACGTTGGTGATGTCACTTGGTGGAGGATATCATTGGATATCACATATTTTGGAAACTTCAATTCAACACTCACTGTTGATCTTAATGCCTCATTCAGATCACTTGTTGGACTATGATCACTTATTAATGTATATCTAGCACAGCTTTTTCCCATTTTTCCAAAGCCAGGAACATGACCAATAATATGTTTAATGAATTGTAATGGTGGCATTGTGATCACCACTGTAAGGGTTTTGTTCTTCCTACTACCCTATATGACTATCGGTGTATAAGGAATTTTTCTCATTGCCCCCAGATAAATTGATTTCAGTAGGGAGTTCCCCTAAGACCTGAGTATTGTTTTAGGGTTTCTCTGAGGTGAGAAGGTTGAGGAAGGCTTGTTTTGATAATGACCATATTGCTTGTCTAAGGCCGCGTACACACGGGCGGACTGTATGGCCTACTTAGTCCGTCGAAACACATTTCAGCGGACAGTCCGCTCGTGTGTGGGCTTCAGCGGACTTTTTCAGCGTGCAGTCTGGCGTACTAAGTATTTCGGATTTTTCTAAATACTGTCCGTCATACTTTGGTTTCAGCGGGCAATCCGCTCGTCAGTAGGCTAGTTCGACGGACTAAGAATGGCGCATGCTCAGAAAGGATTTACACGGCGAAAGGTTGAATTGCTGTGTATTGGACTTCCTATTTCTAGTCCCGTCGTACGTGCTGTACACGTCATCGCGCAAGCTTTCGACGGACTGTTTGTGCATCCGTGTGTGGTCAAGTCCGTTCATTCGAAAGTAGGACGGACTGTCCGTCGGATTGTATGACGGACTAAGTAGGCCATACAGTCCGCCCGTGTGTACGCGGCCTTAGACAAGCAATATGGTCATTATCAAAACCAGCCTTCCTCAACCTTCTCACCTCAGAGAAACCCTAAAACAATACTCAGGTCTTAGGGGAACTCCCTACTGAAATCAATTTATCTGGGGGCAATGAGAAAAATTCCTTATACACCGATAGTCATATAGGGTAGTAGGAAGAACAAAACCCTTACAGTGGTGATCACAATGCCACCATTACAATTCATTAAACATATTATTGGTCATGTTCCTGGCTTTGGAAAAATGGGAAAAAGCTGTGCTAGATATACATTAATAAGTGATCATAGTCCAACAAGTGATCTGAATGAGGCATTAAGATCAACAGTGAGTGTTGAATTGAAGTTTCCAAAATATGTGATATCCAATGATATCCTCCACCAAGTGACATCACCAACGTTTAGACAAGGAGTACTCTTACCCCACATGGTGGACCTTCTAATTATGGAAGGTCAAACTCGCTCAGGATGTATCTGCTGATAAGGCATCCAAAAGATGTAGTGTAGGCAGTCCATGTCTCTCTAGCCGTTCCTCCCACACTAAGATTGAACCGTCATGGCAACCCAGCAATACCCAAAAAACAAACAAGGGGCCTCCGATAGTGTAAAAACGTCTTAGGTATTCATTAGGAGCAAATGCACTTAAGATATGAAGTCACTAGAGGTGCATGAAAATAAAATAGCTGCAGCAAACACAAAAGCTTAAAAATCACAGTGACATAGGTTAGGGTTTCCTTGCCCGACCAGTTTCGTCACAATTGGACTTCTTCTGGGGCATGCTCCTGGCTTTGCCAAGTGGCATTGGCCTTGGATAGATGCAGGCACCATAAGATGGGAGGTCAATCAGCTACAATTCAAAGAATCCCTAGCAACCTCTGGATGAACCCTAGGGGACTACCCTGGTTGATAATGGCTGATCTAAACCAGTGTTTCTCAACTTTTTTTCAGTCAAGGCACATTTTTAAATTCTGCAAAATCTCAAGGTACCCCATTCTAAAATTTGAAAAACAAAATAGTTTTACATATCACAGCATCAGCCACACATATAGGCCACCATTTGGTTAGAGGTCATTTATTCATCCAAATACACTTCCGCACACTGGTATTGACTAGCATTCCAACTTTTCCATCTTCGTTTCTCACCCTCACTAAGCTAATGTGACTGATGATGGAGAGGATGCTGTGCAGGCACCCAACATTCTCAATAGCAGTACTAGGGTCGTTGGTTCGAATCCCAACCATGGCACTTCCAGCTTGGAGATTGCATGTTCCCCATGTGCCTGCGTAGGTTTCCTCCAGGTACTTCGGTTTTCTCCCACACTCCAATTAGCTCCTGTCTAAATTGGTCCTAGTATCTGTATGTATGAATGTGAGTTAGGGACCTTCATTTGCAAGCTCCTTGAGGGCAGGGGCTGATATGAATGTACAATACAGTATATGAGTAAAGCTCTGCATAAATTGACAGCGCTATATAAGAACCTGTAATAATATTACAAGATGACGTCATTGATTGTTAAGAGGCTGGCAGAGAGAAGGCTATAATGGTGCACAATGAAAACCTGTGGCTTTGTGTAACTAAAAGGGGATCTTCAGGCACCCACTGACTTGTATACAATTTTTGGGCAATTTTTGGGCATTTTGCCAAGGCACCCCTGAAAAAAACCCTGAAGGCACCCTGGATGAAACAGGCTGATCTAAACTATCTTTAACACATCTTTATTACCGCTGACCAGATAGAAAATACTACACATACTTGTAAGGGCAGTGATGCAACACAGGGTGGGTATATTTGCCCTGTGTCCTCAGTGGATGACAAGGCTGCACTTTCTTGGAGTGCAGGCTTTGGGTTTGTACTGCAAAAGTGAACCTCCTTGAGTCCTTTGATGCAACAAGCTCTGAAATTATGAAACTCTGTTTGTTATTCTAGCAAGTTGATGTCCCTTCCTCTGTGCTGACCATTCTTGATAACCCGCTCTTACCTCCAGGAAGAAACCAGGCAAGGTAATTTTTATGGTGGACCCGACATGGCTTCACCCATATATACAATTTCTTGACCTCTGGCCCTTTTCCCACTTTGTCCACCCTACAGGAATGTTCTGAAGCTCCTGCAACTAAAGATTACCAGTATTTCCAACTTTGCCACTGGATTCTACCCCTACATAAATTGTCTGCATTTCCATATAATAAGACAGTATTTGAGCATATCTGCCTACACACCGTGGGATGGCTCAGGTTAATTTCTACCCTTTATGCCACATTCAACAATCGAGACCCTCTAGAATACCTATCATATCACAAATTGACTGAAAAGTGTTGATTCAAATTTTGTAGGTTCACAACATACCTGTCCCTTTGAATGCTATGAGTTGTGTATAGGATACTGTGAAGAAAAAAATAAAAGTAAAAGCACAAACAAAAATATAACCAAACATTAAACTTAACTTGCAGTGGTAAACATTTCAATGTACCGTATATACTCGAGTATAAGCCGAGATTTTCAGCCTCTTTTTTGAGGCTGAAAGTGCCCCCCTCGGCTTATACTCGAGTCATCGCTGTCTGCCCGCTCGATCAGCGTGTCGAGCAGACAGACAGCGGCCATTCTATGATTCAAAAGCCGCGCCTCCGGCTCCGCCTTCGCCTGTGATAGGCGGAACACTGAATTTCCCAGCAGCCTGTGTTCCGCCTATCACGGGCATCGTCTCATCCTCGTACTACGGACGAGGATGATACGACGTCCGTGATAGGCGGAACACAGGCTGCTGGGAAATTCAGTGTTCCGCCTATCACAGGCGAAGGAGGAGGCGCGGCTTTTGAATTTTACAATGGCCGCCGACGAAGAGGGCACGGGACGGAGGCAAGGCAAGGCACGGCACGGGACGGGACGGGACGGGACGGGACGAAGTCAAGGCACGACACGGGACGGAGGCTCGGGACAAAGGCTCGGGACACAGGTAGGCTGGACACACTCCATTCCCATAGCTAGTTGCTCATTTAAAAGTTTTTTTTTTCCAGCCAAGTGTTGATGCTTTGTAAGTGCTTTATTTGTGCTTGTACACACCTTTTGTTAAAACTCTTATGTCTTCACTTAGAGTAACCTCAAGATTTTCTTCCAGCTGCTTTTCTGATTGCTATTTGTTCTCATCAAAGGTTCTCTGAGTCCTCTGCAGAAGTTGCTTTTAATCACTGGAACATTGTGCAGTCACAGGTCATCTCACTGTAGAAAATACACCCTTGTACTTTTATTTGCGAAGATTTAGTGGGAAGGTCTGAGCCTCATATCTTTATATGAAACATCATAACTATGTCAGAAAACACATTTTATTGTCTTTAATTTACAGAAGACTTGAATAAGAATGCCACAGGCAACAACTGAATGATGAAACCTTCTAGGAAATAAAAATAAATAATACTCTGAGGGTGAAATTATATATACTGAGCCCAGCCCTGACAATACACACACACACACACACACACACACACACACACACACACACACACACACACACACACACGGATGGAGACACACACACACGGATGGATGGATGGATGGAGACACACACACACAGGGATGGATGGATACACACACACACAGGGATGGATGGATGGATGGAGACACACACACACAGGGATGGATGGATGGATGGATGGAGACACACACAGGGATGGATGGATGGATGGATGGAGACACACACACACAGGGATGGATGGATGGATGGACACACACACACACAGGGATGGATGGACGGACACACAGGGATGGACGGACACACACACAGGGATGGACAGGCATGTCTCACCCTCGGCTTATACACGAGTCAATAAGTTTGCCAGTTTTTTTGGGGGTAAATTGGGGGCCTCGGCTTATATTCGGGTCGGCCTATACTCGAGTATATACGGTATACTGCAACATTAGAATGGGGAATTAGTTCAAAGGTCAGCTGTTCCAAAGATTTAGTATCGCATGGCACGGCAGGCAAGCTGATAGATCGGTTTCCTATAGATAGGATTGTATTTTGACCGGATCTAGTCAATGAAAGCTAATGCCATTGTGGCGTAAGTTTCTCCGGATTCTTTTTAGCTCCGATAGGTGGAGTTGGTTCGGGGATAATACCCCATGCGTGAAGTAACTTAATGCCTTGTTCCACAGAAGTGATTGTATGGTAGGTGTCGTTCTTCTGTATCAGTAGTTTAGATGGTTGTTTCCAACGGTATTTAATTTTATGATTACGCAGAGCTTTTGTAATCGTGGAAAGTTGTCTTCTCATATCTAGAGTATGTTTAGACAAGTCAGCATAAATCTGGATTGTATTATATGGTTGTGGAAGTTGTCCTAGATGTCGCACTTTATATAGGATTTGTTCTTTAACATGGTAGAAGTGTACTCTAAGTAGTACATCACGTGGTATCTGTGGAGGGAGAAATGACGGTTTCGGAATCCGATGGATACGATCAATTGTGAGCTCTAAGGCTGGTATAGCTGGCAGCAAGTTGGAGAATAAGTCAGTGGCATATTTTTTAAGATCAGACCGCTGTATATTTTCAGGGATACCCCTGATTTTGAGATTGTTCTTCCTTGAGCGGTCTTCTAAATCTGCGATTTTAAATTTAAGCCACTCTTTTTCAGCTTTATTTTCTTCATGAGCATCTATTAAATCATTAATAGTATTGGTCATGTCTCCCATAGAGTTCTCAATAGTGTGTACTCTTTCACCTAAGGAGTTCACTGCTTTGGAGAATTGATATGTGAGTTGTAAAATATCCGTATGAAGCGAATTATGTAAAGTTAATAGCATTTCTTTTAATTGGGTGTCCAGAATAGGCTGGTTATTAGTGGGGAATGCGTCTATAGGTGAAGCTATAGGAGTTATGACTGTGTTATCTTGACTAATATGAGGTATTTTATAGCTTACCTCCAGGCCTGTGAAATCCAGTTTGATACGAGTTTTAGCCGGGCTGCGACATGTAGGGCTGAGGTAATCTTCCTCATGAGGAGATTCCAGATGTGTTTTCTGAGGTGATTCTTCTAGAGCAGCATCAGGCCTGTCAGTGTATTGCGCTCTCCCTGAGGAGGCTGTTGCTGGTACAGCAGCTGTGAGGATCTGTGCCATCTTTTTTCCCCCTCCCGCTGACTGAGAGGAGAATGTCTTTAGTTTTTTCATTTTCCGTTCGTCTTTCCGCTTTTTTGACATCACCTTCGGATTCAGGAACTCTTCCGTCGTCTGTCCGTATCTTTTTTACCGATATTCGCTGTGAATTGTCGCTAATATGCCCGTTCGTGTCACGGAGCTCTCTCACAGAGCTTCCATTCAGCTCATGCGCTGGCCACGCCCCCTCATATCACAAATTGGACACGCAACCCAGCAACCCCTTCCATTTCTGGGCTGACTGCTCAGCTGTCGGCTAATTGCCAGCTCTCATCTCTCTCCACAGTTACCAGCTGTTCCTGATCATGCTTGTCTGACCTGCCTACTTAAAGCGGTTCTTCACCCTAAAGGGGAAGTTCCGCTAATCTGATCCCTCCCCCCCTCCGGTGCCACAATCGGCACCTTTCAGGGGGGAGGGGGGTGCAGTTACCTGGATAATCCAGGTATCTGCACCCACTTCCGGGCAGACCACCGCAGACCCCCGCAGACGCCCCGCCCCCCCCCCCCGTTGTGTTCTGGGAAACACACAGTTCCCAGAGACACAGCGGGGGACCATAAGAGACATGCAGCGCGACTCGCGCATGCGCAGTAGGGAACCGGGCAGTGAAGCTGTAATGCTTCACTTCCCGATTCCCTGACAGAGGATGGCGGCGGGGGCAGCAGCGAGACGAGCGATCGCTCGTCATCTGCCGCCGACATCGCTGGACCCTGGGACAGGTAAGTGTGATTTTATTAAAAGTCAGCAGCTGCAATATTTTTTTTAGGTGCAGAACCGCTTTAAAGCTGTCCAGCTCACTTCTCCTCTGCCTACGCCTTGGTCACATCACAAGAAACTATCTCCTGCGGTTCTGTTTAAAGATTCACTTGCTGACATCCCCTCTGGCTCCTTATCCTGCTTGCTGTTGCTCTACTTGAATCCCTGACTTCTGGCCTGGCTGATTACCCGATCTGGTTATTGAACTCTGGCCTGGCTGACTACTCGATCTGGTTACTGGACTCTGGCTATGCTTTGCCTACGCTTTTTCTATTTACCGTTTTATTTTTATTTAATAAACAAGTGTGATTTAATTGTACTTCTGTCTCGGTCTGATTCATGGTTTCTGACACCATGGCAAGTGGGAACTAGTATAACTTTACCCACAAAAAACAACAGTGTGTGGAAAAAAACACCACAAAAAAACAGGGTGCCCTCAACAGGAGGCACCAAAAACTGCGGTAACTAATGCAACAGTGCATTAACTTAATGGTACTGCGTTTTTACCCAAAAACACAAGAAAAAAGGAAAAATTGCATATACAGTTGCAACTATACAGCCGCCTGCAAAACTTTGCGGCCAAAATAGGCATCAGCCGATGCACTTACATCTACCTTATAGAACTTTGTAAACGTGTGGACAGACAACCAGGTCGCTGCTTTACACACTTGAGCGACAGATGCTTGATGTCGGAAGGCCCAAGACGTTCCACGGTCCCTTGTGGAGTGGGCCGTGACCAGAAAGGGGGGCACCTGCCCCTTCAAGGCGTATTCTTGTACTACAATCTGCCTGATCCGCCTGGAAATGGTGGCCGACGAGACCGTCATGCCTTTCTTTGGACACGCAACCGAAACAAACAGTGAGTCTGACTTCCGGAAGGGAGCATGGTAGACAAATACACCTTCAGAGTCCGAACCACGTCCAGGAAATGAAGGGCCATCTCCTTAGGATGTGTCGGCTTAGGACACAGAGATGGCAACACAATGTCCTCATTGATGTGAAATGCAGACACCACCTTGTATTTGTGGATAACCAGATAGGGCGACTTACAGGACAAGGCCGCCAGTTCCAAAACCCTCCTGGCCAATGTGATGGCCACTAGAAAGACCACTTTCTGGGAAAGAGTCAACAATGGAATCTCTCTACTATTTTCAAAAGGTGATTTTTGAAGCGCCGATGACACCAGGTTCAGATCCCACAGGGGTAATGGTGGACGCACCGGAGGAACTACATGTTGTACCCCTTGAACAAAAGTACTCACTAGAGCAACTTTTCTCAACCTTTTCAACACAGAGGAACCCTTGAAATAGTTCTCCGGTCTCGAGGAACCCCTGCTAAAAATTAGAAATCTACAACTCATAATACATTAGTGTGATGGGAAGAATGGTTCTTACACTTGTGGTCATTGGGAAGAATTACCTCCTTACATATTCCTAAAAACATCAATGGTGTCAGTGGGAACTTATCTAAAGGCAGAAATTGCCCAATGCTGAAGGAACCCCTAGCAACCTCTGGAGGAATCCTAGGGTTCCACGGAACCCTGGTTGAGAATCACTGCACTAGAGAGTGAGACGCCAGAGGTCGCTGAAAAAAGACAGCCAAAGCTGATATTTGTCCTTTAATGGTGCTTAACGCCATTTTCTGGTCCACCCCTTGCTGAAGAAACAGCAAGATCCTGGATATAGAAAAGGAGCGTGGATGCCATCCTTTCTCCTCACACGATGTAGGCCTTCCAGGTACGATGATATATCTTCAGAGAAGAAGATTCCCATGCTCTCAACAAAGTTGGAATCACCGAGTCTGACAGACCCCGGTCTTCAACACCTGGCTCTCAATAGCCATGCCGTTAAAGCCAGCGATGGTAAGGGAGGTCCTCTTGCAACGGCAGCCGACAGGGAGCGTCTGCCATCGGGCGCACTAGGTCTGCGTACCAAGGATGCTGAGGCCAATCTGGGGCAATCAGTAGTACTGGAATCCCATGGGCTTCCACTCTGCGAAGCAGACGTGGTAACAGTTTCAGTGGAGGAAAGGCGTAGATCAGCTGGTACTGATCCCACGGAGCCACCAGCGAATCTGACGCATCTGCACATGGATCTCGTCCTGGACACGAATCTCGATACCTTCCGATTGAGACGGGAGGCCAGAAGATCCACATCTGGTGTGCCCCACCGCAGGCACAGTAGCCTGAACACCTCCAGATGCAACGCCCATTCTCCTGGGATCAGCATCTGTCGACTTAGATAGTCCCCCTGCCAGTTCTCCACACCCGGGATGTAAATGGCTGATATCTCCCGTGCAGCGGCCAAGCTTCTTGTTCCTCCTTGGTGATTGGCGTATGCCACTGCAGTGGCGTTGTCTGACTGGATCCTGATCGGACGCCTTGAAGTCTCATTGACCATGTGGTGAGGCATAGCCTGATTGCTCTCAGTTCAGACTGATCGGCAACTTGGATTCCTCCGTCGACCAGAGGCCCTGAGTCGACTGGACTCCCATCACTCCACCCCAGCCAGATAGACTGGTGTCCGTAGTGATCACTGTCCATTTTAGAGGAAGGAACAATTTTCCAGACTGAATGGTTGCATGGTTGACCCCACAACCGTAAACAAGGAAAGAGCCACTGCTTCGGCCTTCCGGTCCATGGAATCCTTAAATGCAGGCGTCACCTCTACCGGGATCGTGGTTACTTTGTTTAACCTAGATACTGGGGGGTCCACGACCGGAGGAGCCAACCACTTTTTGAGAAGGCTCTCCTCAAACGGGTAGCGCACCGCCATGTATTTGGGGACCAAAAAGGTCAGTTGCGGTCGACCCCCATTCCTTGTAAATGAACTTGTCAAAATAAGTCGGATACGGGAACACCTTAGGTGAATGGGCTGGCTCACGGGACCCAAAAGGGACCGCTACATCAGCAGAGGGATCTGCTGGCTCCTGAATCTTCAGGGTATCACGCACAGCTGCGATAAGTGCTCCAACAAGCGATTTGTCATGCACGGACCAGGACGGGGACTCATCCGCACTGTCCAAATGGTCCTGGTCAGCGTCATCTGAACCGCCAGAGCAGGGTCACCAGCCCCAGCAGGGCCTGAGTCTGCTTCAGAGCTCTCCCAAGAGGACCCAGGGGGGCAGGGACCGCTTTTTAGCACCTTTACGCCCACACACCGCCTCCATCTTGGCAACAAACGAATTGAGGACCACCAGCAAAGTGTCCAAAGGCACTGCGCATTCCGCAGGCGAACCGGTTGTAATTGCCTGGATTTTGAGGGAAGAAACACCTGTTTCTGAAGCCATGCTGACCCTACCCTGTCTGCCACCTGAAGGGAACTTAGGACAGTGATGGTCCCACCCTCCTTACTGCTGCTGGCTGAGGGCTCTTTCCCTCAGGACTCACCACCCTAACAGGTTCTGCGCTGTCCAGCAAGTAGTGCCAGTGTTGTCTGTTGGCTTCCAGGTGCAGAAGAATCCGCTCTGTGTCATTCAAAGCTTCTGCTAATGGAGCTGAAACTGTTCTGCAATGTGCTTAGGCTCAGAGGAAATGGCCTCCCAGCGTCCAGCATAAGGACAAAAAACACTGGGAAAATGGCCACCGGATTACAGGAACACATGCTGTCTCTAGAGAAGCTGAAAAACATGCTCAGGCTTCTAGAAAATGGCCGCCAAATATAAGGACAAATCATAGGGAAAATGGCCGCCGAGACACAGGAGAGCATGCTTTCACTTGCCCA
Organism: Lithobates pipiens; assembly: GCF_037356315.1. Classification (NCBI taxonomy): domain Eukaryota; kingdom Metazoa; phylum Chordata; class Amphibia; order Anura; family Ranidae; genus Lithobates; species Lithobates pipiens. The sequence goes on along the minus strand of NW_027507748.1, from coordinate 634,494,717 downwards.
TACCTAAGATGGCCGCGGACACTGAAAAACCATGAGGGACAGAGCTAAAAAATGACGGTGATCAGAGCTGCAAAGATCACAGGCACAGCCTCACAGGCACCCCCAGGGACATGAAAAACACCACTCAGGACACAGCCAGCCAGCGTAGCCCCCCCACAAGTGAGAGAGCCCACGGAGAGCCTCTACACATGACACACACACCACTAAGCAGCCCCACGCAGCATCCCCCACAGGGGGGGGAAGAAAGGGACAGGGAGAGAAGAGAGGGAGGTGAGGGACCCCCGAATCGACCTCCCAGGGAATGCCCAGCTGCTGAGCCCTACAGAAGCAGGGAGAGCTGTATTTACCAGTCCTGAAGAGCTGGAAGACATTCCATTACAGACCCACTCTCTGATCAGTAAAGGGTGGCTGCTGGCCCCGGAGCATAAAAGCTCACTGACCACCTCTGGAGCTGAGGTACCTTGTGGCCGGCCTAGCGCATAGCTGCGACGACCTGCACACGCTCGCTGGCCAGGCTGGGGAGACTACAAGGATAAGAGTATCCAGCCTGTCACCCAGCTGGCTGTTGATAGCAGATCGCAGGATCTATCATGTTGCGCAAAAAGCAAAGCTTCTGCAGAAAAAAGACAGACCGATTGGCCTGTCAGGGTTCCTAGGTCCTTCTCCTTCACTAGGCAAAATAAAACTGATGGCTGCATGGCAGGTTGGGGGGTTGTTACCTAAGGGACCACCCCCTGGGAGGAACTTGAAAGTCCTGTGTTTTACATAACATGTAATGCCGAGTATTCTCCTAAAGGTGGCGTAACAACCCAATGGCTAAGAGAGCAGCTGTGTCAGTCAGTGAATATAAGAGAAAAAAAAGTTTCTTTGTTTCTGTTATAAAACTTTGTAAATAAGTAAGTTTTCTCCTTCACTGATGGGCACTGATGAAGCGGCACTGATAAGTGGCACTAATAAGCAGCATTGATGGGTGGCACTGATGGTCACTCATAGGTGGCCCTGATGGGTGGAAGCGATAGGCAGCACTGATTAGGAGGTACTTACAGGCACAGATTGGCATCCCTAATGGGCACTAATTGGCATGCCTGGTGGGCTCCAGTGGGCATCCTCAATGTGCCGATTACCAGCTCAGGCTCCCCCTGTCAGCGCGAGTAGAGGAAAAGCCGATAAACTGAACTTCCTGGTTACCATGTTATGAGCTGTGAAGGGACACAGCTGATCAAATGGTAAGGAGTCTACCTCATAGGCTCTTTACCAGGATTGGAGATGCGGGGTGTCAGAGTGACACACCACACCACCAATCACCAGGCACCTCCCCTCACAGGCGTGTGCTAGCGGCTTATTCTGCTGGACGTCATATGACGCCCAATCAGGATAATACAACCACTTTCCGGCCATCATTCTGCTATATGGCGGGTGGGAAGTGCTTAAAAAAATAAAGGCACTTTTTTTTTACTAGGAGCCTGCAAAGCATTGCACATATGATCAGCATATAAAAAAAAGGCTCCTTCAGATTGTCAGTATAAATTGTCTGCTCGTACCTTGTACCTGAATAAGGGTATAACATGTAACATGTTACAAAAGGTGGACTTATGCTTTAACAGTTATTATGATTTTTTTTCCTTGACAATCTCCATAAAGTCATTTAATGACAAAAGAGATGTATAGCCAAAGCTTTTTTGCCCATACTTCTCTTCTGGGTCGCAGGAGTGCACTTATTTTTGCTCTCCTGTGACCCAGAGTCAAATAATAGACTAAACGTGATCACCTTCACTACAACCAGCTTGTCAGGATTTTTTCATTCCATTCCACCAGCAGTTATCATTGTATTCTGACAGCTGGGAAGCCAGCTCTCCGTAGAAGGGATTCCCCCATGAACACTAATGTGTTGATGGGAAAGTTACGTCATTTTCTTTCCTTCAACTCGTGGTAAAAAGAAAGAAAATTGGTTAATGTATGGCCTGTGTAAGAGGTTGCTTTACTAATGGCTGCTCAATTTGCAAAGGAAGTTTCCCTATGTAAAGGGATTTTTTTCCCCAGAGCTTAAAGCGGGAGTCCGCCGGGACTCCGCGTTTTTTTTTTTTTTTTTAAAGTCAGCAGCTACAAATACTGCAGCTGCTGACTTTAAAAATAGTGACACTTACCTGTCCAGCGCGCCCGCGATGTCGGCACCCGAAACCGATCTCTAGATCGTCTCTCGGGTCCTGCCGCCGCCATCTTGGGTATGGGAATCAGGAAATGGAGCCTTTTGGCTTCATTTCCCGGTTCCCTACTGTGCATGCGCGAGTTGCGCTGCGCAATAAGGACGGTCCCCGCTGCCTCTGGGATCTGTGTGTTTCCCAGCAGGCAGCGGGGCACTTGCAGAAAGGGGCGGGCACTTGAGGAAAGGGGCGTAATCTACGCCCCTTTCCGCAGAGAGCTATCCCGGAAGTGGGTGCAGATACCTGTACTGTACAGGTATCTGCACCCCCCTCCCCCCTGAAAGGTGCCAATTGTGGCGGCGGAGGGGGGGAGGGTTCCGATGAGCGGAAGGTCCACTTTAGGGTGGACCTCCGCTTTAATGAATGTGGTGAAATTTCACTTTGCAAAAAATATCCAATTATATGAAAGTAAAATAAATAAAAAAAACATTTTTGCACATGCTTGGATAATGAAAGTCAGCAGAGCTTCCCATCATTCACTAAACTCTGAAAAAATTTTCTTTGTAAAAGTTCAACTTTCCCTGCAAAGTGAACAGTCGTTTTGCTTTTAGTAATTCCAAACCTTAATTCCTCAGAGATATAATGCATTTTGTAACTTTAGCACTTCAACTAAATGCAATGGTGAAACAAAATAAAAAGCCCTAAAAAAAGATTATATTCTAGCTAAAAATAAAAAATAAAATAAAAAGGCAAAATGTAACCTCCAGTACTAGAGCATACTACAAATAAACACCAGATAAGCTGTCAAATTGACATAAACTCACCTACCTAAGGAATAATCTTACTTCAGCGTCTTTCATTGAATTAATAATTGCAGTACGATGGAGTTAATTTTCAGCCTCTGACAGTGAGTGAGCGTGCTGCCTCTTCTGCCACGTAATGCAAATGACAAACGTGCAGATGCTGAGAAAGCCTAGAACATTTTAGCTGAAAAAGAAAAATCAAACTTACGGTGAAACTCAGAAGATGGGCCTCAGCTCTGCAGGAATTTTTAGCACAGAGGACTGTAGTCAGCAGATTACTGACGGGATTTTTTTTTTTTTTCTTTTGCAAATCAAAGCTGAGCTATGTTAGAGGATCATGTAAGGGTCAGTACAATGCTTAACCACATGAAGATTTTCATAACTGACTGCAAAGGTTAGAAATGTTGGGTTGTTGATTTAAAGCTAGAGAACAAAAAGTTAATGTTATCAGTATTCAAGTCACTATTAGCATTTTTTTTTACCTGTTTCATGTAAAGAGTAAGAGTCCATACACACTGGACTTAAAAAAAAAAAAAGAAAGAAAGAAAAAAAAAAACGCTTTTATAGAGTGTCTTTGTACAGGCGAGTTTAGCGTCTTTTTCTGCTGGAAAGCGCCAATCAAAAAAGCAAATCAGAAGGTTTTTTTTTTTTTTTTTTACTGAATTATGTGATTCACTGGACCATACATGTAAATTGCTACCATTCCTTGGTAATACACAAAAGAAACCTCAATAATTGGATTTCATGGGCAATTTAAAAAAAAAAAAAAAAAGTGTATAAAACTTCACATATAGAAAAATGTAATTTATTGTAGAAAAATTGTATATATATATATAAAAAAAAAGTCTCATATAGATAATGCAAAACATTGTATAAATGAAACAACATTGCATATATTGGCTGTTAGCCATGAAGTGGTAATCTCCATCTACTCGCGGTTCCCTTCGATCAGGGGTCTCCAAACTTTTCAAACAAAGGGCCAGTTTATTGTCCTTTAGACAATAGGGGGCCAGATTCTGGCCAGTGCGGGGTAGAAAATGCTCTGGGCTAAGCACCCGTGAGAACAAACATGGCCTCAGTGTTGGTTGTCAGTAGGAGGGGGAGTAATGGCCCATCATTGATATTAGTGGAAGAAATAGTGCCCCGTTGTTGGTGTCAGTGAGAGCAATAGTGCCCCAAGGGCCGGATGAAGGCTAGCAAAGGGCCGCAGTTTGGAGACCTCTGCCTTAGATCATTGATTGTGACATGGAATACAGCAGAGGCGGATATCCAACGCGTTTCAAAAATGTACTGTTATAAATCTTCTTCAGGTAATAATACCACTGATACAGAGTTGTATAAAGATATGCATATAAATTATCATCCACATGCACTTACAACAAATGTGTATGTTTAGCAGAAGCACTCCTCCAAAAAGCATGGATGCCAGATATCAGCCATTGAAGGCCTATCCCAAGCAGATACCAAATGTCCACATCCAAAAACTGCTGGATGTAAATTGCTCTAGATGGCATGGGGAAAAAAGGGCACTGTGGACTGAGGAAAAAAGCAAAAAGTGACGATAAATCCCCGGGAAGAAAATTAGTCTCAATTCCAAGGGATACTGGGTCAGCCTGGAGTGTTGTTCCCCATAAGACTGGCCCATTACCTAATAAAAAATTGCTTACTTGAAATATCCATTAGGCCAAACAAGCATAGTCCAGAAATTCCATGGTTGAATATCAAAAATGCCATAAAGCTAATTTTCCCAGGGCCGACAGTAAAGGAGAAGGAGAGAGCATGACTCCACATCGGCGAGACAAAGAAGGAATGGCGTGGAGGGATACCGATGGCGTCCCTAATATACTGCGATACATGTCAAGAACGATGTGGCCACATCACCTCCACCTGGACAAACACTATGCCGCCTCCGGTCCCCCGGAAAACATCCAAGGATCAGAACAGCAGACTGGATCAACACAATTCCAGCAAAAACCTCATCGGAGAAAAACATCCATGCTTTGGGAGAAAAGTGCCTCTGCCATTACAAATTATATATTTTAGTATAAATTGCCAAGCCAACAAAAATATAAATTTAGAAAACCCCAAAAAATTAATCACCTCATTCAAAATACACAACCCACTATCTAGGAAGTCCACACCAAGAACAGAGAAAAATGGAGGAAAACAGATCCCCAGAGTCAGTCCATGAGTCACAAATCATTTAGACCAAATAACACTGAATTATAATTGGACACAAAACAAACAAAAAGAGAAAGAGAAACAGATTATAATCAACATGCATATGTTGAATACTATAATAAAGAGGCAAAGAGGCAGAGAGATATGTTTTGCTATATATGATCATTAATCAGTTCTTCCAGAGGAGAAACCATCCAAATAGGGTCTAAAACTTTCACATTCCTGAAGACTCGTGGTCACATTTGTTGCTGGAGTAGTATTTTGTTCCAAACTGCGCAGAAGTGGAAGTGACAGTGACACAGCCACGTGTTATAATGCGTATCTTGTCACTTCCTCCAGCATATACGCAGTATATTAGGGACACCATCGGTATCCCTCTGCGCTATTCCTTCTGTGTCTCTCGCCGATGTGGAGTCATGCTGTCTCCTCCTTTACTGTCGGCCCTTGGAAAATTTGCTTTATGCCATTTTTCATATACAACCATGGGATTTCTGGACTATGCTTGTTTGGCCTAATAGATATTTCAAGTAAGCAATTTTTTATTAGGTAATGGGCCAGTCTTATGGGGATAACACTCCAGGCTGACCCAGTATCCCTTGGAATTGAGACTAATTTTCTTCCCGGGGATTTATCGTCACTTTTTTCTTTTTTCCTCAGCCCACAGTGCCCTTTTTTTCCCGTGCCATCTAGGGCAATTTACATGCAGCAGTTTTTGGACGTGGACATTTGGTATCCGCTTGGGACAGGCCTTAAATGGCCGATATCTGGCATCCATGCTTTTTGGAGTAGTGCTTCTGCTAAGTGCATGTGGATGACAATGTATATGCATATCTTTATACAAATCTGTATCAATGGTTTACTAATTGAAGCTGTTTTTTCAGAAGTGGTATTATTCCCTGAAGAAGACTTATAACAATACATTTTTGAAACGCGTTGGGGGTTCCTCCAGAGCAGGGATATGCAATTAGCGGACCTCCGGCTGTTGCAAAACTACAAGTCCCATCATGCCTCTGCCTCTGGGTGTCATGCTTGTGGCTCTCAGAGTCTTGCTATGCCTCATGGGACTTGTAGCTTTGCAACAGCTGGAGGTCCACTAATTGCACATCCCTGCTCCAGAGGCTGCTAGGGTTTCCTTCAGCATTTGGGCCATTTCTGCCCTCGAATAAGTTCCCACGACACCTCTGATCTTTTTAGCTATCTGTAAGGAGGTAATTCTTCCCAATGACCACAAGTGTAAGGACCATTCTTCCCACTGATCATCACACTAATATATCATGAGTTGTAGATTTCTCATTTTTAGCAGGGGTTCCCTGAGACCAGAGAACTATTTCAAGGGTTCCTCTGTGTTGAAAAGGTTGAGAAAGGCTGTTCTAAGGGAACAGCAAGTAGACGGGGATTACCACTTCATCCACAACATCATTTATACAATGTTTTGTATTATCCATATGAGACATTTTTTATACAATTTATCCACAATAAATTACATTTTTCTATTTGTGAAGTTTTATACACTTTTTTTTAAATTGCCCTTAAAATCCAATTTTTGAGGTTTATTTTATGTTTTTTTTTTAAACTTGCCTCAACGCTGAGCTCAAAATTTGCCTGTAATTGCCCTAATGTGCATGGACACATACAGTCACTGGCCACTTTATTAGGTACACCGTGCTAGTAACGGGTTGGACCCCCTTTTGCCTTCACAACTTCCTTAAAGCGGAGGTCCACCCTAAAATGGACCTCCGCTCATCGGAATCCCCCCCCCCTCCGGCGCCACAATCGGCACCTTTCAGGGGGGAGGGGGGTGCAGTTACCTGGATAATCCAGGTAACTGCACCCACTTCCGGGCTAGCTCTCTGCGGAATGAGCGTAGGTTACGCCCCCGTTCCGCAAGCGCCCGCCCCCTTCAGCAAGTGCCCCGCTGCCTGCTGGGAAACACACAGCTCCCAGAGGCAGCGGGGACCGTCCGGATTGCGCCGCGCGGCTCGCGCATGCGCAGTAGGGAACCGGGAAATGAAGCCGAAAGGCTCCATTTCCTGATTCCCATACCCAAGATGGCGGCGGGACCCGGCAGCCGAGCGAGCGATCGGCTTCGGGTGCCGACATCGCGGGCGCGCTGGACAGGTAAGTGTCACTATTTAAAAGTCAGCAGCTGCAGTATTTGTAGCTGCTGGCTTTTAAAAAAAAAAAAAAAAACGCGGAGTCCCGGTGGACTCCCGCTTTAATTCTTCGTGGCATAGATTCAACAAGGTGTTGGAAACATTCCTCAGATATTTTGGTCCATATTGACATGATAACATCACGCAGTTGCTGCAGATTTGTCGGCTGCACATGAAGCGGATCTCCCATTCCACCACATCCCAAAGGTGCTCTATTGGACTGAGATCTGGTGACTGTGGAGGCCATTGGAGTACAGTGACCTCATTGTAATGTTCAAGAAACCAGTGGTGAGATGATTTGAGCTTTGTGATATGGTGCATTATGCTGCTGGAAGTAGTCATCAGAAGATGGGTACACTGTAGTCATAAAGGGATGGGTATGGTCAGCAACAATATTTAGGTAGGCTGTGGCGTTTAAATGATGCTCAATTGGTACCAAGGGGCCCAAATGTGCCAAGAAAATATCCACCACACCATTACACTACCACCACCAGCCTTAACCCTTGATACAAGGCAGGAAGGATCCATGCTTTCAAGTTGTTTACGCCAAATTATACCGTACCATCTGAATGTCGCAGCTGAAATCAAGACTCCTCAGACCAGGCAACGTTTTTCCAGTCTTCTGTTGTGCAATTTTGGTGAGCCTGTGTAGCCTCAGTTTCCGGTTCTTATCTGACAGCAGTGGCATCTGTAGTGGTCTTCTGCTGCTGTAGCCCAACTGCTTCAAGGTTTGATGTATTGTGCATTCAGAGATAGTATTCTGCATACCTTGCTTGTAACAAGTGGTTATTTGAGTTACTGTTGCCTTTCGAAAATCAAATACCAGTCTGCCCATTCTCCTCTGACATCGACAGGGCATTTTCATCCACACAACTGCGGCTCACTGCATATTTTCTCTTTTTTAGACCATTCTCTGTAAAACCTAGAGATGCTTGTGCATGAAAATCCTAGTAGATCAGCAGTTCTTGAAACACTCAGACCAGCCCATATGGAACCAACAACTATGCCATGTTGAAAGTCACCTAAATCCACTTTCTTCCCCACTCTGATGCCCGGGTTGAACTTCAGCAAGTTGTCTTCTCCACGTTTAGATGCCTGAATGCACTGAGTTGCTGCCATGTTATTGACTGATTAGCAATTTGTGTTACCAAGCAATTGAACAGTTGTACCTAATAAAGTTGGCAGTGAGTATAGGATAGCATTGAGCAGCGTCTACAGGCAGAACACAAAACGCCTGTAGAAACTGCTTTTTTTAAGCCAGTGTGCATGGAGCCTAATGATGACTTGTGAACTTGTGGCACATATGAGCAGAACATTACCAACTGCTTGTTGCCCGCCCAGCCGAATGACGGCTGGACAGTGCAGCTCTCGTTCTGGGACAATGTGATATGATCTCTGTAAAGAGTCACGTCTGCGGCTGTTTAACCATGTGATCAGCTGTGTCCAATCACAGGAGGTCACATGTAAACAAGGAGATAACGGTAATCGGCTCTCCTCGCCTCACACTGACAGAGTGTGAGGAGAGGAGAGCTGATCAGCGGCATCTCCTCACAGGGAGACATCTAGGGATGTAATCAGGGCACTGATTATCAGTGCCTTGATTACAATAAATAAATACATTGTAACAAAACAGTACCCACCAATGCCAGCATACAGTGCCCACCAGTGGCAGAAATCACTGCCCACCACTGGCCGCAAGTACCAACTATCAGTGGCCATTAGCGATGCCAGTCAGTGCTGCCCAACACTGCTGTAGATCGATGCCCATCAGTTTAGCCCATCAGTGCCACCCATCAATGCCCTTCAGTGCCCATCTGTGCCACCTATCCATGCTGTTTGTGCCCACCAGTGCCGCCTATCAGTGCCCACCAATGATACCTCTCAGTGCTGCCAATTAGTACTCATCAGTGCCACCCAACAGTGCTGCCTATCAGTGCCACCTATCAGTGCGGCATATAAGTGCCTCCTCATCAGTGCCAGCTCATCAGCGCACATCAGTGAAGGCGAAAAATTACTTAGTTGCAAAATTTACTGACAGAAAGAAAAAAAAAACTTTTTTTTTACAAATTTTTGGTCTTTTGTTTGTAAAAAATAAAAAAACTCAGCAGTGATTAAATACCACCAACAGAAATCTCTATTTGTTATAAAAAATGTACTTTAGGGGTGCTGGAGTGGCCAGTGGAAGTAGAAGATGCCTCAGCGTCAGTAGGAGTTAAAAAAAAAAAAAAGTACATAGTACATGCAGTCAGGAGGAAGAGAAAAAGTGCCCCATCACCGGTATCAGTGGGAAGAATAATACCTCTTTATAGGCATCAGTGGGAGGAATAGTGTCCTATCCTTGGTATTAGTGGGAGGAATAATGCCCCGATCATTGGTGCCAGTGTAAGAAATGGTGTCCCCTTGTTGGTGTCAGTGGGAGGAACAGTACCCTGGGGGCTGGATAAAAGCAAGCAAAGGGCCACATTCGGTCCACGTGTCTCAGTTTGGAGACCACTGCTCAAAAGGTTGCTAAGGGTTCCGGAAGCAGTGAGCAGACTGGCTGCAGGGGTTGGATATTGCCTTCAACGTTATAGAGCCAACATTTGGCAGAGCCATTGGAGTGGAACAATGGAGCATCCCCACACTAAGTAACCACCAACAAAGGGCTCACCAGCTTTGCACATTACCTTTGCGATAACCTAATTGTAGTAATAACATCAACAGTCAAGAATATCAGTATCCACAGTGTCCTGAAGACCCCGTAACCCGAACAAGTCCCAACCATAACCTTTTGTGTTTTATCACTACAATAAAGTTATGGCAAAGGTAATGCGCAAGGCTTGTGTGCCCTCTATTTTTGTTTTGCCTACATCGGTGTAGCTGAAGATTGATGGCAGTACATTCCCCTTGAGTGCAGGAGATAACTGTTGCTTGAACTAAAAGAACAAAGAGCCAGGATGATTTTAACTGTAAGGAAGGAGGGGGGGTGGGGGCATTCTTCTCTCCGATCACCAATGTAGGGGGGAATTCCTCCCACAGAACACCAAATGTAAGGGATGTTTTCTACCACTGCCCAATGTATGGGGGGGAAATCCACCTACAATCCACCAATGGGACCACCACTGTCAGGGGGCTTTTCTCCCACAGATCACCAATGTTTGGGTGCATTTTCCCCACAGATCACCAATGTAAGGGTGCATTCCTTCCACAGATCACCAATGTAAGGGTGCATTCGTCCTACTAGCCACCGATGCAAAGGGTGAATCTCTTCAACTGACCACATGTAAGGACTGATCCACATTTCCTGTACAGTAAATTGCTGCATTTTTTTCTGGCTGCCATTTTGGCTGGTGATGTCATGCACTTTTAGAACTAATCCTATCAGAATCCTTCAAATTGACTACGACTGAATCCAGTAGAATTGCATGTGAATTTAATTAAAATCCTCTCCATTTCCTTCATCAAGGATATCATGTCCGGGTCCCTAGCACCCTGGGCTGTCCTTTCTGGGTCCTTCTATATCCGGGTTGTTCTCTCCGGGTACTCCTTTCCCCAAGCTCTCCTCCATAGGTCCCCCACTCTCCGGACTGTGCTCCCTAGGTCCCCCGCTCTCTGGGCTGTCCTCCCTAAGTGCTAATTCCCCCCCCGCTATATATTAGAAGAGCATTGCAAGCTTGTGCTTTGCACCTTTTCTCAATCCTCCCAATGTATTGAATGCACAGTGCTGTGCAAAAGTTTTAGGCAGGTGTTAAGAAATGCTATAAAGTAAGAACACTTTCAAAAATAAATGTTTTATTTGTTTATTTTATTCAATTTACAAAATTCAAAATGAGTAAACAGAAGAAAAATATAAAACAAATCAATATTTGGTGTGACTACCCTTTGGCTTTAAACCAGCATCAATTCTTATGCTGCGTACATGCAGTCGGATATTCCAACAGGGAAATGTTGGATGTGAGCTTGTTGTCGGAAAGTCTGACCGGGTGTATGCTTCATCGAACATTTTCTGTCGGATTTTCTGCCAAATGTTTGACAGCAGGTTCTCAAATTTTCCTCCAACAAAACTTTGTTGTCGGAAAGTCTGGTCGTGTGTACACTAATCACGCATGCTCTGAATCAAGCAGAATGAGCCACACTGGCTATTGAACTTCCCTGTTCTTGGCTTGGCGTACGTTTTGTACGTCACCGCGTTTCCGCGTTCGTAATTGTTGGCCAAGATTTGTGTGACCGTGTGTATGCAAGACAAGTTTGAGCCAACATCCTTCGAACAAAAATTCACAGTTTTGTTGGCGGATAGTCCGGTCGTGTGTACGCGTCATTATAATTACTTGTTTTGTACACTTGCACAAAGTCAGGAAATATGTAGGATTAAATTCAGGAGTAGGATTAACGAATTACACCAAGCAGGTGCTATTGATCATCAATTTCAAATGTAGGTTGAAACAGTCATTAACTGAAACAAACAGCTGTGTAGGAGGCTTAAAGCTGGGTGAGGAACAGCCAAATTCTGCTGCTAAGGTGAGGTTGTTGAAGACAGTTTCAGGTTACCGGTTTTTGCGACTTTGATGCTACTTGAGTGCCAGAGCGTGTAAAGTTGCATCAAAGTTGCACTACATAAACAGAGCTGTCATACTTTTGCAAAACACATGAAAAATGAAACACTTGAGTTTTTAGTGCAGGTCCATTAAAGTCTATTACACGGAAAATGCAATCTGCTGCAAGGGAAAAAAAAAGTCCCTGATCCTCTCCAAAAAAAAACAAAAAAACACTCCAGTTTAAAATGCACAGATGTGAACTAGATCCATAGGAAACCATGATAAATGGACTGTAGTGCATTTTTCCAACACATTAAAAAACGCATGGGTGTGAACCAAGGGCAAAACAGTATCGGAAAGGTATCAGAATGACTTCTCTCTGCTTGTTTCAGGTCAGTAACTGACAGCGCTGACAAGTCACTATCAGAATGACATCCAGGGAACTAGCTTTACTGAGAGAAGTCAGTAATAGCAGCCAAAAATACTTATGCCGCATACACACGATCAATCGGGTGGAAAAGTCCGGCAAACTGAAGTCCGCCGGACAATCCCCCCGTGTGTAGCCTCCGGCATACTTTTTTGACCCGAAAGTACGGCGGACTTAGAAAGTAGTTTTGCACTCCAATCTTCCCGCCGGACTCGCATTTCGGCGGACAATCCAGCCGTGTGTGTGCCAGTCCGCCGTACTTTTGAAATGATGGACTTTTCCCGCCCGGAGAAAAGTTTGCCAATTTCGAGCGGGTCTCCAGGTAGGCGGGGCCCGCGAAGGAGACGTCGCTGGCCCCGCCACCTGGTATGGACTTAAAGGGGAACCCCAACGCCGAAAAAAATTGGCATGGGGGTCCCCCCAGGTCCACATCAGACCCTTGTCCGAGCACGCTACCCAGCCGGCCAGGAAAGGGGGGGCGAGTGAGCGCCCCCCCCCTGAGCCGTACCAGGCCGCGTGCCCTCAACATGGGGGGGTGCCTTGGGGAAGGGGGGGCCGCGCGGCCCCCCCACCCCAGAGCACCTTGTCCCCATGTTGATGAGGACAAGGGCCTCTTGCCGACAACCCTGGCCGTTGGTTGTCGGGGTCTGCAGGCGAGGGGCTTATCGGAATCCGGGAGCCCCCTTTAATAAAGGGGCCCCCGGATACCGGCCCCCCACCCTATGTGAATGAGTATGGGGTACAATGTACCCCTACCCATTAACCTGTAAAAAAAAAGTACAAAAAAAAAACCACAACACAGGGTAAAAATAGTTTATTGCACAGCTCCGGGGGTCTTCCGTCTTCGGTGGGTCTTCTCGCTATCTTCTTCTAGCTCTTTTTCTAGCGGAGGAGCCCGGCTTTCTTCCTCGCCGCCGCCCTTCCTCCGACTTCGGGGGTCTTGTCCCCCTCTTCGGTTCTTTTGCCGGGCCACTGCGCCTTCTTATAGCTCTTTTACAGGCGGTGGCCCGGTCTTCTGTCGCCACTGTCCTCGCCGCCGCCTTCTGTTCTTCTCGTCTTCTCTTCAGATGTTGCCTCGTCGGATCCTCCCCTCACAATGGCTCCGGTGCGATGCGCTGCGACTTATATAGGGACATCATCGGATGATGTCCCCGCCTATTATGATGTCACAGTCCCAGCATCCTCTTAGATTAGATATTATATAGCAAAAAGTTAAAAATATGGTGTTTTTTTTCAAAATTGTGGCTCTTTTTTTGTTTATAGCGCAAAAAATAAAATCCACAGAGGTGATCAAATACCACCAAAAAAAGCTCTATTTGTGGGAAAAAAAGGACGTTGATTTTGTTGACCGCGCAATTGTCAGTTAAAGCGACGCAGTGCGGAATCGCAAAAAGTGCTCTGGTCAGGAAGGGGGGAAAATCTTCCGGGGATGAAGCGGTTAAGCTTTGGCAATAAAACTGGGAAGCTGATTGGTTTCTATGCAGAAGTGAGCCTGATTCTGCACTCTCCAGCTTTAGTAAATAAACCTCATTGTGTACTTAATATTTATTTATTTCTTCTAACTATTCATAAAATAATATGAATGATAAGCATATCTAACGTGTTTTGTATATTTTATATTTGGCTGCGTGTAAAGTTTACCATGCACTGAAGTTTTCTCATCTGCCTCTGTCCCAACATCACTCTATTGGGAAGAATCAAAGGATCCAGGCAGAAAATTATTGGCTGAAAAGTGGTTGTATCCAATTAGCTGCAGCTGCTATGCAGCCATTGTGATAGCATGCAAGGCCAGATGTCAAAATACAATACTTACCAATGTGAGATCTGTCCATCCTCCATCTGTGGAGGATGGAATCTGTTATTTTTTATCAGTGTATGGTCAGCTTTATAAAACAAGTCAGCAGCAGTGACCTCCATCACAGTGGCGGGTACCTGAGCTTGGTGGAACAGCGATGACAGTGAAAGCAGTCGTTGGACGCTTGTTGGATGGCAAAGAGCTGCTCCATGGAGTAAACCGTCTTCTGACACTCAAAACAGATCTCTCGTGCCGGCATCTGAAACGTCTGTTCAAAACACAATGAAACATTTAAGAAAGACAAACTCATTATTCAGATGTGCAGCTTTGTGAGAATGCAAAAATGTATACTGTACATATCAAACATCTGCAGCTCAGCTACAACATGGCGAAGAGAAGCAGCCAAACACCATCAAACTTCATTCATAATCACAAATGTATAAAGTACATTTGCTGCACAGAACTGGCTATAGTGGTTCTAAGTAATCTACATTTTAGGCAGTCTATTCTTAAAGTGGAACTCCAGGCAAACCACTATAAAACACAGTTAATCCAATATATTGTTTACTATTGCTCTGCAATACTGGTCGGCAGAGAAGTTTAACTGAGTGTAGGCAGGTGCAGTCTGTACTCCTCGCTGCAGGTGGCGCTCGACCCCAGCAGCAATGAAGTAAGGGAAGGAAGCTGTGAGGAAGTTGGTTCCTCTATTGCCACGTACACACGACCGGACTTTCCATCAGAAAAAACTCTGAAGGTATTTCCGACGGAGTTCCAACATAGCTCCCCTGAAACGGACTTGCCACACCAAAATCCGTTAGTTTAGAATGCGATGACGTATGACGGGACTAGAAAAGGAAGTTAAATAGCCAGTAGCCAATAGCCGCCTTTGCGTCGTTTTTGGTCCGTCAGAATAGCATACAGACGAGCAGTTTTCCCCGGAATTGATTCCGTTGGAAAGATTTAAAACATGTTCTATTTCTAGGTCTGTCAGAATTTTTGAAAAATAAAGTCCGCTGAAGCCCACACACGATCAGAATATCCGATGAAATGATTCTGTCTGACCTTTTCTGCAGGAAAGTCCGGTCGCGTGTACGTGGCATCAGACTTTCCAATTGGACACTGGCTCCTCATGTGACTCCAGCTCAAAAATGCCATGGTGGGCATGAGGCCATAGGCTAACATGGAGAGGCATATTTAAGCTGAAAAAAAACGCTCAAAAAAGCACCTGTAAAAACGTCTGTGGGCATGAGGCCTTACAGTGATCCTTGCTAAAAAAAAAAAAAAGCACTGATAAATGTATAAATGACACTGGCAGGGAAGGAGTTAACACTAGGGGGCGATCAAGAGGTTAGCCGTGTTCCCTGGGTGTGTTCTGTTTGGGGGATGGGCTCACTGGGACAACACAGAGATTGCTGTTCCTGATCACTAGCAGATCTCCATGTTGTCCCCTGTCTGAACGGGGATCCACCTTGTTTACATAGGCAGATTCCAGTTCTGCCTCTGTGCAGGGACCCCCCACATGCCCACAGTATCTATTGCATGAAACAACATACAGGTATATAGTTTCACGCAATTAAGTCCCCCTTGCTACAGTATATGAGCGGTGGGTGGTCTTAAAGTAATTAAAAGGGACATCTTTTTCCTGCATTTTTTTAAATTGCTTTTAAAGTATAAATGTTAAAGAGGAAGTAAACCCTGATGAGTTTACTTCCTCTTTTTTTCCCTGCAAAGGTAAAGCATAATGGACTACTATGCATCGCATAGTAGCCCATTATGTGTCACTTACCTGACACAGGAGCCAGCGAAGTCGCGCTGTCCCCTGTAGTCCGCCGCATCTATCTTGCTGGTGGCGTCTCGCAGCTCCGCCGCTGTCATTCGGCGAAGCCGCGATGACGTCACTCCCGCGCATGCGCACGGGAGTCGACAAATGCGGCAGCTCCATTTTTGGAACTGCCACGTTCAGTGCGCCTGCGCGCCGCTGTCTACGGCGCATGCGCCGTAGACAGCGGTGCCCGTTTTTGGGCAAATATCTCCTAAACCATATAGGTTTAGGAGATATTGCTTGGACCTACAGGTAAGCTTTAATCTAGGCTTACCTGTAGGTCAAAGTGGTTTGTAAGGGTTTACAACCACTTTAAGTTTGGGGATTTTGTTGACCTTATTAAAAGAGACCTGTCCTACTTATTTATATTACAAGGCATATTTACATTCCTTATAATAGAATAAAAGGGATTTTTTTTTATAAGAACAGTGTAAAAATAATAATAATAATAAAAAAAAAAAAATTCAAAAGCACCCTGTCTAGGGTTGCCACCTCATCCTTTTAAAACCGAACACATATTAATTACACAGGTTCTGTGGCTGATTAATTAAACTCACTTGGTGCCTTATCTCCATTAAATTAGCCTCAGAACCTGTGTAATTCATATGTGTTTGGGTTGAAAAAGGGTTGAGGTGGCAACCCTAGCCCCGTTCCTGTGTGTTCGCAACACAGAAGCAAACTCATACGCAAGTCACGCCCACATATGTAAACGTGTTCAAACCACACATGTGAGGTATCCCCGCAGTCGTTAAGAGTGAGAGCAATAATTCTAGCATTATACTCCTCTGTACCCCAAAACTGGTAACCTGTAAAAAAATTTAAACCAAAGTTTGTCACCATTCCTCAAGCAGGCACAATTTTAAAGCATGACATGTCGGGTATCCATTTACTTAGTGTAACATTATCGTTCACAATATAGAAAAAAAAATGGGGCTAGCTTTACCGTTTCCTATTTTTTTTTTTTATTCAAAAAAAGTGTATCCTTCCCACAAAATTGCGTTTGTAAGACCGCTGCGCAAATGCGGTGTGATAAAGTATTGCAATGCTCTCCATTTTATTCTCTAGAGTCTCACATAAAAAATATATATAATGTTTGGGGGTTATAAGTAATTTTCTAGCAAAAAATACTGGATTTTACCTTGTAAATTAAAAGTTGCAAAAAATAGGCCTGGTCTTAGGTTGTTAATAAAATTACAACCTCTACATTTATTTAAAAATTTATGAAGAAAGATTATTTATTTCCAATATTTCATATTAGTCAGGGAAATATTTGTTTTTAATTCTGTCTTTTTTTCTTTAGAAGTAAAAATAAAAAATCCAGTGCTTATTAAATATCACCAAAGGAAAACTCTATATGCCTCTAGACTATTTTATAAAATTAATTTGGGTCCATTGTTGCATGACCGAGAAAGTGTCAGATCAACTCCTGTATGCTGAGCATTGATCTGGTAATAAAGGAGTATTACAAGCTGGTACTGGACATACAGTATACTATATGAGCAGAAATATATGACCCCCCCCCCCACACACACTACAAATTACTGATATGTGTTTGTGAAATGAGCCTCACCCCCCCCCCCCCCAATAAAGATCCTTTTCTTCATCAGCAGACACTTACAGAAAATGGTCGTTTTTTGGCAGCAGAATTGAATTTGACAGTTGGCGCTAAAATTAGACCAGCTTGGCCTCTTACTGGTGTTAAGGAATTGTGAACGGAGTCTACAGACATGAAAAAAAGGATTTTATTTATATGCTGACATGAAAATGTGAATAAAGCAAATGTAAGCTAAACACAGATGTTCTGTATTTTTCTTTATTAGTAAAATAATTGCCATATAAAATTCTCATACACAAACCCCATATTCAGAGCGTACAAGGATTTTGTTTACCAGTTATTAAGATGTGACCTGAGCCATGTGACCTGTCTGTTGTCACGGTGACAGAACTGCAGCAGTTATTAGGATGTGACCTGAGCCATGTGACCTGTCTGTTGTCACGGTGACAGAACTGCAGCAGTTATTAGGATGTGACCTGTCTGTTGTCACGGTGACAGAACTGCAGCTCAGCCAGTAAATCAGCCAGTAAATCATGTGACCTAATTTGCATATGCCTGTGATGTCACAGTGACAGGCTCTACAAAAGAAAGCGTGACAGCAACTGGAGCTCAGACTGAGATTTTTCAGCGTGTGAAGAGGAAGCAATTGCTTATTCTCTGCAGTGTTATTTATAATTCAATGGTGAAGTGGTTTAAACCAAACAGAGTTAATTCTCTAAACGTAATCCAAATACAACCAGCACAGGAAAGAGCGGGATTTCCAATGGAAAACCGCCAGCCAGCCGCACAGTCCCACATAACTGCCCCGCAAAGGTGTGTGTGTGGGGCAATTAGGCGCCTATTTAGAAAAAACAAGAAACGTGATTCTCTGAACACCAACCAAGAGGAACCAACACATGAGAGAGCGGGACCCTCTGCAGAGGACCGCCAGTCAGCCGCACAACCCCAGGGTACTAACCTGCAAAGGGGTGTGCTAAGGGCAATTAGACAGATATTTAAGCAAAACAATAAGGTTGTTCCGCTGAACAGCAACCAAGAGAAACCAACACATGAGAGGGCTGAGGGCCACCAACCCACCCCACAGCCCAAAACTACTGCCTCTAAAAGGTGTGTGTATAGGGCAATTAGGCGGAGGGTTAGGGCAGCTGCACGCAGAATTTGGCCCATTCGTCAACCAAAAACCGGAAGAGACACTACTGGTAAGTATATTATATCATGAAAGCACTCTAGAGTGATATGTCATACAGTATACATAGTGGGTTTACTGCATAGTGTAGGGAAGCATTAGAACTAGAGATGCACCAAAAATTTCGGCCTAAAATGGTATTATCGGCATTCGGCCGATAAGAGAAAAGGTGCCAATAATTGCACTGAAAAAGCACTGTGGTTTTGCAGCAAACTCACTGCAGTTTTGACGTGATCCTAATGCAAATTCACATCAATTTTCCCAAGAATTCACAGCGCTTTTGGGCCGATTTTACTGCTTATGGTGGGTTTTGCATAGGTCATAGGAGTCAAAAACTGCATCAAAAACCTAACATTGGTGCGTTCTTGCTGCGTTTTCAATGCATTTGAACTGGGAAGTGCGTTTTTTGTGCGTTTTTTTATTTAAAGTGCCAATAATTGCCGACAATAAATTCATATTAATTTAAATTGATGATATTGAGTAAAAAGTCTAATATAATACAATTTATATATATATATATATATATATATATATATATATATAAACGGTCATTTTTGGTTTTCGGACAAGTGCATCCTGCATTTTTGATTTGGTACCAAAATTTCCCATTCGGTGCACCAGTGGTTAGAACCCCTGTCAGGTCCTCATTATGGAGATTCATCCTCTCCATTTGTTATCACCAATGTCACCTGGGTGGAAAATCCACCAGCACAGGAATAGAGGGGAAATCTGATTGGGCCATGACTTCCGTTGACAATGGTCTAGGAGGGAACGGAGCTCACCTTGGAGATATTTCTTCCAAAGTCTTGCTGCCTTTACAAAACAGAAAATGAAGGAAAATCTCTCTATTGGGACCCTTCTTTTCGGTTGGCTAAAAATGAACCAAACCACTTGCAAACCTCAGCAGCATTTGTCCGTTGTCTGACTCTTCAGTTGACTGTTGGGACACCAATTAGATTTGAAGTTTACAGGTATCAGGTCTAAGGACTCATTCACAAAATGAGCAGAGACCTCAGTTTTTCTACATGCTTTCTGCAAGGGCACAAAAAAATATTCTCCATGTTCACTGTGGCTTTTCCTCAATGGGTTAAAGGTACAGGATAAGGGAGGTGAAGGGTTACTATATGGTTACATACAGAGACAGGATGGAGATGAGATGTACAGGAAGGGGAAGGGTTAAAATGTACATAGACCACAGACAACAGATTTGAATTTGGCAGTTACAGAATCAAAAGCAGAATCTCCTGGTTTTGTTCAGACGCAGATGAATGGTTTTATTATGGGCTGCATATACAAAACATGAATGAATCAGATGTAAACTTAGTAAAGATGTTCCATATTTCTTTTATTAGAAAAATAAAATGAAAGTAAAATACAAAATTCTGATATACAATTCACAATATAGGGTCCAATGGCTTTGTTTTGTCAGTTATGGTGATGCGGCACCAAGCCAAGCTCACTAGCAGTGTGATGTCATAATAAGGGAACCTCAACCTCTGCTATACTCAGCAGCTGCAGCTCAGTCAGTTGGACTTTTTTCTGCGAGAAGCGGCTAATTTTTCTCTGTTAAAGATGTGGCTATTTTGGAGAAAGCGAGGTTATAAGTTAAAGAATCTTCCTCAAACCAACAAAGGGGAATCTGTTGTGCTGCTGAGAGTGGGACCCTTAATAGAAGGGCACCAGCCCACTGCACAAAATGAACTTACTGCCCCCCAAAGGGGTGTGCATGAGGCAATTATAAGGGGGGTTTGGGCTGCTGTACGAAGAGTTTGGCCCCGTTGTCACAGAAGATGCTTTAGGCAAGTTGAAAAATAATGTAATGCAAGGCACTGTAAGGTTACACAATGTAAGTCATCCCATATATATACATTTTTTCTTTAAATTGTTTTAAATTAAAAATAAATATGGAACATTGGCTTAACTTTTATCTCCCTTATTCATGTTTTTTATTATCTCCAGCCCATAATAAAACCATTTTATCCGTGCCTGTAGACAAAGCTTCAACACCAGGGGGATGTTCTATTTTTGACCCTGTAACTAAATGAAATCTGCTGCCCCTGCTCCTGCAAACCCTTCAGTCTGCAGTGTATTTCTGCCTCTAGAAAATTGGAATCATTTTTAAATTGCAGGAGTAGAATGTTGGAAGTGCATTGAGATTATTGCTATTTTTTGGTGGCCAGAAAATGGGTATTCAGGGGGTGAATAGCTGCTAGAGATGTCACATTGACTTTACAAGGCACTTTAACTTGCACTTGTTCTGACACTAAAAAAGGGACTACCCGAGGCCTAGAACTACCATACTGTTAATTTATGGTATACATATAATTGCCATAAAAATAAAAGTGTAAAAGAAGTTTATTTACATGTAAGTAAATGTAACTGTCCATAGATTTTGTGTAACGTCAAAGGATTTGCCAATAGCAGGAATAAAAAAAATTTTTTTCTCCCTCCAGGTGAAAATGATGAACCCCTCAACTTCATAGAACCGACCATACGAGTTCCATATACCAGCAAGAATGAGGAAACTGCAACAGCCATGGAGGACAAGGAGATCCAAGTCACTCCATCAGCTATGCAGGACAAAGAGATCCAAGTCACTCTATCAATCAATGACACGAAGAAAACTACACAGAATACAACCATGGAGGACAAGGAAACTCAAGTCACTGCTTCGATCGAGGCACTCACCAGCTCCATGGAGAGCGGAAACGCTTCCAGATCTGTAAGGAGTGAGCCGTCATGTCCGATGGCTTTACATCTAACAGACACAAAGTTTGGACTAACACCGCCAGCTGCAGAAAGTGACAGTCTTCTGTCATCAGTTGAATGCAGCAATGGTCTAATTGACCACCCCTTACTGACTTCCATCCACAAAGAAATGTCCAATATTCTAATATGTAGATCATTCAGCAGTGAATTTGAGAGGAAGGAATCCTTAACTCTTCCAACACCCAGCAGCCCCACAAACCATGGGACATCTCCACCAGTCCCATGTAGTGATGCTATAAAGGTGAAGTTATGTGAGCTATCTATGGAAAACTTCACCTTTTATAGAATTCTTGGACAGGGGGCCTTTGGGAAAGTAATGTTGGCATCCCATCCCGCCACCCTTCAGAAGCTGGCAGTGAAGTTCATTAAAAAAGACAAAGTACTTGATATTGGTCCAAATTGTGCCACTATAGAGTTTGACGTGCTGAAAGGAGTCAGAGGAAGCCCATTCATTACACATCTGCATGGAGCATTCCAAACAAAGGTAAGAGTCCTTTCATCTTTCAATATTATTTCATCTCCCGAAAGAAGATCCCACACTGTACTATCTACCTGTGTGCGGATCTTTGTATAATCTCCCACAAAGTAACATTTTCTATGTCTATAATGTAACCTCTCTATCTCTTTTCTTCACACAGACTCTTCTGGCCTTTGTACTGGAGTACTTGAATGGCGGGAATCTCTGGGAATTAATAAAGGTTGCTCCAATTGATGTGGAAACCTTAAGGTAAGTATGAATGGGTGACACTGCAGTTGGGGTTGGGATTTGTGATGATTTCAGTGTTAATACATATTTTTCTTCTTTTTTTTTAAACAGAATTCTCACTGCGGAAATCATTTGTGGCCTGCAGTACTTGCATTCATTTGAGGTCATCCACAGAGATATCAAGCCAGAAAATATCTTACTGGACAGTGCCGGACACATCCGAATAGCCGACTTTGGCTTGTCTGAAAAATATGTCTCATATTCCAGCAGGATTAAAGGACGCGTGGGCACACCATCTTATATGGCCCCACAGGTCTTTCTAAACCTCGAATACTTTACAGTGGCTGACTATTACTCCCTCGGAGTAACAATATTCGAGATGGCAACGGGAAAACATCCATTCTTCACCGACCAGAAGACCATTGATGAGTTGGAGATGGCAATGATTAGAGAGCGGCCCAATTATCCTGAGGATATGGACACGGACCTGCGTGACCTCATTGACAGGGTGAGTATACATGGCTTTGGCTTTGTTTACAAGGTAAAGTCCTTTCTAGGTTATGAGAGATTATATATATATATATATATATATATATATATATATATATATATATAATATTGTTAGGATGTTAGGAAACATGATTACACATTCCTATCTGCACACCGATTTAAGTCATAGCAGTACTGTGTCAATCTGACTGCTTAGTGGAATGATCTGCTTTCACTGCTAGCCGACCTGAGCAGTTTCAATGCTGTCATAAAGAAAGCAGAAGCCTTTATGTCCCTTTAGAGTCTTAGCAAGTACATCAATAAAAATGAAAATCCTACTGCAGAGGATGGGTAAGGAAAGTCGCAGCCCTGGTGTCCCCTATAACTCCAATGCAGAGGATTTTTATGATCTATGTAGTTGGAAAGGGACAGGGCCAATCACACATGCAGAAATTTCAATTTCTGCAGACATTCCTTAGACACCATATAGGATTCTCCTATAGTTGCCATTGTTAGAAAAGAAAAACAAATCATGGTAGCTGCAGAATAGAAAGATCATGAACATTCATGAGAACAATTAAAGGGTTAGTTCACCTTTACAAAAAAAAACAAAAAACAAAAAAAAAACCTTCTATGCAGGTAAGACATTAAAAGATAAACACAAGCTACGCAGCTGTGACTGAGGCCCCTTTCACACTGGGGCGGGAGCGGCGTCGGCGGTAAAACCCGCTTTAGGGGCAGTATGTGGCCGCTAATGGGGGTTTAACCCCCGCTATCAGGCGTGAAAGGATTAAAACCACCGTAAAGCGCACCGCTCTTTCACCGCTCCAAAGATGATGCTAGTAGGACTTTTTTTACTGTCCTGCCAGCGCACCGCTCCAGTGAGAAAGCCCTCTGCAGGCACTATATGTGTAGGCCATTTACATACCATAAGAATCCTGACCTGAAAAGGACGCTGCTAAGAAAAGCCTAACTAACCAACTATCACTGTTCACCTTCACAATCACAGGAGTGAGCACTATAACTGAGCTCAGAGCTACTTCACCCAGGGGGAGAAAGTACACGTCAGGAGGTTTGAATCAGAGAAAGAGCTTGCTCCTGTGATGGTGGCCATGTAACAGTAATAGCTAGGCCTCACTTAGCAAAGTCTTGCTAGTTTTTAGGCTAGGCTTCATGAGGTACATAAATGGCCTATACTTAATAGTAAGGACATTATTTAACTTTAGTCAAAGCCACATAGTTTGTGTTTATCTACAGGTGCCCCTTACCTGCCTAGGTAGGTTTTTAGTGAACTAACCCTTGAACCCAATCCAATCTTGACATAGTCGATGTTTAAAAGTAGAATTTAGGAAGCTGAAATCTGTAACTGTCAGAATCAAATATTAAAAGAGTGAGTTCTATTGTTCAGATATTGCTCTTCTTGTTTCAGTGTTTTTATTATATTTTTTATCTTCTTTATAGCTCCTATGTGTAAGCCAAGAAGAGCGAAACATACTACTACGTGACATCAGGGGGCACGCATTTTTTAAGGGCATTGACTGGGACAACTTGGAGACAGGAATGACGCAGAGATTGAATTCTGCACCTGTAAGTATACAAATAATGAAGGATCCTGAGTACATTTGGAGGGTGGGATTTCAGTGGCATAGACCAAGCTTGTTCATTGTTGACAATATTTTTTACTTTACAGATTCTCTTTGAAGAACCAGATGGAAAAATAGAAGTGGCTGAATTTCTGTCCATTGAAGACCCTGACAAACCGATAAACCAAGAGGAGCAGGAGCTTTTCTGGGACTTCGACTATGTCAGTGAGAGTCTGAGGCTACCACCAGTATTGTCCTCTCCAACATCATCATTGGGGAACGACGAAAATGTCTACTAAGAGAGGGAGCAG
The DNA here is from genome assembly GCF_037356315.1 of Lithobates pipiens. Classification (NCBI taxonomy): domain Eukaryota; kingdom Metazoa; phylum Chordata; class Amphibia; order Anura; family Ranidae; genus Lithobates; species Lithobates pipiens. The sequence goes on along the minus strand of NW_027507748.1, from coordinate 634,470,282 downwards.
CTATATGAGGTTAAGTCTGGGCTACAACCAGTGTCCTCCTTTTCACCCTCATCACTAGGGAACCATGAGGCTGAGATGGAGGAACGCAGTGGGTGAATAGACAGAGGGACGCAGAGGGAGGAGGCAACAGAGGGACGCAGTGGGAAGAGGGACGCAGTGGGAAGAGGGACGCAGTGGGAAGAGGGACGCCGTGGGAAGAGGGACGCCGTGGGAAGAGGGACGCCGTGGGAAGAGGCAACAGAGCGACGGCGTGGGAGGAGGCAACAGAGGGACGCCGTGGGAGGAGGCAACAGAGGGAAGCCGTGGGAGGAGGCAACAGAGGGACGCCGTGGGAGGAGGCAACAGAGGGACGCCGTGGGAGGAGGCAACAGAGGGGCGCCGTGGGAGGAGGCAACAGAGGGACACCGTGGGAGATGCTGGGGGGGGGGGACAGAGAGGGATGCAGCATCTTTTGATTTGGGGGAGGTGGGGTAAGGGGATATGTGCCAGGGGTGCTTTGGGAGGGGAGAAGACTTATGCTAGTTGGGGGGGGTCGATGTCCTCTCCCTCCCAAAGCACCCCCAGCACATATCCCCTTCTCCTTTGGAGACAATATGGTCAAGGCAGTTTTTACCTTCCTCTGAATCATCGGAAAGGTTTATAGCCGAAATCACACACAATATTCAGCTGCCGGAGTGGTAAACGCCATTCAGCTGCAGCGCGGCTTTATCTTGACAGCAACAGCGTCTGCTCCCATGATACATAAAGCGGTGACACCAGCGCTGTCGGAGGTGATTTCACCACCACAGTTAAAAAAAAAAAGAGCACATATTGCGAAGCATGGGGACAGCAGGGGTGGAGGAGCAATTCGCTCCTACTTTTTGGGGTGGATGCCCCTATGCTTCGGCATATATAAATGTATGCCCATCATTAGAAGTGGGTGGATGAAGGGAGGTATTCTAATGGTTGACATACCCACCGATCAATCTCTTCTTTTCATTCAGCCTACAGGCTGCATGAAAAGAAAAAAAAAAAAATTACAATATATGCCCAACAAGGAGCAGCAACGTACTGGTATGTTGCTGGACTTTGAGTGGTTATACCAGAAGGATGCCTGCGGGTTTAGGTATCATCTTGGTATCATTCTTTTCAGCCAGCGGTCGGCTTTCATGTAAAAGCAATCCTAGAGGCTTTCTCTGGCTCTCCTGTCCCAACTGACCCCAATTTTTTCAAAAAAATTTAAAAATTAAAAAAAAGGGAGTACCTGTCACCATCTATTGCTATCATAGGGGATATTTACATTCCTAGAGATGACAATAAAAATGATAAAAAAAATATATATATATATATATATATATATATATATATATATATATATATATAAAGGAACAGTTTAAGAAAAAAAATCCCCCCTCCCCCCTGCTCTCGCACAAAGGCGAACGCAATGGTCGGTCTGGCGTCATATGTAAACAGCAATTTCACCATGCATGTGAGGTATCACTGCTAAGCTCAGATCAAGGACAGTAATTGTAGCAGTAGACCTCCTCCGTAAATCTAAAGTGGTACCTGTAAAGGCATTTAAAGATTTTTAAAAATGTATGTAGTTTGTCGCCGCTGCACATTTCTGCGCAATTTTAAAGCATGGAGTGTTTGGTATCCCTGTGCTCGGCCTAGGGACGAGGAAACAGAGGGATGCTGTGGGAGGCGCCAACAGAGGGAAGAGGCAACAGAGGCACGCCGTGGGAGGAGGCAACAGAGGGACGCCGTGGGAAGAGGGGTGCTGTGGGAAGAGGCAAAAGAGGGACGCCGTGGGAGGAGGCAACGGAAGGATGCCATGGGAGGAGGCAACAGAGGGATGCTGTGGGAGGAGGCAACAGAGGGACATCGTGGGAGGAGGCAACAGAGGGACACCGTGGGAGATGCTGAGGGAGGGGGGACAGAGAGGGATGCAGCATCTTTTGATTTGGGGGAGGTGGGGTAAGGGGATATGTGCCAGGGGTGCTTTGGGAGGGGAGAAGACTTATGCTAGTTGGGGGGTCGATGTCCTCTCCTTCCCCTTCTCCTTTTGAGACAAGAAAACCGGAAGCTATGAGCATTTCATGACTCAGATTTCACCGGATACAAACAGTGCCATTGGGAAATTGGGAAAGCATTTTATCACACAAATCATAGGGGATAAGATAGCGGAGATAACAATAAAAAATAAATATATATATATATATATATATATATATATATATATATATATATGAAAGGAAGTTTAAAAATATAAAAGCACCCATCCCCCCCCCCTGCTCTCGCGCAAAGGTAAAAGCAAGCGTCGGTCTGGCGTCATATGTAAACCGCAATTGCACCATACATGTGAGGTATCACTGCAAAGGTCAGATCAAGGGCAGTAATGTTAGCAGTAGACCTCCTCCATAAATCTAAAGTGGTTCCTGTAAAAGGAGTTTTAAAAATGTATGTAGTTTGTCGCCGCTGCACATTTCTGTGCAATTTTAAACCATGGGAGTGTTTGGTATCCATGTACTCTGTATCATCTTTTCATCAGAAATGTGGGCAATATAGTCTGTTTTAGTGCATTAAAATTAAAAAAGGTGTGTTTTTCCACAAAAAAATGCGATTGAAAAATCGCTGCGCAAATACTGCGTGAAAAAAAATTAAAAATTAAACACCCACCATTTTAATCTGTAGGGCCTTTGCTCTTAAAAAATATATATATAATGTTTGGGGGTTCAAAGTAATTTTGGTGCAAAAAAAATGGTTTCCATATAAACAAAGTGTCAAAAAGGGCTTTGCCTCTTCAAGTGGTTAAAAGAGTGGGTGATGTGTGACATAAGCTTCTAAATGTGCATAAAATGCCACGACAGTTCAGAACCCCCCCAAATTACCCCATTTTGGAAAGTAGACACCCCAAGCTATTTGCTGAGAGGCATGTCGAGTCCATGGAATATTTTATATTTTGAAAGTTGTGACACAAGTTATGGGAAAAAGACAATTTATTTTTTGCACAAAGTTGTCACTAAATGATATATTGCGCAAACATGCCATGGGCATATGTGAAATTACACCCCATTTGTGAGACTTTTTGGGAGCCTAGTCACGTACGGGACCACAAAAACCAAGTATCACCTTCAGGATTTCGAAGATTGTACATTTTTGATTTCACTCCTCACTGCCCATTACAGGCCATGGAATGCCCAAATTACCCCATTTCGCAAAGTAGACACCCCAAGATATTTGCTGCGTGGTATGGCGAGTATTTTGCAGAGCTCTCTTTTTGTCACAAAATTCTGAAAATTGAAAAAATAAAAAAATAAATAATATATACATTTTTCTTTTCTTTCTTCATTTTCAAAAACAAATGAGAGCTGCAAAATCCTCACCATGCCTCTCAGAAAATAGCTTGGGGCAGGGCTTGACAAATTTGCTTTGAATCTGGGAGCCAGTTAAAGTTAGGAGCCAGTTTTTTTTTAGAGTGGTATGGATTGTCAGCTCCCAGGGTAAGGCCAGTATGTTTCGCCGCCTAACTCACAATGGAGCACATAGTTAACGCCAATGTAACGTTGTTACAGCAGGGTTATGGGCTGACCAGAAAGAGTAAGGCTGGCAACAGATGGAACTGGTTGGCTCTGGAAGGTGGCACTGATTGGCTTAGGCAGGTGGCACTGGTTTGGAACTGGCAGATGGCACTGGTTGGCACGTGGAACTGACAGATGGCACTGTCAGTTGGCATTGGTTGGCACTGGCAGGTAGCCCTGATTGGCAGTGGCACTGGTAGTCCTTGGCAGGTGCCACTGGTTTGGAACTGGCAAGTGGCACTATTGGCGGTGGCACTGGTTGGCACTTGGAACTGACAGATGGCAATGGCACGTGGTATTGGTTAGCACTGGCAGGTGGCGTTGGCACGTGGCACTGATAGATGGAACTGATTGGCAGTGGCACTGGTAGGTGGCACTGGTTTGGAACCGGCAGGTGGCACTTAGAGGTCGACCGATATATCGGCCGATATTTGCCGTTTTTTAAATAATCGGCATCGGCCGATTGTGCTGATAAAAAGCCGATTTAGAACTACAGCGCGACTTTGAAATGACTTCTGTAATAGAAGTCAGTGTAAGTTGCCTGAGTCCTTATAGAAACACTTTCCTCCTCTCTGGGCAGGCTGCCAAGAAAAGAACAGAAAGATACAATGTTTACACTTGAATGAATGAAGTCATCTCTGTGTGTAGAAGTTCTCAGTTTAACCATTTAAAGACTCAGACCCCTTTCACACTGGGGCGTTTTTCATGCGCTTTAGCGTTAAAAAATACGCCTGAAAGAAGCCGCAACTGCAATCCCAATGTAAACGCCCGAGTGCTTTCACACCAAGGCGCTGCGCTGGCAGGGCATCAAAAAAAGTCCTGCAAGCAGCTTCTTTGCAGCGCTTTTGGAGCGGTGAATAAAGCGCCCCTTCCCATTGAAATCAATGGGAAGCGCCTGTAAACCGCCAGAAAAACGCCTGAAAAACGCTATTGGCAGCAGCGTTTTGTGGGCGCTTTTAACCCTTTATTTGGCCACTAGCAGGGGTTAAAAGCGCCCCAATAACGCTCGAAAAACGCTGGTAAAGCGCTGCTAGTTTAAGCGGCGCTTTACGAGCGTTTTTCGGGCGCTGACATTGTGAAAGGGTTCTTAAAGCACTTGGGCTTTCACATTGGGACTGCAGATGAGGCTTCTTTCAAGCGCTTTACAGGCGCTTTTTTTAACGCTAAAGCGCCTGAAAAACGCCTGAAAAACGCCCCAGTGTGAAAGGGGTCTAAATCTTTTCTGACACTTGTTGCTTACAAGTAAAAATCCTGTATTTTCTGCCAGAAAATCACTTAGACCCCCCCAAAAATTATATATATATTTTTTAGCAGAGATCCTAGGGAATAAAATAGCGGTTGTTGCAATATTTTATGTCACACGGCATTTGCACAGAGGTCTTTCAAATGCATTTATTGGGGAAAAAAATACACTATTTAAAAAATAAAAATAAAATAAAAACAGTAAAGTTAGCCCATTTTTTTTTTTCGTCCAAAAGTTTTGACTACCTGTTTTTATTTAACCACTTGGGATCCGCGCTATTGCCAAATGACGGCATTAGCGCGGACCTACATTTCCGGGACTATGTCTATTGACGTCGTCCCGTGTATGAGCGGCCTGCGCGCCCCCTGAGGGGCGCGCGCGGCGCGCTCTGTGATCGGCGAGTCCATGAGACTCGCCTGATCACCGATCCGTGCAAGGGGTCGATCCCGACCCCTTATCACGTGATCAGCTGTCAGCCAATGACAGCTGATCATGTGATAGAACGGAGCCGGTAATCGGCTATTATTCCTCCTCGCGCTGACAGCGCGAGGAGAAAAAAACAAAGCCGATCACCGGCGGCCGTGATCGGGACATCAGTCCCGATCACGGCCAGCAATACAAGCAACCACCTGCCACCTGCCAGTGCCCACCTGCCTCCCGCAGTGCCATCCTGAATAAAAGTGCCCCCCCGTCAGTGCCCATAGTACCCACAGTGCCACCCCACAGTGCCACCCACAGTGCCCACAATCTGCCTCAAAGGTGCTGCACCCCAGTGCCGCCCATCAGTGCCCAGCAGTGCCGCCCATCAGTGCCCAGCAGTGCCACCTATCAGAGCCACCTATCAGTGCCACCTATCAGTGCCCATCAGTCCCATCTATCTGTGGTACCTATCAGTGCCCATCCGTGCCACCCATCCGTGCCACTTATCCGTGCCACCCATCCGTGCCATCTTATCTGTGCCCATCTTTGCCCATCAGTGCCGCCTTATCTGTGCCCATCGGTGCCGCCTTATCTGTGCCTATTAGTGCCGCCTTAACTATGCCTATCAGTGCCCACCAGTGCAGCCTATCAGTGCCCACCAATGCAGCCTATCAGTGTCCACCAATGCAGCCCATCAGTGCCCACCAATGCAGCCTATCAGTGCCGCCTAATCAGCGCACTTCAATGAAGGAGAAAAATGACCCGTTTGCAAAATTTTATAACAAACTATTAAAACATGATTTTTTTTATTTATTTTTTTGCATCTTTTTTTGTTTGTTTAGCAAAAAATAAAACTCCCAGCTGTAACTAAATACCACCAAAAGAAAGCTCTATTTGTGGGAAAAAAAATTATAAAAATTTCATTTGGGTACAGTGTTGTATGCCCGCGCAATTGTCATTCAAAGTGCATCAGCGCTGAAAGCTGAAAATTGGTCTGGGACTGAGGGGGGTTTAAGTGCCCAGTAAGCAAGTGGTTAATATATAGTTTTTTTTTTTTTTTTATCTAAATCATACATACAAGTAAACTGATTGGAGGTTTGTTTTGTTTAATAAATGTTTAAATGTAAGAAATTTTCTGTATCACTTATGAAGACTGCTTTCACACTGGAGCGGGCAGGCGTTGATGGTAAAACGCAAGTTTTAGCGGCTCTTTAACATCATTTTAGCGGTGCTATTTGGCTGCTAGTGGGGCACATATAACCCAGCTAGCGGCCAAGGAAGAGGTTAAATGCGCCCATGAAGCACTGCTGCCAAATCGCATTGCATGCGCTTCGGCAGTGGTGCCAATTCATATCAATGGGCAGGAGTGGTGGAGGAGCGGTGTACACCACTCCAAACGTGCTGCTTGCAGGACTTTTTTTTTAAAGATCCTGCCAGCGCATCGCCTCAGTGTGAAAGCACTCTGTCTTTCACACAGACTGCAGGGGAGCCATTTTGCAGGCACTTTACAGGCGCTATTTTTAGCCCAAAAGCGCCTGAAAAACGCCCCAATGGGAAAGGTGTGTTAGATCAAGGGGGATTAAAAAAAAAAAAATGAAAAAGGAAAAAAATAAATAAATAAAATAAAATCGGCCTAACATATTGGCCCAAAAAAATCCCCATCATATATCGGCTATCGGCCGCCATGATTTCTAAATATCGGCATCGGCCAGAGAAAAACCCATTTCGGTCGACCTCTAGTGGCACTATTGGCACTGGCAGGTGGTACTGATTGTCCGTGGCACTGATAGATGGCACTGGCAGGTGGCACCGATAGATGGCACTGATTGGCAGTGGCACTGGTTGGGAACTGGCAGGTGGCACTATTGGCACTGGCAGGTGCCACTGATTGGCGGTGGCAGGTGGCACTGGCGGGGGAACGTGGCACTGATTTGCGGTGGCAGGTGACAACAATAGATGGCACTGGCATGTGGCACTGGTTTGGAACTGGCAGGTGGCACTATTGACTGGGGCACTGATTGACGATGACACGTGGCACTGATTGGCGATGGCATGTGCCACTGATTGGCTGTGGCAGGTGGCACTGGAAGGTGGCACTGATTGGCGGTGGCACTTGCTGTCACTGGCAGATGACACTTGTAGGTGGCACTGATTGGCGGTGGCACTGGTTGGTGATGGCAGGTGGCACTGGTTTGGAACTGGCAGGTGGCACTGATTGGCAGTGACGCGTGGCACTGATTGGCGGTGGCACTGGTTAGTGATGGCAGGTGGCACTGGTTGGCACTGGCAAGGTGGCACTGGTTGGCGGTGGCACAGGTTGTCACTGGCAGGTTTCACACTGAGCACTCTAAGTAACTAAGTAAAAGAGAGGAGCTGTCAGAATTGAGCTTAATGTCAGGGGTGGGCGGGTCCCAGCAGCAATCAAACACCAGCCAATGATTGGGCTGCTTAAGAAGAGGGGAGTGGCCACATATCCGTAGCCGCCTGACAAGATCCCATTGGCTGGTGTTTGATAGCTGCTGGGTCCCGCCCACCCCGGCTGGGTCCCGCCCACCCTCGACATCAAGCGCAAATCTCTCAGTTATGTGTCAGCTTCACACACTCAGCGGCTCTGGCAAGCATCAAGCGCCACGCTGAGTGTGGAGAAGGGAGGAGGACGGCGGTCAGTGTTAATGCACTGCATGTCTGGGGCATCGGGAGTTATAGAGAGTGGGCTGGTGGCAGCCTAGGCGCCAGGGTGCGATTTCTGGTCACCATGGGTTTGTTGAGCCCTGGCTTGGGGTGTCTACTTTCCAAAATGGGGTCATTTGGGGGGGTTTGTGCCATCTTAGCATTTTATGGCCTTTAAAACTGTGACAGGTAGTGACTCCGGGGAATTACACCCAAAAATAAATTCTGCTGCTTCTCCTGAGCACAGACTCAGGAGAAGCAGCAGAATTGATTTTTGGGTGTAATTTCACATATGCGCATGGCATGTGTGAGCAATATATCATTTAGTGACAACTTTGTGCAAAAAAAATAGGATTTTTTTTACTCACTGTAAAATCCTTTTCTCTGTAGTTCCCCTCTTAGACCATTGGGTTGTTACGCCACCTTCAGGAGCGGACTAGGCATAACATGTTAACATGTAATGATAAAAATTAGAACTTTCTAGTTCCGCCCAAGGGGCGGTCCCTTAGGTAACAACCCCACAGCCTGCCTTGCAGCTTCAGTACGTCAACAAGCAGTATAACATGAAGACAAATAGGAGAGGCGGGTGCTGTGTCAGTCGGTGAACTACAGAGAAAAGGATTTTACGGCGAGTACAAAAAATCCTATTTTCTCTTACATCCACCAACTGACACAGCTCCTCTCTTAGACCATTGGGACGTCCCCAAGCAGTGCCAAAACGAGGGATGGGAAAACAGCATAAAACTTCACCCACAATGGCATGTGGGAACTAGTATAAAAACTTTACACAAAAAAAAACAGCAGTGTGTGGGAATAACCAAAACTTTTTTACCCACAAAAAAACAGGGTGCTCCGCAACTGAGAGGCACTACCTTCAAACAGCACCAGAACTGCGGTAACTAATGCAACAGTGCATTACTTAACCACTTTCAGACCGGACCATTTTGCTGGTCAAAGACCAGACCACTTTTTGCGATTCGGCACTGCGTCGCTTTAACCGACAATTGCGCGGTCGTGCGACGTGGCTCCCAAACAAAATTGACGTCCTTTTTTTCCCACAAATAGAGATTTCTTTTGGTGGTATTTGATCACCTCTGCGGTTTTTATTTTTTGCGCTATAAACAAAATTAGAGCGACAATTTTGAAAAAAAACACATTATTTTTTACTTTTTGTTATAATAAATATCCCCCAAAAATATATAAAAAAACATTTTTTTCCCTCAGTTTAGGCCGATACGTATTCTTCTACATATCTTTGGTAAAAAATAAATTAAAAAATGTCGCAATAAGCGATTATTGATTGGTTTGCGCAAAAGTTATAGCGTTTACAAAATAGGGATAGTTTTATAGCATTTTTATTAATAATTTTCTATTATTTTTTTTTTACTAGTAATGGCGGCGATCAGCGATTTTTATTGTGACTGCGACATTATGGCGGACACATCGGACATTTTTGACACATTTTTGGGACCATTGTCATTTATACAGTAATCACTGCTATATAAATGCAGTGATTCCTATGTAAATGACACTGGCAGTGAAGGGGTTAACCAGTGGGTGGCAGTGTAGGGGTTAAGTCAGGGCTCGACAAACCCCAGGCGCCAGGTCGCCAATGCGACCAGAAATCGCGACCTGGCGCCTAAGCTGCCACCAGCCGACTCACTATCGGTGCCCCAGACATGCAGCAGCATTAACACTGACTGCCGTCCTCCTCCCTCCTTCACACTCTGCAGCACCGCGCTGTGTGTGAAACTGACACGCAATGGAGAGAGGAGGATCTGTCAGCCTGATGTCGGGGTGGGCGGGACCCGGCCGGGGTGGGGGCGGGACCCAGCAAGCTATCAAACACCAGCCAATGGGATCTGGGCGGGCCACTACGTGTATGTGGCCCGCCCCTTTTCTTAAGCAGCCCAATCGTTGGCTGGTGTTTGATAGCTGCTGAGTCCCGCCCACCCCAGCCGGGTCCCAACCCACCCCGACATCAGGCTGAAATCTGACATATCCACCTCTCTGTTACTTGTCAGTTTCACACGGAGCACTCAGTAACAGAGTGCTCCGTGTGAAACCTGCCAGTGCCAATCAGTGCCACCTGCCACCAATCAGTGCCAACCAGTGCCACCTCCAATCAATACCACCTGCAACCAACCAGTGCCACCTGCCAGCGCCAACCAGTGCCACCTGCCAGCGCCAACCAGTGCCACCGCCAATCAATACCATCTGCCACCACCAACCAGTGCCACCTGCCACCAACCAGTGCCACTGCCAACCAGTGCCACCTGCCAGTGCCAACTAGTGCCACCGTCAATCAATACCACCAGCCACCACCAACCAGTGCCACCTGCCACCAACCAGTGCCACCGCCAATCAGTGCCACCTGCCACCGCCAATCAGTGCCAACCACTGGCACCTGCCAGTGCCACCACCAATCAGTGCCACCTGCCAGCGGCAACCAGTGCCATCTGCCACCGCCAATCAGTGCCACCTGCCACCACAAATCAGTGCCACCTGCTAGTGCCAACCAGTGCCACCGCCAATCAATACCACCTGCAACCACCACCCAGTGCCACCTGCCACCACCCAGTGCCAATCAGTGCCACCTACCAGTGCCACCTGTCAGTGCCACCTGCCAGTGCCGAGTGCCACCGCCAGTCAGTGCCACCTGCCACCGCCAATCAGTGCCACCGCCAACCAGTGCCACCGCCAACCAATGCCACCACCAACCAGTGCCACCTGCCACCGCCAATCAGTGCCACTGCCAATCAGTGCCACCTGCCAACACCAACCAGTGCCCCCGCCAATCAGTGCCATCTGCCAGTGACAACTAGTGCCATCGCCAACCAGGGCCACCTGCCATCGCCAACCAGGGCCACCTGCCATCACCAACCAGGGCCACCTCCCATCACCAACCAGGGCCACCTGCCAGTGCCAATAGTGCCACTTGCCAGTTTCAAACCAGTGTCACCTGCCAGTTCCAAACCAGTGTCACCTGCCAGTTCCAAACCAGTGTCACCTGCCAATGCCAACTAGTGTCACCTGTCGGTGCCATGTGGCAGTTCCACGTGCCTTCCAGTGGCAACCAGTGCCACCTGGCAGTGCCAGCCAGTTCCATCTGTTGCCAGCCTTACTCTTTCTGGTCAGCCCATACCCCTGATGTAACAGCTTTTCAATGGAGTTATTGACTGGGTGCTCCATTGTGAGTTAGGGATAGGGGGTGAAAATGAGTAGCCTTACCCCGGGAGCTGAAGAAAAACTGGCTCCTAACTTTTTTAACTGGCTCCTAAATTCAAAGCAAATTTGTCAACCCCTGGGTTAAGTGTTCCTAGGGGTGTGTTACTAACTGTGGGGGGGTTGGGCTTTCATTTAGTGAACACTGATCTCTGCTCCAATCACATGCAGCAGAGATCAGCGTCACTAGTTGCTAGGCAGAATGGAGAAATGCTGTTTACACGGCATTTCCTCCATTCAGCCGTCCCGTGAGACGATCGCGGGTATGCCCACGGCGATCGAGTCCGCGGGTCCCGCGACCGGACTCACGGGGGTCCCGACCAGCGCGGGAGCGCGCCGCCACCGGCGTGCTCCCGATGGCAGGGCGGCATTAAAGATTGGACGTACATGTACGCCAATATGCCTGCCCGTGCCATTCTGTCGACGTACATCGTCGTGCGCTGGTCGGGAAGTGGTTAAAGGTACTGCGCTTTTACCAAGAAAACAGGAAAAGATGTAAGTGCAATTGCAATTACACAGCCGCCTGCAAAACTTTGCTGCCAAAACAGGTATCAGACGATGCACTGACATCTACTTTGTAGAACTTTGTAAAAGTGTGAACAGACGACCAAGTCGCCGCTTTTCACACTTGAGCGACAGACGCTTGATGTCGGAAGGCCCAAGACGTTCCAATTGCCCTTGTGGAGTGGGCCTGTACTACAATCTGTCTGATCCACCTGGAAATGGTGGCCGACGAGACCGCCATGCCTTTTTTCAGATCAGCCATCGAAACAAACATGGAGTCTGGACGCAACACCACCTAATCCTTGTAGATAACCAGACAGGGCGACTTGCAAGACAAGGCTGTCAGTTCCGAAACCCTCCTGGCCGATGTGATAGCCACTAGAAAAACAAGAAAGAAAAGCAGAAACTTCTCCTGCGCTCTGGTGTCAAGGTCCTCAATGTGTGGGTCTAGCCAGCTTCACATGGTAGTGTCTATCGTCTTGCAGCCCTCCTCAGAATAATGGGTATTCAGAAACTAAAAGAAGCAAAAAGAAAAAGGGGGGCTCACCGACCTAGTGCATTACCACTGATAGAGCTTTATTCAGCTTTATGACACTGGCAGGGAAGGTGTTAACACTAAGGGGCGATCAAGGGTTTAAAAGTGTTCCCTGCGTGTGTTCTGTGTGGGGGATGGGCTCACTGGGACAACACAGAAATCGCTGTTCCTGATCACTAGAAGATCTACATGTTGTCCCCTGTCTGAACGGGGATCCACCTTGTTTACACAGGCAGATTCCAGTTCTGCCTCTGTGCAGGGACCGCCCACATGCCCACAGTATCTATTGCATGAAACGACATACAGGTACATAGTTTCACGCAATTAAGCCCCCCCTGCCACAGTATATGAGCGGTGGGCAGTCTTAAAGTAATTAAAAAGGGACAACTTTTTTCTGCATTTTTTTTAATTGCTTTTAAAGTATAAATGTTAAGTCTGGGGATTTTGTTGACCTTATTAAAAGAGACCTGTCCTACTTATTTATATTACAAGGCATATTTACATTCCTTATAATAGAATAAAAGTTGCAAAAAATAGGCTTGGTCTTAGGTTGTTAATAAAATTCCAACCTCTACATTTAATTTAAAAATTTATGAAGAAAGATTATTTATTTCTAATATTTCATATTAGTCAGGGAAATATTTGTTTTTAATTCTGTCTTTTTTTCTTTAGAAGTAAAAATAAAAAATCCAGTGCTTATTAAATATCACCAAAGGAAAGCTCTATATGCCTCTAGACGATTTTATAAAATTAATTTGGGTCCATTGTTGCATGACCGAGAAAGTGTCAGATCAACTCCTGTATGCTGAGCATTGATCTGGTAATAAAGGAGTATTACAAGCTGGTACTGGACATACAGTATACTATATGAGCAGAAATATATGACCCCCCCCCCACACACACACACTACAAATTACTGATATGTGTTTGTGAAATGAGCCTCACCCCCCCCCCCCACCCCCAATAAAGATCCTTTTCTTCATCAGCAGACACTTACAGAAAATGGTCGTTTTTTTGGCAGCAGATTTGAATTTGACAGTTGGCGCTAAAATTAGACCAGCTTGGCCTCTTACTGGTGTTAAGGAATTGTGAACGGAGTCTACAGACATGAAAAAAAGGATTTTATTTATATGCTGACATGAAAACTTGAATAAAGCAAATGTAAGCTAAACACAGATGTTCTGTATTTTTCTTTATTAGTAAAATAATTGCCATATAAAATTCTCATACACAAACCCCATATTCAGAGCGTACAAGGATTTTGTTTACCAGTTATTAAGATGTGACCTGAGCCATCGACCTGTCTGTTGTCACGGTGACAGAACTGCAGCAGTTATTAGGATGTGACCTGAGCCATGTGACCTGTCTGTTGTCATGGTGACAGAACTGCAGCAGTTATTAGGATGTGACCTGAGCCATGTGACCTGTCTGTTGTCACGGTGACAGAACTGCAGCAGTTATTAGGATGTGACCTGAGCCATGTGACCTGTCTGTTGTCACGGTGACAGAACTGCAGCAGTTATTAGGATGTGACCTGAGCCATGTGACCTGTCTGTTGTCACGGTGACAGAACTGCAGCTTCTACCATATAAGGCATGCTCAGCCAGTAAATCATGTGACCTAATTTGCATATGCCTGTGATGTCACAGTGACAGGCTCTACAAAAGAAAGCTTGACAGCAACTGGAGCTCAGACTGAGATTTTTCAGCGTGTGAAGAGGGAGCAATTGCTTATTCTCTGCAGTGTTATTTATAATTCAATGGTGAAGTGGTGTAAACCAAACAGAGTTAATTCTCTAAACGTAATCCAAATACAACCAGCACAGGAAAGAGCGGGATTTCCAATGGAAAACCGCCAGCCAGCTGCACAGTCCCACATAACTGCCCCGCAAAGGCGTGTGTGTGGGGCAATTAGGCGCCTATTTAGGAAAAACAAGAAACGTGATCCTCTGAACACCAACCAAGAGGAACCAACACATGAGAGAGCGGGACCCTCTGCAGAGGACCGCCAGTCAGCCGCACAACCCCAGGTTACTAACCTGCAAAGGGGTGTGCTAAGGGCAATTAGACAGATATTTAAGCAAAACAATAAGGTTGTTCCGCTGAACAGCAACCAAGAGGAACCAACACATGAGAGAGATGAGGGCCACCTACCAACCCCACAGCCCAAAGCTACTGCCTCTAAAAGGTGTGTGTGTAGGGCAATTAGGCGGAGGGTTTGGGCAGCTGCACGCAGAATTTGGCCCATTCGTCAACCAAAAACCGGAAGAGACACTACTGGTAAGTATATTATATCATGAAAGCACTCTAGAGTGATATGCCATACAGTATACATAGTGGGATTACTGCATAGTGTAGGGAAGCATTAGAACTAGAGATGCACCAAAAACTTCAGCCTAAAATGGTATTATCGGCATTCGGCCGATAAGAGAAAAGGTGACAATAATTGCACTGAAAAAGCACTGTGGTTTTGCAGCGAACTCACTGCAGTTTTGACGTGATCCTAATGCAAATTCACATCAATTTTCCCAAGAATTCACAGCACTTTTGGGCCGATTTTACTACTTATGGTGTGTTTTGCCGAGGTCATATGAGTCAAAAACTGCATCAAAAACGTAACATTGGTGCGTTCTTGCTGCGTTTTCAATGCATTTGAACTGGGAAGTGCGCTTTTTGTGCATTTTTTATTTAAAGTGCCAATAATTGCCGACAATAAATTCATATTAATTTAAATTGATGATATTGAGTAATACAATTTTATATATATATATAATCTCACCTTGGAGATATTTCTTCCAAAGTCTTGCTGCCTTTACAAAACAGAAAATGAAGGAAAATCTCTCTATTGGGACCCTTCTTTTCGGTTGGCTAAAAATGAACCAAACCACTTGCAAACCTCAGCAGCATTTGTCCGTTGTCTGACTCTTCAGTTGACTGTTGGGACACCAATTAGATTTGAAGTTTACAGGTATCAGGTCTAAGGACTCATTCACAAAATGAGCAGAGACCTCCGTTTTTCTACATGCTTTCTGCAAGGGCACAAAAAAAATATTCTCCATGTTCACTGTAGCTTTTCCTCAATGGGTTAAAGGTACAGGATAAGGGAGGTGAAGGGTTACTATATGGTTACATACAGAGACAGGATGGAGATGAGATGTACAGGAAGGGGAAGGGTTAAAATGTACATAGACCACAGACAACACATTTGAATTTGGCAGTTACAGAATCAAAAGCAGAATCTCCTCCTGGTTTTGTTCAGACGCAGATGAATGGTTTTATTATGGGCTGCATATACAAAACATGAATGAATCAGATGTAAGCTTAGTAAAGATGTTCCATATTTCTTTTATTAGAAAAATAAAATGAAAGTAAAATACAAAATTTGGATACACAATTCACAATATAGGGTCCAATGGCTTTGTTTTGTCAGTTATGGTGATGCGGCACCAAGCCAAGCTCACTAGCAGTGTGATTTCATAATAAGGGAACCTCAACCTCTGCTATACTCAGCAGCTGCAGCTCAGTCAGTTGGACTTTTTTCTGTGAGAAGTGGCTGATTTTTCTTTGTTAAAGATGTGGCTATTTTGGAGAAAGCGAGGTTATAAGTTAAAGAATCTTCCTCAAACCAACAAAGGGGAATCTGTTGTGCTGCTGAGAGTGGGACCCTTAATAGAAGGGCACCAGTCCACTGCACAAAATGAACTTACTGCCCCCCAAAGGGGTGTGCATGAGGCAATTATAAGGGGGGTTTGGGCTGCTGTACGAAGAGTTTGGCCCCGTTGTCACAGGAGATGCTTTAGGCAAGTTGAAAAATAATGTAATGCAAGGCACTGTAAGGTCACACAACGTAAGTCATCCCATATATATACATTTTTTCTTTAAATTGTTTTAAATTAAAAATAAATATGGAGCATTGGCTTAACTTTTATCTCCCTTATTCATGTTTTTTATTATCTCCAGCCCATAATAAAACCATTTTATCCGTGCCTGTAGACAAAGCTTCAACACCAGGGGGATGTTCTATTTTTGACCCTGTAACTAAATGAAATCTGCTGCCCCTGCTCCTGCAAACCCTTCAGTCTGCAGTGTGATATTTCTGCCTCTAGAAAATTGGAATCATTTTTAAATTGCAAGAGTAGAATGGTGGAAGTGCATTGAGATTATTGCTATTTTTTGGTGGCCAGAAAATGGGTATTCAGGGGTTGAATAGCTGCTAGAGATGTCACATTGACTTTACAAGGCACTTTAACTTGCACTTGTTCTGGCACTAAAAAAGGGACTACCCGAGGCCTAGAACTACCATACTGTTCATTTATGGTATACATATAATTGCCATAAAAATAAAAGTGTAAAAGAAGTTTATTTACATGTAAGTAAATGTAACTGTCCATAGATTTTGTGTAACGTCAAAGGATTTGCCAATAGCAGAAATAAAAAATATTTTTTTCTCCCTCCAGGTGAAAATGGTGAACCCCTCAACTTCATAGAACCGACCATACAAGTTCCATATACCAGCAAGAATGAGGAAACTGCAACAGCCATGGAGGACAAGGAGATCCAAGTCACTCCATCAGCTATGCAGGACAAAGAGATCCAAGTCACTCTATCAATCAATGACACGAAGAAAACTACACAGAATACAACCATGGAGGACAAGGAAACTCAAGTCACTGCTTCGATCGAGTCACTCGCCAGCTCCATGGAGAGCGGAAACGCTTCCAGATCTGTAAGGAGTGAGCCATCATGTCCGATGGCTTTACATCTAACAGACACAAAGTTTGGACTAACACCGCCAGCTGCAGAAAGTGACAGTCTTCTGTCATCAGTTGAATGCAGCAATGGTCTAATTGACCACCCCTTACTGACTTCCATCCACAATGAAATGTCCAATATTCTAATATGTAGATCATTCAGCAGTGAATTTGAGAGGAAGGAATCCTTAACTCTTCCAACACCCAGCAGCCCCACAAACCATGGGACATCTCCACCAGTCCCATGTAGTGATGCTATAAAGGTGAAGTTATGTGAGCTATCTATGGAAAACTTCACCTTTCATAGAATTCTTGGACAGGGGGCCTTTGGGAAAGTAATGTTGGCATCCCATCCCGCCACCCTTCAGAAGCTGGCAGTGAAGTTCATTAAAAAAGACAAAGTACTTGACATTGATCCAAATTGTGCCACTATAGAGTTTGACGTGCTGAAAGGAGTCAGAGGAAGCCCATTCATTACACATCTGCATGGAGCATTCCAAACAAAGGTAAGAGTCCTTTCATCTTTCAATATTATTTCATCTCCCGAAAGAAGATCCCACACTGTACTATCTACCTGTGTGCGGATCTTTGTATAATCTCCCACAAAGTAACATTTTCTATGTCTATAATGTAACCTCTCTCTCTCTTTTCTTCACACAGACTCTTCTGGCCTTTGTACTGGAGTACTTGAATGGCGGGAATCTCTGGGAATTAATAAAGGTTGCTCCAATTGATGTGGAAACCTTAAGGTAAGTATGAATGGGTGACACTGCAGTTGGGGTTGGGATTTGTGATGATTTCAGTGTTAATACATATTTTTCTTCTTTTTTTTTAAACAGAATTCTCACTGCGGAAATCATCTGTGGCCTGCAGTACTTGCATTCATTTGAGGTCATCCACAGAGATATCAAGCCAGAAAATATCTTACTGGACAGTGCCGGACACATCCGAATAGCCGACTTTGGCTTGTCTGAAAAATATGTCTCATATTCCAGCAGGATTAAAGGACGCGTGGGCACACCATCTTATATGGCCCCACAGGTCTTTCTAAACCTCGAATACTTTACAGTGGCTGACTATTACTCCCTCGGAGTAACAATATTCGAGATGGCAACGGGAAAACATCCATTCTTCACCGACCAGAAGACCATTGATGAGTTGGAGATGGCAATGATTAGAGAGCGGCCCAATTATCCTGAGGATATGGACACGGACCTGCGTGACCTCATTGACAGGGTGAGTATACATGGCTTTGCTTACAAGGTAGTCCTTTCTAGGTTATGAGAGATTATATGTGTGTGTGTGTGTGTGTGTGTGTGTATATATCTATAATATTGTTAGGATGTTAGGAAACATGATTACACATTCCTATCTGCACACCGATTTAAGTCATAGCAGTACTGTCAATCTGACTGCTTAGTGGAATGATCTGCTCTCACTGCTAGCCGACCTGAGCAGTTTCAATGCTGTCATAAAGAAAGCAGCAGCCTTTATGTCCCTTTAGAGTCTTAGCAAGTACACCAATAAAAATGAAAATCCTACTGCAGAGGATGGGTAAGGAAAGTCGTAGCCCTGGTGTCCCCTATAACTCCAATGCAGAGGATTTTTATGATCTATGTAGTTGGAAAGGGACAGGGCCAATCACACATGCAGAAATTTCAATTTCTGCAGACATTCCTTAGACACCATATAGGATTCTCCTATAGTTGCCATTGTTAGAAAAGAAAAAAAAATCATGGTAGCGGCAGAATAGAAAGATCATGTACATTCATGAGAACAATTAAATGGTTAGTTCACCTTTACCAAAAAAAAAAAAAAACCTTCTATGCAAGTAAGACATTAGAAGATAAACACAAGCTACGCAGCTGTGACTGAGGCCCCTTTTCACACTGGGGCGGGAGCGGCGTCGACGGTAAAACCCGCTTTAGCGGTAGTATGCGGATTAAAACCATCGTAAAGCGCTGCTGCAGCAGAGCTTTGCCGGCGGTATAGCCGCCCTGCTTCATTGATTTCAATGGGCAGGAGCAGTGAAGGAGCAGTGTACACACCGCTCTTTCACCGCTCCAAAGATGCTGCTAGCAGGACTTTGTTTACCGTCCTGCCAGCGCACCGCTCCAGTGAGAAAGCCCTCTGGGCTTTCACATTGGAGAGACAGCAGCGGCTGTTTCAAGTTAGTTTGCAGGCACTATATGTGTAGGCCATTTACATACCATAAGAATCCTGACCTGAAAAGGACGCTGCTAAGAAAAGCCTAACTAACCAACTATCACTGTTCACCTTCACAATCACAGGAGTGAGCACTATAACTGAGCTCAGAGCTACTTCACCCAGGGGGAGAAAGTACACGTCAGGAGGTTTGAATCAGAGAAAGAGCTTGCTCCTGTGATGGTGGCCATGTAACAGTAATAGCTAGGCCTCACTTAGCAAAGTCTTGCTAGTTTTTAGGCTAGGCTTCATGAGGTACATAAATGGCCTATACTTAATAGTAAGGACATTATTTAACTTTAGTCAAAGCCACGTAGTTTGTGTTTATCTACAGGTGCCCCTTACCTGCCTAGGTAGGTTTTTGGTGAACTAACCCTTCAACCCAATCCAATCTTGACATAGTCGATGTTTAAAAGTAGAATTTAGGAAGCTGAAATCTGTAACTGTCAGAATCAAATATTAAAAGAGTGAGTTCTATTCAGATATTGCTCTTCTTGTTTCAGTGTTTTTATTATATTTTTTATCTTCTTTATAGCTCCTATGTGTAAGCCAAGAAGAGCGAAACATACTACTACGTGACATCAGGGGGCACGCATTTTTTAAGGGCATTGACTGGGACAACTTGGAGACAGGAATGACGCAGAGATTGAATTCTGCACCTGTAAGTATACAAATAATGAAGGATCCTGAGTACATTTGGAGGGTGGGATTTCAGTGGCATAGACCAAGCTTGTTCATTGTTGACAATATTTTTTACTTTACAGATTCTCTTTGAAGAACCAGATGGAAAAATAGAAGTGGCTGAATTTCTGTCCATTGAAGACCCTGACAAACCGATAAACCAAGAGGAGCAGGAGCTTTTCTGGGACTTCGACTATGTCAGTGAGAGTCTGAGGCTACCACCAGTATTGTCCTCTCCAACATCATCATTGGGGAACGACGAAAATGTCTACTAACAGAGGGAGCAGCTATATGAGGTTAAGTCTGGGCTACAACCAGTGTCCTCCTTTTCACCCTCATCACTAGGGAACCATGAGGCTGAGATGGAGGAACGCAGTGGGTGAATAGACAGAGGGACGCAGAGGGAGGAGGCAATAGAGGGACACAGAGGGAGGAGGCAACAGAGGGATGCCGTGGAAGGAGGGACGCCGTGGGAAGAGGCAAAAGAGGGACGCCGTGGGAGGAGGCAACAGAGCAACGGCGTGGGAGGAGGCAACAGAGGGACGCTGTGGGAGGAGGCAGCAGAGCAACGGCGTGGGAGGAGGCAACAGAGGGACGCCGTGGGAGGAGGCAGCAGAGGGACGCCGTGGGAGGAGGCAACAGAGGGACGCCGTGGGAGGAGGCAGCAGAGGGACGCCGTGGGAGGAGGCAACAGAGCAACGGCGTGGGAGGAGGCAACAGAGGGACGCCGTGGGAGGAGGCAACAGAGCAACGGCGTGGGAGGAGGCAACAGAGGGACGCCGTGGGAGGAGGCAACAGAGCAACGGCGTGGGAGGAGGCAACAGAGGGACGCCGTGGGAGGAGGCAGCAGAGGGACGCCGTGGGAGGAGGCAACAGAGGGACGCCGTGGGAGGAGGCAGCAGAGGGACGCCGTGGGAGGAGGCAACAGAGGGACGCCGTGGGAGGAGGCAGCAGAGGGACGCCGTGGGAGGAGGCAGCAGAGGGACGCCGTGGGAGGAGGCAGCAGAGGGACGCCATGGGAGGAGACAACAGAGGGACGCCTTGGGAGGAGGCAACAGAGGGACGCCTTGGGAGGAGGCAACAGAGGGACGCCTTGGGAGGAGGCAACAGAGGGACGCCTTGGGAGGAGGCAACAGAGGCACGCCTTGGAAGGAGGCAACAGAGGGACGCCTTGGAAGGAGGCAACAGAGGGACGCCGTGGGAGATGCGGGGGGGGGAACAGAGAGGGATGCAGCATCTTTTGATTTGGGGGAGGTGGGGTAAGGGGATATGTGCCAGGGGTGCTTTGGGAGGGAAGAAGACTTATGCTAGTTGGGGGGGGGGGTCGATGTCCTCTCCCTCCCAAAGCACCCCCAGCACATATCCCCTTCTCCTTTGGAGACAATATGGTCAAGGCAGTTTTTACCTTCCTCTGAATCATCGGAAAGGTTTATAGCCGAAATCACACACAATATTCAGCTGCTGGAGTGGTAAACGCCATTCAGCTTCAGCGTGGCTTTATCTTGACAGCAACAGCGTCTGCTCCTATGATACATAAAGCGGTGACACCAGTGCTGTCGGAGGTGATTTCACCACCACAGTTAAAAAAAAAAAAAAGAAGAGCACATATGCCGAAGCATGGGGGCAGCAGGGGTGGAGGAGCAATTCGCTCCTACTTTTTGGGGTGGATGCCCCTATGCTTCGGCATATATAAATGATGCATGTATGCCCATCATTAGAAGTGGGTGGATGAAGGGAGGTATTCTAATGGTTGGCATACCCAACGATCAATCTCTTTTTTTCGTTCAGCCTACAGGCTGCATGAAAAAAAAAAAAAAATTACAATATATGCCCAACAAGGACCAGCAACGTACTGGTATGTTGCTGGACTTTGAGTGGTTATACCAGAAGGATGCCTGCGGGTTTAGGTATCATCTTGGTATCATTCTTTTCAGCCAGCTTTCGGCTTTCATGTAAAAGCAATCCTAGAGGCTAATTAGTCCCCCCCCCCTCCCACCGTCTTCCATGGCTTTCTCTGGCTCTCCTGTCCCAACAGGAGAGATCTAGGGTCTAATAGAAAAAAAAAAAGTGTACCTGTCACCATCTATTGCTATCATAGGGGATATTTACATTCCCAGAGATGACAATAAAAATGATTAAAAAATAAATAAATAAATATATATATATATATATATATATATATATATATATATATATATATATATATATATATATATATATATATATATATATATATATAAATTAAAGGAACAGTTTAACCACTTCAATACAGGGCACTTAAACACCTTCCTGCCCAGACCAATTTTGAGCTGTCAGCGCTGTCGCACTTTGAATGACAATTGCGCGGTCATGCTACACTGTACCCAAATGACATTTTTATCATTTTTTTCCCACAAATAGAGCTTTCTTTTGGTGGTATTTGATCACCTCTACGGTTTTTATTTTTTGCGCTACAAATAAAAAAATACCGAAAATTTTGAAAAAAAAAATGTTTTTTTTGTTTCAGTTTCAAAACTTTGTAAATAAGTACGTTTTCTCCTTCACTGATGGGCACTGATGGGGCTACACTGATGGGCACTGATAAGGTGGCACTGATGGGCACCAATGTGGCACCAATGAAGTGGCACTGATAGGCGGCACTGATGGGCGACACGGATGGGCGACACGGATGGGCGACACGGATGGGCGACACGGATGGGCAACACGGACGGACACTGATAGGTGGCACAAATTGGCACTGATAGCTGGCACGGATGGGCAGCACGGATGGGCATGGATAGGCGGCACAGGTGGGCATGGATAGGCGGCACAGGTGGGCACTCATAGGCGGCACAGGTGGGCACTCATAGGCGGCACAGGTGGGCACTCATAGGCGGCACAGGTGGGCACTCAGGCGGCACAGGTGGGCACTCATAGGCGGCATCGGTGTTATACTATAGTAATGGATGCCAATCAGTGCCAAACAATAATGCATGCCAATCAGTGATGCCCATTGTGGGCACTGATTGGCATCCATTATGGGCACTGATTGGCACCCATTGTGCTGACTGGCATCCCTGGTGGTCTAGGGAGGATTATGGATTTTATTACCTTTTCCCTGGTGGTCTAGTGGTGTCCCTGGTGGTCCAGTGTGGGCATCCTCGGGGGAGCTGTGCTGATAATCGATCAGCACAGACCCCCCCTGTCAGAGGAGCAGCCGATCGGCTCTCCTCTACTCGCGTCTGACAGACGCGAGTGAGGGAAAGCTGATCACCGGCTCTTCCCATTTACACTGTGATCAGCCGTGATTGGACACGGCTGATCACATGGTAAAGAGTCTCCGTCGGAGACTCTTTACCGAGATCGTAGTTGCCGGGTGTCAGACTGACACCCCGCAACAACGATCGCCGCGATGCACGCAATGGTCGGTCTGGCGTCATATGTAAACAGCAATTTCACCATGCATGTGAGGTATCACTGCGAAGATCAGATCAAGGGCAGTAATTGTAGCAGTAGACCTCCTCCGTAAATCTAAAGTGGTACCTGTAAAGGCATTTAAAGATTTTTAAAAATGTATGTAGTTTGTCGCCGCTGCACATTTCTGCGCAATTTTAAACCATGGAGTGTTTGGTATCCCTGTGCTCGGCCTAGGGACGAGGAAACAGAGGGATGCTGTGGGAGGCGCCAACAGAGGGAAGAGGCAACAGAGGCACGCCGTGGGAGGAGGCAACAGAGGGACTCCGTGGGAAGAGGGATGCTGTGGGAAGAGGCAAAAGAGGGACGCCGTGGGAGGAGGCAACAGAAGGATGCCATGGGAGGAGGCAACAGAGGGATGCCGTGGGAGGAGGCAACAGAGGGATGCTGTGGGAGGAGGCAACAGAGGGACACACTGTGGGAGATGCTGAGGGAGGGGGGACAGAGAGGGATGCAGCATCTTTTGATTTGGGGCAGGTGGGGTAAGGGGATATGTGCCAGGGGTGCTTTGGGAGGGGAGAAGACTTATGTTAGTTGGGGAGTCGATGTCCTCTCCCTCCCAAAGCACCCCCAGCACACATCCCCTTCTCCTTTTGAGACAAGAAAACCGGAAGCTATGAGCATTTCATGACTCAGATGTCACCGGATACAAACAGTGCCATTGGGAAATTGGGAAAGCATTTTATCACACAAATCATAGGGGATAAGATAGCGGAGATAACAATAAAAAATAAATATATAAATATATATGTATGAAAGGAAGTTTAAAAATATAAAAGCACCCCCCCCCCCCTGCTCTCGCACAAAGGCAAAACCAAGCGTCGGTCTGGCGTCATATGTAAACAGCAATTTTACCATACATGTGAGGTATCACTGCGAAGGTCAGATCAAGGGCAGTAATGTTAGCAGTAGACCTCCTCCATAAATCTAAAGGCGTTTTAAAAATGTATGTAGTTTGTCGCATTTGCACATTTCTGTGCAATTTTAAACCATGGGAGTGTTTGGTATCCATGTACTCAGCCTAAGATCATCTTTTCATCAAAAATTTGGGCAATATAGTCTGTTTTAGTGCATTAAAATAAAAAAAGGTGTGTTTTTCCCCCAAAAAATGCGATTGAAAAACCGCTGCGCAAATACTGCGTGAAAAAAAGAAAAAATTAAACACCCACCATTTTATTCTGTAGGGCCTTTGCTCTTAAAAAATATATACATAATGTTTGGGGGTTCAAAGTAATTTTCTTGCAAAAAAAAAAGTTTTCATGTAAACAAAAAGTGTCAAAAAGGGCTTTGCCTCTTCAAGTGGTTAAAAGAGTGGGTGATGTGTGACATAAGGGAACAGGGGTGGTAGGTTGCGCTATGGAGCTTATATGTAAGTATAAATCAAATAAATTAAAATGAAATAGGTAGGAGCTGCCTCTATTAGTATCCACCTGGTGGGGTGGAGAATGTTAGATTGGGGGTTGCTATGAATAGATCTGGCGCTATACCTATGTATGGAAGTGTGTCTCCAGGGACTTAATAGATTAAAGGTGTTATTATAACCTGATATATAGGTGACAATGTGCAATATGCTATTCCAATAAAAAATATATATAAGTGAAAATTGAAAAATGTGTAAATAAAATTATTTGTCACATTGATAGATATTTGCCAGCGTGCTGGCTGTGAAATAAAATTATGTGCAAAACCATAAATGAGTGATCACTACTTATCTGAAACGTATAAATACCCAAAGCATATAAAGTGCTGCTGCTAAGTTTGAGTTAATATATAATGACAAGTATGAAATATGAGCACAGGTTTACCAAACTATAAAAATTTAAAGTGCACAAATGTGACGGTAGAATGTGCATGCAATAATAAAATACACAATAAATATATGATAGATATCAATACATCAAATGGAACATGCCAAAAAGTGAAAAAAGTGAAAAGGTAAAATTGGAAATATTAGTCCAAGAGAATAAAAATGTAAAAAATCTAAACGAATAAAAAGAATATATATGCAAAAGAGCAAGAAGTCTCTGGTGCAGTGCGATAAATGTGGTTTCTTCCGTGAATAAAGGAGGGGATGTGATAGATTCAAATCTATTCTTCATGCATTGTGGACACTTCTAGGTTGTACTCTCACCAGAAAAATAACCCCATCCGGGGAGGATCAGCCTTCACAGTATGAGCTACTGTGTCGCTCTCTGGCTTGCTTCCAGTGGACTGCTGGGGATCCCTCGTTATTTCCCGGTGGAGAGTGCCACAGTATGTATATGTTAAAAGAGAGGACCATCCATAGTGTGATACCGTATAAAACAATTTATTAATCAAATACTTAAAACTACTCACAATTTTTGATATAGGTAATGGCATAAAAGGTTTGCTGTATGAGAAGTAAGGAAGCTGCTGCGAGCGTTCCGTTCGGCTTCCACGCCGTTTGTGCTGAAAGTGTGTGTTCGATAAGCCACGCCCTACGCGTTTCGTCACTGGGACGTCATCTGGAGCGGCCATCTTCACACACCTTACGCTCTATATAGAGCACAATGCATCTACAGCGCATGCGCGGGCAAACGCCGCCATTTTGGATATGGGAAATGCCCTTATGTCGAATAAAGCGCTGCAGTGATTGTGTTCCTGCTACTATCCTTTGGTGTATTCTACAATTTAACCCACCGGAGGTTTTTTAGAGCCTCCTAATCATATATGTACATATTCATATATATATGTCTATTCTATATACTAAAACCAAAGTTATAATTACAGACTAATGAAATATGAATGTAAATATGAAAATACAGAAAATTGCAAATAAAAATAAAAATAAGAATAAAAATGACATTATGCTATAAAAAGTAGAGTACAGATGCCAATAATAAAAATTAATAGTAATAAAAATATAATAATGATAGAAAAATATAATAATAATAAAATTAAAACTTAAATGGATAATACTTCGATTTGGATTTAGTTATGTGATGCAAAGGGAAGGAAGTGTGTTGTGAATAAGAATGGTCATTCCTTAGCAGCATAGAATATATCTGGGCAAAAATTAGGATGCATGTGTATATTGAAGGATTGGGTTAGGATGAGGTGAATAAAATTTACTTAGTATAAGATGTTTGGACTTTCCGACTACTTAAGTTATATAAAACCCTATGTTCACATGTATGTGCACGCATATATGTATATATGTATATACATATACACGTATGCATAAAGAGAGGAGTGTTTCAAGGTTAGAAGTGCCCCTCCACAGTTGAATAATGGGTTGGGATGTTGTTTTGTCGAATAGATGGCATTCGACCCTCTGTGCTACAGGCTTCGTTCGATCCGAATACGTCCTTTCATTAATATTTGAATGATAGCTTGTGTTAAGTGGAACTTTCGGCCTAAGATGCTGTGGACTATATTCGATCACAAATTCGACACTAAGTAATATGTTATACCTAGAGTTACATACGATCTGGATGAATTATTAAAAAATCAATTAAAAATTAATTAAAATTATAATTATAATTATAATTATAACTATAATTGTTGGAAATTTAAAAGTATTTTTTCAAAAAAGTATTTTGAATTAAAAATTAGTTATAAAACAATTCAAATCCAGGTCTATGTTCATTCCTGCTGGGTGTAGGCTTTCTAAATTAAAGATCCACCTTGTTTCATTCTGTGAAATCTTTTTAGTCATGTCTTCTCCTCTCCAGTGTCCCTTCACTTTGTCAATGGCATAAAAAATCATTTGATTGGGATCTTGGTTATGAAAATCTCTAAAATGCCTCGAGACACTGTGTTTGTCATATCCTTTTTTAATGTTTTTGATGTGTTCACTGATTCTTATATGTAGTTCCCGTGTTGTTCTTCCTACATATTGTTTGCGGCACAGACATTCTATAACGTATGTCACATGCGTGCTTTTACAGGAAATCAGTTCTTTTATGAGGAATTCCCTTCCATTGGTAGCTGACATGAATTTGGTGGTTTTTCTTTGGGTTTTTTTGCTTTTGCGACATGGGAGACACTGTCCACATTTGAAGAAGCCTTTCAGGTGTTTACTAATTTTTATGTGTCGTGGGGGATCGATAGTGTTTTTGACTAATTTGTTTCTTAGGTTGGGGGCCTTCTTATAAATAAAAGCGGGGTTGTTAGGTAATATTTTCTTTAGCGTTTCATCTGTTTTTAGAATTGGCCAATGTTTCTTTATGATCTTTTCTATTTGTTTGTGATGTCTATTGAAACCTGTAAAAAAAGCCGTTTCTATATTTTTTTACAGGTTTCAATAGACATCACAAACAAATAGAAAAGATCATAAAGAAACATTGGCCAATTCTAAAAACAGATGAAACGCTAAAGAAAATATTACCTAACAACCCCGCTTTTATTTATAAGAAGGCCCCCAACCTAAGAAACAAATTAGTCAAAAACACTATCGATCCCCCACGACACATAAAAATTAGTAAACACCTGAAAGGCTTCTTCAAATGTGGACAGTGTCTCCCATGTCGCAAAAGCAAAAAAACCCAAAGAAAAACCACCAAATTCATGTCAGCTACCAATGGAAGGGAATTCCTCATAAAAGAACTGATTTCCTGTAAAAGCACGCATGTGACATACGTTATAGAATGTCCGTGCCGCAAACAATATGTAGGAAGAACAACACGGGAACTACATATAAGAATCAGTGAACACATCAAAAACATTAAAAAAGGATATGACAAACACAGTGTCTCGAGGCATTTTAGAGATTTTCATAACCAAGATCCCAATCAAATGATTTTTTATGCCATTGACAAAGTGAAGGGACACTGGAGAGGAGAAGACATGACTAAAAAGATTTCACAGAATGAAACAAGGTGGATCTTTAATTTAGAAAGCCTACACCCAGCAGGAATGAACATAGACCTGGATTTGAATTGTTTTATAACTAATTTTTAATTCAAAATACTTTTTTGAAAAAATACTTTTAAATTTCCAACAATTATAGTTATAATTATAATTATAATTATAATTTTAATTAATTTTTAATTGATTTTTTAATAATTCATCCAGATCGTATGTAACTCTAGGTATAACATATTACTTAGTGTCGAATTTGTGATCGAATATAGTCCACAGCATCTTAGGCCGAAAGTTCCACTTAACACAAGCTATCATTCAAATATTAATGAAAGGACGTATTCGGATCGAACGAAGCCTGTAGCACAGAGGGTCGAATGCCATCTATTCGACAAAACAACATCCCAACCCATTATTCAACTGTGGAGGGGCACTTCTAACCTTGAAACACTCCTCTCTTTATGCATACGTGTATATGTATATACATATATACATATATGCGTGCACATACATGTGAACATAGGGTTTTATATAACTTAAGTAGTCGGAAAGTCCAAACATCTTATACTAAGTAAATTTTATTCACCTCATCCTAACCCAATCCTTCAATATACACATGCATCCTAATTTTTGCCCAGATATATTCTATGCTGCTAAGGAATGACCATTCTTATTCACAACACACTTCCTTCCCTTTGCATCACATAACTAAATCCAAATCGAAGTATTATCCATTTAAGTTTTAATTTTATTATTATTATATTTTTCTATCATTATTATATTTTTATTACTATTAATTTTTATTATTGGCATCTGTACTCTACTTTTTATAGCATAATGTCATTTTTATTCTTATTTTTATTTTTATTTGCAATTTTCTGTATTTTCATATTTACATTCATATTTCATTAGTCTGTAATTATAACTTTGGTTTTAGTATATAGAATAGACATATATATATGAATATGTACATATATGATTAGGAGGCTCTAAAAAACCTCCGGTGGGTTAAATTGTAGAATACACCAAAGGATAGTAGCAGGAACACAATCACTGCAGCGCTTTATTCGACATAAGGGCATTTCCCATATCCAAAATGGCGGCGTTTGCCCGCGCATGCGCTGTAGATGCATTGTGCTCTATATAGAGCGTAAGGTGTGTGAAGATGGCCGCTCCAGATGACGTCCCAGTGACGAAACGCGTAGGGCGTGGCTTATCGAACACACACTTTCAGCACAAACGGCGTGGAAGCCGAACGGAACGCTCGCAGCAGCTTCCTTACTTCTCATACAGCAAACCTTTTATGCCATTACCTATATCAAAAATTGTGAGTAGTTTTAAGTATTTGATTAATAAATTGTTTTATACGGTATCACACTATGGATGGTCCTCTCTTTTAACATATACATACTGTGGCACTCTCCACCGGGAAATAACGAGGGATCCCCAGCAGTCCACTGGAAGCAAGCCAGAGAGCGACACAGTAGCTCATACTGTGAAGGCTGATCCTCCCCGGATGGGGTTATTTTTCTGGTGAGAGTACAACCTAGAAGTGTCCACAATGCATGAAGAATAGATTTGAATCTATCACATCCCCTCCTTTATTCACGGAAGAAACCACATTTATCGCACTGCACCAGAGACTTCTTGCTCTTTTGCATATATATTCTTTTTATTCGTTTAGATTTTTTACATTTTTATTCTCTTGGACTAATATTTCCAATTTTACCTTTTCACTTTTTTCACTTTTTGGCATGTTCCATTTGATGTATTGATATCTATCATATATTTATTGTGTATTTTATTATTGCATGCACATTCTACCGTCACATTTGTGCACTTTAAATTTTTATAGTTTGGTAAACCTGTGCTCATATTTCATACTTGTCATTATATATTAACTCAAACTTAGCAGCAGCACTTTATATGCTTTGGGTATTTATACGTTTCAGATAAGTAGTGATCACTCATTTATGGTTTTGCACATAATTTTATTTCACAGCCAGCACGCTGGCAAATATCTATCAATGTGACAAATAATTTTATTTACACATTTTTCAATTTTCACTTATATATATTTTTTATTGGAATAGCATATTGCACATTGTCACCTATATATCAGGTTATAATAACACCTTTAATCTATTAAGTCCCTGGAGACACACTTCCATACATAGATGTGTGACATAAGCTTCTAAATGTGCATAAAATGCCACGACAGTTCAGAACCCCCCCAAATGACCCCATTTTGGAAAGTAGACACCCCAAGCTATTTGCTGAGAGGCATGTCGAGTCCATGGAATATTTTATATTTTAAAACAAGTTTTGACACAAGTTATGGGAAAAAGACAATTTATTTTTTGCACAAAGTTGTCACTAAATGATATATTGCGCAAACATGCCATGGGCATATGTGAAATTACACCCCATTTGTGAGACTTTTTGGGAGCCTAGTCACGTGCGGGACCACAAAAACCAAGTATCACCTTCAGGATTTCGAAGATTGTACATTTTTGATTTCACTCCTCACTGCCCATCACAAGGCCATGGAATGCCCAAATTACCCCATTTTGGAAAGTAGACACCCCAAGATATTTGCTGAGTGGTATGGTGAGTATTTTTCAGAGCCCTCTTTTTGTCACAAAATTCTGAAAATTTAAAAAAATAAAAAAAAAATAATATATACATTTTTCTTTTCTTTCTTCATTTTCAAAAACAAATAAGAGCTGCAAAATACTCACCATGCCTCTCAGAAAATAGCTTGGGGCAGGGCTTGACAAATTTGCTTTGAATCTGGGAGCCAGTTAAAGTTAGGAGCCAGTTTTTTTTTTTTTGAGTGGTATGGATTGTCAGCTCCTGGGGTAAGGCCAGTATGTTTCGCCCCCTAACTCACAACAGAGCACCCAGTCAACGCCAAGGGTTACATCAGGGTTATGGGCTGACCAGAAAGAGTAAGGCTGGCAACAGATGGAACTGGCTGGCTCTGGCAGGTGGCACTGATTGGCTTAGGCAGGTGGCACTGGTTTGGAACTGGCAGATGGCACTGGTTGGCACGTGGAACTGACAGATGGCACTGTCAGGTGGCATTGGTTGGCACTGGCAGGTGGCACTGATTGGCAGTGGCACTGGTAGGCATTGGCAGGTGCCACTGGTTTGGAACTGGCAGGTGGCACTATTGGTGGTGGCACTGGTTGGCACTTGGAACTGACTGGTTGGCACTTGGAACTGACAGATGGCACTGGCACGTGGCATTGGTTAGCACTGGCAGGAGGCGCTGGCATGTGGCACTGATTGGAAGTGGCAGGTGGCACTTATGGATGGAACTGATTGGCAGTGGCACTGGTAGGTGGCACTGGTTTGGAACCAGCAGGTGGCACTATTGGCACTGGCAGGTGGCACTATCAGATGGTACTGATTGTCGGTGGCACTGATAGATGGCACTGACAGGGGGCACCGATAGATGGCACTGATTGGCGGTGGCACTGGTTGGGAACTGGCAGGTGGCACTATTAGCACTGGCAGGTGCCACTGATTGGCGGTGGCAGGTGGCACTGGCGGGGGAACGTGGCACTGATTTTCAGTGGCAGGTGACAACAATAGATGGCACTGGCATGTGGCACTGGTTTGGAACTGGCAGGTGGCACTATTGGCTGGGGCACTAATTGACAATGGCACGTGTCACTGATTAGCGATGGCATGAGCCTCTGATTGGCTGTGGCAGGTGACACTGGAAGGTGGCACTGATTGTCGGTGGCACTTGCTGTCACTGGCAGATGGCACTGGTAGGTTGATTGGCTGATTGGCGGCGGCACTGGTTGGTGATGGCAGGTGGCACTGGTTTAGAACTGGAAGGTGGCACTATTGGTGGTGGCACGGATTGGTGGTGGCGCGTGGCACTGATTGGCGATGGCACGGTGCACTGATTGGCGGTGCCACTGATTGGCTGTGGCAGGTGGCACTGGCAGGTGGCACTGGTTGTCACTGGCAGGTTTCACACTGAGCACTCAGTAACTGTGTGAAACTGAGAAGTAAAAGAGAGGAGCTGTCAGAATTGAGCTTAATGTCAGGGGTGGGCGGGTCCCAGCAGCAATCAAACACCAGCCAATGATTGGGCTGCTTAAAAAGAGGGGAGTGGCCACATATACGTAGCCGCCCGACAAGATCCCATTGGCTGGTGTTTGATAGCTGCTGGGTCCCGCCCACCCCAGCTGGGTCCCGCCCACCCCGACATCAAGCTCAAATCTCTCAGTTATGTGTCAGCTTCACACACTCAGCGGCTCTGGCAAGCATCAAGCGCCGCGCTGAGTGTGGAGAAGGGAGGAGGACGGCGGTCAGTGTTAATGCACTGCATGTCTGGGGCATCGGGAGTTACAGAGAGTGGGCTGGTGGCAGCCTAGGCGCCAGGGTGCGATTTCTGGTCACCATGGGTTTGTTGAGCCCTGGCTTGGGGTGTCTACTTTCCAAAATGGGGTCATTTGGGGGGGGGTTTGTGCCATCTTGGCATTTTATGGCCTTCAAAACTGTGACAGGTAGTGACTCCGGAGAATTACACCCAAAAATAAATTCTGCTGCTTCTCCTGAGTACAGACTCAGGAGAAGTAGCAGAATTGATTTTTGGGTGTAATTCCACATATGCGCATGGCATGTGTGAGCAATATATAATTTAGTGACAACTTTGTGCAAAAAAAATAAAATAAATATTTTTTTTACTCACCGTAAAATCCTTTTCTCTGTAGTTCACCGACTGACACAGCTCCCCTCTTAGACCATTGGGTTGTTACGCCACCTTCAGGGGCTGACTAGGCATAACATGTTAACATGTAATAATAAAAACTAGAACTTTCTAGTTCTGCCTAAGGGGCGGTCCCTTAGGTAACAACCCCACAGCCTGCCTTGCAGCTTCAGTACGTCAACAAGCAGTATAACATGAAGACAAATAGGAGAGGCGGGTGCTGTGTCAGTCGGTGAACTACAGAGAAAAGGATTTTACGGCGAGTACAAAAAATCCTATTTTCTCTTACATCCACCAACTGACACAGCTCCTCTCTTAGACCATTGGGACGTCCCCAAGCAGTGCCAAAACGAGGGGTGGGAAAACAGCATAAAACTTCACCCACAATGGCATGTGGGAACTAGTATAAAAACTTTACACAAAAAAAAACAGCAGTGTGCTGGAATAACCAAAACTTTTTTACCCACAAAAAAACAGAGGCACTACCTTCAAACAGCACCAGAACTGCGGTAACTAATGCAACAGTGCATTACTTAAAGGTACTGCGCTTTTACCAAGAAAACAGGAAAAAATGTAAGTGCAATTGCAATTACACAGCCGCCTGCAAAACTTTGCTGCCAAAACAGGCATCAGACGATGCACTGACATCTACCTTGTAGAACTTTGTAAAAGTGTGAACAGACGACCAAGTCGCCGCTTTATACACTTGAGCGACAGACGCTTGATGTCGGAAGGCCCAAGACATTCCAATTGCCCTTGTGGAGTGGGCCCGTGGCCGGAAAGGGGGGCACCCGCCCCTTCAAGGCATGGGCCTGTACTAGAATCTGTCTGATCCACCTGGAAATGGTGGCCGACGAGACCGCCATGCCTTCTTTTGGACCAGCCACCGAAACAAACATGGAGTCTGGACGCAACACCACCTTATCCTTGTAGATAACCAGACAGGGCGACTTGCAAGACAGGGCTGCCAGTTCCGAAACCCTCCTGGCCGATGTGATAGCCACTAGAAAAACAAGAAAGAAAAGCAGAAACTTCTCCTGCGCTCTGGTGTCAAGGTCCTCAATGTGTGGGTCTAGCCAGCTTCACATGGTAGTGTCTATCGTCTTGCAGCCCTTCTCAGAATAATGGGTATTCAGAAACTAAAAGAAGCAAAAAGAAAAAGGGGGGCGCACCGACCTAGTGCATTACCACTGATAGAGCTTTATTCAGCTTTATGACACTGGCAGTGAAGGAGTTAACACTAGGGAGCGATCAAGGGGTTAAAAGTGTTCCCTGCGTGTGTTCTGTGTGGGGGATGGGCTCACTGGGACAACACAGAGATCGCTGTTCCTGATCACTAGAAGATCTACATGTTGTCCCCTGTCTGAACGGGGATCCACCTTGTTTACATAGGCAGATTCCAGTTCTGCCTCTGTGCAGGGACCCCCCACATGCCCACAGTATCTATTGCATGAAACGACATACAGGTACATAGTTTCACGCAATTAAGCCCCCCCTGCCACAGTATATGAGCGGTGGGCAGTCTTAAAGTAATTAAAAAGGGACAACTTTTTTCTGAATTTTTTTTAATTGTATTTAAAGTATAAATGTTAAGTCTGGGGATTTTGTTGACCTTATTAAAAGAGACCTGTCCTACTTATTTATATTACAAGGCATATTTACATTCCTTATAATAGAATAAAAGGGATATTTTTTTTTTTTTTATAAGAACAGTGTAAAAATAATAATAATAAAAAAATTAAATAAATTCAAAGCGCCCTGTCTAGGGTTGCCACCTCATCCTTTTAAAACCGAACACATATTAATTACACAGGTTCTGTGGCTGATTAATTAAACTCACTTGGTGCCTTATCTCCATTAAATTAG
This sequence comes from Lithobates pipiens, assembly GCF_037356315.1. Classification (NCBI taxonomy): domain Eukaryota; kingdom Metazoa; phylum Chordata; class Amphibia; order Anura; family Ranidae; genus Lithobates; species Lithobates pipiens. The sequence continues at coordinate 634,435,614 of NW_027507748.1, read as the reverse complement.
CCTCAGAACCTGTGTAATTCATATGTGTTTGGGTTTAAAAAGGGTTGAGGGGGCAACCCTAGCCCCGTTCCTGTGTGTTCGCAACACAGAAGCAAACTCATACGCAAGTCACGCCCACATATGTAAACGTGTTCAAACCACACATGTGAGGTATCCCCGCAGTCGTTAAGAGTGAGAGCAATAATTCTAGCATTAGACTCCTCTGTACCCCAAAACTGGTAACCTGTAAAAAAATTTAAACCAAAGTTTGTCACCATTCCTCAAGCAGGCACAATTTTAAAGCATGACATGTCGGGTATCCATTTACTTAGTGTAACATTATCCTTCACAATATAGTAAAAAAATGGGGCTAGCTTTACTGTTTTCCTATTTATTTTTTTTATTCAAAAAAAGTGTATCCTTCCCAGAAAATTGCGTTTGTAAGACCGCTGCGCAAATGCGGTGTGATAAAGTATTGCAATGCTCTCCATTTTATTCTCTAGAGTCTCACCTAAAAAATATATATAATGTTTGGGGGTTATAAGTAATTTTCTAGCAAAAAATACTGGATTTTACCTTGCAAATTAAAAGTTGCAAAAAATAGGCTTGGTCTTAGGTTGTTAATAAAATTCCAACCTCTACATTTATTTAAAAATTTATGAAGAAAGATTATTTATTTCCAATATTTCATATTAGTCAGGGAAATATTTGTTTTTAATTCTGTCTTTTTTTCTTTAGAAGTAAAAATAAAAAATCCAGTGCTTATTAAATATCACCAAAGGAAAACTCTATATGCCTCTAGACGATTTTATAAAATTAATTTGGGTCCATTGTTGCATGACCGAGAAAGTGTCAGATCAACTCCTGTATGCTGAGCATTGATCTGGTAATAAAGGAGTATTACAAGCTGGTACTGGACATACAGTATACTATATGAGCAGAAATATATGACCCCCCCCCCACACACACACACTACAAATTACTGATATGTGTTTGTGAAATGAGCCTCACCCCCCCCCCCCCCACCCCCAATAAAGATCCTTTTCTTCATCAGCAGACACTTACAGAAAATGGTCGTTTTTTGGCAGCAGAATTGAATTTGACAGTTGGCGCTAAAATTAGACCAGCTTGGCCTCTTACTGGTGTTAAGGAATTGTGAACGGAGTCTACAGACATGAAAAAAAGGATTTTATTTATATGCTGACATGAAAATGTGAATAAAGCAAATGTAAGCTAAACACAGATGTTCTGTATTTTTCTTTATTAGTAAAATAATTGCCATATAAAATTCTCATACACAAACCCCATATTCAGAGCGTACAAGGATTTTGTTTACCAGTTATTAAGATGTGACCTGAGCCATGTGACCTGTCTGTTGTCACGGTGACAGAACTGCAGCAGTTATTAGGATGTGACCTGAGCCATGTGACCTGTCTGTTGTCACGGTGACAGAACTGCAGCAGTTATTAGGATGTGACCTGTCTGTTGTCACGGTGACAGAACTGCAGCTCAGCCAGTAAATCAGCCAGTAAATCATGTGACCTAATTTGCATATGCCTGTGATGTCACAGTGACAGGCTCTACAAAAGAAAGCGTGACAGCAACTGGAGCTCAGACTGAGATTTTTCAGCGTGTGAAGAGGAAGCAATTGCTTATTCTCTGCAGTGTTATTTATAATTCAATGGTGAAGTGGTTTAAACCAAACAGAGTTAATTCTCTAAACGTAATCCAAATACAACCAGCACAGGAAAGAGCGGGATTTCCAATGGAAAACCGCCAGCCAGCTGCACAGTCCCACATAACTGCCCCGCAAAGGTGTGTGTGTGGGGCAATTAGGCGCCTATTTAGAAAAAACAAGAAACGTGATTCTCTGAACACCAACCAAGAGGAACCAACACATGAGAGAGCGGGACCCTCTGCAGAGGACCGCCAGTCAGCCGCACAACCCCAGGGTACTAACCTGCAAAGGGGTGTGCTAAGGGCAATTAGACAGATATTTAAGCAAAACAATAAGGTTGTTCCGCTGAACAGCAACCAAGAGGAACCAACACATGAGAGGGCTGAGGGCCACCAACCCACCCCACAGCCCAAAACTACTGCCTCTAAAAGGTGTGTGTATAGGGCAATTAGGCGGAGGGTTAGGGCAGCTGCACGCAGAATTTGGCCCATTCGTCAACCAAAAACCGGAAGAGACACTACTGGTAAGTATATTATATCATGAAAGCACTCTAGAGTGATATGCCATACAGTATACATAGTGGGTTTACTGCATAGTGTAGGGAAGCATTAGAACTAGAGATGCACCAAAAATTTCGGCCTAAAATGGTATTATCGGCATTCCGCCGATAAGAGAAAAGGTGCCAATAATTGCACTGAAAAAGCACTGTGGTTTTGCAGCGAACTCACTGCACTTTTGACGTGATCCTAATGCAAATTCACATCAATTTTCCCAAGAATTCACAGCGCTTTTGGGCCGATTTTACTGCTTATGGTGGGTTTTGCATAGGTCATAGGAGTCAAAAACTGCATCAAAAACGTAACATTGGTGCGTTCTTGCTGCGTTTTCAATGCATTTGAACTGGGAAGTGCGCTTTTTGTGCGTTTTTTTTATTTAAAGTGCCAATAATTGCCGACAATAAATTCATATTAATTTAAATTGATGATATTGAGTAAAAAGTCTAATATAATACAATTTATATATATATATATATATCTATATATATATCTATATATATCTATATATATATATATATATATATATATATATATATATATATATATATATATATATATATATATATATATATATATATATATATATAAACGGTCATTTTTGGTTTTCGGACAAGTGCATCCTGCATTTTTGATTTGGTACCAAAATTTCCCATTCGGTGCACCAGTGGTTAGAACCCCTGTCAGGTCCTCATTATGGAGATTCATCCTCTCCATTTGTTATCACCAATGTCACCTGGGTGGAAAATCCACCAGCACAGGAATAGAGGGGAAATCTGATTGGGCCATGACTTCCGTTGACAATGGTCTAGGAGGGAACGGAGCTCACCTTGGAGATATTTCTTCCAAAGTCTTGCTGCCTTTACAATACAGAAAATGAAGGAAAATCTCTCTATTGGGACCCTTCTTTTCGGTTGGCTAAAAATGAACCAAACCACTTGCAAACCTCAGCAGCATTTGTCCGTTGTCTGACTCTTCAGTTGACTGTTGGGACACCAATTAGATTTGAAGTTTACAGGTATCAGGTCTAAGGACTCATTCACAAAATGAGCAGAGACCTCCGTTTTTCTACATGCTTTCTGCAAGGGCACAAAAAAAATATTCTCCATGTTCACTGTGGCTTTTCCTCAATGGGTTAAAGGTACAGGATAAGGGAGGTGAAGGGTTACTATATGGTTACATACAGAGACAGGATGGAGATGAGATGTACAGGAAGGGGAAGGGTTAAAATGTACATAGACCACAGACAACAGATTTGAATTTGGCAGTTACAGAATCAAAAGCAGAATCTCCTCCTGGTTTTGTTCAGACGCAGATGAATGGTTTTATTATGGGCTGCATATACAAAACATGAATGAATCAGATGTAAACTTAGTAAAGATGTTCCATATTTCTTTTATTAGAAAAATAAAATGAAAGTAAAATACAAAATTCTGATATACAATTCACAATATAGGGTCCAATGGCTTTGTTTTGTCAGTTATGGTGATGCGGCACCAAGCCAAGCTCACTAGCAGTGTGATGTCATAATAAGGGAACCTCAACCTCTGCTATACTCAGCAGCTGCAGCTCAGTCAGTTGGACTTTTTTCTGCGAGAAGCGGCTAATTTTTCTCTGTTAAAGATGTGGCTATTTTGGAGAAAGCGAGGTTATAAGTTAAAGAATCTTCCTCAAACCAACAAAGGGGAATCTGTTGTGCTGCTGAGAGTGGGACCCTTAATAGAAGGGCACCAGCCCACTGCACAAAATTAACTTACTGCCCCCCAAAGGGGTGTGCATAAGGCAATTATAAGGGGGGTTTGGGCTGCTGTACGAAGAGTTTGGCCCCGTTGTCACAGAAGATGCTTTAGGCAAGTTGAAAAATAATGTAATGCAAGGCACTGTAAGGTTACACAATGTAAGTCATCCCATATATATACATTTTTTCTTTAAATTGTTTTAAATTAAAAATAAATATGGAACATTGGCTTAACTTTTATCTCCCTTATTCATGTTTTTTATTATCTCCAGCCCATAATAAAACCATTTTATCCGTGCCTGTAGACAAAGCTTCAACACTAGGGGGATGTTCTATTTTTGACCCTGTAACTAAATGAAATCTGCTGCCCCTGCTCCTGCAAACCCTTCAGTCTGCAGTGTATTTCTGCCTCTAGAAAATTGGAATCATTTTTAAATTGCAGGAGTAGAATGGTGGAAGTGCATTGAGATTATTGCTATTTTTTGGTGGCCAGAAAATGGGTATTCAGGGGGTGAATAGCTGCTAGAGATGTCACATTGACTTTACAAGGCACTTTAACTTGCACTTGTTCTGACACTAAAAAAGGGACTACCCGAGGCCTAGAACTACCATACTGTTCATTTATGGTATACATATAATTGCCATAAAAATAAAAGTGTAAAAGAAGTTTATTTACATGTAAGTAAATGTAACTGTCCATAGATTTTGTGTAACGTCAAAGGATTTGCCAATAGCAGGAATAAAAAAAATTTTTTCTCCCTCCAGGTGAAAATGATGAACCCCTCAACTTCATAGAACCGACCATACGAGTTCCATATACCAGCAAGAATGAGGAAACTGCAACAGCCATGGAGGACAAGGAGATCCAAGTCACTCCATCAGCTATGCAGGACAAAGAGATTCAAGTCACTCTATCAATCAATGACACGAAGAAAACTACACAGAATACAACCATGGAGGACAAGGAAACTCAAGTCACTGCTTCGATCGAGTCACTCGCCAGCTCCATGGAGAGCGGAAACGCTTCCAGATCTGTAAGGAGTGAGCCATCATGTCTGATGGCTTTACATCTAACAGACACAAAGTTTGGACTAACACCGCCAGCTGCAGAAAGTGACAGTCTTCTGTCATCAGTTGAATGCAGTAATGGTCTAATTGACCACCCCTTACTGACTTCCATCCACAAAGAAATGTCCAATATTCTAATATGTAGATCATTCAGCAGTGAATTTGAGAGGAAGGAATCCTTAACTCTTCCAACACCCAGCAGCACCACAAACCATGGGACATCTCCACCAGTCCCATGTAGTGATGCTATAAAGGTGAAGTTATGTGAGCTATCTATGGAAAACTTCACCTTTCATAGAATTCTTGGACAGGGGGCCTTTGGGAAAGTAATGTTGGCATCCCATCCCGCCACCCTTCAGAAGCTGGCAGTGAAGTTCATTAAAAAAGACAAAGTACTTGATATTGATCCAAATTGTGCCACTATAGAGTTTGACGTGCTGAAAGGAGTCAGAGGAAGCCCATTCATTACACATCTGCATGGAGCATTCCAAACAAAGGTAAGAGTCCTTTCATCTTTCAATATTATTTCATCTCCCGAAAGAAGATCCCACACTGTACTATCTACCTGTGTGCGGATCTTTGTATAATCTCCCACAAAGTAACATTTTCTATGTCTATAATGTAACCTCTCTCTCTCTTTTCTTCTCTTCACACAGACTCTTCTGGCCTTTGTACTGGAGTACTTGAATGGCGGGAATCTCTGGGAATTAATAAAGGTTGCTCCAATTGATGTGGAAACCTTAAGGTAAGTATGAATGGGTGACACTGCAGTTGGGGTTGGGATTTGTGATGATTTCAGTGTTAATACATATTTTTCTTCTTTTTTTTTAAACAGAATTCTCACTGCGGAAATCATCTGTGGCCTGCAGTACTTGCATTCATTTGAGGTCATCCACAGAGATATCAAGCCAGAAAATATCTTACTGGACAGTGCCGGACACATCCGAATAGCCGACTTTGGCTTGTCTGAAAAATATGTCTCATATTCCAGCAGGATTAAAGGACGCGTGGGCACACCATCTTATATGGCCCCACAGGTCTTTCTAAACCTCGAATACTTTACAGTGGCTGACTATTACTCCCTCGGAGTAACAATATTCGAGATGGCAACGGGAAAACATCCATTCTTCACCGACCAGAAGACCATTGATGAGTTGGAGATGGCAATGATTAGAGAGCGGCCCAATTATCCTGAGGATATGGACACGGACCTGCGTGACCTCATTGACAGGGTGAGTATACATGGCTTTGCTTACAAGGTAGTCCTTTCTAGGTTATGAGAGATTATATGTGTGTGTGTGTGTGTGTGTGTGTGTGTGTGTATATATATATATATAATATTGTTAGGATGTTAGGAAACATGATTACACATTCCTATCTGCACATCGATTTAAGTCATAGCAGTACTGTGTCAATCTGACTGCTTAGTGGAATGATCTGCTTTCACTGCTAGCCGACCTGAGCAGTTTCAATGCTGTCATAAAGAAAGCAGCAGCCTTTATGTCCCTTTAGAGTCTTAGCAAGTACATCAATAAAAATGAAAATCCTACTGCAGAGGATGGGTAAGGAAAGTCGTAGCCCTGGTGTCCCCTATAACTCCAATGCAGAGGATTTTTATGATCTATGTAGTTGGAAAGGGACAGGGCCAATCACACATGCAGAAATTTCAATTTCTGCAGACATTCCTTAGACACCATATAGGATTCTCCTATAGTTGCCATTGTTAGAAAAGAAAAACAAATCATGGTAGCTGCAGAATAGAAAGATCATGAACATTCATGAGAACAATTAAAGGGTTAGTTCACCTTTACAAAAAAAAACAAAAAACAAAAAAAAAACCTTCTATGCAGGTAAGACATTAAAAGATAAACACAAGCTACGCAGCTGTGACTGAGGCCCCTTTCACACTGGGGCGGGAGCGGCGTCGGCGGTAAAACCCGCTTTAGGGGCAGTATGTGGCCGCTAATGGGGGTTTAACCCCCGCTATCAGGCGTGAAAGGATTAAAACCACCGTAAAGCGCACCGCTCTTTCACCGCTCCAAAGATGATGCTAGTAGGACTTTTTTTACTGTCCTGCCAGCTCACCACTCCAGTGAGAAAGCCCTCTGCAGGCACTATATGTGTAGGCCATTTATATACCATAAGAATCCTGACCTGAAAAGGACACTGCTAAGAAAAGCCTAACTAACCAACTATCACTGTTCACCTTCACAATCACAGGAGTGAGCACTATAACTGAGCTCAGAGCTACTTCACCCAGGGGGAGAAAGTACACGTCAGGAGGTTTGAATCAGAGAAAGAGCTTGCTCCTGTGATGGTGGCCATGTAACAGTAATAGCTAGGCCTCACTTAGCAAAGTCTTGCTAGTTTTTAGGCTAGGCTTCATGAGGTACATAAATGAATGGCTTATACTTAATAGTAAGGACATTATTTAACTTTAGTCAAAGCCACATAGTTTGTGTTTATCTACAGGTGCCCCTTACCTGCCTAGGTAGGTTTTTAGTGAACTAACCCTTGAACCCAATCCAATCTTGACATAGTCGATGTTTAAAAGTAGAATTTAGGAAGCTGAAATCTGTAACTGTCAGAATCAAATATTAAAAGAGTGAGTTCTATTCAGATATTGCTCTTCTTGTTTCAGTGTTTTTATTATATTTTTTATCTTCTTTATAGCTCCTATGTGTAAGCCAAGAAGAGCGAAACATACTACTACGTGACATCAGGGGGCACGCATTTTTTAAGGGCATTGACTGGGACAACTTGGAGACAGGAATGACGCAGAGATTGAATTCTGCACCTGTAAGTATACAAATAATGAAGGATCCTGAGTACATTCGGAGGGTGGGATTTCAGTGGCATAGACCAAGCTTGTTCATTGTTGACAATATTTTTTACTTTACAGATTCTCTTTGAAGAACCAGATGGAAAAATAGAAGTGGCTGAATTTCTGTCCATTGAAGACCCTGACAAACCGATAAACCAAGAGGAGCAGGAGCTTTTCTGGGACTTCGACTATGTCAGTGAGAGTCTGAGGCTACCACCAGTATTGTCCTCTCCAACATCATCATTGGGGAACGACGAAAATGTCTACTAAGAGAGGGAGCAGCTATATGAGGTTAAGTCTGGGCTACAACCAGTGTCCTCCTTTTCACCCTCATCACTAGGGAACCATGAGGCTGAGATGGAGGAACGCAGTGGGTGAATAGACAGAGGGACGCAGAGGGAGGAGGCAACAGAGGGACGCAGTGGGAAGAGGGACGCAGTGGGAAGAGGGACGCAGTGGGAAGAGGGACGCCGTGGGAAGAGGGACGCCGTGGGAAGAGGGACGCCGTGGGAAGAGGCAACAGAGCGACGGCGTGGGAGGAGGCAACAGAGGGACGCCGTGGGAGGAGGCAACAGAGGGAAGCCGTGGGAGGAGGCAACAGAGGGACGCCGTGGGAGGAGGCAACAGAGGGACGCCGTGGGAGGAGGCAACAGAGGGGCGCCGTGGGAGGAGGCAACAGAGGGACGCCGTGGGAGATGCTGGGGGGGGGGGGAGGGCAGAGAGGGATGCAGCATCTTTTGATTTGGGGGAGGTGGGGTAAGGGAATATGTGCCAGGGGTGCTTTGGGAGGGGAGAAGACTTATGCTAGTTGGGGGGGGTCGATGTCCTCTCCCTCCCAAAGCACCCCCAGCACATATCCCCTTCTCCTTTGGAGACAATATGGTCAAGGCAGTTTTTACCTTCCTCTGAATCATCGGAAAGGTTTATAGCCGAAATCACACACAATATTCAGCTGCCGGAGTGGTAAACGCCATTCAGCTGCAGAGCGGCTTTATCTTGACAGCAACAGCGTCTGCTCCCATGATACATAAAGCGGTGACACCAGCGCTGTCGGAGGTGATTTCACCACCACAGTTAAAAAAAAAAAGAGCACATATTGCGAAGCATGGGGACAGCAGGGGTGGAGGAGCAATTCGCTCCTACTTTTTGGGGTGGATGCCCCTATGCTTCGGCATATATAAATGTATGCCCATCATTAGAAGTGGGTGGATGAAGGGAGGTATTCTAATGGTTGGCATACCCACCGATCAATCTCTTCTTTTCATTCAGCCTACAGGCTGCATGAAAAGAAAAAAAAAAAAATTACAATATATGCCCAACAAGGAGCAGCAACGTACTGGTATGTTGCTGGACTTTGAGTGGTTATACCAGAAGGATGCCTGCGGGTTTAGGTATCATCTTGGTATCATTCTTTTCAGCCAGCGGTCGGCTTTCATGTAAAAGCAATCCTAGAGGCTAATTAGCCTCTAGACTGCTTTTACAAGCAGTGGGAGGGGGGGGGGACATGTCCCCCCCCCTCCCACCGTCTTCCATGGCTTTCTCTGGCTCTCCTGTCCCAACTGACCCCAATTTTTTCAAAAAAATTAAAAAATTAAAAAAAAGGGAGTACCTGTCACCATCTATTGCTATCATAGGGGATATTTACATTCCTAGAGATGACAATAAAAATGATAAAAAAAAAAAAAAAATATATATATATATATATATATAAAGGAACAGTTTAAGAAAAAAAAATCCCCCCTCCCCCCTGCTCTCGCACAAAGGCGAACGCAATGGTCGGTCTGGCGTCATATGTAAACAGCAATTTCACCATGCATGTGAGGTATCACTGCTAAGCTCAGATCAAGGACAGTAATTGTAGCAGTAGACCTCCTCCGTAAATCTAAAGTGGTACCTGTAAAGGCATTTAAAGGTTTTTAAAAATGTATGTAGTTTGTCGCCGCTGCACATTTCTGCGCAATTTTAAAGCATGGAGTGTTTGGTATCCCTGTGCTCGGCCTAGGGACGAGGAAACAGAGGGATGCTGTGGGAGGCGCCAACAGAGGGAAGAGGCAACAGAGGCACGCCGTGGGAGGAGGCAACAGAGGGACGCCGTGGGAAGAGGGGTGCTGTGGGAAGAGGCAAAAGAGGGACGCCGTGGGAGGAGGCAACGGAAGGATGCCATGGGAGGAGGCAACAGAGGGATGCTGTGGGAGGAGGCAACAGAGGGACATCGTGGGAGGAGGCAACAGAGGGACACCGTGGGAGATGCTGAGGGAGGGGGGACAGAGAGGGATGCAGCATCTTTTGATTTGGGGGAGGTGGGGTAAGGGGATATGTGCCAGGGGTGCTTTGGGAGGGGAGAAGACTTATGCTAGTTGGGGGGTCGATGTCCTCTCCTTCCCCTTCTCCTTTTGAGACAAGAAAACCGGAAGCTATGAGCATTTCATGACTCAGATTTCTCAGAAAGCATTTTATCACACAAATCATAGGGGATAAGATAGCGGAGATAACAATAAAAAATAAATATATATATATATATATATATATATATATATATATATATATATATATGAAAGGAAGTTTAAAAATATAAAAGCACCCATCCCCCCCCCCCCCTGCTCTCGCGCAAAGGTAAAAGCAAGCGTCGGTCTGGCGTCATATGTAAACCGCAATTGCACCATACATGTGAGGTATCACTGCAAAGGTCAGATCAAGGGCAGTAATGTTAGCAGTAGACCTCCTCCATAAATCTAAAGTGGTTCCTGTAAAAGGAGTTTTAAAAATGTATGTAGTTTGTCGCCGCTGCACATTTCTGTGCAATTTTAAACCATGGGAGTGTTTGGTATCCATGTACTCTGTATCATCTTTTCATCAGAAATGTGGGCAATATAGTCTGTTTTAGTGCATTAAAATTAAAAAAGGTGTGTTTTTCCACAAAAAAATGTGATTGAAAAATCGCTGCGCAAATACTGCGTGAAAAAAAATTAAAAATTAAACACCCACCATTTTAATCTGTAGGGCCTTTGCTCTTAAAAAATATATATATAATGTTTGGGGGTTCAAAGTAATTTTGGTGCAAAAAAAATGGTTTCCATATAAACAAAGTGTCAAAAAGGGCTTTGCCTCTTCAAGTGGTTAAAAGAGTGGGTGATGTGTGACATAAGCTTCTAAATGTGCATAAAATGCCACGACAGTTCAGAACCCCCCCAAATTACCCCATTTTGGAAAGTAGACACCCCAAGCTATTTGCTGAGAGGCATGTCGAGTCCATGGAATATTTTATATTTTGAAAGTTGTGACACAAGTTATGGGAAAAAGACAATTTATTTTTTGCACAAAGTTGTCACTAAATGATATATTGCGCAAACATGCCATGGGCATATGTGAAATTACACCCCATTTGTGAGACTTTTTGGGAGCCTAGTCACGTACGGGACCACAAAAACCAAGTATCACCTTCAGGATTTCGAAGATTGTACATTTTTGATTTCACTCCTCACTGCCCATTACAGGCCATGGAATGCCCAAATTACCCCATTTCGCAAAGTAGACACCCCAAGATATTTGCTGCGTGGTATGGCGAGTATTTTGCAGAGCTCTCTTTTTGTCACAAAATTCTGAAAATTGAAAAAATAAAAAAATAAATAATATATACATTTTTCTTTTCTTTCTTCATTTTCAAAAACAAATGAGAGCTGCAAAATCCTCACCATGCCTCTCAGAAAATAGCTTGGGGCAGGGCTTGACAAATTTGCTTTGAATCTGGGAGCCAGTTAAAGTTAGGAGCCAGTTTTTTTTTAGAGTGGTATGGATTGTCAGCTCCCAGGGTAAGGCCAGTATGTTTCGCCGCCTAACTCACAATGGAGCACATAGTTAACGCCAATGTAACGTTGTTACAGCAGGGTTATGGGCTGACCAGAAAGAGTAAGGCTGGCAACAGATGGAACTGGTTGGCTCTGGAAGGTGGCAATGATTGGCTTAGGCAGGTGGCACTGGTTTGGAACTGGCAGATGGCACTGGTTGGCACGTGGAACTGACAGATGGCACTGTCAGTTGGCATTGGTTGGCACTGGCAGGTAGCCCTGATTGGCAGTGGCACTGGTAGTCCTTGGCAGGTGCCACTGGTTTGGAACTGGCAAGTGGCACTATTGGCGGTGGCACTGGTTGGCACTTGGAACTGACAGATGGCAATGGCACGTGGCATTGGTTAGCACTGGCAGGTGGCGTTGGCACGTGGCACTGATAGATGGAACTGATTGGCAGTGGCACTGGTAGGTGGCACTGGTTTGGAACCGGCAGGTGGCACTTAGAGGTCGACCGATATATCGGCCGATATTTGCCGTTTTTTAAATAATCGGCATCGGCCGATTGTGCTGATAAAAAGCCGATTTAGAACTACAGCGCGACTTTGAAATGACTTCTGTAATAGAAGTCAGTGTAAGTTGCCTGAGTCCTTATAGAAACACTTTCCTCCTCTCTGGGCAGGCTGCCAAGAAAAGAACAGAAAGATACAATGTTTACACTTGAATGAATGAAGTCATCTCTGTGTGTAGAAGTTCTCAGTTTAACCATTTAAAGACTCAGACCCCTTTCACACTGGGGCGTTTTTCATGCGCTTTAGCGTTAAAAAATACGCCTGAAAGAAGCCGCAACTGCAATCCCAATGTAAACGCCCGAGTGCTTTCACACCAAGGCGCTGCGCTGGCAGGGCATCAAAAAAAGTCCTGCAAGCAGCTTCTTTGCAGCGCTTTTGGAGCGGTGAATAAAGCGCCCCTTCCCATTGAAATCAATGGGAAGCGCCTGTAAACCGCCAGAAAAACGCCTGAAAAACGCTATTGGCAGCAGCGTTTTGTGGGCGCTTTTAACCCTTTATTTGGCCACTAGCAGGGGTTAAAAGCGCCCCAATAACGCTCGAAAAACGCTGGTAAAGCGCTGCTAGTTTAAGCGGCGCTTTACGAGCGTTTTTCGGGCGCTGACATTGTGAAAGGGTTCTTAAAGCACTTGGGCTTTCACATTGGGACTGCAGATGAGGCTTCTTTCAAGCGCTTTACAGGCGCTTTTTTTAACGCTAAAGCGCCTGAAAAACGCCTGAAAAACGCCCCAGTGTGAAAGGGGTCTAAATCTTTTCTGACACTTGTTGCTTACAAGTAAAAATCCTGTATTTTCTGCCAGAAAATCACTTAGACCCCCCCAAAAATTATATATATATTTTTTAGCAGAGATCCTAGGGAATAAAATAGCGGTTGTTGCAATATTTTATGTCACACGGCATTTGCACAGAGGTCTTTCAAATGCATTTATTGGGGAAAAAAATACACTATTTAAAAAATAAAAATAAAATAAAAACAGTAAAGTTAGCCCATTTTTTTTTTTCGTCCAAAAGTTTTGACTACCTGTTTTTATTTAACCACTTGGGATCCGCGCTATTGCCAAATGACGGCATTAGCGCGGACCTACATTTCCGGGACTATGTCTATTGACGTCGTCCCGTGTACGAGCGGCCTGCGCGCCCCCTGAGGGGCGCGCGCGGCGCGCTCTGTGATCGGCGAGTCCATGAGACTCGCCTGATCACCGATCCGTGCAAGGGGTCGATCCCGACCCCTTATCACGTGATCAGCTGTCAGCCAATGACAGCTGATCATGTGATAGAACGGAGCCGGCAATCGGCTATTATTCCTCCTCGCGCTGACAGCGCGAGGAGAAAAAAAAAAGCCGATCACCGGCGGCCGTGATCGGGACATCAGTCCCGATCACGGCCAGCAATACAAGCAACCACCTGCCACCTGCCAGTGCCCACCTGCCTCCCGCAGTGCCATCCTGAATAAAAGTGCCCCCCGTCAGTGCCCATAGTACCCACAGTGCCACCCCACAGTGCCACCCACAGTGCCCACAATCTGCCTCAAAGGTGCTGCACCCCAGTGCCGCCCATCAGTGCCCAGCAGTGCCGCCCATCAGTGCCCAGCAGTGCCACCTATCAGAGCCACCTATCAGTGCCACCTATCAGTGCCCATCAGTCCCATCTATCTGTGGTACCTATCAGTGCCCATCCGTGCCACCCATCCGTGCCACTTATCCGTGCCACCCATCCGTGCCATCTTATCTGTGCCCATCTTTGCCCATCAGTGCCGCCTTATCTGTGCCCATCGGTGCCGCCTTATCTGTGCCTATTAGTGCCGCCTTAACTATGCCTATCAGTGCCCACCAGTGCAGCCTATCAGTGCCCACCAATGCAGCCTATCAGTGTCCACCAATGCAGCCCATCAGTGCCCACCAATGCAGCCTATCAGTGCCGCCTAATCAGCGCACTTCAATGAAGGAGAAAAATGACCCGTTTGCAAAATTTTATAACAAACTATTAAAACATGATTTTTTTAATTTATTTTTTTGCATCTTTTTTTGTTTGTTTAGCAAAAAATAAAACTCCCAGCTGTAACTAAATACCACCAAAAGAAAGCTCTATTTGTGGGGAAAAAAATTATAAAAATTTCATTTGGGTACAGTGTTGTATGCCCGCACAATTGTCATTCAAAGTGCATCAGCGCTGAAAGCTGAAAATTGGTCTGGGACTGAGGGGGGTTTAAGTGCCCAGTAAGCAAGTGGTTAATATATAGGTTTTTTTTTTTTTTTATCTAAATCATACATACAAGTAAACTGATTGGAGGTTTGTTTTGTTTAATAAATGTTTAAATGTAAGAAATTTTCTGTATCACTTATGAAGACTGCTTTCACACTGGAGCGGGCAGGCGTTGATGGTAAAACGCAAGTTTTAGCGGCTCTTTAACATCATTTTAGCGGTGCTATTTGGCTGCTAGTGGGGCACATATAACCCAGCTAGCGGCCAAGGAAGAGGTTAAATGCGCCCATGAAGCACTGCTGCCAAATCGCATTGCATGCGCTTCGGCAGTGGTGCCAATTCATATCAATGGGCAGGAGTGGTGGAGGAGCGGTGTACACCACTCCAAACGTGCTGCTTGCAGGACTTTTTTTTTAAAGATCCTGCCAGCGCATCGCCTGGCACTCTGTCTTTCACACAGACTGCAGGGGAGCCATTTTGCAGGCACTTTACAGGCGCTATTTTTAGCCCAAAAGCGCCTGAAAAACGCCCCAATGGGAAAGGTGTGTTAGATCAAGGGGGATTAAAAAAAAAAAAATGAAAAAGGAAAAAAATAAATAAATAAAATAAAATCGGCCTAACATATCGGCCCAAAAAAATCGCCATCATATATCGGCTATCGGCCGCCATGATTTCTAAATATCGGCATCGGCCAGAGAAAAACCCATTTCGGTCGACCTCTAGTGGCACTATTGGCACTGGCAGGTGGTACTGATTGTCCGTGGCACTGATAGATGGCACTGGCAGGTGGCACCGATAGATGGCACTGATTGGCAGTGGCACTGGTTGGGAACTGGCAGGTGGCACTGTTGGCACTGGCAGGTGCCACTGATTGGCGGTGGCAGGTGGCACTGGCGGGGGAACGTGGCACTGATTTGCGGTGGCAGGTGACAACAATAGATGGCACTGGCATGTGGCACTGGTTTGGAACTGGCAGGTGGCACTATTGACTGGGGCACTGATTGACGATGGCACGTGGCACTGATTGGCGATGGCATGTGCCACTGATTGGCTGTGGCAGGTGGCACTGGAAGGTGGCACTGATTGGCGGTGGCACTTGCTGTCACTGGCAGATGACACTTGTAGGTGGCACTGATTGGCGGTGGCACTGGTTGGTGATGGCAGGTGGCACTGGTTTGGAACTGGCAGGTGGCACTGATTGGCAGTGACGCGTGGCACTGATTGGCGGTGGCACTGGTTAGTGATGGCAGGTGGCACTGGTTGGCACTGGCAAGGTGGCACTGGTTGGCGGTGGCACAGGTTGTCACTGGCAGGTTTCACACTGAGCACTCTAAGTAACTAAGTAAAAGAGAGGAGCTGTCAGAATTGAGCTTAATGTCAGGGGTGGGCGGGTCCCAGCAGCAATCAAACACCAGCCAATGATTGGGCTGCTTAAGAAGAGGGGAGTGGCCACATATCCGTAGCCGCCTGACAAGATCCCATTGGCTGGTGTTTGATAGCTGCTGGGTCCCGCCCACCCCGGCTGGGTCCCGCCCACCCTCGACATCAAGCGCAAATCTCTCAGTTATGTGTCAGCTTCACACACTCAGCGGCTCTGGCAAGCATCAAGCGCCACGCTGAGTGTGGAGAAGGGAGGAGGACGGCGGTCAGTGTTAATGCACTGCATGTCTGGGGCATCGGGAGTTATAGAGAGTGGGCTGGTGGCAGCCTAGGCGCCAGGGTGCGATTTCTGGTCACCATGGGTTTGTTGAGCCCTGGCTTGGGGTGTCTACTTTCCAAAATGGGGTCATTTGGGGGGGTTTGTGCCATCTTAGCATTTTATGGCCTTTAAAACTGTGACAGGTAGTGACTCCGGGGAATTACACCCAAAAATAAATTCTGCTGCTTCTCCTGAGCACAGACTCAGGAGAAGCAGCAGAATTGATTTTTGGGTGTAATTTCACATATGCGCATGGCATGTGTGAGCAATATATCATTTAGTGACAACTTTGTGCAAAAAAAATAGGATTTTTTTTACTCACTGTAAAATCCTTTTCTCTGTAGTTCCCCTCTTAGACCATTGGGTTGTTACGCCACCTTCAGGAGCGGACTAGGCATAACATGTTAACATGTAATGATAAAAATTAGAACTTTCTAGTTCCGCCCAAGGGGCGGTCCCTTAGGTAACAACCCCACAGCCTGCCTTGCAGCTTCAGTACGTCAACAAGCAGTATAACATGAAGACAAATAGGAGAGGCGGGTGCTGTGTCAGTCGGTGAACTACAGAGAAAAGGATTTTACGGCGAGTACAAAAAATCCTATTTTCTCTTACATCCACCAACTGACACAGCTCCTCTCTTAGACCATTGGGACGTCCCCAAGCAGTGCCAAAACGAGGGATGGGAAAACAGCATAAAACTTCACCCACAATGGCATGTGGGAACTAGTATAAAAACTTTACACAAAAAAAAACAGCAGTGTGTGGGAATAACCAAAACTTTTTTACCCACAAAAAAACAGGGTGCTCCGCAACTGAGAGGCACTACCTTCAAACAGCACCAGAACTGCGGTAACTAATGCAACAGTGCATTACTTAACCACTTTCAGACCGGACCATTTTGCTGGTCAAAGACCAGACCACTTTTTGCGATTCGGCACTGCGTCGCTTTAACCGACAATTGCGCGGTCGTGCGACGTGGCTCCCAAACAAAATTGACGTCCTTTTTTTCCCACAAATAGAGATTTCTTTTGGTGGTATTTGATCACCTCTGCGGTCTTTATTTTTTGCGCTATAAACAAAATTAGAGCGACAATTTTGAAAAAAAAACACATTATTTTTTACTTTTTGTTATAATAAATATCCCCCAAAAATATATAAAAAAACATTTTTTTCCCTCAGTTTAGGCCGATACGTATTCTTCTACATATCTTTGGTAAAAAATAAATTAAAAAATGTCGCAATAAGCGATTATTGATTGGTTTGCGCAAAAGTTATAGCGTTTACAAAATAGGGATAGTTTTATAGCATTTTTATTAATAATTTTCTATTATTTTTTTTTTACTAGTAATGGCGGCGATCAGCGATTTTTATTGTGACTGCGACATTATGGCGGACACATCGGACATTTTTGACACATTTTTGGGACCATTGTCATTTATACAGTAATCACTGCTATATAAATGCAGTGATTCCTATGTAAATGACACTGGCAGTGAAGGGGTTAACCAGTGGGTGGCAGTGTAGGGGTTAAGTCAGGGCTCGACAAACCCCAGGCGCCAGGTCGCCAATGCGACCAGAAATCGCGACCTGGCGCCTAAGCTGCCACCAGCCGACTCACTATCGGTGCCCCAGACATGCAGCAGCATTAACACTGACTGCCGTCCTCCTCCCTCCTTCACACTCTGCAGCACCGCGCTGTGTGTGAAACTGACACGCAATGGAGAGAGGAGGATCTGTCAGCCTGATGTCGGGGTGGGCGGGACCCGGCCGGGGTGGGGGCGGGACCCAGCAAGCTATCAAACACCAGCCAATGGGATCTGGGCGGGCCACTACGTGTATGTGGCCCGCCCCTTTTCTTAAGCAGCCCAATCGTTGGCTGGTGTTTGATAGCTGCTGAGTCCCGCCCACCCCAGCCGGGTCCCGCCCACCCCGGCCCGGGTCCCGCCCACCCCGACATCAGGCTGAAATCTGACATATCCACCTCTCTGTTACTTGTCAGTTTCACACGGAGCACTCAGTAACAGAGTGCTCCGTGTGAAACCTGCCAGTGCCAATCAGTGCCACCTGCCACCAATCAGTGCCAACCAGTGCCACCTCCAATCAATACCACCTGCAACCAACCAGTGCCACCTGCCAGCGCCAACCAGTGCCACCTGCCAGCGCCAACCAGTGCCACCGCCAATCAATACCATCTGCCACCACCAACCAGTGCCACCTGCCACCAACCAGTGCCACTGCCAACCAGTGCCACCTGCCAGTGCCAACTAGTGCCACCGTCAATCAATACCACCAGCCACCACCAACCAGTGCCACCTGCCACCAACCAGTGCCACCGCCAATCAGTGCCACCTGCCACCGCCAATCAGTGCCAACCACTGGCACCTGCCAGTGCCACCACCAATCAGTGCCACCTGCCAGCGGCAACCAGTGCCATCTGCCACCGCCAATCAGTGCCACCTGCCACCACAAATCAGTGCCACCTGCTAGTGCCAACCAGTGCCACCGCCAATCAATACCACCTGCAACCACCACCCAGTGCCACCTGCCACCACCCAGTGCCAATCAGTGCCACCTACCAGTGCCACCTGTCAGTGCCACCTGCCAGTGCCGAGTGCCACCGCCAGTCAGTGCCACCTGCCACCGCCAATCAGTGCCACCGCCAACCAGTGCCACCGCCAACCAATGCCACCACCAACCAGTGCCACCTGCCACCGCCAATCAGTGCCACTGCCAATCAGTGCCACCTGCCAACACCAACCAGTGCCCCCGCCAATCAGTGCCATCTGCCAGTGACAACTAGTGCCATCGCCAACCAGGGCCACCTGCCATCGCCAACCAGGGCCACCTGCCATCACCAACCAGGGCCACCTCCCATCACCAACCAGGGCCACCTGCCAGTGCCAATAGTGCCACTTGCCAGTTTCAAACCAGTGTCACCTGCCAGTTCCAAACCAGTGTCACCTGCCAGTTCCAAACCAGTGTCACCTGCCAATGCCAACTAGTGTCACCTGTCGGTGCCATGTGGCAGTTCCACGTGCCTTCCAGTGGCAACCAGTGCCACCTGGCAGTGCCAGCCAGTTCCATCTGTTGCCAGCCTTACTCTTTCTGGTCAGCCCATACCCCTGATGTAACAGCTTTTCAATGGAGTTATTGACTGGGTGCTCCATTGTGAGTTAGGGATAGGGGGTGAAAATGAGTAGCCTTACCCCGGGAGCTGAAGAAAAACTGGCTCCTAACTTTTTTAACTGGCTCCTAAATTCAAAGCAAATTTGTCAACCCCTGGGTTAAGTGTTCCTAGGGGTGTGTTACTAACTGTGGGGGGGTTGGGCTTTCATTTAGTGAACACTGATCTCTGCTCCAATCACATGCAGCAGAGATCAGCGTCACTAGTTGCTAGGCAGAATGGAGAAATGCTGTTTACACGGCATTTCCTCCATTCAGCCGTCCCGTGAGACGATCGCGGGTATGCCCACGGCGATCGAGTCCGCGGGTCCCGCGACCGGACTCACGGGGGTCCCGACCAGCGCGGGAGCGCGCCGCCACCGGCGTGCTCCCGATGGCAGGGCGGCATTAAAGATTGGACGTACATGTACGCCAATATGCCTGCCCGTGCCATTCTGTCGACGTACATCGTCGTGCGCTGGTCGGGAAGTGGTTAAAGGTACTGCGCTTTTACCAAGAAAACAGGAAAAGATGTAAGTGCAATTGCAATTACACAGCCGCCTGCAAAACTTTGCTGCCAAAACAGGTATCAGACGATGCACTGACATCTACTTTGTAGAACTTTGTAAAAGTGTGAACAGACGACCAAGTCGCCGCTTTTCACACTTGAGCGACAGACGCTTGATGTCGGAAGGCCCAAGACGTTCCAATTGCCCTTGTGGAGTGGGCCTGTACTACAATCTGTCTGATCCACCTGGAAATGGTGGCCGACGAGACCGCCATGCCTTTTTTCAGATCAGCCATCGAAACAAACATGGAGTCTGGACGCAACACCACCTAATCCTTGTAGATAACCAGACAGGGCGACTTGCAAGACAAGGCTGTCAGTTCCGAAACCCTCCTGGCCGATGTGATAGCCACTAGAAAAACAAGAAAGAAAAGCAGAAACTTCTCCTGCGCTCTGGTGTCAAGGTCCTCAATGTGTGGGTCTAGCCAGCTTCACATGGTAGTGTCTATCGTCTTGCAGCCCTCCTCAGAATAATGGGTATTCAGAAACTAAAAGAAGCAAAAAGAAAAAGGGGGGCTCACCGACCTAGTGCATTACCACTGATAGAGCTTTATTCAGCTTTATGACACTGGCAGGGAAGGTGTTAACACTAAGGGGCGATCAAGGGTTTAAAAGTGTTCCCTGCGTGTGTTCTGTGTGGGGGATGGGCTCACTGGGACAACACAGAAATCGCTGTTCCTGATCACTAGAAGATCTACATGTTGTCCCCTGTCTGAACGGGGATCCACCTTGTTTACACAGGCAGATTCCAGTTCTGCCTCTGTGCAGGGACCGCCCACATGCCCACAGTATCTATTGCATGAAACGACATACAGGTACATAGTTTCACGCAATTAAGCCCCCCCTGCCACAGTATATGAGCGGTGGGCAGTCTTAAAGTAATTAAAAAGGGACAACTTTTTTCTGCATTTTTTTTAATTGCTTTTAAAGTATAAATGTTAAGTCTGGGGATTTTGTTGACCTTATTAAAAGAGACCTGTCCTACTTATTTATATTACAAGGCATATTTACATTCCTTATAATAGAATAAAAGTTGCAAAAAATAGGCTTGGTCTTAGGTTGTTAATAAAATTCCAACCTCTACATTTAATTTAAAAATTTATGAAGAAAGATTATTTATTTCTAATATTTCATATTAGTCAGGGAAATATTTGTTTTTAATTCTGTCTTTTTTTCTTTAGAAGTAAAAATAAAAAATCCAGTGCTTATTAAATATCACCAAAGGAAAGCTCTATATGCCTCTAGACGATTTTATAAAATTAATTTGGGTCCATTGTTGCATGACCGAGAAAGTGTCAGATCAACTCCTGTATGCTGAGCATTGATCTGGTAATAAAGGAGTATTACAAGCTGGTACTGGACATACAGTATACTATATGAGCAGAAATATATGAACCCCCCCCCACACACACACACACTACAAATTACTGATATGTGTTTGTGAAATGAGCCTCACCCCCCCCCCCCACCCCCAATAAAGATCCTTTTCTTCATCAGCAGACATTTACAGAAAATGGTCGTTTTTTTGGCAGCAGATTTGAATTTGACAGTTGGCGCTAAAATTAGACCAGCTTGGCCTCTTACTGGTGTTAAGGAATTGTGAACGGAGTCTACAGACATGAAAAAAAGGATTTTATTTATATGCTGACATGAAAATGTGAATAAAGCAAATGTAAGCTAAACACAGATGTTCTGTATTTTTCTTTATTAGTAAAATAATTGCCATATAAAATTCTCATACACAAACCCCATATTCAGAGCGTACAAGGATTTTGTTTACCAGTTATTAAGATGTGACCTGAGCCATGTGACCTGTCTGTTGTCACGGTGACAGAACTGCAGCAGTTATTAGGATGTGACCTGAGCCATGTGACCTGTCTGTTGTCATGGTGACAGAACTGCAGCAGTTATTAGGATGTGACCTGAGCCATGTGACCTGTCTGTTGTCACGGTGACAGAACTGCAGCAGTTATTAGGATGTGACCTGAGCCATGTGACCTGTCTGTTGTCACGGTGACAGAACTGCAGCTTCTACCATATAAGGCATGCTCAGCCAGTAAATCATGTGACCTAATTTGCATATGCCTGTGATGTCACAGTGACAGGCTCTACAAAAGAAAGCTTGACAGCAACTGGAGCTCAGACTGAGATTTTTCAGCGTGTGAAGAGGGAGCAATTGCTTATTCTCTGCAGTGTTATTTATAATTCAATGGTGAAGTGGTGTAAACCAAACAGAGTTAATTCTCTAAACGTAATCCAAATACAACCAGCACAGGAAAGAGCGGGATTTCCAATGGAAAACCGCCAGCCAGCTGCACAGTCCCACATAACTGCCCCGCAAAGGCGTGTGTGTGGGGCAATTAGGCGCCTATTTAGGAAAAACAAGAAACGTGATCCTCTGAACACCAACCAAGAGGAACCAACACATGAGAGAGCGGGACCCTCTGCAGAGGACCGCCAGTCAGCCGCACAACCCCAGGTTACTAACCTGCAAAGGGGTGTGCTAAGGGCAATTAGACAGATATTTAAGCAAAACAATAAGGTTGTTCCGCTGAACAGCAACCAAGAGGAACCAACACATGAGAGAGATGAGGGCCACCTACCAACCCCACAGCCCAAAGCTACTGCCTCTAAAAGGTGTGTGTGTAGGGCAATTAGGCGGAGGGTTTGGGCAGCTGCACGCAGAATTTGGCCCATTCGTCAACCAAAAACCGGAAGAGACACTACTGGTAAGTATATTATATCATGAAAGCACTCTAGAGTGATATGCCATACAGTATACATAGTGGGATTACTGCATAGTGTAGGGAAGCATTAGAACTAGAGATGCACCAAAAACTTCAGCCTAAAATGGTATTATCGGCATTCGGCCGATAAGAGAAAAGGTGACAATAATTGCACTGAAAAAGCACTGTGGTTTTGCAGCGAACTCACTGCAGTTTTGACGTGATCCTAATGCAAATTCACATCAATTTTCCCAAGAATTCACAGCACTTTTGGGCCGATTTTACTACTTATGGTGTGTTTTGCCGAGGTCATATGAGTCAAAAACTGCATCAAAAACGTAACATTGGTGCGTTCTTGCTGCGTTTTCAATGCATTTGAACTGGGAAGTGCGCTTTTTGTGCATTTTTTATTTAAAGTGCCAATAATTGCCGACAATAAATTCATATTAATTTAAATTGATGATATTGAGTAATACAATTTTATATATATATATAATCTCACCTT
The DNA here is from genome assembly GCF_037356315.1 of Lithobates pipiens. Lineage (NCBI taxonomy): Eukaryota > Metazoa > Chordata > Amphibia > Anura > Ranidae > Lithobates > Lithobates pipiens. Next base: position 634,412,557 of record NW_027507748.1, on the reverse strand, counting down.
GGAGATATTTCTTCCAAAGTCTTGCTGCCTTTACAAAACAGAAAATGAAGGAAAATCTCTCTATTGGGACCCTTCTTTTCGGTTGGCTAAAAATGAACCAAACCACTTGCAAACCTCAGCAGCATTTGTCCGTTGTCTGACTCTTCAGTTGACTGTTGGGACACCAATTAGATTTGAAGTTTACAGGTATCAGGTCTAAGGACTCATTCACAAAATGAGCAGAGACCTCCGTTTTTCTACATGCTTTCTGCAAGGGCACAAAAAAAATATTCTCCATGTTCACTGTGGCTTTTCCTCAATGGGTTAAAGGTACAGGATAAGGGAGGTGAAGGGTTACTATATGGTTACATACAGAGACAGGATGGAGATGAGATGTACAGGAAGGGGAAGGGTTAAAATGTACATAGACCACAGACAACACATTTGAATTTGGCAGTTACAGAATCAAAAGCAGAATCTCCTCCTGGTTTTGTTCAGACGCAGATGAATGGTTTTATTATGGGCTGCATATACAAAACATGAATGAATCAGATGTAAGCTTAGTAAAGATGTTCCATATTTCTTTTATTAGAAAAATAAAATGAAAGTAAAATACAAAATTTGGATACACAATTCACAATATAGGGTCCAATGGCTTTGTTTTGTCAGTTATGGTGATGCGGCACCAAGCCAAGCTCACTAGCAGTGTGATTTCATAATAAGGGAACCTCAACCTCTGCTATACTCAGCAGCTGCAGCTCAGTCAGTTGGACTTTTTTCTGTGAGAAGTGGCTGATTTTTCTTTGTTAAAGATGTGGCTATTTTGGAGAAAGCGAGGTTATAAGTTAAAGAATCTTCCTCAAACCAACAAAGGGGAATCTGTTGTGCTGCTGAGAGTGGGACCCTTAATAGAAGGGCACCAGTCCACTGCACAAAATGAACTTACTGCCCCCCAAAGGGGTGTGCATGAGGCAATTATAAGGGGGGTTTGGGCTGCTGTACGAAGAGTTTGGCCCCGTTGTCACAGGAGATGCTTTAGGCAAGTTGAAAAATAATGTAATGCAAGGCACTGTAAGGTCACACAACGTAAGTCATCCCATATATATACATTTTTTCTTTAAATTGTTTTAAATTAAAAATAAATATGGAGCATTGGCTTAACTTTTATCTCCCTTATTCATGTTTTTTATTATCTCCAGCCCATAATAAAACCATTTTATCCGTGCCTGTAGACAAAGCTTCAACACCAGGGGGATGTTCTATTTTTGACCCTGTAACTAAATGAAATCTGCTGCCCCTGCTCCTGCAAACCCTTCAGTCTGCAGTGTGATATTTCTGCCTCTAGAAAATTGGAATCATTTTTAAATTGCAAGAGTAGAATGGTGGAAGTGCATTGAGATTATTGCTATTTTTTGGTGGCCAGAAAATGGGTATTCAGGGGTTGAATAGCTGCTAGAGATGTCACATTGACTTTACAAGGCACTTTAACTTGCACTTGTTCTGGCACTAAAAAAGGGACTACCCGAGGCCTAGAACTACCATACTGTTCATTTATGGTATACATATAATTGCCATAAAAATAAAAGTGTAAAAGAAGTTTATTTACATGTAAGTAAATGTAACTGTCCATAGATTTTGTGTAACGTCAAAGGATTTGCCAATAGCAGAAATAAAAAATATTTTTTTCTCCCTCCAGGTGAAAATGGTGAACCCCTCAACTTCATAGAACCGACCATACAAGTTCCATATACCAGCAAGAATGAGGAAACTGCAACAGCCATGGAGGACAAGGAGATCCAAGTCACTCCATCAGCTATGCAGGACAAAGAGATCCAAGTCACTCTATCAATCAATGACACGAAGAAAACTACACAGAATACAACCATGGAGGACAAGGAAACTCAAGTCACTGCTTCGATCGAGTCACTCGCCAGCTCCATGGAGAGCGGAAACGCTTCCAGATCTGTAAGGAGTGAGCCATCATGTCCGATGGCTTTACATCTAACAGACACAAAGTTTGGACTAACACCGCCAGCTGCAGAAAGTGACAGTCTTCTGTCATCAGTTGAATGCAGCAATGGTCTAATTGACCACCCCTTACTGACTTCCATCCACAATGAAATGTCCAATATTCTAATATGTAGATCATTCAGCAGTGAATTTGAGAGGAAGGAATCCTTAACTCTTCCAACACCCAGCAGCCCCACAAACCATGGGACATCTCCACCAGTCCCATGTAGTGATGCTATAAAGGTGAAGTTATGTGAGCTATCTATGGAAAACTTCACCTTTCATAGAATTCTTGGACAGGGGGCCTTTGGGAAAGTAATGTTGGCATCCCATCCCGCCACCCTTCAGAAGCTGGCAGTGAAGTTCATTAAAAAAGACAAAGTACTTGACATTGATCCAAATTGTGCCACTATAGAGTTTGACGTGCTGAAAGGAGTCAGAGGAAGCCCATTCATTACACATCTGCATGGAGCATTCCAAACAAAGGTAAGAGTCCTTTCATCTTTCAATATTATTTCATCTCCCGAAAGAAGATCCCACACTGTACTATCTACCTGTGTGCGGATCTTTGTATAATCTCCCACAAAGTAACATTTTCTATGTCTATAATGTAACCTCTCTCTCTCTTTTCTTCACACAGACTCTTCTGGCCTTTGTACTGGAGTACTTGAATGGCGGGAATCTCTGGGAATTAATAAAGGTTGCTCCAATTGATGTTGAAACCTTAAGGTAAGTATGAATGGGTGACACTGCAGTTGGGGTTGGGATTTGTGATGATTTCAGTGTTAATACATATTTTTCTTCTTTTTTTTTAAACAGAATTCTCACTGCGGAAATCATCTGTGGCCTGCAGTACTTGCATTCATTTGAGGTCATCCACAGAGATATCAAGCCAGAAAATATCTTACTGGACAGTGCCGGACACATCCGAATAGCCGACTTTGGCTTGTCTGAAAAATATGTCTCATATTCCAGCAGGATTAAAGGACGCGTGGGCACACCATCTTATATGGCCCCACAGGTCTTTCTAAACCTCGAATACTTTACAGTGGCTGACTATTACTCCCTCGGAGTAACAATATTCGAGATGGCAACGGGAAAACATCCATTCTTCACCGACCAGAAGACCATTGATGAGTTGGAGATGGCAATGATTAGAGAGCGGCCCAATTATCCTGAGGATATGGACACGGACCTGCGTGACCTCATTGACAGGGTGAGTATACATGGCTTTGCTTACAAGGTAGTCCTTTCTAGGTTATGAGAGATTATATGTGTGTGTGTGTGTGTGTGTGTGTGTGTGTGTGTGTATATATCTATAATATTGTTAGGATGTTAGGAAACATGATTACACATTCCTATCTGCACACCGATTTAAGTCATAGCAGTACTGTCAATCTGACTGCTTAGTGGAATGATCTGCTCTCACTGCTAGCCGACCTGAGCAGTTTCAATGCTGTCATAAAGAAAGCAGCAGCCTTTATGTCCCTTTAGAGTCTTAGCAAGTACACCAATAAAAATGAAAATCCTACTGCAGAGGATGGGTAAGGAAAGTCGTAGCCCTGGTGTCCCCTATAACTCCAATGCAGAGGATTTTTATGATCTATGTAGTTGGAAAGGGACAGGGCCAATCACACATGCAGAAATTTCAATTTCTGCAGACATTCCTTAGACACCATATAGGATTCTCCTATAGTTGCCATTGTTAGAAAAGAAAAAAAAATCATGGTAGCGGCAGAATAGAAAGATCATGTACATTCATGAGAACAATTAAATGGTTAGTTCACCTTTACCAAAAAAAAAAAAAAACCTTCTATGCAAGTAAGACATTAGAAGATAAACACAAGCTACGCAGCTGTGACTGAGGCCCCTTTTCACACTGGGGCGGGAGCGGCGTCGACGGTAAAACCCGCTTTAGCGGTAGTATGCGGATTAAAACCATCGTAAAGCGCTGCTGCAGCAGAGCTTTGCCGGCGGTATAGCCGCCCTGCTTCATTGATTTCAATGGGCAGGAGCAGTGAAGGAGCAGTGTACACACCGCTCTTTCACCGCTCCAAAGATGCTGCTAGCAGGACTTTGTTTACCGTCCTGCCAGCGCACCGCTCCAGTGAGAAAGCCCTCTGCAGGCACTATATGTGTAGGCCATTTACATACCATAAGAATCCTGACCTGAAAAGGACGCTGCTAAGAAAAGCCTAACTAACCAACTATCACTGTTCACCTTCACAATCACAGGAGTGAGCACTATAACTGAGCTCAGAGCTACTTCACCCAGGGGGAGAAAGTACACGTCAGGAGGTTTGAATCAGAGAAAGAGCTTGCTCCTGTGATGGTGGCCATGTAACAGTAATAGCTAGGCCTCACTTAGCAAAGTCTTGCTAGTTTTTAGGCTAGGCTTCATGAGGTACATAAATGGCCTATACTTAATAGTAAGGACATTATTTAACTTTAGTCAAAGCCACGTAGTTTGTGTTTATCTACAGGTGCCCCTTACCTGCCTAGGTAGGTTTTTGGTGAACTAACCCTTCAACCCAATCCAATCTTGACATAGTCGATGTTTAAAAGTAGAATTTAGGAAGCTGAAATCTGTAACTGTCAGAATCAAATATTAAAAGAGTGAGTTCTATTCAGATATTGCTCTTCTTGTTTCAGTGTTTTTATTATATTTTTTATCTTCTTTATAGCTCCTATGTGTAAGCCAAGAAGAGCGAAACATACTACTACGTGACATCAGGGGGCACGCATTTTTTAAGGGCATTGACTGGGACAACTTGGAGACAGGAATGACGCAGAGATTGAATTCTGCACCTGTAAGTATACAAATAATGAAGGATCCTGAGTACATTTGGAGGGTGGGATTTCAGTGGCATAGACCAAGCTTGTTCATTGTTGACAATATTTTTTACTTTACAGATTCTCTTTGAAGAACCAGATGGAAAAATAGAAGTGGCTGAATTTCTGTCCATTGAAGACCCTGACAAACCGATAAACCAAGAGGAGCAGGAGCTTTTCTGGGACTTCGACTATGTCAGTGAGAGTCTGAGGCTACCACCAGTATTGTCCTCTCCAACATCATCATTGGGGAACGACGAAAATGTCTACTAACAGAGGGAGCAGCTATATGAGGTTAAGTCTGGGCTACAACCAGTGTCCTCCTTTTCACCCTCATCACTAGGGAACCATGAGGCTGAGATGGAGGAACGCAGTGGGTGAATAGACAGAGGGACGCAGAGGGAGGAGGCAATAGAGGGACACAGAGGGAGGAGGCAACAGAGGGATGCCGTGGAAGGAGGGACGCCGTGGGAAGAGGCAAAAGAGGGACGCCGTGGGAGGAGGCAACAGAGCAACGGCGTGGGAGGAGGCAACAGAGGGACACTGTGGGAGGAGGCAGCAGAGCAACGGCGTGGGAGGAGGCAACAGAGGGACGCCGTGGGAGGAGGCAGCAGAGGGACGCCGTGGGAGGAGGCAACAGAGGGACGCCGTGGGAGGAGGCAGCAGAGGGACGCCGTGGGAGGAGGCAACAGAGCAACGGCGTGGGAGGAGGCAACAGAGGGACGCCGTGGGAGGAGGCAACAGAGCAACGGCGTGGGAGGAGGCAACAGAGGGACGCCGTGGGAGGAGGCAACAGAGCAACGGCGTGGGAGGAGGCAACAGAGGGACGCCGTGGGAGGAGGCAGCAGAGGGACGCCGTGGGAGGAGGCAACAGAGGGACGCCGTGGGAGGAGGCAGCAGAGGGACGCCGTGGGAGGAGGCAACAGAGGGACGCCGTGGGAGGAGGCAGCAGAGGGACGCCGTGGGAGGAGGCAGCAGAGGGACGCCGTGGGAGGAGGCAGCAGAGGGACGCCATGGGAGGAGACAACAGAGGGACGCCTTGGGAGGAGGCAACAGAGGGACGCCTTGGGAGGAGGCAACAGAGGGACGCCTTGGGAGGAGGCAACAGAGGGACGCCTTGGGAGGAGGCAACAGAGGCACGCCTTGGAAGGAGGCAACAGAGGGACGCCTTGGAAGGAGGCAACAGAGGGACGCCGTGGGAGATGCGGGGGGGGGAACAGAGAGGGATGCAGCATCTTTTGATTTGGGGGAGGTGGGGTAAGGGGATATGTGCCAGGGGTGCTTTGGGAGGGAAGAAGACTTATGCTAGTTGGGGGGGGGGGTCGATGTCCTCTCCCTCCCAAAGCACCCCCAGCACATATCCCCTTCTCCTTTGGAGACAATATGGTCAAGGCAGTTTTTACCTTCCTCTGAATCATCGGAAAGGTTTATAGCCGAAATCACACACAATATTCAGCTGCTGGAGTGGTAAACGCCATTCAGCTTCAGCGTGGCTTTATCTTGACAGCAACAGCGTCTGCTCCTATGATACATAAAGCGGTGACACCAGTGCTGTCGGAGGTGATTTCACCACCACAGTTAAAAAAAAAAAAAAGAAGAGCACATATGCCGAAGCATGGGGGCAGCAGGGGTGGAGGAGCAATTCGCTCCTACTTTTTGGGGTGGATGCCCCTATGCTTCGGCATATATAAATGATGCATGTATGCCCATCATTAGAAGTGGGTGGATGAAGGGAGGTATTCTAATGGTTGGCATACCCAACGATCAATCTCTTTTTTTCGTTCAGCCTACAGGCTGCATGAAAAAAAAAAAAAAATTACAATATATGCCCAACAAGGACCAGCAACGTACTGGTATGTTGCTGGACTTTGAGTGGTTATACCAGAAGGATGCCTGCGGGTTTAGGTATCATCTTGGTATCATTCTTTTCAGCCAGCTTTCGGCTTTCATGTAAAAGCAATCCTAGAGGCTAATTAGTCCCCCCCCCCTCCCACCGTCTTCCATGGCTTTCTCTGGCTCTCCTGTCCCAACAGGAGAGATCTAGGGTCTAATAGAAAAAAAAAAAGTGTACCTGTCACCATCTATTGCTATCATAGGGGATATTTACATTCCCAGAGATGACAATAAAAATGATTAAAAAATAAATAAATAAATATATATATATATATATATATATATATATATATATATATATATATATATATATATATATATATATATAAATTAAAGGAACAGTTTAACCACTTCAATACAGGGCACTTAAACACCTTCCTGCCCAGACCAATTTTGAGCTGTCAGCGCTGTCGCACTTTGAATGACAATTGCGCGGTCATGCTACACTGTACCCAAATGAAATTTTTATCATTTTTTTCCCACAAATAGAGCTTTCTTTTGGTGGTATTTGATCACCTCTACGGTTTTTATTTTTTGCGCTACAAATAAAAAAATACCGAAAATTTTGAAAAAAAAAATGTTTTTTTTGTTTCAGTTTCAAAACTTTGTAAATAAGTACGTTTTCTCCTTCACTGATGGGCACTGATGGGGCTACACTGATGGGCACTGATAAGGTGGCACTGATGGGCACCAATGTGGCACCAATGAAGTGGCACTGATAGGCGGCACTGATGGGCGACACGGATGGGCGACACGGATGGGCGACACGGATGGGCAACACGGACGGACACTGATAGGTGGCACAAATTGGCACTGATAGCTGGCACGGATGGGCAGCACGGATGGGCATGGATAGGCGGCACAGGTGGGCATGGATAGGCGGCACAGGTGGGCACTCATAGGCGGCACAGGTGGGCACTCATAGGCGGCACAGGTGGGCACTCATAGGCGGCACAGGTGGGCACTCAGGCGGCACAGGTGGGCACTCATAGGCGGCATCGGTGTTATACTATAGTAATGGATGCCAATCAGTGCCAAACAATAATGCATGCCAATCAGTGATGCCCATTGTGGGCACTGATTGGCATCCATTATGGGCACTGATTGGCACCCATTGTGCTGACTGGCATCCCTGGTGGTCTAGGGAGGATTATGGATTTTATTACCTTTTCCCTGGTGGTCTAGTGGTGTCCCTGGTGGTCCAGTGTGGGCATCCTCGGGGGAGCTGTGCTGATAATCGATCAGCACAGACCCCCCCTGTCAGAGGAGCAGCCGATCGGCTCTCCTCTACTCGCGTCTGACAGACGCGAGTGAGGGAAAGCTGATCACCGGCTCTTCCCATTTACACTGTGATCAGCCGTGATTGGACACGGCTGATCACATGGTAAAGAGTCTCCGTCGGAGACTCTTTACCGAGATCGTAGTTGCCGGGTGTCAGACTGACACCCCGCAACAACGATCGCCGCGATGCACGCAATGGTCGGTCTGGCGTCATATGTAAACAGCAATTTCACCATGCATGTGAGGTATCACTGCGAAGATCAGATCAAGGGCAGTAATTGTAGCAGTAGACCTCCTCCGTAAATCTAAAGTGGTACCTGTAAAGGCATTTAAAGATTTTTAAAAATGTATGTAGTTTGTCGCCGCTGCACATTTCTGCGCAATTTTAAACCATGGAGTGTTTGGTATCCCTGTGCTCGGCCTAGGGACGAGGAAACAGAGGGATGCTGTGGGAGGCGCCAACAGAGGGAAGAGGCAACAGAGGCACGCCGTGGGAGGAGGCAACAGAGGGACTCCGTGGGAAGAGGGATGCTGTGGGAAGAGGCAAAAGAGGGACGCCGTGGGAGGAGGCAACAGAAGGATGCCATGGGAGGAGGCAACAGAGGGATGCCGTGGGAGGAGGCAACAGAGGGATGCTGTGGGAGGAGGCAACAGAGGGACACACTGTGGGAGATGCTGAGGGAGGGGGGACAGAGAGGGATGCAGCATCTTTTGATTTGGGGCAGGTGGGGTAAGGGGATATGTGCCAGGGGTGCTTTGGGAGGGGAGAAGACTTATGTTAGTTGGGGAGTCGATGTCCTCTCCCTCCCAAAGCACCCCCAGCACACATCCCCTTCTCCTTTTGAGACAAGAAAACCGGAAGCTATGAGCATTTCATGACTCAGATGTCACCGGATACAAACAGTGCCATTGGGAAATTGGGAAAGCATTTTATCACACAAATCATAGGGGATAAGATAGCGGAGATAACAATAAAAAATAAATATATAAATATATATGTATGAAAGGAAGTTTAAAAATATAAAAGCACCCCCCCCCCCCCTGCTCTCGCACAAAGGCAAAACCAAGCGTCGGTCTGGCGTCATATGTAAACAGCAATTTTACCATACATGTGAGGTATCACTGCGAAGGTCAGATCAAGGGCAGTAATGTTAGCAGTAGACCTCCTCCATAAATCTAAAGGCGTTTTAAAAATGTATGTAGTTTGTCGCATTTGCACATTTCTGTGCAATTTTAAACCATGGGAGTGTTTGGTATCCATGTACTCAGCCTAAGATCATCTTTTCATCAAAAATTTGGGCAATATAGTCTGTTTTAGTGCATTAAAATAAAAAAAGGTGTGTTTTTCCCCCAAAAAATGCGATTGAAAAACCGCTGCGCAAATACTGCGTGAAAAAAAGAAAAAATTAAACACCCACCATTTTATTCTGTAGGGCCTTTGCTCTTAAAAAATATATACATAATGTTTGGGGGTTCAAAGTAATTTTCTTGCAAAAAAAAAAGTTTTCATGTAAACAAAAAGTGTCAAAAAGGGCTTTGCCTCTTCAAGTGGTTAAAAGAGTGGGTGATGTGTGACATAAGGGAACAGGGGTGGTAGGTTGCGCTATGGAGCTTATATGTAAGTATAAATCAAATAAATTAAAATGAAATAGGTAGGAGCTGCCTCTATTAGTATCCACCTGGTGGGGTGGAGAATGTTAGATTGGGGGTTGCTATGAATAGATCTGGCGCTATACCTATGTATGGAAGTGTGTCTCCAGGGACTTAATAGATTAAAGGTGTTATTATAACCTGATATATAGGTGACAATGTGCAATATGCTATTCCAATAAAAAATATATATAAGTGAAAATTGAAAAATGTGTAAATAAAATTATTTGTCACATTGATAGATATTTGCCAGCGTGCTGGCTGTGAAATAAAATTATGTGCAAAACCATAAATGAGTGATCACTACTTATCTGAAACGTATAAATACCCAAAGCATATAAAGTGCTGCTGCTAAGTTTGAGTTAATATATAATGACAAGTATGAAATATGAGCACAGGTTTACCAAACTATAAAAATTTAAAGTGCACAAATGTGACGGTAGAATGTGCATGCAATAATAAAATACACAATAAATATATGATAGATATCAATACATCAAATGGAACATGCCAAAAAGTGAAAAAAGTGAAAAGGTAAAATTGGAAATATTAGTCCAAGAGAATAAAAATGTAAAAAATCTAAACGAATAAAAAGAATATATATGCAAAAGAGCAAGAAGTCTCTGGTGCAGTGCGATAAATGTGGTTTCTTCCGTGAATAAAGGAGGGGATGTGATAGATTCAAATCTATTCTTCATGCATTGTGGACACTTCTAGGTTGTACTCTCACCAGAAAAATAACCCCATCCGGGGAGGATCAGCCTTCACAGTATGAGCTACTGTGTCGCTCTCTGGCTTGCTTCCAGTGGACTGCTGGGGATCCCTCGTTATTTCCCGGTGGAGAGTGCCACAGTATGTATATGTTAAAAGAGAGGACCATCCATAGTGTGATACCGTATAAAACAATTTATTAATCAAATACTTAAAACTACTCACAATTTTTGATATAGGTAATGGCATAAAAGGTTTGCTGTATGAGAAGTAAGGAAGCTGCTGCGAGCGTTCCGTTCGGCTTCCACGCCGTTTGTGCTGAAAGTGTGTGTTCGATAAGCCACGCCCTACGCGTTTCGTCACTGGGACGTCATCTGGAGCGGCCATCTTCACACACCTTACGCTCTATATAGAGCACAATGCATCTACAGCGCATGCGCGGGCAAACGCCGCCATTTTGGATATGGGAAATGCCCTTATGTCGAATAAAGCGCTGCAGTGATTGTGTTCCTGCTACTATCCTTTGGTGTATTCTACAATTTAACCCACCGGAGGTTTTTTAGAGCCTCCTAATCATATATGTACATATTCATATATATATGTCTATTCTATATACTAAAACCAAAGTTATAATTACAGACTAATGAAATATGAATGTAAATATGAAAATACAGAAAATTGCAAATAAAAATAAAAATAAGAATAAAAATGACATTATGCTATAAAAAGTAGAGTACAGATGCCAATAATAAAAATTAATAGTAATAAAAATATAATAATGATAGAAAAATATAATAATAATAAAATTAAAACTTAAATGGATAATACTTCGATTTGGATTTAGTTATGTGATGCAAAGGGAAGGAAGTGTGTTGTGAATAAGAATGGTCATTCCTTAGCAGCATAGAATATATCTGGGCAAAAATTAGGATGCATGTGTATATTGAAGGATTGGGTTAGGATGAGGTGAATAAAATTTACTTAGTATAAGATGTTTGGACTTTCCGACTACTTAAGTTATATAAAACCCTATGTTCACATGTATGTGCACGCATATATGTATATATGTATATACATATACACGTATGCATAAAGAGAGGAGTGTTTCAAGGTTAGAAGTGCCCCTCCACAGTTGAATAATGGGTTGGGATGTTGTTTTGTCGAATAGATGGCATTCGACCCTCTGTGCTACAGGCTTCGTTCGATCCGAATACGTCCTTTCATTAATATTTGAATGATAGCTTGTGTTAAGTGGAACTTTCGGCCTAAGATGCTGTGGACTATATTCGATCACAAATTCGACACTAAGTAATATGTTATACCTAGAGTTACATACGATCTGGATGAATTATTAAAAAATCAATTAAAAATTAATTAAAATTATAATTATAATTATAATTATAACTATAATTGTTGGAAATTTAAAAGTATTTTTTCAAAAAAGTATTTTGAATTAAAAATTAGTTATAAAACAATTCAAATCCAGGTCTATGTTCATTCCTGCTGGGTGTAGGCTTTCTAAATTAAAGATCCACCTTGTTTCATTCTGTGAAATCTTTTTAGTCATGTCTTCTCCTCTCCAGTGTCCCTTCACTTTGTCAATGGCATAAAAAATCATTTGATTGGGATCTTGGTTATGAAAATCTCTAAAATGCCTCGAGACACTGTGTTTGTCATATCCTTTTTTAATGTTTTTGATGTGTTCACTGATTCTTATATGTAGTTCCCGTGTTGTTCTTCCTACATATTGTTTGCGGCACGGACATTCTATAACGTATGTCACATGCGTGCTTTTACAGGAAATCAGTTCTTTTATGAGGAATTCCCTTCCATTGGTAGCTGACATGAATTTGGTGGTTTTTCTTTGGGTTTTTTTGCTTTTGCGACATGGGAGACACTGTCCACATTTGAAGAAGCCTTTCAGGTGTTTACTAATTTTTATGTGTCGTGGGGGATCGATAGTGTTTTTGACTAATTTGTTTCTTAGGTTGGGGGCCTTCTTATAAATAAAAGCGGGGTTGTTAGGTAATATTTTCTTTAGCGTTTCATCTGTTTTTAGAATTGGCCAATGTTTCTTTATGATCTTTTCTATTTGTTTGTGATGTCTATTGAAACCTGTAAAAAAATATAGAAACGGCTTTTTTTACAGGTTTCAATAGACATCACAAACAAATAGAAAAGATCATAAAGAAACATTGGCCAATTCTAAAAACAGATGAAACGCTAAAGAAAATATTACCTAACAACCCCGCTTTTATTTATAAGAAGGCCCCCAACCTAAGAAACAAATTAGTCAAAAACACTATCGATCCCCCACGACACATAAAAATTAGTAAACACCTGAAAGGCTTCTTCAAATGTGGACAGTGTCTCCCATGTCGCAAAAGCAAAAAAACCCAAAGAAAAACCACCAAATTCATGTCAGCTACCAATGGAAGGGAATTCCTCATAAAAGAACTGATTTCCTGTAAAAGCACGCATGTGACATACGTTATAGAATGTCCGTGCCGCAAACAATATGTAGGAAGAACAACACGGGAACTACATATAAGAATCAGTGAACACATCAAAAACATTAAAAAAGGATATGACAAACACAGTGTCTCGAGGCATTTTAGAGATTTTCATAACCAAGATCCCAATCAAATGATTTTTTATGCCATTGACAAAGTGAAGGGACACTGGAGAGGAGAAGACATGACTAAAAAGATTTCACAGAATGAAACAAGGTGGATCTTTAATTTAGAAAGCCTACACCCAGCAGGAATGAACATAGACCTGGATTTGAATTGTTTTATAACTAATTTTTAATTCAAAATACTTTTTTGAAAAAATACTTTTAAATTTCCAACAATTATAGTTATAATTATAATTATAATTATAATTTTAATTAATTTTTAATTGATTTTTTAATAATTCATCCAGATCGTATGTAACTCTAGGTATAACATATTACTTAGTGTCGAATTTGTGATCGAATATAGTCCACAGCATCTTAGGCCGAAAGTTCCACTTAACACAAGCTATCATTCAAATATTAATGAAAGGACGTATTCGGATCGAACGAAGCCTGTAGCACAGAGGGTCGAATGCCATCTATTCGACAAAACAACATCCCAACCCATTATTCAACTGTGGAGGGGCACTTCTAACCTTGAAACACTCCTCTCTTTATGCATACGTGTATATGTATATACATATATACATATATGCGTGCACATACATGTGAACATAGGGTTTTATATAACTTAAGTAGTCGGAAAGTCCAAACATCTTATACTAAGTAAATTTTATTCACCTCATCCTAACCCAATCCTTCAATATACACATGCATCCTAATTTTTGCCCAGATATATTCTATGCTGCTAAGGAATGACCATTCTTATTCACAACACACTTCCTTCCCTTTGCATCACATAACTAAATCCAAATCGAAGTATTATCCATTTAAGTTTTAATTTTATTATTATTATATTTTTCTATCATTATTATATTTTTATTACTATTAATTTTTATTATTGGCATCTGTACTCTACTTTTTATAGCATAATGTCATTTTTATTCTTATTTTTATTTTTATTTGCAATTTTCTGTATTTTCATATTTACATTCATATTTCATTAGTCTGTAATTATAACTTTGGTTTTAGTATATAGAATAGACATATATATATGAATATGTACATATATGATTAGGAGGCTCTAAAAAACCTCCGGTGGGTTAAATTGTAGAATACACCAAAGGATAGTAGCAGGAACACAATCACTGCAGCGCTTTATTCGACATAAGGGCATTTCCCATATCCAAAATGGCGGCGTTTGCCCGCGCATGCGCTGTAGATGCATTGTGCTCTATATAGAGCGTAAGGTGTGTGAAGATGGCCGCTCCAGATGACGTCCCAGTGACGAAACGCGTAGGGCGTGGCTTATCGAACACACACTTTCAGCACAAACGGCGTGGAAGCCGAACGGAACGCTCGCAGCAGCTTCCTTACTTCTCATACAGCAAACCTTTTATGCCATTACCTATATCAAAAATTGTGAGTAGTTTTAAGTATTTGATTAATAAATTGTTTTATACGGTATCACACTATGGATGGTCCTCTCTTTTAACATATACATACTGTGGCACTCTCCACCGGGAAATAACGAGGGATCCCCAGCAGTCCACTGGAAGCAAGCCAGAGAGCGACACAGTAGCTCATACTGTGAAGGCTGATCCTCCCCGGATGGGGTTATTTTTCTGGTGAGAGTACAACCTAGAAGTGTCCACAATGCATGAAGAATAGATTTGAATCTATCACATCCCCTCCTTTATTCACGGAAGAAACCACATTTATCGCACTGCACCAGAGACTTCTTGCTCTTTTGCATATATATTCTTTTTATTCGTTTATATTTTTTACATTTTTATTCTCTTGGACTAATATTTCCAATTTTACCTTTTCACTTTTTTCACTTTTTGGCATGTTCCATTTGATGTATTGATATCTATCATATATTTATTGTGTATTTTATTATTGCATGCACATTCTACCGTCACATTTGTGCACTTTAAATTTTTATAGTTTGGTAAACCTGTGCTCATATTTCATACTTGTCATTATATATTAACTCAAACTTAGCAGCAGCACTTTATATGCTTTGGGTATTTATACGTTTCAGATAAGTAGTGATCACTCATTTATGGTTTTGCACATAATTTTATTTCACAGCCAGCACGCTGGCAAATATCTATCAATGTGACAAATAATTTTATTTACACATTTTTCAATTTTCACTTATATATATTTTTTATTGGAATAGCATATTGCACATTGTCACCTATATATCAGGTTATAATAACACCTTTAATCTATTAAGTCCCTGGAGACACACTTCCATACATAGATGTGTGACATAAGCTTCTAAATGTGCATAAAATGCCACGACAGTTCAGAACCCCCCCAAATGACCCCATTTTGGAAAGTAGACACCCCAAGCTATTTGCTGAGAGGCATGTCGAGTCCATGGAATATTTTATATTTTAAAACAAGTTTTGACACAAGTTATGGGAAAAAGACAATTTATTTTTTGCACAAAGTTGTCACTAAATGATATATTGCGCAAACATGCCATGGGCATATGTGAAATTACACCCCATTTGTGAGACTTTTTGGGAGCCTAGTCACGTGCGGGACCACAAAAACCAAGTATCACCTTCAGGATTTCGAAGATTGTACATTTTTGATTTCACTCCTCACTGCCCATCACAAGGCCATGGAATGCCCAAATTACCCCATTTTGGAAAGTAGACACCCCAAGATATTTGCTGAGTGGTATGGTGAGTATTTTTCAGAGGCCTCTTTTTGTCACAAAATTCTGAAAATTTAAAAAAAAAAAAAAAAAATAATATATACATTTTTCTTTTCTTTCTTCATTTTCAAAAACAAATAAGAGCTGCAAAATACTCACCATGCCTCTCAGAAAATAGCTTGGGGCAGGGCTTGACAAATTTGCTTTGAATCTGGGAGCCAGTTAAAGTTAGGAGCCAGTTTTTTTTTTTTTGAGTGGTATGGATTGTCAGCTCCTGGGGTAAGGCCAGTATGTTTCGCCCCCTAACTCACAACAGAGCACCCAGTCAACGCCAAGGGTTACATCAGGGTTATGGGCTGACCAGAAAGAGTAAGGCTGGCAACAGATGGAACTGGCTGGCTCTGGCAGGTGGCACTGATTGGCTTAGGCAGGTGGCACTGGTTTGGAACTGGCAGATGGCACTGGTTGGCACGTGGAACTGACAGATGGCACTGTCAGGTGGCATTGGTTGGCACTGGCAGGTGGCACTGATTGGCAGTGGCACTGGTAGGCATTGGCAGGTGCCACTGGTTTGGAACTGGCAGGTGGCACTATTGGTGGTGGCACTGGTTGGCACTTGGAACTGACTGGTTGGCACTTGGAACTGACAGATGGCACTGGCACGTGGCATTGGTTAGCACTGGCAGGAGGCGCTGGCATGTGGCACTGATTGGAAGTGGCAGGTGGCACTTATGGATGGAACTGATTGGCAGTGGCACTGGTAGGTGGCACTGGTTTGGAACCAGCAGGTGGCACTATTGGCACTGGCAGGTGGCACTATCAGATGGTACTGATTGTCGGTGGCACTGATAGATGGCACTGACAGGGGGCACCGATAGATGGCACTGATTGGCGGTGGCACTGGTTGGGAACTGGCAGGTGGCACTATTAGCACTGGCAGGTGCCACTGATTGGCGGTGGCAGGTGGCACTGGCGGGGGAACGTGGCACTGATTTTCAGTGGCAGGTGACAACAATAGATGGCACTGGCATGTGGCACTGGTTTGGAACTGGCAGGTGGCACTATTGGCTGGGGCACTAATTGACAATGGCACGTGTCACTGATTAGCGATGGCATGAGCCTCTGATTGGCTGTGGCAGGTGACACTGGAAGGTGGCACTGATTGTCGGTGGCACTTGCTGTCACTGGCAGATGGCACTGGTAGGTTGATTGGCTGATTGGCGGCGGCACTGGTTGGTGATGGCAGGTGGCACTGGTTTAGAACTGGAAGGTGGCACTATTGGTGGTGGCACGGATTGGTGGTGGCGCGTGGCACTGATTGGCGATGGCACGGTGCACTGATTGGCGGTGCCACTGATTGGCTGTGGCAGGTGGCACTGGCAGGTGGCACTGGTTGTCACTGGCAGGTTTCACACTGAGCACTCAGTAACTGTGTGAAACTGAGAAGTAAAAGAGAGGAGCTGTCAGAATTGAGCTTAATGTCAGGGGTGGGCGGGTCCCAGCAGCAATCAAACACCAGCCAATGATTGGGCTGCTTAAAAAGAGGGGAGTGGCCACATATACGTAGCCGCCCGACAAGATCCCATTGGCTGGTGTTTGATAGCTGCTGGGTCCCGCCCACCCCAGCTGGGTCCCGCCCACCCCGACATCAAGCTCAAATCTCTCAGTTATGTGTCAGCTTCACACACTCAGCGGCTCTGGCAAGCATCAAGCGCCGCGCTGAGTGTGGAGAAGGGAGGAGGACGGCGGTCAGTGTTAATGCACTGCATGTCTGGGGCATCGGGAGTTACAGAGAGTGGGCTGGTGGCAGCCTAGGCGCCAGGGTGCGATTTCTGGTCACCATGGGTTTGTTGAGCCCTGGCTTGGGGTGTCTACTTTCCAAAATGGGGTCATTTGGGGGGGGGTTTGTGCCATCTTGGCATTTTATGGCCTTCAAAACTGTGACAGGTAGTGACTCCGGAGAATTACACCCAAAAATAAATTCTGCTGCTTCTCCTGAGTACAGACTCAGGAGAAGTAGCAGAATTGATTTTTGGGTGTAATTCCACATATGCGCATGGCATGTGTGAGCAATATATAATTTAGTGACAACTTTGTGCAAAAAAAATAAAATAAATATTTTTTTTACTCACCGTAAAATCCTTTTCTCTGTAGTTCACCGACTGACACAGCTCCCCTCTTAGACCATTGGGTTGTTACGCCACCTTCAGGGGCTGACTAGGCATAACATGTTAACATGTAATAATAAAAACTAGAACTTTCTAGTTCTGCCTAAGGGGCGGTCCCTTAGGTAACAACCCCACAGCCTGCCTTGCAGCTTCAGTACGTCAACAAGCAGTATAACATGAAGACAAATAGGAGAGGCGGGTGCTGTGTCAGTCGGTGAACTACAGAGAAAAGGATTTTACGGCGAGTACAAAAAATCCTATTTTCTCTTACATCCACCAACTGACACAGCTCCTCTCTTAGACCATTGGGACGTCCCCAAGCAGTGCCAAAACGAGGGGTGGGAAAACAGCATAAAACTTCACCCACAATGGCATGTGGGAACTAGTATAAAAACTTTACACAAAAAAAAACAGCAGTGTGCTGGAATAACCAAAACTTTTTTACCCACAAAAAAACAGGGTGCTCCGCAACTGAGAGGCACTACCTTCAAACAGCACCAGAACTGCGGTAACTAATGCAACAGTGCATTACTTAAAGGTACTGCGCTTTTACCAAGAAAACAGGAAAAAATGTAAGTGCAATTGCAATTACACAGCCGCCTGCAAAACTTTGCTGCCAAAACAGGCATCAGACGATGCACTGACATCTACCTTGTAGAACTTTGTAAAAGTGTGAACAGACGACCAAGTCGCCGCTTTATACACTTGAGCGACAGACGCTTGATGTCGGAAGGCCCAAGACATTCCAATTGCCCTTGTGGAGTGGGCCCGTGGCCGGAAAGGGGGGCACCCGCCCCTTCAAGGCATGGGCCTGTACTAGAATCTGTCTGATCCACCTGGAAATGGTGGCCGACGAGACCGCCATGCCTTCTTTTGGACCAGCCACCGAAACAAACATGGAGTCTGGACGCAACACCACCTTATCCTTGTAGATAACCAGACAGGGCGACTTGCAAGACAGGGCTGCCAGTTCCGAAACCCTCCTGGCCGATGTGATAGCCACTAGAAAAACAAGAAAGAAAAGCAGAAACTTCTCCTGCGCTCTGGTGTCAAGGTCCTCAATGTGTGGGTCTAGCCAGCTTCACATGGTAGTGTCTATCGTCTTGCAGCCCTTCTCAGAATAATGGGTATTCAGAAACTAAAAGAAGCAAAAAGAAAAAGGGGGGCGCACCGACCTAGTGCATTACCACTGATAGAGCTTTATTCAGCTTTATGACACTGGCAGTGAAGGAGTTAACACTAGGGAGCGATCAAGGGGTTAAAAGTGTTCCCTGCGTGTGTTCTGTGTGGGGGATGGGCTCACTGGGACAACACAGAGATCGCTGTTCCTGATCACTAGAAGATCTACATGTTGTCCCCTGTCTGAACGGGGATCCACCTTGTTTACATAGGCAGATTCCAGTTCTGCCTCTGTGCAGGGACCCCCCACATGCCCACAGTATCTATTGCATGAAACGACATACAGGTACATAGTTTCACGCAATTAAGCCCCCCCTGCCACAGTATATGAGCGGTGGGCAGTCTTAAAGTAATTAAAAAGGGACAACTTTTTTCTGAATTTTTTTTAATTGTATTTAAAGTATAAATGTTAAGTCTGGGGATTTTGTTGACCTTATTAAAAGAGACCTGTCCTACTTATTTATATTACAAGGCATATTTACATTCCTTATAATAGAATAAAAGGGATATTTTTTTTTTTTTTATAAGAACAGTGTAAAAATAATAATAATAAAAAAATTAAATAAATTCAAAGCGCCCTGTCTAGGGTTGCCACCTCATCCTTTTAAAACCGAACACATATTAATTACACAGGTTCTGTGGCTGATTAATTAAACTCACTTGGTGCCTTATCTCCATTAAATTAGCCTCAGAACCTGTGTAATTCATATGTGTTTGGGTTTAAAAAGGGTTGAGGGGGCAACCCTAGCCCCGTTCCTGTGTGTTCGCAACACAGAAGCAAACTCATACGCAAGTCACGCCCACATATGTAAACGTGTTCAAACCACACATGTGAGGTATCCCCGCAGTCGTTAAGAGTGAGAGCAATAATTCTAGCATTAGACTCCTCTGTACCCCAAAACTGGTAACCTGTAAAAAAATTTAAACCAAAGTTTGTCACCATTCCTCAAGCAGGCACAATTTTAAAGCATGACATGTCGGGTATCCATTTACTTAGTGTAACATTATCCTTCACAATATAGTAAAAAAATGGGGCTAGCTTTACTGTTTTCCTATTTATTTTTTTTATTCAAAAAAAGTGTATCCTTCCCAGAAAATTGCGTTTGTAAGACCGCTGCGCAAATGCGGTGTGATAAAGTATTGCAATGCTCTCCATTTTATTCTCTAGAGTCTCACCTAAAAAATATATATAATGTTTGGGGGTTATAAGTAATTTTCTAGCAAAAAATACTGGATTTTACCTTGCAAATTAAAAGTTGCAAAAAATAGGCTTGGTCTTAGGTTGTTAATAAAATTCCAACCTCTACATTTATTTAAAAATTTATGAAGAAAGATTATTTATTTCCAATATTTCATATTAGTCAGGGAAATATTTGTTTTTAATTCTGTCTTTTTTTCTTTAGAAGTAAAAATAAAAAATCCAGTGCTTATTAAATATCACCAAAGGAAAACTCTATATGCCTCTAGACGATTTTATAAAATTAATTTGGGTCCATTGTTGCATGACCGAGAAAGTGTCAGATCAACTCCTGTATGCTGAGCATTGATCTGGTAATAAAGGAGTATTACAAGCTGGTACTGGACATACAGTATACTATATGAGCAGAAATATATGAACCCCCCCCCACACACACACACACTACAAATTACTGATATGTGTTTGTGAAATGAGCCTCACCCCCCCCCCCCCACCCCCAATAAAGATCCTTTTCTTCATCAGCAGACATTTACAGAAAATGGTCGTTTTTTTGGCAGCAGATTTGAATTTGACAGTTGGCGCTAAAATTAGACCAGCTTGGCCTCTTACTGGTGTTAAGGAATTGTGAACGGAGTCTACAGACATGAAAAAAAGGATTTTATTTATATGCTGACATGAAAATGTGAATAAAGCAAATGTAAGCTAAACACAGATGTTCTGTATTTTTCTTTATTAGTAAAATAATTGCCATATAAAATTCTCATACACAAACCCCATATTCAGAGCGTACAAGGATTTTGTTTACCAGTTATTAAGATGTGACCTGAGCCATGTGACCTGTCTGTTGTCACGGTGACAGAACTGCAGCAGTTATTAGGATGTGACCTGAGCCATGTGACCTGTCTGTTGTCACGGTGACAGAACTGCAGCAGTTATTAGGATGTGACCTGTCTGTTGTCACGGTGACAGAACTGCAGCTCAGCCAGTAAATCAGCCAGTAAATCATGTGACCTAATTTGCATATGCCTGTGATGTCACAGTGACAGGCTCTACAAAAGAAAGCGTGACAGCAACTGGAGCTCAGACTGAGATTTTTCAGCGTGTGAAGAGGAAGCAATTGCTTATTCTCTGCAGTGTTATTTATAATTCAATGGTGAAGTGGTTTAAACCAAACAGAGTTAATTCTCTAAACGTAATCCAAATACAACCAGCACAGGAAAGAGCGGGATTTCCAATGGAAAACCGCCAGCCAGCTGCACAGTCCCACATAACTGCCCCGCAAAGGTGTGTGTGTGGGGCAATTAGGCGCCTATTTAGAAAAAACAAGAAACGTGATTCTCTGAACACCAACCAAGAGGAACCAACACATGAGAGAGCGGGACCCTCTGCAGAGGACCGCCAGTCAGCCGCACAACCCCAGGGTACTAACCTGCAAAGGGGTGTGCTAAGGGCAATTAGACAGATATTTAAGCAAAACAATAAGGTTGTTCCGCTGAACAGCAACCAAGAGGAACCAACACATGAGAGGGCTGAGGGCCACCAACCCACCCCACAGCCCAAAACTACTGCCTCTAAAAGGTGTGTGTATAGGGCAATTAGGCGGAGGGTTAGGGCAGCTGCACGCAGAATTTGGCCCATTCGTCAACCAAAAACCGGAAGAGACACTACTGGTAAGTATATTATATCATGAAAGCACTCTAGAGTGATATGCCATACAGTATACATAGTGGGTTTACTGCATAGTGTAGGGAAGCATTAGAACTAGAGATGCACCAAAAATTTCGGCCTAAAATGGTATTATCGGCATTCCGCCGATAAGAGAAAAGGTGCCAATAATTGCACTGAAAAAGCACTGTGGTTTTGCAGCGAACTCACTGCACTTTTGACGTGATCCTAATGCAAATTCACATCAATTTTCCCAAGAATTCACAGCGCTTTTGGGCCGATTTTACTGCTTATGGTGGGTTTTGCATAGGTCATAGGAGTCAAAAACTGCATCAAAAACGTAACATTGGTGCGTTCTTGCTGCGTTTTCAATGCATTTGAACTGGGAAGTGCGCTTTTTGTGCGTTTTTTTTATTTAAAGTGCCAATAATTGCCGACAATAAATTCATATTAATTTAAATTGATGATATTGAGTAAAAAGTCTAATATAATACAATTTATATATATATATATATATCTATATATATATCTATATATATCTATATATATATATATATATATATATATATATATATATATATATATATATATATATATATATATATATATATATAAACGGTCATTTTTGGTTTTCGGACAAGTGCATCCTGCATTTTTGATTTGGTACCAAAATTTCCCATTCGGTGCACCAGTGGTTAGAACCCCTGTCAGGTCCTCATTATGGAGATTCATCCTCTCCATTTGTTATCACCAATGTCACCTGGGTGGAAAATCCACCAGCACAGGAATAGAGGGGAAATCTGATTGGGCCATGACTTCCGTTGACAATGGTCTAGGAGGGAACGGAGCTCACCTTGGAGATATTTCTTCCAAAGTCTTGCTGCCTTTACAATACAGAAAATGAAGGAAAATCTCTCTATTGGGACCCTTCTTTTCGGTTGGCTAAAAATGAACCAAACCACTTGCAAACCTCAGCAGCATTTGTCCGTTGTCTGACTCTTCAGTTGACTGTTGGGACACCAATTAGATTTGAAGTTTACAGGTATCAGGTCTAAGGACTCATTCACAAAATGAGCAGAGACCTCAGTTTTTCTACATGCTTTCTGCAAGGGCACAAAAAAAATATTCTCCATGTTCACTGTGGCTTTTCCTCAATGGGTTAAAGGTACAGGATAAGGGAGGTGAAGGGTTACTATATGGTTACATACAGAGACAGGATGGAGATGAGATGTACAGGAAGGGGAAGGGTTAAAATGTACATAGACCACAGACAACAGATTTGAATTTGGCAGTTACAGAATCAAAAGCAGAATCTCCTCCTGGTTTTGTTCAGACGCAGATGAATGGTTTTATTATGGGCTGCATATACAAAACATGAATGAATCAGATGTAAACTTAGTAAAGATGTTCCATATTTCTTTTATTAGAAAAATAAAATGAAAGTAAAATACAAAATTCTGATATACAATTCACAATATAGGGTCCAATGGCTTTGTTTTGTCAGTTATGGTGATGCGGCACCAAGCCAAGCTCACTAGCAGTGTGATGTCATAATAAGGGAACCTCAACCTCTGCTATACTCAGCAGCTGCAGCTCAGTCAGTTGGACTTTTTTCTGCGAGAAGCGGCTAATTTTTCTCTGTTAAAGATGTGGCTATTTTGGAGAAAGCGAGGTTATAAGTTAAAGAATCTTCCTCAAACCAACAAAGGGGAATCTGTTGTGCTGCTGAGAGTGGGACCCTTAATAGAAGGGCACCAGCCCACTGCACAAAATTAACTTACTGCCCCCCAAAGGGGTGTGCATAAGGCAATTATAAGGGGGGTTTGGGCTGCTGTACGAAGAGTTTGGCCCCGTTGTCACAGAAGATGCTTTAGGCAAGTTGAAAAATAATGTAATGCAAGGCACTGTAAGGTTACACAATGTAAGTCATCCCATATATATACATTTTTTCTTTAAATTGTTTTAAATTAAAAATAAATATGGAACATTGGCTTAACTTTTATCTCCCTTATTCATGTTTTTTATTATCTCCAGCCCATAATAAAACCATTTTATCCGTGCCTGTAGACAAAGCTTCAACACTAGGGGGATGTTCTATTTTTGACCCTGTAACTAAATGAAATCTGCTGCCCCTGCTCCTGCAAACCCTTCAGTCTGCAGTGTATTTCTGCCTCTAGAAAATTGGAATCATTTTTAAATTGCAGGAGTAGAATGGTGGAAGTGCATTGAGATTATTGCTATTTTTTGGTGGCCAGAAAATGGGTATTCAGGGGGTGAATAGCTGCTAGAGATGTCACATTGACTTTACAAGGCACTTTAACTTGCACTTGTTCTGACACTAAAAAAGGGACTACCCGAGGCCTAGAACTACCATACTGTTCATTTATGGTATACATATAATTGCCATAAAAATAAAAGTGTAAAAGAAGTTTATTTACATGTAAGTAAATGTATCTGTCCATAGATTTTGTGTAACGTCAAAGGATTTGCCAATAGCAGGAATAAAAAAAATTTTTTCTCCCTCCAGGTGAAAATGATGAACCCCTCAACTTCATAGAACCGACCATACGAGTTCCATATACCAGCAAGAATGAGGAAACTGCAACAGCCATGGAGGACAAGGAGATCCAAGTCACTCCATCAGCTATGCAGGACAAAGAGATTCAAGTCACTCTATCAATCAATGACACGAAGAAAACTACACAGAATACAACCATGGAGGACAAGGAAACTCAAGTCACTGCTTCGATCGAGTCACTCGCCAGCTCCATGGAGAGCGGAAACGCTTCCAGATCTGTAAGGAGTGAGCCATCATGTCTGATGGCTTTACATCTAACAGACACAAAGTTTGGACTAACACCGCCAGCTGCAGAAAGTGACAGTCTTCTGTCATCAGTTGAATGCAGTAATGGTCTAATTGACCACCCCTTACTGACTTCCATCCACAAAGAAATGTCCAATATTCTAATATGTAGATCATTCAGCAGTGAATTTGAGAGGAAGGAATCCTTAACTCTTCCAACACCCAGCAGCACCACAAACCATGGGACATCTCCACCAGTCCCATGTAGTGATGCTATAAAGGTGAAGTTATGTGAGCTATCTATGGAAAACTTCACCTTTCATAGAATTCTTGGACAGGGGGCCTTTGGGAAAGTAATGTTGGCATCCCATCCCGCCACCCTTCAGAAGCTGGCAGTGAAGTTCATTAAAAAAGACAAAGTACTTGATATTGATCCAAATTGTGCCACTATAGAGTTTGACGTGCTGAAAGGAGTCAGAGGAAGCCCATTCATTACACATCTGCATGGAGCATTCCAAACAAAGGTAAGAGTCCTTTCATCTTTCAATATTATTTCATCTCCCGAAAGAAGATCCCACACTGTACTATCTACCTGTGTGCGGATCTTTGTATAATCTCCCACAAAGTAACATTTTCTATGTCTATAATGTAACCTCTCTCTCTCTTTTCTTCACACAGACTCTTCTGGCCTTTGTACTGGAGTACTTGAATGGCGGGAATCTCTGGGAATTAATAAAGGTTGCTCCAATTGATGTGGAAACCTTAAGGTAAGTATGAATGGGTGACACTGCAGTTGGGGTTGGGATTTGTGATGATTTCAGTGTTAATACATATTTTTCTTCTTTTTTTTTAAACAGAATTCTCACTGCGGAAATCATCTGTGGCCTGCAGTACTTGCATTCATTTGAGGTCATCCACAGAGATATCAAGCCAGAAAATATCTTACTGGACAGTGCCGGACACATCCGAATAGCCGACTTTGGCTTGTCTGAAAAATATGTCTCATATTCCAGCAGGATTAAAGGACGTGTGGGCACACCATCTTATATGGCCCCACAGGTCTTTCTAAACCTCGAATACTTTACAGTGGCTGACTATTACTCCCTCGGAGTAACAATATTCGAGATGGCAACGGGAAAACATCCATTCTTCACCGACCAGAAGACCATTGATGAGTTGGAGATGGCAATGATTAGAGAGCGGCCCAATTATCCTGAGGATATGGACACGGACCTGCGTGACCTCATTGACAGGGTGAGTATACATGGCTTTGCTTACAAGGTAGTCCTTTCTAGGTTATGAGAGATTATATGTGTGTGTGTGTGTGTGTGTGTGTGTGTGTGTGTGTATATATATATATATAATATTGTTAGGATGTTAGGAAACATGATTACACATTCCTATCTGCACATCGATTTAAGTCATAGCAGTACTGTCAATCTGACTGCTTAGTGGAATGATCTGCTTTCACTGCTAGCCGACCTGAGCAGTTTCAATGCTGTCATAAAGAAAGCAGCAGCCTTTATGTCCCTTTAGAGTCTTAGCAAGTACACCAATAAAAATGAAAATCCTACTGCAGAGGATGGGTAAGGAAAGTCGCAGCCCTGGGATCCCCTATAACTCCAATGCAGAGGATTTTTATGATCTATGTAGTTGGAAAGGGACAGGGCCAATCACACATGCAGAAATTTCAATTTCTGCAGACATTCCTTAGACACCATATAGGATTCTCCTATAGTTGCCATTGTTAGAAAAGAAAAACAAATCATGGTAGCTGCAGAATAGAAAGATCATGAACATTCATGAGAACAATTAAAGGGTTAGTTCACCTTTACAAAAAAAAACAAAAAACAAAAAAAAAACCTTCTATGCAGGTAAGACATTAAAAGATAAACACAAGCTACGCAGCTGTGACTGAGGCCCCTTTCACACTGGGGCGGGAGCGGCGTCGGCGGTAAAACCCGCTTTAGGGGCAGTATGTGGCCGCTAATGGGGGTTTAACCCCCGCTATCAGGCGTGAAAGGATTAAAACCACCGTAAAGCGCACCGCTCTTTCACCGCTCCAAAGATGATGCTAGTAGGACTTTTTTTACTGTCCTGCCAGCTCACCACTCCAGTGAGAAAGCCCTCTGCAGGCACTATATGTGTAGGCCATTTATATACCATAAGAATCCTGACCTGAAAAGGACACTGCTAAGAAAAGCCTAACTAACCAACTATCACTGTTCACCTTCACAATCACAGGAGTGAGCACTATAACTGAGCTCAGAGCTACTTCACCCAGGGGGAGAAAGTACACGTCAGGAGGTTTGAATCAGAGAAAGAGCTTGCTCCTGTGATGGTGGCCATGTAACAGTAATAGCTAGGCCTCACTTAGCAAAGTCTTGCTAGTTTTTAGGCTAGGCTTCATGAGGTACATAAATGAATGGCTTATACTTAATAGTAAGGACATTATTTAACTTTAGTCAAAGCCACATAGTTTGTGTTTATCTACAGGTGCCCCTTACCTGCCTAGGTAGGTTTTTAGTGAACTAACCCTTGAACCCAATCCAATCTTGACATAGTCGATGTTTAAAAGTAGAATTTAGGAAGCTGAAATCTGTAACTGTCAGAATCAAATATTAAAAGAGTGAGTTCTATTCAGATATTGCTCTTCTTGTTTCAGTGTTTTTATTATATTTTTTATCTTCTTTATAGCTCCTATGTGTAAGCCAAGAAGAGCGAAACATACTACTACGTGACATCAGGGGGCACGCATTTTTTAAGGGCATTGACTGGGACAACTTGGAGACAGGAATGACGCAGAGATTGAATTCTGCACCTGTAAGTATACAAATAATGAAGGATCCTGAGTACATTCGGAGGGTGGGATTTCAGTGGCATAGACCAAGCTTGTTCATTGTTGACAATATTTTTTACTTTACAGATTCTCTTTGAAGAACCAGATGGAAAAATAGAAGTGGCTGAATTTCTGTCCATTGAAGACCCTGACAAACCGATAAACCAAGAGGAGCAGGAGCTTTTCTGGGACTTCGACTATGTCAGTGAGAGTCTGAGGCTACCACCAGTATTGTCCTCTCCAACATCATCATTGGGGAACGACGAAAATGTCTACTAAGAGAGGGAGCAGCTATATGAGGTTAAGTCTGGGCTACAACCAGTGTCCTCCTTTTCACCCTCATCACTAGGGAACCATGAGGCTGAGATGGAGGAACGCAGTGGGTGAATAGACAGAGGGACGCAGAGGGAGGAGGCAACAGAGGGACGCAGTGGGAAGAGGGACGCAGTGGGAAGAGGGACGCAGTGGGAAGAGGGACGCCGTGGGAAGAGGGACGCCGTGGGAAGAGGGACGCCGTGGGAAGAGGCAACAGAGCGACGGCGTGGGAGGAGGCAACAGAGGGACGCCGTGGGAGGAGGCAACAGAGGGAAGCCGTGGGAGGAGGCAACAGAGGGACGCCGTGGGAGGAGGCAACAGAGGGACGCCGTGGGAGGAGGCAACAGAGGGGCGCCGTGGGAGGAGGCAACAGAGGGACGCCGTGGGAGATGCTGGGGGGGGGGGAGGGCAGAGAGGGATGCAGCATCTTTTGATTTGGGGGAGGTGGGGTAAGGGAATATGTGCCAGGGGTGCTTTGGGAGGGGAGAAGACTTATGCTAGTTGGGGGGGGTCGATGTCCTCTCCCTCCCAAAGCACCCCCAGCACATATCCCCTTCTCCTTTGGAGACAATATGGTCAAGGCAGTTTTTACCTTCCTCTGAATCATCGGAAAGGTTTATAGCCGAAATCACACACAATATTCAGCTGCCGGAGTGGTAAACGCCATTCAGCTGCAGAGCGGCTTTATCTTGACAGCAACAGCGTCTGCTCCCATGATACATAAAGCGGTGACACCAGCGCTGTCGGAGGTGATTTCACCACCACAGTTAAAAAAAAAAAGAGCACATATTGCGAAGCATGGGGACAGCAGGGGTGGAGGAGCAATTCGCTCCTACTTTTTGGGGTGGATGCCCCTATGCTTCGGCATATATAAATGTATGCCCATCATTAGAAGTGGGTGGATGAAGGGAGGTATTCTAATGGTTGGCATACCCACCGATCAATCTCTTCTTTTCATTCAGCCTACAGGCTGCATGAAAAGAAAAAAAAAAAAATTACAATATATGCCCAACAAGGAGCAGCAACGTACTGGTATGTTGCTGGACTTTGAGTGGTTATACCAGAAGGATGCCTGCGGGTTTAGGTATCATCTTGGTATCATTCTTTTCAGCCAGCGGTCGGCTTTCATGTAAAAGCAATCCTAGAGGCTAATTAGCCTCTAGACTGCTTTTACAAGCAGTGGGAGGGGGGGGGGGACATGTCCCCCCCCCTCCCACCGTCTTCCATGGCTTTCTCTGGCTCTCCTGTCCCAACTGACCCCAATTTTTTCAAAAAAATTTAAAAATTAAAAAAAAGGGAGTACCTGTCACCATCTATTGCTATCATAGGGGATATTTACATTCCTAGAGATGACAATAAAAATGATAAAAAAAAAAAAAAAATATATATATATATATATATATAAAGGAACAGTTTAAGAAAAAAAAATCCCCCCTCCCCCCTGCTCTCGCACAAAGGCGAACGCAATGGTCGGTCTGGCGTCATATGTAAACAGCAATTTCACCATGCATGTGAGGTATCACTGCTAAGCTCAGATCAAGGACAGTAATTGTAGCAGTAGACCTCCTCCGTAAATCTAAAGTGGTACCTGTAAAGGCATTTAAAGGTTTTTAAAAATGTATGTAGTTTGTCGCCGCTGCACATTTCTGCGCAATTTTAAAGCATGGAGTGTTTGGTATCCCTGTGCTCGGCCTAGGGACGAGGAAACAGAGGGATGCTGTGGGAGGCGCCAACAGAGGGAAGAGGCAACAGAGGCACGCCGTGGGAGGAGGCAACAGAGGGACGCCGTGGGAAGAGGGGTGCTGTGGGAAGAGGCAAAAGAGGGACGCCGTGGGAGGAGGCAACGGAAGGATGCCATGGGAGGAGGCAACAGAGGGATGCTGTGGGAGGAGGCAACAGAGGGACATCGTGGGAGGAGGCAACAGAGGGACACCGTGGGAGATGCTGAGGGAGGGGGGACAGAGAGGGATGCAGCATCTTTTGATTTGGGGGAGGTGGGGTAAGGGGATATGTGCCAGGGGTGCTTTGGGAGGGGAGAAGACTTATGCTAGTTGGGGGGTCGATGTCCTCTCCTTCCCCTTCTCCTTTTGAGACAAGAAAACCGGAAGCTATGAGCATTTCATGACTCAGATTTCTCAGAAAGCATTTTATCACACAAATCATAGGGGATAAGATAGCGGAGATAACAATAAAAAATAAATATATATATATATATATATATATATGAAAGGAAGTTTAAAAATATAAAAGCACCCATCCCCCCCCCCCCCCTGCTCTCGCGCAAAGGTAAAAGCAAGCGTCGGTCTGGCGTCATATGTAAACCGCAATTGCACCATACATGTGAGGTATCACTGCAAAGGTCAGATCAAGGGCAGTAATGTTAGCAGTAGACCTCCTCCATAAATCTAAAGTGGTTCCTGTAAAAGGAGTTTTAAAAATGTATGTAGTTTGTCGCCGCTGCACATTTCTGTGCAATTTTAAACCATGGGAGTGTTTGGTATCCATGTACTCTGTATCATCTTTTCATCAGAAATGTGGGCAATATAGTCTGTTTTAGTGCATTAAAATTAAAAAAGGTGTGTTTTTCCACAAAAAAATGTGATTGAAAAATCGCTGCGCAAATACTGCGTGAAAAAAAATTAAAAATTAAACACCCACCATTTTAATCTGTAGGGCCTTTGCTCTTAAAAAATATATATATAATGTTTGGGGGTTCAAAGTAATTTTGGTGCAAAAAAAATGGTTTCCATATAAACAAAGTGTCAAAAAGGGCTTTGCCTCTTCAAGTGGTTAAAAGAGTGGGTGATGTGTGACATAAGCTTCTAAATGTGCATAAAATGCCACGACAGTTCAGAACCCCCCCAAATTACCCCATTTTGGAAAGTAGACACCCCAAGCTATTTGCTGAGAGGCATGTCGAGTCCATGGAATATTTTATATTTTGAAAGTTGTGACACAAGTTATGGGAAAAAGACAATTTATTTTTTGCACAAAGTTGTCACTAAATGATATATTGCGCAAACATGCCATGGGCATATGTGAAATTACACCCCATTTGTGAGACTTTTTGGGAGCCTAGTCACGTACGGGACCACAAAAACCAAGTATCACCTTCAGGATTTCGAAGATTGTACATTTTTGATTTCACTCCTCACTGCCCATTACAGGCCATGGAATGCCCAAATTACCCCATTTCGCAAAGTAGACACCCCAAGATATTTGCTGCGTGGTATGGCGAGTATTTTGCAGAGCTCTCTTTTTGTCACAAAATTCTGAAAATTGAAAAAATAAAAAAATAAATAATATATACATTTTTCTTTTCTTTCTTCATTTTCAAAAACAAATGAGAGCTGCAAAATCCTCACCATGCCTCTCAGAAAATAGCTTGGGGCAGGGCTTGACAAATTTGCTTTGAATCTGGGAGCCAGTTAAAGTTAGGAGCCAGTTTTTTTTTAGAGTGGTATGGATTGTCAGCTCCCAGGGTAAGGCCAGTATGTTTCGCCGCCTAACTCACAATGGAGCACATAGTTAACGCCAATGTAACGTTGTTACAGCAGGGTTATGGGCTGACCAGAAAGAGTAAGGCTGGCAACAGATGGAACTGGTTGGCTCTGGAAGGTGGCAATGATTGGCTTAGGCAGGTGGCACTGGTTTGGAACTGGCAGATGGCACTGGTTGGCACGTGGAACTGACAGATGGCACTGTCAGTTGGCATTGGTTGGCACTGGCAGGTAGCCCTGATTGGCAGTGGCACTGGTAGTCCTTGGCAGGTGCCACTGGTTTGGAACTGGCAAGTGGCACTATTGGCGGTGGCACTGGTTGGCACTTGGAACTGACAGATGGCAATGGCACGTGGCATTGGTTAGCACTGGCAGGTGGCGTTGGCACGTGGCACTGATAGATGGAACTGATTGGCAGTGGCACTGGTAGGTGGCACTGGTTTGGAACCGGCAGGTGGCACTTAGAGGTCGACCGATATATCGGCCGATATTTGCCGTTTTTTAAATAATCGGCATCGGCCGATTGTGCTGATAAAAAGCCGATTTAGAACTACAGCGCGACTTTGAAATGACTTCTGTAATAGAAGTCAGTGTAAGTTGCCTGAGTCCTTATAGAAACACTTTCCTCCTCTCTGGGCAGGCTGCCAAGAAAAGAACAGAAAGATACAATGTTTACACTTGAATGAATGAAGTCATCTCTGTGTGTAGAAGTTCTCAGTTTAACCATTTAAAGACTCAGACCCCTTTCACACTGGGGCGTTTTTCATGCGCTTTAGCGTTAAAAAATACGCCTGAAAGAAGCCGCAACTGCAATCCCAATGTAAACGCCCGAGTGCTTTCACACCAAGGCGCTGCGCTGGCAGGGCATCAAAAAAAGTCCTGCAAGCAGCTTCTTTGCAGCGCTTTTGGAGCGGTGAATAAAGCGCCCCTTCCCATTGAAATCAATGGGAAGCGCCTGTAAACCGCCAGAAAAACGCCTGAAAAACGCTATTGGCAGCAGCGTTTTGTGGGCGCTTTTAACCCTTTATTTGGCCACTAGCAGGGGTTAAAAGCGCCCCAATAACGCTCGAAAAACGCTGGTAAAGCGCTGCTAGTTTAAGCGGCGCTTTACGAGCGTTTTTCGGGCGCTGACATTGTGAAAGGGTTCTTAAAGCACTTGGGCTTTCACATTGGGACTGCAGATGAGGCTTCTTTCAAGCGCTTTACAGGCGCTTTTTTTAACGCTAAAGCGCCTGAAAAACGCCTGAAAAACGCCCCAGTGTGAAAGGGGTCTAAATCTTTTCTGACACTTGTTGCTTACAAGTAAAAATCCTGTATTTTCTGCCAGAAAATCACTTAGACCCCCCCAAAAATTATATATATATTTTTTAGCAGAGATCCTAGGGAATAAAATAGCGGTTGTTGCAATATTTTATGTCACACGGCATTTGCACAGAGGTCTTTCAAATGCATTTATTGGGGAAAAAAATACACTATTTAAAAAATAAAAATAAAATAAAAACAGTAAAGTTAGCCCATTTTTTTTTTTCGTCCAAAAGTTTTGACTACCTGTTTTTATTTAACCACTTGGGATCCGCGCTATTGCCAAATGACGGCATTAGCGCGGACCTACATTTCCGGGACTATGTCTATTGACGTCGTCCCGTGTACGAGCGGCCTGCGCGCCCCCTGAGGGGCGCGCGCGGCGCGCTCTGTGATCGGCGAGTCCATGAGACTCGCCTGATCACCGATCCGTGCAAGGGGTCGATCCCGACCCCTTATCACGTGATCAGCTGTCAGCCAATGACAGCTGATCATGTGATAGAACGGAGCCGGCAATCGGCTATTATTCCTCCTCGCGCTGACAGCGCGAGGAGAAAAAAAAAAGCCGATCACCGGCGGCCGTGATCGGGACATCAGTCCCGATCACGGCCAGCAATACAAGCAACCACCTGCCACCTGCCAGTGCCCACCTGCCTCCCGCAGTGCCATCCTGAATAAAAGTGCCCCCCGTCAGTGCCCATAGTACCCACAGTGCCACCCCACAGTGCCACCCACAGTGCCCACAATCTGCCTCAAAGGTGCTGCACCCCAGTGCCGCCCATCAGTGCCCAGCAGTGCCGCCCATCAGTGCCCAGCAGTGCCACCTATCAGAGCCACCTATCAGTGCCACCTATCAGTGCCCATCAGTCCCATCTATCTGTGGTACCTATCAGTGCCCATCCGTGCCACCCATCCGTGCCACTTATCCGTGCCACCCATCCGTGCCATCTTATCTGTGCCCATCTTTGCCCATCAGTGCCGCCTTATCTGTGCCCATCGGTGCCGCCTTATCTGTGCCTATTAGTGCCGCCTTAACTATGCCTATCAGTGCCCACCAGTGCAGCCTATCAGTGCCCACCAATGCAGCCTATCAGTGTCCACCAATGCAGCCCATCAGTGCCCACCAATGCAGCCTATCAGTGCCGCCTAATCAGCGCACTTCAATGAAGGAGAAAAATGACCCGTTTGCAAAATTTTATAACAAACTATTAAAACATGATTTTTTTAATTTATTTTTTTGCATCTTTTTTTGTTTGTTTAGCAAAAAATAAAACTCCCAGCTGTAACTAAATACCACCAAAAGAAAGCTCTATTTGTGGGGAAAAAAATTATAAAAATTTCATTTGGGTACAGTGTTGTATGCCCGCACAATTGTCATTCAAAGTGCATCAGCGCTGAAAGCTGAAAATTGGTCTGGGACTGAGGGGGGTTTAAGTGCCCAGTAAGCAAGTGGTTAATATATAGGTTTTTTTTTTTTTTTATCTAAATCATACATACAAGTAAACTGATTGGAGGTTTGTTTTGTTTAATAAATGTTTAAATGTAAGAAATTTTCTGTATCACTTATGAAGACTGCTTTCACACTGGAGCGGGCAGGCGTTGATGGTAAAACGCAAGTTTTAGCGGCTCTTTAACATCATTTTAGCGGTGCTATTTGGCTGCTAGTGGGGCACATATAACCCAGCTAGCGGCCAAGGAAGAGGTTAAATGCGCCCATGAAGCACTGCTGCCAAATCGCATTGCATGCGCTTCGGCAGTGGTGCCAATTCATATCAATGGGCAGGAGTGGTGGAGGAGCGGTGTACACCACTCCAAACGTGCTGCTTGCAGGACTTTTTTTTTAAAGATCCTGCCAGCGCATCGCCTGGCACTCTG
Source organism: Lithobates pipiens (assembly GCF_037356315.1). Lineage (NCBI taxonomy): Eukaryota > Metazoa > Chordata > Amphibia > Anura > Ranidae > Lithobates > Lithobates pipiens. Next base: position 634,378,063 of record NW_027507748.1, on the reverse strand, counting down.
TCTTTCACACAGACTGCAGGGGAGCCATTTTGCAGGCACTTTACAGGCGCTATTTTTAGCCCAAAAGCGCCTGAAAAACGCCCCAATGGGAAAGGTGTGTTAGATCAAGGGGGATTAAAAAAAAAAAAATGAAAAAGGAAAAAAATAAATAAATAAAATAAAATCGGCCTAACATATCGGCCCAAAAAAATCGCCATCATATATCGGCTATCGGCCGCCATGATTTCTAAATATCGGCATCGGCCAGAGAAAAACCCATTTCGGTCGACCTCTAGTGGCACTATTGGCACTGGCAGGTGGTACTGATTGTCCGTGGCACTGATAGATGGCACTGGCAGGTGGCACCGATAGATGGCACTGATTGGCAGTGGCACTGGTTGGGAACTGGCAGGTGGCACTGTTGGCACTGGCAGGTGCCACTGATTGGCGGTGGCAGGTGGCACTGGCGGGGGAACGTGGCACTGATTTGCGGTGGCAGGTGACAACAATAGATGGCACTGGCATGTGGCACTGGTTTGGAACTGGCAGGTGGCACTATTGACTGGGGCACTGATTGACGATGGCACGTGGCACTGATTGGCGATGGCATGTGCCACTGATTGGCTGTGGCAGGTGGCACTGGAAGGTGGCACTGATTGGCGGTGGCACTTGCTGTCACTGGCAGATGACACTTGTAGGTGGCACTGATTGGCGGTGGCACTGGTTGGTGATGGCAGGTGGCACTGGTTTGGAACTGGCAGGTGGCACTGATTGGCAGTGACGCGTGGCACTGATTGGCGGTGGCACTGGTTAGTGATGGCAGGTGGCACTGGTTGGCACTGGCAAGGTGGCACTGGTTGGCGGTGGCACAGGTTGTCACTGGCAGGTTTCACACTGAGCACTCTAAGTAACTAAGTAAAAGAGAGGAGCTGTCAGAATTGAGCTTAATGTCAGGGGTGGGCGGGTCCCAGCAGCAATCAAACACCAGCCAATGATTGGGCTGCTTAAGAAGAGGGGAGTGGCCACATATCCGTAGCCGCCTGACAAGATCCCATTGGCTGGTGTTTGATAGCTGCTGGGTCCCGCCCACCCCGGCTGGGTCCCGCCCACCCTCGACATCAAGCGCAAATCTCTCAGTTATGTGTCAGCTTCACACACTCAGCGGCTCTGGCAAGCATCAAGCGCCACGCTGAGTGTGGAGAAGGGAGGAGGACGGCGGTCAGTGTTAATGCACTGCATGTCTGGGGCATCGGGAGTTATAGAGAGTGGGCTGGTGGCAGCCTAGGCGCCAGGGTGCGATTTCTGGTCACCATGGGTTTGTTGAGCCCTGGCTTGGGGTGTCTACTTTCCAAAATGGGGTCATTTGGGGGGGTTTGTGCCATCTTAGCATTTTATGGCCTTTAAAACTGTGACAGGTAGTGACTCCGGGGAATTACACCCAAAAATAAATTCTGCTGCTTCTCCTGAGCACAGACTCAGGAGAAGCAGCAGAATTGATTTTTGGGTGTAATTTCACATATGCGCATGGCATGTGTGAGCAATATATCATTTAGTGACAACTTTGTGCAAAAAAAATAGGATTTTTTTTACTCACTGTAAAATCCTTTTCTCTGTAGTTCCCCTCTTAGACCATTGGGTTGTTACGCCACCTTCAGGAGCGGACTAGGCATAACATGTTAACATGTAATGATAAAAATTAGAACTTTCTAGTTCCGCCCAAGGGGCGGTCCCTTAGGTAACAACCCCACAGCCTGCCTTGCAGCTTCAGTACGTCAACAAGCAGTATAACATGAAGACAAATAGGAGAGGCGGGTGCTGTGTCAGTCGGTGAACTACAGAGAAAAGGATTTTACGGCGAGTACAAAAAATCCTATTTTCTCTTACATCCACCAACTGACACAGCTCCTCTCTTAGACCATTGGGACGTCCCCAAGCAGTGCCAAAACGAGGGATGGGAAAACAGCATAAAACTTCACCCACAATGGCATGTGGGAACTAGTATAAAAACTTTACACAAAAAAAAACAGCAGTGTGTGGGAATAACCAAAACTTTTTTACCCACAAAAAAACAGGGTGCTCCGCAACTGAGAGGCACTACCTTCAAACAGCACCAGAACTGCGGTAACTAATGCAACAGTGCATTACTTAACCACTTTCAGACCGGACCATTTTGCTGGTCAAAGACCAGACCACTTTTTGCGATTCGGCACTGCGTCGCTTTAACCGACAATTGCGCGGTCGTGCGACGTGGCTCCCAAACAAAATTGACGTCCTTTTTTTCCCACAAATAGAGATTTCTTTTGGTGGTATTTGATCACCTCTGCGGTCTTTATTTTTTGCGCTATAAACAAAATTAGAGCGACAATTTTGAAAAAAAAACACATTATTTTTTACTTTTTGTTATAATAAATATCCCCCAAAAATATATAAAAAAACATTTTTTTCCCTCAGTTTAGGCCGATACGTATTCTTCTACATATCTTTGGTAAAAAATAAATTAAAAAATGTCGCAATAAGCGATTATTGATTGGTTTGCGCAAAAGTTATAGCGTTTACAAAATAGGGATAGTTTTATAGCATTTTTATTAATAATTTTCTATTATTTTTTTTTTACTAGTAATGGCGGCGATCAGCGATTTTTATTGTGACTGCGACATTATGGCGGACACATCGGACATTTTTGACACATTTTTGGGACCATTGTCATTTATACAGTAATCACTGCTATATAAATGCAGTGATTCCTATGTAAATGACACTGGCAGTGAAGGGGTTAACCAGTGGGTGGCAGTGTAGGGGTTAAGTCAGGGCTCGACAAACCCCAGGCGCCAGGTCGCCAATGCGACCAGAAATCGCGACCTGGCGCCTAAGCTGCCACCAGCCGACTCACTATCGGTGCCCCAGACATGCAGCAGCATTAACACTGACTGCCGTCCTCCTCCCTCCTTCACACTCTGCAGCACCGCGCTGTGTGTGAAACTGACACGCAATGGAGAGAGGAGGATCTGTCAGCCTGATGTCGGGGTGGGCGGGACCCGGCCGGGGTGGGGGCGGGACCCAGCAAGCTATCAAACACCAGCCAATGGGATCTGGGCGGGCCACTACGTGTATGTGGCCCGCCCCTTTTCTTAAGCAGCCCAATCGTTGGCTGGTGTTTGATAGCTGCTGAGTCCCGCCCACCCCAGCCGGGTCCCGCCCACCCCGGCCCGGGTCCCGCCCACCCCGACATCAGGCTGAAATCTGACATATCCACCTCTCTGTTACTTGTCAGTTTCACACGGAGCACTCAGTAACAGAGTGCTCCGTGTGAAACCTGCCAGTGCCAATCAGTGCCACCTGCCACCAATCAGTGCCAACCAGTGCCACCTCCAATCAATACCACCTGCAACCAACCAGTGCCACCTGCCAGCGCCAACCAGTGCCACCTGCCAGCGCCAACCAGTGCCACCGCCAATCAATACCATCTGCCACCACCAACCAGTGCCACCTGCCACCAACCAGTGCCACTGCCAACCAGTGCCACCTGCCAGTGCCAACTAGTGCCACCGTCAATCAATACCACCAGCCACCACCAACCAGTGCCACCTGCCACCAACCAGTGCCACCGCCAATCAGTGCCACCTGCCACCGCCAATCAGTGCCAACCACTGGCACCTGCCAGTGCCACCACCAATCAGTGCCACCTGCCAGCGGCAACCAGTGCCATCTGCCACCGCCAATCAGTGCCACCTGCCACCACAAATCAGTGCCACCTGCTAGTGCCAACCAGTGCCACCGCCAATCAATACCACCTGCAACCACCACCCAGTGCCACCTGCCACCACCCAGTGCCAATCAGTGCCACCTACCAGTGCCACCTGTCAGTGCCACCTGCCAGTGCCGAGTGCCACCGCCAGTCAGTGCCACCTGCCACCGCCAATCAGTGCCACCGCCAACCAGTGCCACCGCCAACCAATGCCACCACCAACCAGTGCCACCTGCCACCGCCAATCAGTGCCACTGCCAATCAGTGCCACCTGCCAACACCAACCAGTGCCCCCGCCAATCAGTGCCATCTGCCAGTGACAACTAGTGCCATCGCCAACCAGGGCCACCTGCCATCGCCAACCAGGGCCACCTGCCATCACCAACCAGGGCCACCTCCCATCACCAACCAGGGCCACCTGCCAGTGCCAATAGTGCCACTTGCCAGTTTCAAACCAGTGTCACCTGCCAGTTCCAAACCAGTGTCACCTGCCAGTTCCAAACCAGTGTCACCTGCCAATGCCAACTAGTGTCACCTGTCGGTGCCATGTGGCAGTTCCACGTGCCTTCCAGTGGCAACCAGTGCCACCTGGCAGTGCCAGCCAGTTCCATCTGTTGCCAGCCTTACTCTTTCTGGTCAGCCCATACCCCTGATGTAACAGCTTTTCAATGGAGTTATTGACTGGGTGCTCCATTGTGAGTTAGGGATAGGGGGTGAAAATGAGTAGCCTTACCCCGGGAGCTGAAGAAAAACTGGCTCCTAACTTTTTTAACTGGCTCCTAAATTCAAAGCAAATTTGTCAACCCCTGGGTTAAGTGTTCCTAGGGGTGTGTTACTAACTGTGGGGGGGTTGGGCTTTCATTTAGTGAACACTGATCTCTGCTCCAATCACATGCAGCAGAGATCAGCGTCACTAGTTGCTAGGCAGAATGGAGAAATGCTGTTTACACGGCATTTCCTCCATTCAGCCGTCCCGTGAGACGATCGCGGGTATGCCCACGGCGATCGAGTCCGCGGGTCCCGCGACCGGACTCACGGGGGTCCCGACCAGCGCGGGAGCGCGCCGCCACCGGCGTGCTCCCGATGGCAGGGCGGCATTAAAGATTGGACGTACATGTACGCCAATATGCCTGCCCGTGCCATTCTGTCGACGTACATCGTCGTGCGCTGGTCGGGAAGTGGTTAAAGGTACTGCGCTTTTACCAAGAAAACAGGAAAAGATGTAAGTGCAATTGCAATTACACAGCCGCCTGCAAAACTTTGCTGCCAAAACAGGTATCAGACGATGCACTGACATCTACTTTGTAGAACTTTGTAAAAGTGTGAACAGACGACCAAGTCGCCGCTTTTCACACTTGAGCGACAGACGCTTGATGTCGGAAGGCCCAAGACGTTCCAATTGCCCTTGTGGAGTGGGCCTGTACTACAATCTGTCTGATCCACCTGGAAATGGTGGCCGACGAGACCGCCATGCCTTTTTTCAGATCAGCCATCGAAACAAACATGGAGTCTGGACGCAACACCACCTAATCCTTGTAGATAACCAGACAGGGCGACTTGCAAGACAAGGCTGTCAGTTCCGAAACCCTCCTGGCCGATGTGATAGCCACTAGAAAAACAAGAAAGAAAAGCAGAAACTTCTCCTGCGCTCTGGTGTCAAGGTCCTCAATGTGTGGGTCTAGCCAGCTTCACATGGTAGTGTCTATCGTCTTGCAGCCCTCCTCAGAATAATGGGTATTCAGAAACTAAAAGAAGCAAAAAGAAAAAGGGGGGCTCACCGACCTAGTGCATTACCACTGATAGAGCTTTATTCAGCTTTATGACACTGGCAGGGAAGGTGTTAACACTAAGGGGCGATCAAGGGTTTAAAAGTGTTCCCTGCGTGTGTTCTGTGTGGGGGATGGGCTCACTGGGACAACACAGAAATCGCTGTTCCTGATCACTAGAAGATCTACATGTTGTCCCCTGTCTGAACGGGGATCCACCTTGTTTACACAGGCAGATTCCAGTTCTGCCTCTGTGCAGGGACCGCCCACATGCCCACAGTATCTATTGCATGAAACGACATACAGGTACATAGTTTCACGCAATTAAGCCCCCCCTGCCACAGTATATGAGCGGTGGGCAGTCTTAAAGTAATTAAAAAGGGACAACTTTTTTCTGCATTTTTTTTAATTGCTTTTAAAGTATAAATGTTAAGTCTGGGGATTTTGTTGACCTTATTAAAAGAGACCTGTCCTACTTATTTATATTACAAGGCATATTTACATTCCTTATAATAGAATAAAAGTTGCAAAAAATAGGCTTGGTCTTAGGTTGTTAATAAAATTCCAACCTCTACATTTAATTTAAAAATTTATGAAGAAAGATTATTTATTTCTAATATTTCATATTAGTCAGGGAAATATTTGTTTTTAATTCTGTCTTTTTTTCTTTAGAAGTAAAAATAAAAAATCCAGTGCTTATTAAATATCACCAAAGGAAAGCTCTATATGCCTCTAGACGATTTTATAAAATTAATTTGGGTCCATTGTTGCATGACCGAGAAAGTGTCAGATCAACTCCTGTATGCTGAGCATTGATCTGGTAATAAAGGAGTATTACAAGCTGGTACTGGACATACAGTATACTATATGAGCAGAAATATATGAACCCCCCCCCACACACACACACACTACAAATTACTGATATGTGTTTGTGAAATGAGCCTCACCCCCCCCCCCCACCCCCAATAAAGATCCTTTTCTTCATCAGCAGACATTTACAGAAAATGGTCGTTTTTTTGGCAGCAGATTTGAATTTGACAGTTGGCGCTAAAATTAGACCAGCTTGGCCTCTTACTGGTGTTAAGGAATTGTGAACGGAGTCTACAGACATGAAAAAAAGGATTTTATTTATATGCTGACATGAAAATGTGAATAAAGCAAATGTAAGCTAAACACAGATGTTCTGTATTTTTCTTTATTAGTAAAATAATTGCCATATAAAATTCTCATACACAAACCCCATATTCAGAGCGTACAAGGATTTTGTTTACCAGTTATTAAGATGTGACCTGAGCCATGTGACCTGTCTGTTGTCACGGTGACAGAACTGCAGCAGTTATTAGGATGTGACCTGAGCCATGTGACCTGTCTGTTGTCATGGTGACAGAACTGCAGCAGTTATTAGGATGTGACCTGAGCCATGTGACCTGTCTGTTGTCACGGTGACAGAACTGCAGCAGTTATTAGGATGTGACCTGAGCCATGTGACCTGTCTGTTGTCACGGTGACAGAACTGCAGCTTCTACCATATAAGGCATGCTCAGCCAGTAAATCATGTGACCTAATTTGCATATGCCTGTGATGTCACAGTGACAGGCTCTACAAAAGAAAGCGTGACAGCAACTGGAGCTCAGACTGAGATTTTTCAGCGTGTGAAGAGGGAGCAATTGCTTATTCTCTGCAGTGTTATTTATAATTCAATGGTGAAGTGGTGTAAACCAAACAGAGTTAATTCTCTAAACGTAATCCAAATACAACCAGCACAGGAAAGAGCGGGATTTCCAATGGAAAACCGCCAGCCAGCTGCACAGTCCCACATAACTGCCCCGCAAAGGCGTGTGTGTGGGGCAATTAGGCGCCTATTTAGGAAAAACAAGAAACGTGATCCTCTGAACACCAACCAAGAGGAACCAACACATGAGAGAGTGGGACCCTCTGCAGAGGACCGCCAGTCAGCCGCACAACCCCAGGTTACTAACCTGCAAAGGGGTGTGCTAAGGGCAATTAGACAGATATTTAAGCAAAACAATAAGGTTGTTCCGCTGAACAGCAACCAAGAGGAACCAACACATGAGAGAGATGAGGGCCACCTACCAACCCCACAGCCCAAAGCTACTGCCTCTAAAAGGTGTGTGTGTAGGGCAATTAGGCGGAGGGTTTGGGCAGCTGCACGCAGAATTTGGCCCATTCGTCAACCAAAAACCGGAAGAGACACTACTGGTAAGTATATTATATCATGAAAGCACTCTAGAGTGATATGCCATACAGTATACATAGTGGGATTACTGCATAGTGTAGGGAAGCATTAGAACTAGAGATGCACCAAAAACTTCAGCCTAAAATGGTATTATCGGCATTCGGCCGATAAGAGAAAAGGTGACAATAATTGCACTGAAAAAGCACTGTGGTTTTGCAGCGAACTCACTGCAGTTTTGACGTGATCCTAATGCAAATTCACATCAATTTTCCCAAGAATTCACAGCACTTTTGGGCCGATTTTACTACTTATGGTGTGTTTTGCCGAGGTCATATGAGTCAAAAACTGCATCAAAAACGTAACATTGGTGCGTTCTTGCTGCGTTTTCAATGCATTTGAACTGGGAAGTGCGCTTTTTGTGCATTTTTTATTTAAAGTGCCAATAATTGCCGACAATAAATTCATATTAATTTAAATTGATGATATTGAGTAATACAATTTTATATATATATATAATCTCACCTTGGAGATATTTCTTCCAAAGTCTTGCTGCCTTTACAAAACAGAAAATGAAGGAAAATCTCTCTATTGGGACCCTTCTTTTCGGTTGGCTAAAAATGAACCAAACCACTTGCAAACCTCAGCAGCATTTGTCCGTTGTCTGACTCTTCAGTTGACTGTTGGGACACCAATTAGATTTGAAGTTTACAGGTATCAGGTCTAAGGACTCATTCACAAAATGAGCAGAGACCTCCGTTTTTCTACATGCTTTCTGCAAGGGCACAAAAAAAATATTCTCCATGTTCACTGTGGCTTTTCCTCAATGGGTTAAAGGTACAGGATAAGGGAGGTGAAGGGTTACTATATGGTTACATACAGAGACAGGATGGAGATGAGATGTACAGGAAGGGGAAGGGTTAAAATGTACATAGACCACAGACAACAGATTTGAATTTGGCAGTTACAGAATCAAAAGCAGAATCTCCTCCTGGTTTTGTTCAGACGCAGATGAATGGTTTTATTATGGGCTGCATATACAAAACATGAATGAATCAGATGTAAGCTTAGTAAAGATGTTCCATATTTCTTTTATTAGAAAAATAAAATGAAAGTAAAATACAAAATTTGGATACACAATTCACAATATAGGGTCCAATGGCTTTGTTTTGTCAGTTATGGTGATGCGGCACCAAGCCAAGCTCACTAGCAGTGTGATGTCATAATAAGGGAACCTCAACCTCTGCTATACTCAGCAGCTGCAGCTCAGTCAGTTGGACTTTTTTCTGTGAGAAGTGGCTGATTTTTCTTTGTTAAAGATGTGGCTATTTTGGAGAAAGCGAGGTTATAAGTTAAAGAATCTTCCTCAAACCAACAAAGGGGAATCTGTTGTGCTGCTGAGAGTGGGACCCTTAATAGAAGGGCACCAGTCCACTGCACAAAATGAACTTACTGCCCCCCAAAGGGGTGTGCATGAGGCAATTATAAGGGGGGTTTGGGCTGCTGTACGAAGAGTTTGGCCCCGTTGTCACAGGAGATGCTTTAGGCAAGTTGAAAAATAATGTAATGCAAGGCACTGTAAGGTCACACAACGTAAGTCATCCCATATATATACATTTTTTCTTTAAATTGTTTTAAATTAAAAATAAATATGGAGCATTGGCTTAACTTTTATCTCCCTTATTCATGTTTTTTATTATCTCCAGCCCATAATAAAACCATTTTATCCGTGCCTGTAGACAAAGCTTCAACACCAGGGGGATGTTCTATTTTTGACCCTGTAACTAAATGAAATCTGCTGCCCCTGCTCCTGCAAACCCTTCAGTCTGCAGTGTATTTCTGCCTCTAGAAAATTGGAATCATTTTTAAATTGCAGGAGTAGAATGGTGGAAGTGCATTGAGATTATTGCTATTTTTTGGTGGCCAGAAAATGGGTATTCAGGGGTTGAATAGCTGCTAGAGATGTCACATTGACTTTACAAGGCACTTTAACTTGCGCTTGTTCTGGCACTAAAAAAGGGACTACCCGAGGCCTAGAACTACCATACTGTTCATTTATGGTATACATATAATTGCCATAAAAATAAAAGTGTAAAAGAAGTTTATTTACATGTAAGTAAATGTAACTGTCCATAGATTTTGTGTAACGTCAAAGGATTTGCCAATAGCAGGAATAAAAAAAAAAATTTTCTCCCTCCAGGTGAAAATGATGAACCCCTCAACTTCATAGAACCGACCATACAAGTTCCATATACCAGCAAGAATGAGGAAACTGCAACAGCCATGGAGGACAAGGAGATCCAAGTCACTCCATCAGCTATGCAGGACAAAGAGATCCAAGTCACTCTATCAATCAATGACACGAAGAAAACTACACAGAATACAACCATGGAGGACAAGGAAACTCAAGTCACTGCTTCGATCGAGTCACTCGCCAGCTCCATGGAGAGCGGAAACGCTTCCAGATCTGTAAGGAGTGAGCCATCATGTCTGATGGCTTTACATCTAACAGACACAAAGTTTGGACTAACACCGCCAGCTGCAGAAAGTGACAGTCTTCTGTCATCAGTTGAATGCAGTAATGGTCTAATTGACCACCCCTTACTGACTTCCATCCACAATGAAATGTCCAATATTCTAATATGCAGATCATTCAGCAGTGAATTTGAGAGGAAGGAATCCTTAACTCTTCCAACACCCAGCAGCCCCACAAACCATGGGACATCTCCACCAGTCCCATGTAGTGATGCTATAAAGGTGAAGTTATGTGAGCTATCTATGGAAAACTTCACCTTTTATAGAATTCTTGGACAGGGGGCCTTTGGGAAAGTAATGTTGGCATCCCATCCCGCCACCCTTCAGAAGCTGGCAGTGAAGTTCATTAAAAAAGACAAAGTACTTGACATTGATCCAAATTGTGTCACTATAGAGTTTGACGTGCTGAAAGGAGTCAGAGGAAGCCCATTCATTACACATCTGCATGGAGCATTCCAAACAAAGGTAAGAGTCCTTTCATCTTTCAATATTATTTCATCTCCCGAAAGAAGATCCCACACTGTACTATCTACCTGTGTGCGGATCTTTGTATAATCTCCCACAAAGTAACATTTTCTATGTCTATAATGTAACCTCTCTCTCTCTTTTCTTCACACAGACTCTTCTGGCCTTTGTACTGGAGTACTTGAATGGCGGGAATCTCTGGGAATTAATAAAGGTTGCTCCAATTGATGTGGAAACCTTAAGGTAAGTATGAATGGGTGACACTGCAGTTGGGGTTGGGATTTGTGATGATTTCAGTGTTAATACATATTTTTCTTCTTTTTTTTTAAACAGAATTCTCACTGCGGAAATCATCTGTGGCCTGCAGTACTTGCATTCATTTGAGGTCATCCACAGAGATATCAAGCCAGAAAATATCTTACTGGACAGTGCCGGACACATCCGAATAGCCGACTTTGGCTTGTCTGAAAAATATGTCTCATATTCCAGCAGGATTAAAGGACGCGTGGGCACACCATCTTATATGGCCCCACAGGTCTTTCTAAACCTCGAATACTTTACAGTGGCTGACTATTACTCCCTCGGAGTAACAATATTCGAGATGGCAACGGGAAAACATCCATTCTTCACCGACCAGAAGACCATTGATGAGTTGGAGATGGCAATGATTAGAGAGCGGCCCAATTATCCTGAGGATATGGACACGGACCTGCGTGACCTCATTGACAGGGTGAGTATACATGGCTTTGCTTACAAGGTAAAGTCCATTCTAGGTTATGAGAGATTATATATATATATATATATATATATATATATATATATATATATATATATATATATAATATTGTTAGGATGTTAGTCAACATGATTACACATTCCTATCTGCACAACACCGATTTAAGTCATAGCAGTACTGTGTCAATCTGACTGCTTAGTGGAATGATCTGCTTTCACTTCTAGCCGACCTGAGCAGTTTCAATGCTGTCATAAAGAAAGCAGCAGCCTTTATGTCCCTTTAGAGTCTTAGCAAGTACATCAATAAAAATGAAAATCCTACTGCAGAGGATGGGTAAGGAAAGTCGCAAGCCCTGGTGTCCCCTATAACTCCAATGCAGAGGATTTTTATGATCTATGTAGTTGGAAAGGGACAGGGCCAATCACACATGCAGAAATTTCAATTTCTGCAGACATTCCTTAGACACCATATAGGATTCTCCTATAGTTGCCATTGTTAGAAAAGAAAAACAAATCATGGTAGCTGCAGAATAGAAAGATCATGAACATTCATGAGAACAATTAAAGGGTTAGTTCACCTTTACAAAAAAAAACAAAAAACAAAAAAAAAACCTTCTATGCAGGTAAGACATTAAAAGATAAACACAAGCTACGCAGCTGTGACTGAGGCCCCTTTCACACTGGGGCGGGAGCGGCGTCGGCGGTAAAACCCGCTTTAGGGGCAGTATGTGGCCGCTAATGGGGGTTTAACCCCCGCTATCAGGCGTGAAAGGATTAAAACCACCGTAAAGCGCACCGCTCTTTCACCGCTCCAAAGATGATGCTAGTAGGACTTTTTTTACTGTCCTGCCAGCGCACCGCTCCAGTGAGAAAGCCCTCTGCAGGCACTATATGTGTAGGTTATTTACATACCATAAGAATCCTGACCTGAAAAGGACGCTGCTAAGAAAAGCCTAACTAACCAACTATCACTGTTCACCTTCACAATCACAGGAGTGAGCACTATAACTGAGCTCAGAGCTACTTCACCCAGGGGGAGAAAGCACACGTCAGGAGGTTTGAATCAGAGAAAGAGCTTACTCCTGTGATGGTGGCCATGTAACAGTAATAGCTAGGCCTCACTTAGCAAAGTCTTGCTAGTTTTTAGGCTAGGCTTCATGAGGTACATAAATGGCCTATACTTAATAGTAAGGACATTATTTAACTTTAGTTAAAGCCACATAGTTTGTGTTTATCTACAGGTGCCCCTTACCTGCCTTGGTAGGTTTTTGGTGAACTAACCCTTCAACCCAATCCAATCTTGACATAGTCGATGTTTAAAAGTAGAATTTAGGAAGCTGAAATCTGTAACTGTCAGAATCAAATATTAAAAGAGTGAGTTCTATTGTTCAGATATTGCTCTTCTTGTTTCAGTGTTTTTATTATATTTTTTATCTTCTTTATAGCTCCTATGTGTAAGCCAAGAAGAGCGAAACATACTACTACGTGACATCAGGGGGCACGCATTTTTTAAGGGCATTGACTGGGACAACTTGGAGACAGGAATGACGCAGAGATTGAATTCTGCACCTGTAAGTATACAAATAATGAAGGATCCTGAGTACATTCGGAGGGTGGGATTTCAGTGGCATAGACCAAGCTTGTTCATTGTTGACAATATTTTTTACTTTACAGATTCTCTTTGAAGAACCAGATGGAAAAATAGAAGTGTCTGAATTTCTGTCCATTGAAGACCCTGACAAACCGATAAACCAAGAGGAGCAGGAGCTTTTCTGGGACTTCGACTATGTCAGTGAGAGTCTGAGGCTACCACCAGTATTGTCCTCTCCAACATCATCATTGGGGAACGACGAAAATGTCTACTAAGAGAGGGAGCAGCTATATGAGGTTAAGTCTGGGCTACAACCAGTGTCCTCCTTTTCACCCTCATCACTAGGGAACCATGAAGCTGAGATGGAGGAACGCAGTGGGTGAATAGATAGAGGGACACAGAGGGAGGAGGCAACAGAGGGACACAGAGGGAGGAGGCAACAGAGGGATGCAGTGGGAGTAGGGACGCAGTGGGAAGAGGGACGCCGTGGGAAGAGGCAAAAGAAGGACGCCGGGGGAGGAGGCAACAGAGCAACGGCGTGGGAGGAGGCAACAGAGGGACGCCGTGGGAGGAGGCAACAGAGGGACACCGTGGGAGGAGGCAACAGAGGGACGCCGTGGGAGGAGGCAACAGAGGGACGCCGGGGGAGGAGGCAACAGAGGGACGCCGTGGAAGGAGGCAACAGAGGGACGCTGTGGGAGATGCTGGGGGGGGGGGGGACAGAGAGGGATGCAGCATCTTTTGATTTGGGGGAGGTGGGGTAAGGGGATATGTGCCAGGGGTGCTTTGGGAGGGGAGAAGACTTATGCTAGTTGGGGGGGGGGGGGGGGTCGATGTCCTCTCCCTCCCAAAGCACCCCCAGCACATATCCCCTTCTCCTTTGGAGACAATATGGTTAAGGCAGTTTTTACCTTCCTCTGAATCATCGGAAAGGTTTATAGCCGAAATCACACACAATATTCAGCTGCCGGAGTGGTAAGCGCCATTCAGCTGCAGCGCGGCTTTATCTTGACAGCAACAGCGTCTGCTCCCATGATACATAAAGCGGTGACACCAGCGCTGCCGGAGGTGATTTCACCACCACAGTTAAAAAAAAAAGAGCACATATGCCGAAGCATGGGGGCAGCAGGGGTGGAGGAGCAATTCCCTCCTACTTTTTGGGGTGGATGCCCCTATGCTTCGGCATATATAAATGGTGCATGTATGCCCATCATTAGAAGTGGGTGGATGAAGGGAGGTATTCTAATGGTTGGCATACCCACTGATCAATCTCTTTGTTTCGTTCAGCCTACAGGCTGCATGAAAAGAAAAAAAAAAAATTACAATATATGCCCAAAAATGACCAGCAACGTACTGGTATGTTGCTGGACTTTGAGTGGTTATACGGTATACCAGAAGGATGCCTGCGGGTTTAGGTATCATCTTGGTATCATTCTTTTCAGCCAGCTTTCGGCTTTCATGTAAAAGCAATCCTAGAGGCTAATTAGCCTCTAGACTGCTTTTACAAGCAGTGGGGGGGGGGGGGGGGACATGTCCCCCCCCCTCCCACCGTCTTCCATGGCTTTCTCTGGCTCTCCTGTCCCAACAAGAGAGATCTAGGGTCTAATAGACCCCAATTTAAAAAAAAAAAAAAAAAGTGTACCTGTCACCATCTATTGCAATCATAGGGGATATTTACATTCCCAGAGATGACAATAAAAATGATTAAAAAATAAATTAAAATATATAAATTAAAGGAACAGTTAAAAAAAATAAAATCCCCCCCCTCTCGCACAAAGGCGAACGCAATCGTCGGTCTGGCGTCATATGTAAACAGCAATTTCACCATGCATGTGAGGTATCACTGCGAAGCTCAGATCAAGGGCAGTAATTGTAGCAGTAGACCTCCTCCGTAAATCTAAAGTGGTACCTGTAAAGGCATTTAAAGATTTTTAAAAATGTATGTAGTTTGTCGCCGCTGCACATTTCTGCGCAATTTTAAACCATGGAGTGTTAGGGATGAGGCAGCAGAGGGATGCCGTGGGAGGCGCCAACAGAGGGAAGAGGCAACAGAGGCATGCCGTGGGAGGAGGTAACAGAGGGACGCCGTGGGAAGAGGGACGCCGTGGGAAGAGGCAAAAGAGGGACGCCGTGGGAGGAGGCAACAGAAGGATGCCATGGGAGGAGGCAACAGAGGGATGCCATGGGAGGAGGCAACAGAGGGATGCTGTGGGAGGAGGCAACAGAGGGACATCGTGGGAGAAGGCAACAGAGGGACATCGTGGGAGAAGGCAACAGAGGGACACCGTGGGAGATGCTGAGGGAGGGGGGACAGAGAGGGATGCAGCATCTTTTGATTTGGGGGAGGTGGGGTAAGGGGATATGTGCCAGGGGTGCTTTGGGAGGGGAGAAGACTTATGCTAGTTGGGGGGTCGATGTCCTCTCCCTCCCAAAGCACCCCCAGCACATATCCCCTTCTCCTTTTGAGACAAGAAAACCGGAAGCTATGAGCATTTCATGACTCAGATTTCACCGGATACAAACAGTGCCATTGGGAAATTGGGAAAGCATTTTATCACACAAATCATAGGGGATAAGATAGCGGAGATAACAATAAAAAATAAATAAATAAATATATATATAAATATATATATATATATATATATATATATATATATATATATATATATAGGAAGTTTAAAAATATAAAAGCACCCATGCCCCCCCCTGCTCCCACGCAAAGGCAAAAGCAAGTGTCGGTCTGGCGTCATATGTAAACAGCAATTGCACCATACATGTGAGGTATCACTGCGAAGGTCAGATCAAGGGCAGTAATGTTAGCAGTAGACCTCCTCCATAAATCTAAAGTGGTTCCTGTAAAAGGCGTTTTAAAAATGTATGTAGTTTGTCGCCGCTGCACATTTCTGTGTAATTTTAAACCATGGGAGTGTTTGGTTTCCATGTACTCAGCCTAAGATCATCTTTTCATCAGAAATGTGGGCAATATAGTCTGTTTTAGTGCATTAAAATTAAAAAAGGTGTGTTTTTCCCCAAAAAAATGCAATTGAAAAACCGCTGCGCAAATACTGCGTGAAAAAAAGAAAAAATTAAATACCCACCATTTTATTCTGTAGGGCTTTTGCTCTTAAAAAATATATATATAATGTTTGGGGGTTCAAAGTAATTTTCTTGCAAAAAAAATAGTTTTCATATAAACAAAGTGTCAAAAAGGGCTTTGCCTCTTCAAGTGGTTAAAAGAGTGGGTGATGTGTGACATAAGCTTCTAAATGTGCATAAAATGCCACGACAGTTCAAAACCCCCCCAAATGACCCCATTTTGGAAAATAGACACCCCAAGCTATTTGCTGAGAGGCATGTCGAGTCCATGGAATATTTTATATTTTGAAACAAGTTGTGACACAAGTTATGGGAAAAAAGACAATTTATTTTTTGCACAAAGTTGTCACTAAATGATATATTGCGCAAACATGCCATGGGCATATGTGAAATTGCACCCTATTTGTGAGACTTTTTGGGAGCCTAGTCACGTGCGGGACCACAAAAACCAAGTATCACCTTCAGGATTTCGAAGATTGTACATTTTTGATTTCACTCCTCACTGCCCATTACAGGCCATGGAATGCCCAAATTACCCCATTTCGCAAAGTAGACACCCCAAGATATTTGCTGCGTGGTATGGCGAGTATTTTGCAGAGCTCTCTTTTTGTCACAAAATTCTGAAAACTTAAAAAATAAAAAAATAAATAATATATACATTTTTCTTTTCTTTCTTCATTTTCAAAAACAAATGAGAGCTGCAAAATCCTCACCATGCCTCTCAGAAAATAGCTTGGGGCAGGGCTTGACAAATTTGCTTTGAATCTGGGAGCCAGTTAAAGTTAGGAGCCAGTTTTTTTTTTTAGAGTGGTATGGATTGTCAGCTCCCGGGTAAGGCCAGTATGTTTCGCCCCCTAACTCACAGCGGAGCACATAGTTAACGCCAATGTAACGTTGTTACAGCAGGGTTATGGGCTGATCAGAAAGAGTAAGGCTGGCAACAGATGGAACTGGTTGGCTCTGGAAGGTGGCACTGATTGGCTTAGGCAGGTGGCACTGGTTTGGAACTGGCAGATGGCACTGGTTGGCACGTGGAACTGACAGATGGCACTGTCAGTTGGCATTGGTTGGCACTGGCAGGTGGCACTATTGGCAGTGGCACTGGTTGGCACTTGGAACTGACAGATGGCAATGGCACATGGCATTGGTTAGCACTGGCAGGTGGCGCTGGCACGTGGCACTGATTGGCAGTGGCAGGTGGCACTGATAGATGGAACTGATTGGCAGTGGCACTGGTTTGGAAAGGGCAGGTGGCACTATTGGCACTGGCAGGTGGTACTGATTGTCGGTGGCACTGATAGATTGCACTGGCAGGTGGCACCGATAGATGGCACTGATTGGCAGTGGCACTGGTTGGGAACTGACAGGTGGCACTATTGGCACTGGCAGGTGCCACTGATTGGCGGTGGCAGGTGGCACTGGCGGGGGAACGTGGCACTGATTTGCGGTGGCAGGTGACAACAATAGATGACACTGGCATGTGGCACTGGTTTGGAACTGGCAGGTGGCACTATTGACTGGGGCACTGATTGACGATGGCACTGATTGGCGATGGCATGTGCCACTGATTGGCTGTGGCAGGTGGCACTGGAAGGTGGCACTGATTGGCGGTGGCACTTGCTGTCACTGGCAGATGGCACTTGTAGGTGGCACTGGTTTGGAACTGGCAGGTGGCACTGATTGGCGGTGGCGCGTGGCACTGATTGGCGGTGGCACTGGTTAGTGATGGCAGGTGGCACTGGTTGGCACTGGCAAGGTGGCACTGGTTGGCGGTGGCACAGGTTGTCACTGGCAGGTTTTACACTGAGCACTCAGTAACTGTGTGAAACTGAGAAGTAAAAGAGAGGAGCTGTCAGAATTGAGCTTAATGTCAGGGGTGGGCGGGTCCCAGCAGCAATCAAACACCAGCCAATGATTGGGCTGCTTAAGAAGAGGGGCGTGGCCACATATACGTAGCCGCCCGACAAGATCCCATTGGCTGGTGTTTGATAGCTGCTGGGTCCCGCCCACCCCGGCTGGGTCCCGCCCACCCTCGACATCAAGCTCAAATCTCTCAGTTATGTGTCAGTTTCACACACTCAGCGGCTCTGGCAAGCATCAAGCGCCACGCTGAGTGTGGAGAAGGGAGGAGGACGGCGGTCAGTGTTAATGCACTGCATGTCTGGGGCATCGGGAGTTATAGAGAGTGGGCTGGTGGCAGCCTAGGCGCCAGGGTGCGATTTCTGGTCACCATGGGTTTGTTGAGCCCTGGCTTGGGGTGTCTACTTTCCAAAATGGGGTCATTTGGGGGGGGGTTTGTGCCATCTTAGCATTTTATGGCCTTCAAAACTGTGACAGGTAGTGACTCCGGAGAATTACACCCAAAAATAAATTCTGCTGCTTCTCCTGAGTACAGACTCAGGAGAAGCAGCAGAATTGATTTTTATGTGTAATTCCACATATGCGCATGGCAAGTGTGAGCAATATATCATTTAGTGACAACTTTGTGCAAAAAAAAAAAATAATAATATTTTTTTAACTCACCGTAAAATCCTTTTCTCTGTAGTTCACCGACTGACACAGCTCCCCTCTTAGACCATTGGGTTGTTACGCCACCTTCAGGAGCGGACTAGGCATAACATGTTAACATGTAATGATAAAAATTAGAACTTTCTAGTTCCGCCCAAGGGGCGGTCCCTTAGGTAACAACCCCACAGCCTGCCTTGCAGCTTCAGTACGTCAACAAGCAGTATAACATGAAGACAAATAGGAGAGGCGAGTGCTGTGTCAGTCGGTGAACTACAGAGAAAAGGATTTCACGGCGAGTACAAAAAATCCTATTTTCTCTTACATTCACCAACTGACACAGCTCCTCTCTTAGACCATTGGGACGTCCCCAAGCAGTGCCAAAACGAGGGATGGGAAAACAGCATAAAACTTCACCCACAATGGCATGTGGGAACTAGTATAAAAACTTTACACAAAAAAAAAAACAGCAGTGTGCTGGAATAACCAAAACTTTTTTACCCACAAAAAAACAGGGTGCTCCGCAACTGAGAGGCACTACCTTCAAACAGCACCAGAACTGCGGTAACTAATGCAACAGTGCATTACTTAAAGGTACTGCGCTTTTACCAAGAAAACAGGAAAAAATGTAAGTGCAATTGCAATTACACAGCCGCCTGCAAAACTTTGCTGCCAAAACAGGCATCAGACGATGCACTGACATCTACCTTGTAGAACTTGTGAAGAAAAATGTGAACAGACAACCAAGTCGCCGCTTTACACACTTGAGCGACAGACGCTTGATGTCGGAAGGCCCAAGATGTTCCAATTGCCCTTGTGGAGTGGGCCCGTGGCTGGAAAGGGGGGCACCCGCCCCTTCAAGGCATGGGCCTGTACTACAATCTGTCTGATCCACCTGGAAATGGTGGCCGACGAGACCGCCATGCCTTCTTTCGGACCAGCCACCGAAACAAACATGGAGTCTGACTTCCGAAAAGGAGCCGTAGCAGACAAATACACCCTCAGAGCCTGAACCACGTCCAGGGCATAAAGGACCACCTCCTTAGGATGTGTCAGCTTAGGACACAGAGATGGTAACACAATGTCTTCATTAATGTGGAACACCGAAACCACCTTCGGCAGAAAAGAGGGGTTGCAGACACAACACCACCTTATCCTTGTAGATAACCAGACAGGGCGACTTGCAAGACAGGGCTGCCAGTTCCGAAACCCTCCTGGCCGATGTGATAGCCACTAGAAAAACAAGAAAGAAAAGCAGAAACTTCTGCACTCTGGTGTCAAGGTCCTCAATGTGTGGGTCTAGCCAGCTTCACATGGTAGTGTCTATCGTCTTGCAGCCCTCCTCAGAATAATGGGTATTCAGAAACTAAAAGAAGCAAAAAGAAAAAGGGGGGGCGCACCGACATAGTGCATTACCACTGATAGAGCTTTATTCGAATAAAAGTATTGTAAAGTATTGTGAGTATTCATTTTGCTATGTGTTTTATTTAAATAAAGCTCTATCAGTGGTAATGCACTAGGTCTGTGCACCCTCGTTTTTCTTTTTTTTTAGCCACTGAAGCGCTGTTAACACCAGGTTCAGATCCCACGGGGGTAACAGTGGACGCACCGGAGGAACTACACGTTGGACCTCTTGAATCGCTGAAAAAAAAAAAACAGCCAAAGCTGATATTTGTCCCTTAATGGTGCTTAAAGCCAATTTCTGGTCTACTCCTTGCTGTAGAAACAGCAGAATCCTGGACATAGAATGGCGTCCACGCTCCTTTTCCTTCTCCTCACACATGGAGATGTAGGCCTTCCAGATACGATGATATATCTTCTGGGAAGATGATTTCCGTGCTTTCAGCATACTTGGGATCACTGAGTCCGAAAGACCCCGGTTCCTCAACACCTGGCTCTCAATAGCCATGCTGTTAAAACCAGCGATGGTAAAGCAGGATGGAAAATCGGACCTTGCGACAGAAGGTCCTCTCGTAACGGCAGTCGCCAAAGGGCGCACTAGGTCTGCGTACCAGGGAGGCTAAGGCCAATCTGGGGCAATCAGTATTACTGGAATCCCCTCGGCCTCCACTCTGCGTAGCAGATGTGGTAACAGTTTCAGCGGAGGAGAGGCATAGATCAGCTGGTACTGATCCCACAGAGCCACCAGCACATCTGCCCAAGGATCTCTTGTCCTGGGCACGAATCTTGGCACCTTCCGATTGAGATGGCAGGCCAGATGATCCACGTCTGGTGTGCCCCATCGCAGGCACAGTAGCCTGAACACCTCCGGATGCAACGCCCATTCTCCTGGGTCCAGCATCTGGTGACTTAGATAGTCCGCCTGCTAGTTCTCCATTCCCGGGATGTAAATGGCCGACAAGGCCAGTACTGAAGGATGTGAGCGACCTCCCGTGTCGGGCGGCCAAGCTTCTTGTTCCTCCTTGGTGCTTGACGTATGCCACCGCCGTGGCTTTGTCTGACTGGATCCTGATCGGACGCCCTTGAGTCTTATCAAGTCTTATCAACCATGTGGAGAGGCATAGCCTGATTGCTCTCACCTTGAGCAGATTGATCAGCAACTTGGATTCCTCCACCAACCAGAGGCCCTGGGTCGACTGAACTCCCATTACTCCACCCCAGCCAGTTAGGGGACTACAAACAGGTTTGCGTATGCGTTCGCTTCTGCATGCGAGCACATGGGGACAAGGGGCACTTTAAAAAAAAAAAATGTATTGTTCATTTTACTTTATTTTAGTTTGACACTTTTTTCCCCAAAAATATTTTTTTTGATCACTTTTATTCCTATTACAAGGAATGTAAACATCCCTTGTAATAGGAATATGGCATGACAGGTCCTCTTTACAGTGAGATATAGGGTCAATAAGACCCCACATCTCACCTCTAGACTGGGAAGCCTGAATAAAAATAAAAAATAAAAATAAAAACACATTCTGGCTTCGATCGTATTGGCGAGTCGGTAGAAGCACCGGATAGCAGTGGGATGGAAGGACGTCCCCTCTCGCCTCCCATAAGAACGATCAAGCAGCAGAACAGCCGCTACGATCGTTCTTATGGTGTAGGGAATCGCCGGCTGAAAAAGCTGATATCTGAATGATGCTTCTAGCTACAGGCATCATTCAGATATCCCCGCACAAAGTCAAGGATGTCAAATGCATTTTTTTTTTAACACAAAGTTGTCTATTTATGCAATATTTCTAACACATAGCATGTACATACCAAAAATAACACCCCAAAATAGATTCTCCTAATGCTCCTGAGTACAGCGATGCCACATGTGTGAGACTTCCGCAGCCTGGCCACATACAGAGGCCGAGTACAGCTGAGCATGGCGGAGTATGGCCGGGTATGGCTGAGCATGGCCGAGCATAGCTGGGTATCAGAGTATTGCAGGGTATCACTGAGTATGGCTGAGCATGGCTGGGTATTGCAGAGTATCACCGAGTATGGCTGGGTATGGCAGTTTATGGCAGAGTATTGGCAGGGTATTGCAGGCTATTGGAGAGTATTGGCAGGGCATTGCTGGGTATTGCAGAGTATTGGCAGGGCATTGCTGGGTATTGCAGAGTATTGGCAGGGCATTGCTGGGTATTGCAGAGTATTGGCAGGGCATTGCAGTGTATTGGCAGGGTATTGCAGAGTATTGGCAGGGTATTGCAGAGTATTGGCAGGGCATTGCAGAGTAGTGGCAGGGCATTGCAGAGTAGTGGCAGGGCATTGCAGAGTATTGGCAGGGCATTGCTGGGTATTGCAGAGTATTGTCAGGGAATTGCAGGGTTAACTGTCGGTGAGCAGCGCTGTGGGCACTACAGATCCAGCTCATAACATGACGCCGGTTTATTTACAAGTGTTCGCTCCGTCATTTGACGGAGCGATCAGGTGGTAAACGGCCGCGATGAGCACAGGACCCGGCGGTCACGGATGCTCTCGAGTGCGCACGCGCGTGAGTTAAGCAACCGCCCTGTAGCCGTCATTCGGCTATGGGCCGGTTGTTAAGTGGTTAATCTTGCGCAAAAAGCAAAGCTCTGCAGAAAAAAAAAAACATGGACCTATGGGCCCGCAAGGTTCCTAGGTCCCTCTCCTTCACTAGGCAGAAAAAAAACTGAAGCTGCAAGGCAGGCTGTGGGGTTGTTACCTAAGGGACTGCCCCTTGGGTAGAACTAGAAAGTTCTAGCTTTTATTATTACCTGTTAACATGTTATGCCTAGTCCTCTCCTGAAAGTGGCGTAACAAACCAATGGTCTAAGAGAGCAGCTGTGTCAGTCGGTGAACTACAGAGAAAACTTTTTTTTTTATTATTATTGAATCACTTGGGACAAAAAAAAATATATATATTCAATGGGCTCAACATGCCTCTTAGTAATTTCCTTAGGGTGTCTACTTTCCAAAATGGTTTCATTTGGGGTTTTTTTGTACTGACCTGACATTTTAGCACCTCAAGAAATTAGATAGGCAGTCATAAACTAAATGCTGTGTAATTTCAGACGCTATAACTTTTGCGCAAACCAATAAATATACGCTTATTTACTTTTTTTTTTACCAAAGACATGTGGCTGAATACATTTTGACCTAAATATATAACTAAAATTTCATTTATTGGATTTCTCATAACAAAAACTAGAAAATATATATTTTTTTAAATTTTTGGTCTTTTTCGTTTTATAGCGCAAAAAAAAAAAAAAAAAAAAAAAAATCGCATATGCAATCAAATATCTTTAACCACTTAGCAACCGGTCCATAGCTGAATGACGGCTACAGTGCGGTTGCTTAACCCTGGGAGGGCGTACAGTGACATCCTCCCAGAATCCCACTCTGGCGCATACCCGAGAACTTCCGTGACCGCCGGGTCCTGCATCACGGATCATGGTAAACACCCGCAGTGTTGCATGACTGAGTAACTGTCATTCAAAATGTGAGAGCACCGAAAGCTGAAAAATCGGTCTTGTTATTAAGGGGGTTTAAGTGCCCAGTGGTCAGGTGGTTAAAAGTAAGCTCTATTTGTGGGAAAAAAAGGGGCGCAAATTTTGTTTGGGTACAACACTGCATGACCGCGCAATTACCAGTTAAAGCAGCGCAGTGCCAAATTGTAAAAAGTCCTTTGGTCTTTGACTAGCCAAATGGTCCGGGGCTTAATTGGTTAAGCAGGACCCTACTACAGGAGGTTAAGTCTATAGCAGGAGCAGAATACGCACGTTGGTTTGCTACGATCATTTCTGCTATGAAGAATACATATAGAACTGTAAACCTATTGCATTAGGTATATGAATCAGATCATTTCTGATATTACATCTTCAGGAAATATTCCTATGAACCAAAGTTCTTACTAAAAAAGGCGATTTTATAACCTTCTTTCAGTGTCAAACAACCCTACTGTGTTACAAGCACAGGGAATGCCTCAGGCACTGTGGGCCGCACAGTGGTGTAGTGGTTAGCACTCTCACCTAGCAGTAAAAAGGGTTGCTGGTTTGAATCCCAACCACGACACTACCTGCCTGGAGTTTGCATGTTCTCCCTGTGCCTGCATGGGTTTCCTCCGGGTACTCCAAAGACATGCAGGTAGGTTAATTGGCTTCTGTCCCAAATTGGCCCTAGTATATGAATGGGGACCTTGGATTGTGGGCTCCTTGAGGGTAGGGACTGATGTGAGTGTGCAATGTACAGGGATAGGGACAATTGTAGACAGGTTGAACTGGATGGACTGGTGTCTTTATTCAACCTTACTAACTATGTAACTATGACTGAATTTTCTGCAGCCAAAATTCCTGGTCCCTACCATGTTCATGGGAAAATAGGGTCAGAAATAAAAGTGATACATGTATAATTAATATCACAAATATAAAGACCATAGACAATGTTGTGTATTTCTGAAGTGCAGCTAGATGGACCGTCACAGAAATTACACAACATGAATTTCAGAGTCGTGAATTTCAAAAGTGCAACAAGGTATGGCTATATAATAAATATAAAAATAGGAAAGATGCAAACAGTCTTCACTGTTGCGTATTGCGTATTGTGATGTGCAGCCAAACGTAAAAAAAACAGAAAAGACACAGAAACTTCTAGTGTTGTGTATTTCTGAAGTGTGACAAGAAAAGCAATATAAGGACAGAAGGACATGAACTACTGTGTATTGCTGATGCTCAGCAAGGTACCGCTGTCTAATTTGAGATCAGAAAAGGTACCTTCTCAACATCGCGCCTTTCTGATTAGTAACACGGTGCGGTCATAACAGAAAAGACACAAACTTCAATACTGTGCGTTACTGACTAGCAACTGGGTACAGTCCTAAGACCGACAGAAAGTCGCTAACAACTTTAAATGCGCTGCATTTTTGATTAGCAACAGCATACAGTCCTATAACAGAAAAGTCACTAGCAACTTTTAATGCTGTGCAGTTCTGAATAGCAATAGGTTGTCTTATGATCGACAGAAATGTCGCTAACAAGCTTTAAATGCCGTGCATTTGTGATTAGCAACAGTGTATAGCCATAACCAGAGATGGCACTAACTACTGCAATCCTGTGCGTATCTGGTTAGCAACAGGGTACAGTGTTATGATCAACAAAAATGTCGCTAACCTTAATGCTATGCATTTTCTGATTAGCAACGCAGTACAGTATCACTTACTGTTCTCTATTTCTGATGGGTTGAGACAACCAGAAAAGACACAAATAACTTCCACATTGTGTGTGTGATGTACAACCAGACAAAGCATGAAGCCAGAGTCATGGTATAGTCAACTGCCCAGCAAAGGGCAAAATCTACCACAGGCATAGCCTGGACTCTATATACTAAACCTTCAACCACCAGAGGGGAAGCAGGGTAGTTCCAAATAATGTAAGTCTAAGGTGTGTGCATACCCCACAGTAGTAATAGTTGTTGGTCTACCACTGTCAATGTATGAGCAGGTGTAGTTAGCCACACAGTTGAAAGAGTCTCAGCCTCCCAAGCATCTAAGGTCTTAACGAGCTAAGACCTAGAGATCAATTAAGCCAGCCTCCAGAAGAGGTGGTTACAATCTTAGCCTGCAGACAGACATCTGTAGGGCTTAAACAGCAATCATTAGATACAGGTTAGAGCCTGTTCACACAGGGGCAACACGACTTCCAACGCAACTTTTGGAGGCAACATGGACACGACTTGTCAACACGACTTGGGGCGACTTATAACAAGACTTTAAGTCGCCCCAGGCAAGGCGACTTTGGCCGTGGCCAATCAGAGAATGAGCTCTCAAGGGGGAACTCCACAGCAATTTTTTTTTAAAGCGGGAGTCCGCCGGGACTCCTCGTTTTTTTTTTTTTTTTTAAAGCCAGCAGCTACAAATACTGCAGCTGCTGACTTTTAAAATAGTGACACTTACCTGTCCAGCGCGCCCGCGATGTCAGCACCCGAAGCCGATCTCTAGATCGTCTCTCGGGTGCTGCCGCCGCCATCTTGGGTATGGGAATCAGGAAATGGAGCCTTTCGGCTTCATTTCCCGGTTCCCTACTGCGCATGCGCTAATCGCGCTGCGCAATAAGGACGGTCCCCGCTGCCTCTGGGATCTGTGTGTTTCCCAGCAGGCAGCGGGGCACTTGCGGAAAGGGGCGGGCACTTGCGGAAAGGGGCGTAATCTACGCCCCTTTCCGCAGAGAGCTATCCCGGAAGTGGGTGCAGATACCTGTACTGTATAGGTATGTGCACCCCCCTCCCCCCTGAAAGGTGCCAATTGTGGCGCCGGAGGGGGGGGGGGGGTTCCGATGAGCGGAAGGTCCACTTTAGGGTGGACCTCCGCTTTAAAACAAACGGCGTGGGTTCCCCCTCCGGGAGCATACCAGGCCCTTAGGTCTGGTATGGATTTTAAGGGGACCCCCCTACGCTGAAAAAACGTGGGGGTCCCCCCCAAGGTCCATGCCAGACCCTTATCCGAGGACGAAGCCTGGCCAGTCAGGAAGGGGGTGGGGACGAGCGAGCGCGCCCCCCCACCCCAAAGCACCTTGCCCCTGTGTTTATGAGGACAAGGGCCTCTTCCCGACAACCCTGGCCTTTGGTTGCTTTAATAAGGGGGCCCCCTGATCCCGGCCCCCCACCCTATGTGAATGCGTACCCCTACCCATTCACCTGGGGAAAAAGTGTAAAAAAAAAAACACAACACAAGTTTTAAAAGTAATTTATTAATTTGCTCCGGGGGCATCGGGGGTCTTCTTCCGACTTCTACAGGTGTCTGGCATCTTCTCCTGGGCTCCTCCACTGTCTTCTTGGAGCTCTTTTACTAGCGGAGGAGCCCGGTCTCCTCCGTCCTCCGTCCTTCTTCCCTCTTCTCTCTTCCCCGTTCTTCCGATGTTGACACGGCTCTGTCTTCCACTGTACTGGTCGGGTATACTCCCAGAAGGGGAACCCACGCCGGATTTTTTTAATAAATTTGGCGTCGAGTTCCCTCTCGAGAGCTGGTTATTCTGTGAGAGGCGACATTGTCGCCACAATACAGACAGAGATCCGACTTGGAGGCGACTTCCATTGAAATCAATGGGTACAAGTTGCCTACAAGTCGGATAGAAGTAGTACAGGAACCTCTTCAGAAGTCGGAGCGACTTCAGTAGTGTGCATTAAGACGGCTCTCATTCACTTACATTGATTTTTACATGTAGCGCGACTTGAGACGACTAGAAGTCAGATCATGAGTTGCACCAGTGTGAACGGGCTCTTAGTATATGTAGCTCTTGCATAGAGGTTTGCACCAGAACCCATCAATTAAGGGTTGCAGGATAATAATTTATGCTTCTAATTCATTCAAGGGGTGGGCTGTAGCCCAAACCAAAAGAGGTCCTGATTAACTCTTACACACCTACAGATATAACTGCAGTGTAAGGAGGAATTAATAGGTTGGAGCTTGATAAGGTGTTACACAAGCATGTGGGTACAGAGGTGCGGAAAGACTGAATAGTGGCCGCGGGCACATGGAGTTGGCGCGGACACATGGAACACGGCTGAGCTCATCCTTACTCAGGAGAAGCAGCAGAATTTTTATTATGGTGTAAATCCACATATACCCATGGCATGTGTGAGTAATATATAATTTAAGTGACAACTTTGTGTAAAAATCCATTTTTTATTTTTTTTAGTGTTAGGTACCACAGATACCAGGGTGCCTTGACGGGGCTCTGTGGCTTACGCATGCATTTGCAAATGCATGCAGACTAAACCCCTGCTTTTAACATATACTTTTAGCCCTTGTACACACTGTTGGACATTCCGATGGACAATGTCCGATAGGACCGTGTTGTCGGATAATCCGACAGTGCGTGGGCTCCATCGGACTGTTTCCGTCGGAGTATCCGACGAACCAAGTTTTCCAGCCGGGCTATAAAATTTTCAGACAACATGATCCGATCGGACTTTGTCGGATCATGTGTAGAGAATTCCAATCGGACAAAGTGCCACACATGCTCAGATCAAATTCCTAGACCAAAGCTATTGGCTACTAGCCTGAACGTAGTCCCGTCCTAACGAAATAATGTCATCACGTTAAGTACGATCGGATTTTCTGACAACTTTGTCCGACTGTGTGTATGCGACAGTTTTGGACAAAATCCGTCGGATAAAATCCAACGGATTTGGTTGTCGGAATGTCCGACCGCGTGTACAAGGGCTTAGACAGGTTTACTTGTTTGTCTGCGGGCTGGTCGGTAAGTTAAGCTTGTTTTTTTCCTTGTCCTTGTTTATAGGCCCTTTGTGCGATAGAGTCCTAAAATATGAGGTGTAGTCTAAAGCCTCGTACACACGATTGGATTTTCCACAGACAAAACCTCTGACTTTTGTCTGAAGGAGCGTGCCTAGATTTTGTCTTGCATTCAAACGGCAAGGAACTGTCGACCAACAAACAGGAACGTAGCGCCACCCTTTGGGCTCCTTCTGCTAATTTCATGTTAGTAGAATTTCGTGAGTGTTGATTCACACTTTTTTTCATTTTGCCCTTTTCATTTAGAGCTTTTCAGTTAGTTTCTGAATAGCCGTTTGTCAACCAGACATGTTGTAGAATGAGGAGATAATGAGTTATTTATTATTGGCATTGGAGTTATTGCTTTGACCCAAGTTCAGTCCAGGATCAGGAGGAGGAGGAGGAGTTATTGGAACAAAAATTGGTTGCTTTATTAATTGTGACAAATTATGTCATTTGTCTTTGCTGCGGGAGCTCCAGGAGAATAATCCAGATGTTTTTCGGAATTATCTCTGGATGATGGACCCCTGCTTTCACCAATTCTTGGCATTGGTGACCCCCTATATTAAAGAAGCAGGACACATGCATGAGGCTTTTATTTTATTTTTTGGTTAAATAATAATTATTTGATTTGTTATATTTTCTATTTTTAATATTCTATATTTTTTTTTTGGATGCATAGAATGCACTTTTTGGTTAAGTTTGGCAGATATTATGTCTAATTTTGTTTTCTTTTTTTAATGCACAATAAAAAAATAGTTGAGAATAATACTTGGCTATGTCTTTTACTTCAAATGACAGTTTGGGAGTAGGCAGTTACATTTGAAAAAAAATACAATGTAAAATTGACAAGGGACACCAAGATAGTTGTATCTTTGATCTTAAAAGCTACAGGATAATGGTGTTGTGGTAACTTGGCCAAAAAAAAACAAACACAACATAATATTATTCTCCATCAGTATCACCAGCAAAGCAGCTTCATTATTATCCCATTAAAGAAGAAGAGAATTGTGTGCTGCACTTCCAGATTTCATAATTTGCTGCATCACGAATGTTAATTTTCCATTATGAACACTAGTTTACAAGACCGACTGCTTCTGGCTCGTCCTCGCTTTCCGAGCATGCGGGTTTGTACTTTTGTCTGATGGACTTGTGTACACACGCTCGGAACATCCGACACCAGACATTTGTCTGCGGAAAATTTTAAAACCTGCCATCTGACATTTGTCTGCGGAAAATCCGACAATTGTCCAATGGAGCGTAAAAAAGGTCGGATTTTCCGCCAACAGCCCGTCATCACACATTTCCGGTCGAAAAATCTGATCGTATGTACGAGGCTTAAGGGTCCTTCCAGACGGGACGGACTCCGTCTGTGATCTGCTTGGTCAGCAGGGAATATGTCCGCTTATCCCCGCTTAGCAGGCAGATGACAGGGCCATGTCTGCTCTACTTGTGCAGAGAGGACATAGACACAGCCCGCTATCCTCTATGGGCGGGCAGATGTAAACGGACCAGCTATCCGTTTACACCTGATTGACATCTGATCCACTGGATGGAAGGGGAACAGATCTCCATCCGTCTGTTTTTAGCAGGTCAGATATGCACATGTCCATTTACACCTACCACTCCATAGAGGAGAATTTAGAGACTGATGGGGTCCGCCTGAGAAAATGGACCCAATTGAAACATTCTTATGAAAGGGGCCGTAGGCATGGTATACTTATTCCTCTCAGCTGTCCCGGATGTGCTGGGACTGTCCCAGGATTTCAAGTAAATCCCAGTGTTCCACAAATCTGGGCTGAATCCAGCAGCGGAACCCAGTGCTGGAACAGGTTTGGGCACTTAACTCCACTAATCCCCCTGGCAGGTGGGCGCTGTGATGTGCTGCAGCTGGCAAGAGACCCAGCAGCACAGTCCCCCCACCTCCCCCGCTCGCTCTACATCCTTTCCGAAAAGAGGAGGAGGTAGGCTAGGTCAGCTCCACCTCCTCCCCATGTCCCCCTGTGCCAGCCCACAACTCCCTGCGTGCAGCCAATGCTTTGCCTGTGAAGGGGGTCACGTGGGCGGGAGATTTAAAGCAGTGCACATGAAGTCACTGCCTGAGATGCTGGAGACCAGCCAGCCTCGAGTGCGTGAACCCTCACCTCTATCACTCTTCTTTCCCTCTAGTCCTTCCTTCTATGTGCTATTGTGATGCTTCCTTCCTGCCTTCCATGTGCCACAGCGATCCTTCCTTCCATGTGACATAGTGATCCTCCCTTCCATATGCCGTAGTGATCCTTCCTTTCTGCCTTCCATGCGACAGTGATCCTTCCTTTCTGCCTTCCATGTGCCATAGTGATCCTTACTTTCTGCCTTCCATCTACCATAGTGATCCTTCCTGCCTTCTATGTGCCATAGTGATCCTTCCTGCATTTGGCATGGTATGATTTGAAAAAGTAATGCTTTGCAGAGCGCCCCCATTCACTTGAATGGGTTGTGGTCAGAGGGCAATATTGATCGCCACTGCATAAGAGGATAGAACTCCTGCCTCAGCCATGAAGGAAAGCATTGCATCTGCAGGATATTTAGACGCCGGCTGCTGCCTTTGCAGCTTAAGGGGAGCACTTGGTGAGGTGGTAAAACCCTGTGGTTGAGCCATGGTTTTATCACCCCTACAACCACTAGTGTGAATGGAGCCCTAAGCGTTATGTTGCAAGTTTCTGACAGATCATCAGAGGCATTATCTTATAATCTGCAAAGGTAGAACATAACCATCAGATTCTGTCTGCCTCTCTGCTCATCCGGGAGACTTGATCGATGATGTGACAAGCGGATTTGGGTGTGTTGCAGGACGGTGGCATTTGGTGTTTTGCAGGACGGTGGCCTGCCCTGAAACATACCCAAATCCGCCTGTCACGTCATCGGTCAAATCTCTCCCACTCGAGCAGAGAGGCAGGCAGAATCTGACGATTTTATTCTCCCTTTGCAGATCGTAGGATAATGCCTCCAACAATCTGTGCATGTGCAGTGTTTACGTCATGCCAGCAGATCAACATATCAGCTGGAGTGACATTGCGTCCTGCGCATGCGCAGATGGTTCGAAGCATTATGTGACGGGGATGCACAATTTGATAGAACACCGGGATTGGGAGTCCAGCTTGTGGCACAGCAATCAAAGCACAATTTATAGGTACAAGGTAGCCTGGTTTATGGATAATGATGACCCTTAAGCCCCTCCCACTATCATGTTTGGCCACACCTACTTTTTGGTTGGTCACTCCCAGAAATCTCCCTCACTGTCACATTGAAAAATTGAAAGATATACTAACTCTGCTTGTCTCATGAGGATGACCCTTCATGTGATCGCACATAACCACAGGTCTGGTCTCCACGCTACAGCCTCTTCTAACGAAGGGGTCATTGGTTACTGGTTGAACCGCCTGGTATATGATCACGACCAGACCTTTTCCAATCGGAGACCAGGGGATTGTTTGGTGCATTTAATTTGTATTCATGGAAACATTCATTGTACCTGGGGTCGGTGTTTTTCGTCAGATTAAGTGACCCCCGAAACCTGAAGACAAGGGGTGGCATGTACTGGAAACTATCCTCTGTGGTTTACTCTAAAGACACTAGAACCCTGGGCCAGAGGCGTATCTAGTGAAAATATGGCAAGCACTGAAACTGCGCCCCTGTCAAAACATAAATGCGGCCTTACCAGCACCCATAAAGGCATCCTTACCAGCACCCATAAATGCGGTAATATCAGCACCCATAAATGCGGCCTTACCAGCACCCATAAATGCAGTAACATCAGCACCCATAAATGCAGTAAATTCAGCACCCATAAATGTGGCCTTACCACCACCCATAAATGTGGCCTTACCACCACCCATAAATGTGGCCTTACCAGCACCCATAAATGCAATAATATCAGAACCCATAAATGCAGTAATATCAGCACCCATAAATGCGGTAACATCAGCACCCATAACTGCAGTAATATAAGCCAGGGCTCGACAAAACCCGGTCGCCAGGTCGCATTGGCGACTAGAAATAGCGACCTCACGCCTGGGGCAGCACAGCTGGGGGTATCCTGTGTCTGTGGACCCCCCCAGCGTGATCGCGTCGGGCCGTTCCGCCGGCGGCCGAAAATTTAGGCCGCGGCTTTGAGGCCTTCTGCGGTCCTATGATTCCTTATGGAATCTGGCGCCCTCTTGTGGTCGCCGTTGGTATGACAAACCAGCAATGTTAATGAAGATTCCTCTGCCTGTATTATATTACCTGCCTCTTCTTCCCTTTATTTAGAACCCCCTAAACATTATATATATTTTTTATTCTAACACCCTAGAGAATAAAATGGTGGTTGTTGCAATACTGTCTGTCACACCGTATTTGTGCAGCGGACTTACAAGTGCACTTTTGTTGGGAAAAATAATTTAGTTAATAAAAAAATAAGACAACAGTAAAGTTAGCCCAATTATTTTTTATATTGTGAAAGATAATGTTACGCCGAGTAAATTGATACCCAACATGTCACGCTTCAAAATTGCACCCGCTCATGGAA
Source organism: Lithobates pipiens (assembly GCF_037356315.1). Classification (NCBI taxonomy): domain Eukaryota; kingdom Metazoa; phylum Chordata; class Amphibia; order Anura; family Ranidae; genus Lithobates; species Lithobates pipiens. Next base: position 634,345,206 of record NW_027507748.1, on the reverse strand, counting down.
TGGCGACAAACTTTTACCCTTTAAAATCTGCATAGGCGACGTTTAAAAAAATTCTACAGGTTGCATGCTTTGAGTTACAGAGGAGGTCTGGGGTAGAATTATTGCTCTCGCTCTACCGATCACGGCGCTACCTCCTATGTGTGGTTCGAACACCGATTTTATATGCGGGCAGGACAGGGCGCGTTTAAAAATTATTATTTTTTCTGCTTTATTTTAACTTTTTTTTTTTTCCACTGTTCTTTTAAAAAAAATGTTGTGTCACTTTTATTCTTATTACAAGGAATGTAAAAATCCCTTGTAATAGAAAAAGCATGACAGGTCCTCTTAAATATGAGATCTGGGGTCAGAGAGACCTCACATCTCATATTTACACTAAAATGCAATTGAAAAAAAAATTGTCATTTGAAAAAAATAAATAAAATGTCCCTCTAAGAGCTATGGGCAATGACTTGGAGACGGGGGGGGGGGGGGGGGGCGGCGACGGCGCTGCTATCTTCCCCTCACTTGTCTCCATGTCAGGCCAGGGACAGGTCCGGATCGTCGTCACGGACCTGGCTCCTAACTTTTTAAGCTGGCTCCTAGATTCCAAGCAAATTTGTCAACCCCTGATATAAGCACTCATAAATGCGGCCTTAGCAGCACCCATAAATGCAGTAACATCAACACCCATAAAAGCGGTAGCATCAGCACCCATAAATGTGGCCTTTCCAGCACCCATAAATGCGGCCTTACCAGCATCCATAAAATGCGGTAACATCAGCACCCATAAAATGCGGTAACATCAGCACCCATAAGTGCGGTAACATCAGCACCCATAAGTGTGGTAACATTAGCACCCATAAAATGCGGTAACATCAGCACCCATAAAATGCGGTAACATCAGCACCCATAAAATGCGGTAACATCAGCACCCACGACTGCAGTAATATAAGCAGTCATAAATGCGGCCTTACCAGCACCCATAAATGCAATAATATCAGCACCCATAAATGCAGTAATATCAGCACCCTTGCCAGCACCCATAAATGCGGCCATATCAGCACCCATAATTGCGGTAACATAAGCACCCATAAGTGCGGTAACATCAGCACCCATAAGTGCGGTAACATCAGCACCCATAAAATGCGGTAACATCAGCACCCACTACTGCAGTAATATAAGCAGTCATAAATGCGGCCTTACCAGCACCCATAAATGCAATAATATCAGCACCCATAAATGCAGTAATATCAGCACCCATAAATGCGGAAACATTATCAGTAGGGATGCACCGAAATTTCGGCTGCTGAAACATATCGGCCGAAAATGACCCTTTCGGCAAAAAGCCGAAAGAGAATTTCCGCCGATACTGGTGCCGAAAATGGGGCGGGGCCAAGCCCCGCCCCCGGTGCCGCCTAACACGGAGGTGTCATTCTGTCTTTAGCTCTCCTCCTCACCCATGCTGCAGTCAGCCTATGGGGTCTCGCTCTAAAGTCCCCCTCTCCACAGCGGTGGCTGCATATGTCTCCTCAGCCGATGTGTAAATTGGCTGTGCAGGAGCTGGGCACGATGTTTACTGTGAAAGTGAAAGCAAAGGAGAGATGTCTAGCAGTGTGTGCTGTGCTCTCTATGTGTGTGTGTGTGTGTGTGTGTGTGTGTGTGTGTGTGTGTGTGTGTGTGTGTGTGTGTGTGTGATATGTGTGCATGTTTATATGTATGTGTGTTAAGTGTGTATGTTTATATATGTGTGTGTGTGCACGCGTTTTTATATGTGTATGTTTATACGCACTGGTGAGGCACAGGCAGGCTACATGGCGGGCACTGGTAGGCTGCTGGGCACAGTGAGGCTGCATTGATCTCCTGTAGCATGTCCGCAGTCTCTGACCAGCTCCTGTACCATGCCTGCAGTCTCTGACCAGCTCCTGTACCATGCCTGCAGTCTCTGACCAGCTCCTGTACCATGCCTGCAGTCTCTGACCAGCTCCTGTACCATGCCTGCAGTCTCTGACCAGCTCCTGTACCATGCCTGCAGTCTCTGACCAGCTCCTGTAGCATGCCTGCAGTCTCTGATCAGCTCCTGTAGCATGCCTGCAGTCTCTGGCCATCTCCTGTAGCATGCCTGCAGTCTCTGGCCATCTCCTGTAGCATGCCTGCAGTCTCTGGCCATCTCCTGTAGCATGCCTGCAGTCTCTGGCCATCTCCTGTAGCATGCCTGCAGTCTCTGGCCATCTCCTGTAGCATGTCCCCAGTCTCTGACCATCTCCTGTAGCATGCCTGCAGTCTCTGACCATCTCCTGTAGCATGCCTGCAGTCTCTGGCCAACTCCTGTAGCATGCCTGCAGTCTCTGGCCATCTCCTGTAGCATGTCCCCAGTCTCTGACCATCTCCTGTAGCATGTCCCCAGTCTCTGACCATCTCCTGTATAAAAATATTTTTTTTAAATAGTCAATTTCGGTATCGGTGCTGTTTCGGTATCGGTTTAGGTTTTCGGGATCAAGGAAGATAAATTTTCGGTATCGGTTTTGGCACCAAAAAACCCATTCGGTGCATCCCTATCAGCACCCATAACTGCAGTAATATAAGCACTCATAAATGCGGCCTTAGCAGCACCCATAAATGCAGTAATAGCACCCATAAAAGCCGTAACATCAGCACCCATAATTGTAGTAACATCAGCACCCATAAATGCGCCCATACCAGCACCCATGAATGCGGTAACATCAGCACCCATAAATGCGGTAACATTAGCACCCGTAAATGAAGTAACATCAGTACCCAGAAGTGCGGTAACATCAACACCCATAAATGCGGTAACATCAGCACCCATAACTGCAGTAATATAAGCACTCATAAATGCGGCCTTACCAGCACCCATAAATGCAGTAACATCAACACCCATAAATGCGGCCTTACCAGCACCCATAAATGCAGTAATATCAGCACCCATAAATGCAGTAATATCAGCACCCATAAATGCGGCCTTACTGGGGGGGGGCCCCTTGGTATACACAAATGAGAGTGATTGGCAGATTATACATTATATCTGCATACATGTACATGCAATAATGCAGTCTGAGACTCTCAGTGACAGTGAAAACTTGAAGCAGTCCAAGCAGGCTCCACCTGACCTGTCACCAAGCCTCAACTGATGCCTGCCATGGTTCAGGACAGGACAGGTCAGGTAGGAGAGCGGTCTGAGTCTCCACGATTGGGGGTGGCGGAGGAATCATGTGGTTAGGGCTGAAACAACTAATCGATTAATCGACAACTAATCGATTATGAAATTAATCCATTACTAATTTCATAATCGATTAATTGGCCAGTAACATAATGGGGTTAAAAAAAACTAAAATTAGCCCTTTATAGTACAAAAAGAGTAAATAGCTACTGTAAATATTACTTTCACAGTTCTACAGTAAAAAAATAAAAAGTAGTGATTATCTAATATTAGTCTTTTTAACCACATTATGTTACTAAATGCCTTAGACGTGGTTCACATCTATGTGTTTATTGGTGCTTTTTGCAGAACTGCACTACAGTTCATTTACATGGTTTCCTATGGGACACGTTCATATCTGTGCTTTTTTTCATCCGCTGCGTATTTTGTAAAGTGTCAGGGACTTTTAAACGCAAAACGGTGCTTCTTTGGTTCAATATACTTCAATGGAAAAGCTGCAGAAAAGCATGTAATGCGTTTTTTGAAGCAATTTGTGTTTTTTAATCTGCCCAAAAAAAATGCAAAAATGCAAACTGCAGTAAAATCACATGCACAGAAATAAAGAACGCACAGCAAAAAGCACTGCAGACACAGATCAAAAGCAAACTGCAGAGGTGTGCACCGAGCCTTATGGATCAATTGTCAGATGAGAATATTCAGACGAAAAATCTTTTGTACATTCATTCGCTGAATGAAAGAATTTTGTTTGAAATTTTCACTTGTTTTTAACATTCTGTTTTTAAAATGAATATAATTTCTGAATGAAAACCACATACACTGTGAAAATTCCTTTGACCAAGCAGTTTTCTATTATTTTCAAATTTTCCCGTCATTTTGATTGAAAATGAATGTCAATCTGACCCACTTTTTTTTTTTTAGGGGTTATTAACCGATTAATCGAAACAATAATCGGCCAACTAATCGATTATGGAAATAATCGTTAGTTGCAGCCCTACATGTGGTGTATGGGCACTTAGCAGGAGGGAGAGATAGCGGCCTCCATGGGGCGGATCATGTGGCGTATGGGCACAGCACTGGACAGAAAGGCAAAGTGGAACATCAGAGACAGTGACGACGTGACTGCATGGTGGTACACAGACAGGTCACACTCTGTGATGATCAGGGACACACAGTGGTGCAGGGGATGTTTCCTTTCCCTCTCTTCATAATGGACACAGTAATGCTGTGCCAGTGCCTCTGACACTGTACAGAGGGAGAGAGGGAGTAGGGACACCAGCGGCCCTGTCTACTTGGCACACAGGCACAATCGCACACAATGATGACTTTAAGGCTACTTTCACACTGGGGAGCTTTACAGGCACTATTTTTAGCTCTATAGCGCCTGCAAAGAGCCTCTCGTCTCACTCCAGTGTGAAAGCCCCGAGGGCATTGACACTGGCGTGGTACGCTACTAGCCACGTCTTTGAGGTGCTGTAGGGGCGGTATATACACCTCTCCTAAAGCGCCCCTGCCCATTGAAATCTATGGGCAGCACTGCTGCTGCGGCACTTTGCAGGCGATTTTAACCCTTTTTCGGCCACTAGCGGGGGATAAAAGCGCCCCACTAGCGGCCAAATAGTGCCGCAAAAATGACGGTAAAGCACCTCTAAAAATAGAGTGTGTTTTAAAACTGGCGGCGCACCGACCCAGTGTGAAAGTAGCCCAAGTCATCATGTGCCAGGCCCAAGCAGAAGCAAGCAGCCAGTCAAATATAATGCTCAATATGGATTCAATAAATTATAATTATGCATGTTCAATGGCCATAAATATAAATAAAGTGATTTGTGCAACAGTGGGTACTACTTGCACAAATCACTTGACGATATCTATGGCTATGCATAATTATAATCGACTGAATCCATATTGAGCACTATATTTGATTGGCTGTTGGTACCCATGCATATGAGGATGAGGATGAGGAGGATGAGGAGATCGTTGTGTAGTACCTACTGCCTGGGGGGTTCCCCTTCATCCATTTTCCCAAGTCGCCTCTCTTCTCCAGCCAGTTCCCCTCCTCACAGACCCGGGTGCCCTGGCCTGAAATGCCAACGGTTCTCGTTCAGGGAGAAGATGATGCTGCGCAGAGGAGGGTAGACCGGTTAGGTGTCGATTCTGTCCCCAGTGCGCCTGCGCAGTACGGGACGGACACTATCCGATGGCCGGACAAATTGTGACAGAACACCGGAAGTTTTTGACAAAATACCGGCGCCGGGGGCTATATTAGTGCGGGAGGCGGCCGCAAGAGGACGAGTCTGATTTATTTATTTTTTTCGTGATGGGGCGGTTTTTTATTTTATTTATTTATTTTTCTATACACGCCTAGGAACACTTGTGCTCGGCTCGTGTTTCCGCACGGAGTGATTATACGTGACACCGGTGTCCTTGCTTTGTTGCCCCCCTAGTCAGGGTCACGCTGTGCAGTAGAAATGTACCGGAGGGCTGTGCTGGTTCTGTACGGCGGTGGTCGGGGACGGACAGAGGGGGCTCTCGCCGCCAGCAGGTACATTGTATTGTATTGTGTGTCCCATGTCCGGCCTCCTGCACTGTACATACGGCACACTGATGGCATCTTCTTCTACCCATTCATGTCCTGAACACATTGATCTTCCGCTGCTCTGTACATAGAAGCCAGGCACAGAGTGAACTGTCTCCTACGACCACCAGTGTGCTGGGGGGGGGGGGGGGGGGTAATAGTGCTGACACCAATGTCGGGGGTGGGGGGTGGGGGGGTGTAACTTGCACCCACAGACACAATGTATGAGCTACTCTGTTCCTACCATGGAATGTCAACAGTCGGAACTGCAATCAGTAGCTAAGCTATACACAGGGCCGGTGTTTTGGCATATAGTGTCCGAGGTGGTAGCCCCACCATCCAAGCGGACAAAGGGCTGGCAAAATTAGAGGGTCGCTCGCCACGCTTCGGGCTCGGCCCCACTGTGATTGGTTCTTTTTATTCCAACTCTATGTCCACTTGGATGGTGGGGCTAGAACCTGGACTCATGGCGCAGGCGCCGTTCATCTTCGGGAATTTTCGGAATCTGTGTGTGCTGTGTACTGCGCATGCGCAGTACACAGCGGACACTATCCGATGGGGGACTCTATATGACAGGACACCGGATTAACATGGGGCTATTGAAGCTGCACATCTAGGCCCCGTACCCTAACCACTTCAGCCCTGGAAGATTTACTACCCCCCCCCAACGGAGACTCTTTACCACGTGATCAGCCGTGTCCAATCGCGGCTGATCACAGTGTAAATAGGAAGAGGCAGTGATCAGCTTTTCCTCACTCGCGTCTGTCAGAAGCGAGTAGAGAAGAGCCGATCGGCTGCTCCTCTGACGGAGGGGTCTGTGCTGATCGATTATCAGCGCAGCCCCCCTGAGGATGCCCACATTGGACCACCAGGGACGCCACCAGGGATGCCCAGCACCAGGTATGCCACCCTAGACCACCAGGGATGCCAATCAGTGCCCACAATGGATGCCAATCAGTGATTGGCATGCATTATTGTTTGGCACTGATTGGCATCCATCAGTACAATACAATGCCGCCTATCCATGCCCATCTGCGCCGCCTATCCATGCTTATCTGCGCCGCCTATCGGTGCCCATCAATGCCACCTCATCAGTGCCGCCCCACCAGTGCCCATCAGTGAAGGAGAAAACATACTTATTTACCTTTTGAAACTGAAACAAAAAAACATATTTTTAAAAATTTTCGGTCTTTTTTCATTTTTTTTTGTTTAGCAAAAAATAAAAAACATAGAGGTGATCAAATACCACCAAAAGAAAGCTCTATTTGTGGTAAAAAAATGATAAAAATGTAATTTGGGTACAGTGTTGTATGACCGTGCAATTGTCATTCAAATTGCGACAGCGCAGAAAGCTCAAAATTGGTCTGGGCAGGAAGGAGTTTAAGTGCCCTGTATTGAGGTGGTTAATCTAAATTATACATACAAGTGAACCGATTGGATGTTTTTGTTTAATAAATGTAAGAAATTTTCTGTATGGCTTAAGGCTACTTTCACACTGGAGCGGGCAGGCGTTGACGGTAAAATGCTGCCAGTTTTATGCGGCGCTATTCAGCTGCTAGTGGGGCACTTATAATCCAGATAGCGGCCGAGGAAAGGGGTTAAATGTGCCTGTGAAGCGCCGGTGCCAAATTGCATTGCAGGTGCTTCGGCAGTGGTGCCCATTCATTTCAATTGGCAGGAGTGGTGGAGGAGCGGTATACACCACTCCAAAGATGCTGCTTGTAGGACTTCTTTTTTTTTTTTTTTTAACGTCCTGCCAGCACATCACCTCAGTGTGAAAGCACTCAGGGTTCCACACAGACTGCAGGGGAGTTGTTTTGCAGGCACTTTACAGATGCTATTTTTAGCCCAAAAGCGCCTGAAAAACGCATCAGTGTGAAAGGTGTCCTATAAAAAATCGTCCTAACATATCGGCTAAAAAAATCGGCATCGTACATCGGCGATTTCTAAATATCGGCATCAGCCAGACAAAAACCCATATCGGTCGACCTCTACTCCTAACTCTGCCCCCCCCCCCCGTACTGTGCCCTCCTAACTCTGCCCCCCCCCCCGTACTGTGCCCTCCTAACTCTGCCCCCCCGTACTACTGTGCCCTCCTAACTCTGCCCCCCCCGTACTACTGTGCCTTCCTAACTCTGCCCCCCCGTACTACTGTGCCCTCCTAACTCCCCCCCCCCCCCGTACTACTGTGCCCTCCTAACTCCCCCCCCCGTACTACTGTGCCCTCCTAACTCCCCCCCGTACTACTGTGCCCTCCTAACTCCCCCCCGTACTACTGTGCCCTCCTAACTCCCCCCCGTACTACTGTGCCCTCCTAACTCCCCCCCGTACTACTGTGCCCTCCTAACTCCCCCCCGTACTACTGTGCCCTCCTAACTCCCCCCCGTACTACTGTGCCCTCCTAACTCCCCCCCGTACTACTGTGCCCTCCTAACTCCCCCCCGTACTACTGTGCCCTCCTAACTCCCCCTCCCCCCCCGTACTACTGTGCCCTCCTAACTCCCCCTCCCCCCCGTACTACTGTGCCCTCCTAACTCCCCCTCCCCCCCGTACTACTGTGCCCTCCTAACTCCCCCCTCCCCCCCCGTACTACTGTGCCCTCCTAACTCCCCCTCCCCCCCGTACTACTGTGCCCTCCTAACTCCCCCTCCCCCCCGTACTACTGTGCCCTCCTAACTCCCCCTCCCCCCGTACTACTGTGCCCTCCTAACTCCCCCTCCCGTACTTTGCCCTCCTAATTCCCCCCCCCCCGCCCCGTACTGTGCCCTCCTAATTCCCCCCCGCCCCGTACTGTGCCCTCCTAACTCCCCCTTCCGTACTTTGCCCTCCTAATTCCCCCCCCGCCCCGTACTGTGCCCTCCTAATTCCCCCCCCGCCCCGTACTGTGCCCTCCTAATTCCCCCCCGCCCCGTACTGTGCCCTCCTAATTCCCCCCCCCCGGTACTGTGCCCTCCTAACTCCCCCCCCCCCGGTACTGTGCCCTCCTAACTCCCCCCCCCGGTACTGTGCCCTCCTAACTCCCCCCCCCCCCCCGGTACTGTGCCCTCCTAACTCCCCCCCCCGGTACTGTGCCCTCCTAACTCCCCCCCCCCGGTACTGTGCCCTCCTAACTCCCCCCCCCCCGGTACTGTGCCCTCCTAACTCCCCCCCCCCGGTACTGTGCCCTCCTAACTCCCCCCCCCCCCGGTACTGTGCCCTCCTAACTCCCCCCCCCCGGTACTGTGCCCTCCTAACTCCCCCCCCCCCGGTACTGTGCCCTCCTAACTCCCCCCCCCCGGTACTGTGCCCTCCTAACTCCCCCCCCCCCCCGGTACTGTGCCCTCCTAACTCCCCCCCGTACTGTGCCCTCCTAACTCCCCCCCACCTACTGTGCCCTCCTGACTCTTCCCCCCCCCCCCCCCCCCACTGTGCGTTCCCGGTCCCCCACCAGCTGTCACCTATGCCCCCATGTCTCCAAATGACCCTCCCAATCCCCCCCAATACATTTTTGCACTGTCCCTAAAGAAACTGTGCCCCCCCTTTGGTAAATGCTTACATAGCTCATACCCACATATGTAAAAGGTGTTTGCACCACACATCTGAGGTATCGTGGTGAACATCAAAGTGAGAGCAATAATTCTAGCACTAGACCTCTGTGGTTACTGTAAACTGGTAACCTGTAGAAATTTTTAAATCGTCACTTATGGAGATTTTTAAGTACTCTAGTTTGCCGCCATTGCACGAGTGTGTACAATTTTAAAGCATGACATGTTGAGTATCTATTTACATGACCTGAGCAGCAAGCCCGGGGGTTAGCTAACCTTCTAGCGGCTCTGTGTTTTGCTGTTGATGCTATCAGAGATTCTATCCTTCAGGCCTCCTTCAGGCCTCTCGCCTTACGCGTGGATTGATACACATGCATAGAATCTTATGGCTGAAAAATTGGTCAGCCGAATCAACATGTAAGAAACTCCTGGCGGGATTTCCCTTTCATGGTGCAAAATTGTTTGGAGAGGACTCGGACAATTACATCCAAAGGATCTCTAGTGGGAAAAGCACCCTTTTACCAGTCAAGAAAAGGAGTAAACGTTCTGCCTTTAAACGGGCGCTTTCTCCGGTGCAAAGGCCATCAGCCTCCAGGCAGTCACGACGGCCTCCTCCATCAGGCTCTGAGGTTAAAACTCAGAGTCCTGGGGGAGAAGGTCTTCAAGACAAAATGCTAAGACCTCCTTATGAAGGGGCGCCCCCGCTCACTCGAGTGGGGGGAAGACTACTAAAATTCTCAGGGCTCTGGCAGGAGGAATTTCGGGACAAATGGGTGGTCTCCACAATAACTCTAGGTTACAAACTAGAATTCCGAGAATTCCCTTCTCCTCGTTTCCTCAGATCAAATGTACCCAGAGAAAAAGAAGTCTCTCCTTCTAGCGTTGGAGCGACTATTGTCGCAAAAAGTTATCATGGTAGTTCCCATGCAAGAGCAGGGAATGGGTTTTTATTCAAACCTTTTCACGGTACCGAAGCCAAACGGAGATGTCAGACCCATTCTAGATCTCAAAGATCTAAACCGATTTCTAGAGATACGGTCCTTTCGCATGGAATCGATCCGATTGGTAGTCTCCATCCTACAAGGAGGAGAATTTCTGGCATCAATAGACATCAAGGATGCGTACCTGCGTGTACCTATTTTCCCTGCTCATCAAAAGTTCCTGCGTTTCGAAGTAGAAAAACGTCATTTTCAGTTCGTAGCTCTGCCTTTCGGGCTAGCTACTGCACCTCGGGTTTTTACAAAGATCTTGGCCCCTCCTCTGGCCAGATTAAGGGCCCAAGATCTAACGATAATAGCATACCTAGACGACTTGCTCTTGATAGACAGGTCGGTAGCCCACCTGGACCAAAATTTGGTCACCACAATCAACTACCTGGAATGCCTAGGTTGGGTCCTCAACTTGGAGAAGTCTTCTTTAAAACCAGTAAGAAGACTAGAGTATTTGGGTCTGGTCATAGATACAGCCCAGCAGAGGGTATTCCTACCCCAAGCAAAGATCAGTGCTATAAGAGAACTGATTCAGGTAGTCAGGGCAAAGAAGGGTTCTTCTATTCGTCTTTGTATGAGGTTGTTGGGAAAGATGGTGGCTTCATTCGAAGTAGTACACTCAGTTTCATTCAAGGCTACTGCAAAACAGTATCCTATTGGCCTGGAACAAGAAGGTTCAGGCGTTAGATTTTCCGATGCGTCAGAGCCTCAGCTGATGGTTGATACCCGAAAAACTGCGGAAAGGAAAATCCTTTTTACCAGTTACCTGGACAGTGGTAACAACAGATGCCAGTCTTTTGGGTTGGGGGGGCAGTCCTGGAACAGTCGACTGTCCAAGGAAGATGGTCCAGGACCGAAAGGGCCTTACCCATCAACATTCTGGAGATCCACGTTGCGTATCTAGCCCTAAAAGCCTGGACACGCAGGTTGCAGGGTTGCCTTGTCAGGATCCAGTCCAACAATGCCACAGCAGTGGCTTATATCAATCACCAAGGGGGCACCAAGAGTCGCGCAGCTCAGAAAGAAATAAACCAGATCTTGATCTGGGCAGAAAGACATGCGCCATGCATATCGGCAGTCTTCATTCCGGGGATAGAGAAGTGGCAGGCGGACTATTTGAGCCGCCAGGGGAATGGTCTCTCCACCCTGACGTCTTTTTGGCCATATGCCAGAGATGGGGGGGGTTCCAGATGTAGATCTCTTTGCATCCAGGTTCAACATCAAGGTCGACAACTTTGTGTCAAGAATGAGGGATCCTCTTGCATGCGGGACAGATGCGTTGGTTACTCCATGGCATCAGTTCTCTCTGATTTATGCATTCCCTCCTATTCTGCTACTGCCAAGACTGCTTTGCAGGATCAGGCAGGAAAAGAAGTCGGTGCTTCTGGTTGCCCCAGCATGGCCCAGAAGAGCTTGGTATGCAGAAATAGTGAAGACAGCGGTAGGCTCTCCTTGGACCCTATCATCCCATCCGGACCTGCTATCCCAGGGACCAGTATTCCATCCTACCTTACAGACGCTAAATTTAACGGTTTGGCTATTGAAACCCACATTCTGAAGAATCGTGGGCTTTCGAGCCCTGTGATATCTACCTTGATTAATGCATGGAAAGCCAGCTTCCAGAATGATTTATCATAGAGTCTGGAAAGTATATATCTCCTGGTGTGAATCCAGGGGTTGGCACCCCAGAAAATATATCATAGGCAGAATCCTCGAATTTCTGCAAAATGGGTTAGAGATTAAACTGGCCTTGAGTACCATCAAGGGCCAAGTCTCGGCCTTATCGGTTCTGTTTCAACATTCACTTGCTTTACGCTCTTTGGTCTGAAGCTTTATACAAGGGGTAATGCGCCTTAATCCTCCAGTTAGGGTGCCTCTGAACGGCTGGGATTTGAATTTTGTTCTGTCAGCTTTACAGAAGTATCCTTTTGAATGGATACATCAAATTCCCTTAGTTCTGTTGACAAGGAAATACATTTTTCTGGTGGCCATTTCTTCTGCCAGAAGGTTTCCGAATTAGCGCCTCTCTCTTGTAAAGAACCGTATCTAATAATGCACAAGGATAGAGTGGTGTTACACCCTCATCCTAGTTTTCTACCGAAGGTGGTCTCAGGTTTTCATCTGAACCAAGATATTCTGCCTTCCTTTTTTCCAAATCCCTGTTCTACGGAAGAGAAGTCACTACATTCTTTGGATGTAGTTCGAGCAGTCAAAGCCTATCTGGAAGCGACGGCTCGGGTTCGCAAAACGGATGTTTTGTTCGTATTGCCAGAGGGTCCTAAGAGAGGACAGGCAGCAAAATCTACCATTGCTAAATGGATTCGACAAGTAATTGTTCAAGCTTATGGTTTGAAGCAAAAGATTCCACCTTTTCAGATTAAGGCGCACTAGGGCTATTAGTGCTTTGTGGGCGGTGCATCACCAGGCCTCCATGGCTCAAATCTGCAAGGCCGCAACCTGGTCATCAATCCATACATTCACCAAATTTTATCAGGTGAATGTGAGAAGGCATGAGGACATCACCTTTTGGCGTAGTGTGCTGCAGACAGCGGTACAGGGTCCTTGGGTCTGAGTACACCCTATGTTGTGTGGTTCCCCTCCGCTCAAATAGCATTGCTCTGGGACATCCCAACAGTAATTACTGAGTCTCTGTGTCCCTTGATGTACGAGAAAGAAAATAGGACTTTTCTAACGGCTTACCTGTAAAATCCTTTTCTTTTGAGGTACATCACGGGACACAGAGGTCCCTCCCCTCTTCTAATACACTTTTATATTGCTTTGCTACAAAACTGAGGTACCTCCAGTAGGGGGAGGGGTTATATGGGGGATTGAACTTCCGGTCTAGGGTGTGCCAGTGTCCAATCGCCTAGTGATACCCTATAACCCACCAGTAATTACGGAGTCTCTGTGTCCCGTGATGTACCTCCTAAGAAAATGATTTTACAGGTAAGCTGTTATAAAAATCCTATTTTTATTTTCAAAGACAAATATAACCAATCTTAAATTTACACAGAAAACTGTTTCCATCTCTGTGGGGGAGGGGTGTGTAAATGGAACCGAAGCTGTTCCAACCAGCTGCCCCACAATCCCTGTCCACTCATCGTTATGGGCGCCAAATCAAGCCCGCAACTTCTTCAACCATATCATATACATCAAAATGTGATCAACCTGGAAACCCAAAAACGATCACTAACAGCGCTTATACTGCTTACCAGTGAAACCATCAATCACCTGTTCAAATCATGCAGTACCTTTTAGATCAAATGCATTATACAAGAGCTTGTAACCACTAACATAGAAACAAATCATATATATGGGATGTGAACACACACTGTCCCACGTTAATCAGTCCAACACCCCAAAACAGAGTCCTTCACATTCGTTTTTATATATCATTAGAATGTGTATCCTGCGCTCTATCTTCCAATGTGTCTGGATGTGCGTGGGTGGAGGCCTACACCTTCACCAAACTTTTCACCTCCGTGAATATGCACTCAGATGGCCGCTTACCAGACACTAGTCTCTTTTGAGCCTATCTCCGCTGTGTGGAATCCCTCTGTGTGGTTCTGTGTGCTCCGTTAGATTCCCACTCATTGGTTGCGGACATGGAAAAGATTCAAGGGGTCTGATATAGTGTAGTATCTTTTATTAATAATCAAAATACCCTACCCCCCTTACATAATATGCTTACATTAAAAACAATTATAAAAGCCTGTAAAATTGGGGTGTCAGTTGTGCCATACAAGCGCCTCACCAGTGGGCTGCAGCTCTCGTCCGTCGCAGCCCCCGTGTAGAGACCCGGGTCCTTGTCGGCTCTTACTCCCCTTCACTGCTCGCGTGACCACTTCTTCAACCAGTTGTCAGGTAGGGGGAGCCCTCAGCGCAGTCAGTGACTGCTTGCTTGTAGCAGCCCCGGCCACCAGAAGAGGGCGCCAGTGTGAGCAATGTAAGGGCAATGCCCTCAGTCAACAGAGCGAGCAGTGCACCTCGCTCCAGCAGGCCCCAAAGCCACGGCTTCTTAGCATCCGTGTGGGGGGGCTCACATGGGGACAAGACACCTGCCGCAGCCTGGTAGTCCAGGTGCCAGGCCGATAATTCTAGGCACCTGGGGCTTGTCGAGCCCCGGCATAAGATCATATTTGAAAAAAAAATAAAAAATGTGTGTAATATATATATATATATATATATATATATATATATATATATATATATATATATATATATATATATATATATATATATATATATATATATATATATATATATATAAATATTTGGTGGTTCTAATTTATTTTCTAGCAAAAAACACTTTTTTTATATGAATTGTATGCCAACACAGAGCTCTGGGCTATGAATGTACACCGCTTATCAGCATGTCCCATCCATGAATCATTGTACACAGGAGGAGCCTGTCAGCCAATCACAGTGGGCGCCAGAGTGCGCCCTAAACCCAGGAGTAGGCAGTGACGTACGGGTAAGTCACTTTGTTTACAGTGGCAGCTCGTCCGCAGAACAATGCTTGGTTAAAGAGAAGGGTTTTCAAAGGTTGCCCAAAGGTGGACAGAGTAGGAGATTGGGATAAGGAGTTCCAGAGGATGGGAATGGCGTCCTGAAGGTGGGTGGGCAGACGCTAAGTGATTAAAGAGAACAGTTTTCAAGGGGTACCTGAAGGTGAACAGAGTAGGAGATAAGCGCATTGGGTAAGGAGTTCCAGAGAATTGGAGGGGTGTCCTGGAGGGTAACATGGAAGGAGGCAACTAGAGAGCAGGAGGTTTTGGTAGCAGTAACGGGAATGGTTTGGTGGGCATTTTGAGACCAGGTTAGTAATGTACTAGGGGACTGAGTTGTGGATATCTTTTAAGAAGTTGTTAGTATTTTGAATTTCATTTATTGGGTGAGCAGAAGCCAGTTGAGGGATTTGCAGAGAGGGTTGGAGGACACTGAAGAGTTGGTAAGGTGGATGAAGTTGGCAACAGCATTCGTTATGGACTGAAGAGGAGATGCCTATGTCAGTGTTGCTCAACTCCAGTCCTCAAGGAGCCCCAACAGGTCATGTTTTCAGGCTTTCCATTATTTTGCAAAGATGATTTGATCAGTTTCACTGCCTTAGTAATTACCACAGCTGTTTCATCTGAGGGAAATCCTGAAAACATAACCTGTTGGGACGCCTTCAGGACTAGAGTTGAGAAACACTGATATATGTAAAGGTAAGCCAATGAGGGGGGAGTTGCAGTAATCGAGGCGAGATATGACCAGGGAGTGGATTAGAAGCTTTGTGGTGTCAATGGTTAGGAATGGGCGTATTGTGGAGATGTTGCAGAGATGGAGGAGGCAAGCTATGGACAGTGATTGGATGTGGGGCCAAAAGGAGAGTTCAGAGTCAAGGGTTACATCTAGCACCTTGGTATGATAGGGACAGACTGATAGTTGTGCCATCAATCTCTACAGAGAAGTCAGGAGGAGGAGGAAATATCAGCTCGGTTTTAGATATATTGAGTTTGCGGAAGTGGTGTGACATCCAACTGGTAGGTTTGTTAGTAAATTAGTAGACTGATGGGGTAAGCTAAGGAGGAGAAAGGTAGATATAGGTGTCGTCGTCATTGACCCCTTTTCGCTGACTGTCTCCCAGCCCTTTAAGGGTTCTAAAAACTGTGAAGTGGAGGCATACATTTGGATCATGTGATCGCTTTGATTGGCAGTCACACGATTGCTAGTATGCATCGGGAGCTTTCTGGTAACCGCCGGCTACTGTGTTGGGAGCGTGCTCTCAGCACAGTAAGTCATTTACACAGGGCCACATATATGTGGCCCTATGGCATGAGAGGCCACATGCGTGAGGCTGCCGTAAAGACGTTACCATTAGAAGAAATTCAATCTGCAGTGACAGCAATGGCTAATCAGAAGTCACCAGGACCAGACGGTCTTCCATTGGAAACCTATAAACATTATGGGAAAGTACTGCTTCCAGAGCTTCTCAGAGTATTAAATAGGGCAAAGGAGGAAGGGAGATTGCCTACCTCGATGACGGAGACAACGATAATCGTTCTGCACAAGGAGGGGAAGGATCCGTTGGAAACTAAATCTTACCGACCTATCTCACTTCTGTGCACGGACGCAAAAATACTAGCTAAGGTACTGGCGGCCAGACTGAATAAAATTATCTCCAGATTAATACACCCTGATCAAACAGGATTCATTCCTGGTAGATCAACCAGCATGAATATCAGAAGACTATACCTTAACCTACAGATACCAACGGAAAATATAGGGAAAAGGGCAATTATGGCTTTGGATGTAGTCAAAGCCTTTGATAGTCTTGAATGGAGATACATTTGGCGGGTTCTGAGAGAATTTGGTTTCGGCTCTTCATTCATTGAATGGATAAAAACTCTGTATAATGGCCCCAGTGCTAGAATCAGGATTAATAACGAGTATTCAGATAAGATATTATTAGAAAGAGGTACAAGACAGGGGTGCCCTTTGTCACCCCTGATTTTCGCCCTCGCAATGGAACCATTAGCCATTGCAATAAGATCTAATGCTGATATGGCAGGCTTTCAAAGAAAAGAGAGGGAAGAAAAGATCGCGCTATACGCCGATGATATTCTCCTCTATCTGGGGAACTTTGAGAAGTCAACCAGGCAGGGGATGAAAGTCCTCGGGGATTTCGGCAGCTTCTCGGGATTAACAATAAACTGGGAAAAATCAGCTCTGATGCCTGTAGACACACTGGAGAGCCAAAGTATATTGGCAATCCCGCAGTTAGAAGTGGTGGAGAAAATAAAATATTTAGGAATAAACATACAAAGTGATGCAAAAAGGTATATAAGTGATAACGTCGCCCCCTTATTAGTCAAATTTAAAAATAAAATAGAAATCTGGAAGAAACTCCCTCTTTCAGTCGCAGGGAGATGTAATCTTATTAAAATGCTATGGATGCCACAGTTACTGTATCTGTTGCATAACTCGCCATTATGGATAGATATAAAGTGGTTCAAAAAAATAGAAACACTATTTCGAGAACTAATATGGAGAGGAGGCACTTCAAGAATAGGCCTACAAATTTTGCAACTATCGACAAGGAAAGGAGGAATGGCAGTACCTCACCCAAGAAGCTATTTCTTAGCCGCACAATTGCAACATCTGGGGACGAGCAATGAGCTTAGTGGTGATATAAATAGGAAGTTAATGATTACTGGGACACCTCATAAAACCATAGTAGAGGTTTTGGAGGCAAATTCATTCTCCCATAGAACGCCCACAATAAAACTTGCTCTAAAAGTATGGAAGGCAGTAAAAACGATAAAGGGTCTGGAAGGGATGACCAAAGAAACCCCATTATGGAATAACCTGAACCTACAGGAAATGGGAATGATAGGAAGGCACAAAGACTGGGAAAGCAGGGGGATTGACAGACTGGCTCAGTTGTATGAAGGAAATATAATAAAAACATTTAACCTCCCTGGCGGTACGATTATTTCGGATTTTAGGTGCTAAAAGCGGTACAATTATTTTGCATGAAAATTTGGCGTTTTATATTGTAGTCCTGCAATTCTTAGGAATAACTCTCTTAAATCTGTCCAAACCAGAGTCTAGCAGATATCCCGGGTATGATAAAGTTTGAAAAATTAAATCATAAATTATAATATAATAAATAATTATAAATAATTGTACCAAATAATAATATAACAATAATAAAAATTATTCAATAATGTAATCAAATCAAAAACACTGAAATTTGCTCAGTTGCAGAATTGTCACTGTCATTACTTTTCAGTATTTGATGATGGATCTCCCCACAAATCGCTGTCGCTCAATTCTGCGAGTGATTCTAATTTATTATCGCTGTTTTCTAGCTGGTCTAAAATAATTTTTGATGTACAGTGACAGTTTTGGTTGCTATGGGCAATCTCCAGTTTCCAGGCATAAAGAACAGTTTTTATTATATAAAACTGCATGCAGGACACTGGGCAGACCACTAGGGACAACGGGGATGTGAAAAATTTACATACAGCAATGTAATCTGTAAGATTACATTATACTGTATGTATACTGTTTGTTTCACTTTTTGAATTTGGCGCCGATCTCCGTGCCCGTGCGTCGCAACGCTCGCAGGGCACGGAGATCGGCGGTGTGATGCATCGAGCGAGACACGGCTCGCTCGTACAGCGGGGAGACAACGCTGGATCCGAAGGAGAAGGTAAGTAATCCTCCTCCTGGATCCAGCGACGCTGTCCCGAGTCTGACTCGGGGATACCGCTTTTGGTATGAAAAATCCACCCCGAGTCAGACTCGGGAATACCGCCAGGGGGGTTAATACACTGAGAATGGAATATGATCTACCAGAACATTCGTTTTATAAATATTTACAAATCAGACACGCATTATCAAAACAATTTGGTACACCGGGGCCAGTATGGAGCAAATCCCCCATCTATAATAGATTAAAATCTGAAGATAGTGCAAAAGGGTTTATAGCAGAAATATATCCATATATTTGTGAAGGGAGCATAGAAACCCCAGAGAAACTTAAAAGTAAAATAAAATGGGAGGAGGAAGTAGGAACATTCTCAGATGAGCAGTGGATGAGGATCCTGGAGGGGGGACATTTGATATCTGTCTCGCCAGCCCAGAGGGTGTCACACCTAATGCTGCTACATAGAGCCTATTATACACCGAAGAGGCTATACAGGTTTAGGCGAAGGGAAGATGATGGCTGCCCGAGATGTCAAGCGACAGGAGACCTGATGCACATGTTCTGGAGGTGCCCTAAACTGTTTCGTTACTGGTCAGAAGTTATTGCTGATCTGAACGAAACATTTGGAGTGACGGTTGATGGGAACCCCAGAATGTGTTTGCTGGGCCTGAATGAGGGAATAAGAGGGCGGCTTGTATAAATAAAGCAATAATGAGATGTATGTTTCAGGCAAGGAAGCTAATAGCGCAAAGGTGGCAGGCAAAAAACCCCCCATCGGTAGCGGAGTGGAGACAATTAATTATAGAGACGATCTGGAAGGAAAAGGTAGTATATGTAAGGAGAGGGAATCTTAGGGAATTTAAAAAAATGTGGAAACCATGGTTAGATAGGTTGGGACACATAGTATAAAGGCTTGGAGTGACCGAGGATTGGGGGGAGGAAGGAGAGAGAGAGCTCTCGGTATAGGTGATAAGAAGTTAGAGGTATAGGGAGTAGCACGGTCACAGTCTCTGCATGAGGGGCCCACTGTTTCTTCCTGTTATGTATGTGAAGGGGGGGGGCGGGGGGGAGAGGGGGTGGGAATTGTTAAAGTGGAAAATGGAGTGTTTAACTGTATAAAGTTTGTTAATGGAAAAATTATTGTGAAAATAAATAAAGATTATGTAAATTAAAAAAAAAAAAAAAATATATAAGTGTTAGAGAAGGGCAATGGACCAATCGTCTGGCACATACAAATAAAGTACAGGATTGCCACGCACCTTTTTTTGTATGTTGAAATATTCCCAGTCCTTCTGGACCTTTCAGTCCAATAACATTAAAATATATTGTTATGAGTTTGGAGACATGCTTGATGATAAGGCTTCATAATAAAACCTCTCTTGTTCTCCTAGGTATACAAATTACATTCTGAAGTGCTTTTCTCTCGGAAGTGCGCGTTGCTCTGAAAAGAAGCCACCTGAGAATCATGTCGGCTCCAGCCCACCTGCAGAAGAAAAGACGGATGTGCCGCACAAGGACGATTCCTCCCAGCCACCACAAGCATACAATTTGAAGGATATCATAAGTGGCATGAAGGTGGAATTGAGTGTTAAGAACACGCTTATGGCAAAGACTGAAAAGAAGCAAAAGAATTTGAGGCCGGAAGGATTGCAAAGTGCCAGTAAGATGTTTCAGATGGCATCAGAAGAAAATCAGCCAGATGAGTAAGTTATGGATAACTGGATAAAGTACTGCCACCAAAAAGTTTTCATATAATATGGATGATGATTGTGGCCCTGCTTTTGCTTTAAATCGGGAATAACGTGATTTTAAACCTTTATTTTATTTTATTAAATAGCAACCATGTCATACTTGCTTGCTCTGTGCAATGGTTTTGCACAAACAGCTCTTATCCTCCCCTTCTCAGGTCCCCCACCGGGGCATCTGGCTCCTCCTACCCCCCAGTAAGTAAGTGCCCCATAGTAAACAACTCACTATGGAGGCACTTGTGCTGGCCCGCTCCCGAGCCAAGCTTTGTGTGTTCATTGACGCACAGACCTGCTCCAACGCCCCCCCTCTTTCCTCATTGGCTGTGATTGACAGCAGCAGGAGCCAATTGTCTTTGAAAGCCTATAAGATTGGAAAGGACAGGGAAAGCCTCTGCTCTCATGTACAATGCTGAATCAAGATCGCGCTCGGGTAAGCAAGGTAAGGGGGCGGGGTATGGCCTAGCACATGCCAAAGGTTATTTCCCCTTTGTAGTGAAAGAAAATGTCCTTCCCCCTTTATAACTACTTTGAAGGCCAATTCACACCATAGAAACACAGTCCGGATGCATTCCAGATGTTTTTTCTGCATGTGCATTTTTGATGCAGTCCAGTGCATTTATTCCCCCTCTTTTTTTCTTAACCTTAAATAAGGATGATTATTATTATTCAGGATTTATATAGCGGCAACAGTTTGCGCAGCACTTTAGAATATGAGGGCAGACAATACAAATCAATACAGGAGGGATCAGAGGGCCCTGCTCGTTAGAGCTTTACAATCTAGAAATGTGTGTTCCAGTGTGTTTTTTATGTATTTTTACAGCGATCCAGTGCCGAAAAAATGCAGCATGTTCTACTTTTTTTTATTTTTATTTTTTCCCTGGAACTGCAAGCACTGGTTTGAACTATGCCATTGAAAACCATATAACTTACTTTCCATGCGTTTTTGATGCAGAAAAAAAACACTGGCCCGCATGTGGTATGAACTGGTCCTAAACCCAAAAACAAAAATGTAGTATTATTGTGTAGCTTACCTATTAGATGTGGTGACTGCATTCCTTCTTTTTTTTTTTTATCTGGTGATCCAGCCAGTAAGTCTATCATTTGCTAACTTCTTTTAACCCTTTTGCTGCCAGGGCTGCTTTTGCATTTTTGGCACACATGCCTAAATCATTTTAGGCCTAGAGATCATATAAAACCCCAAACGTTATATATTTTCTAATAGTCTACACCATAGAGAATAGTGGTAGTAATCATTTTTCATGTCGCACAATATTAGCGCAAGGGTTTACAAAATGCAAAATGTCAATAAAAAAAAATACACTAAAGTAAATTTTAGGGCACATAAACACAATGTATTACCCAGTTTTTGTTAAAATGTAAAAGATGAGATGAGTAAATAGATACTCAGCATGTCAAGCCTTAAAGTTGCATGAGCTCGTGAAATTGCGACAAACTTCAGTGTCCTTTATTTTCCAAAGGTTACGCTTTAATGGTGAACTTACACTGTATGCGGTAACCGTTTTACTGCATGGTAAAACGTCTGTCACCGCAGGGACACACAGGAATCCATTGTTTCCTATGTGTCCCATTCACACTGCAATGCAGCCTATGGAATTCTATCACAATTGTGGTAAATTGCACAGCAACACACAACAACATAACGCATTGCACTGCTGTACATTACTGTGAATGAATTGTACATTTTGTACACTTCAAATAACGTTCATACAGAACAACAGAGAGCTGTTGCGGTGTTGTGGGTGTAAATTCACCTTTTAGGAGAATGTTACACCCATATTTACCCTGCTGCCAGTGCTCCCTTCTTTGTGACAGCAGACAGGGGTTCTTCTCCCCGCATCCACTGTCATAGTTTGAACACAGCGCGGTCATGCCTGGCTCTACCCAAAACCCCAAGTTATTGTTCTCACCCCAACGTGTGCAGTGATATGTAACGTGTAGCATGATCAACGTTTTCATGTACAGATGCATATTATTATTTTTAATTTTCCATCTATTAAATCTTCTGCCCTTGTTGTTTTTAACCTTGGATAGTAAAACTTTTTTTTTTTTATTGCCAGTAAATACCTTATACAGCCCACTTCCTGTTTCTTGTCTGGTCATTTTAGCCTAGGCTTATGACATATACTCTCCCTCTCCATCTCCCTCTCCCTCTCCTCCCCCCACGGGTGAGCCTAAAGTAGTGGGGCGTGTGGAAGTGATCCAGCGGCTGCACAGCCAACAGATGGCTTTCATCTGACAATCAACCTGTTTGCTTGTCAGATTTGTGCATGCTCCCAGGAGCTGCGTCTGTAAAGCCCCCCCACCACTGACCTATGGCATGTCTGTGGCAGTAAAAGGACTAATAAACCAAGCTGTTCAACAAAAGTGGAAGTTAACCACTTCAATAGCGGGCACTTAAACACCTTCCTGCCCAGACCAATTTTGAGCTTTAAGCGCTGTCGCACTTTGAATGACAATTGCGCAGTCATGCTACACTGTACCCAAATGAATAACACCCATACATTTTTTTTACCAGAAATAGAGCTTTCTTTTGGTGGTATTTCATCACCTCCACGTTTTTTACTTTTTGCTAAATAAAAAAAGACAGACATTTTTGAAAAAAAAATGTTTTTTAATTTATTTTTTTTCAGTTTCAAAACTTTGTAAATAAGTACGTTTTCTCCACCAATGGGCACTGATGAGGCGGCATTGATGGGCACTGATGGACAGCATTGTATTGTATTATACTGTGCTGATGGATGCCAATCGGTGCCAAACAATAATGCATGCCAATCAGTGATGCCCATTGTGGGCACTGACTGCCATCCCTGGTGGTTTAGGGTGGCATAATCGATCAGCACAGACCCCCCTGTCAGAGGAGCAGCCATTCGGCTGTCCTCTACTCGCATCTGACAGACTCGAGTGAGGAAAAGCCAATCACCGTCTGTTCCTATTTACACTGTGATCAGCCATGATTGGACACAGCTGATCACCGAGATCGTAGTTGCGGGGTGTCAGACTGACACCCTGAAACAACGATCGCCGCGATGCGCTCCCCCGGGGGCGCGCAGCGGCTCAAAATCCTGATCACGTCATATGACGTCCGGTCAGGATTTTGAAACCACTTTGCCGCTGTGTTTCTGCTATAGGGCGGACGGCAAGTGGTTAAAGTGTTGGGGTAAACCATTTACCACTGAGAGGGGTACTTGCAATGCTCAGCTTTTATTTATGTAAAACCTTTATCCCAACAGGAAAACAAATACTGTTGCTGTAACTGCTTAAAAAGTGTTAACTAGAGTTTGACTTTTTAATTTGTTAGTCTAGTTTACCTAAATTTGCTAGTGCATAACTGAATCCTCTCCCCAGATTGACAATGCCACAGTCCAAATGTGTCTCTGCTGCTCCTCCATCCAGAGTGGAGGTGCCCTAAGACAATGGGTGTGTTATTGGCCAGATCATCTGCTGCTGCAACACCATATGATGGATGTGAGTATATTTGACTATAAAACTGAACTTCACCCAAAAAGAGAAGTCGTGGTTTTCTGTCTCCACCCTCACTCCCTCTTTTTTGTGCACTTTTTTTTTTTTTTCAGCTTTGGGAAAGGGGTACCCACTCCTGCTTCTGCTTTTTGCCTGCAGTCTTCTGGCACATGTTTCCAAAAGGCTGCAGGACCCTTCACAAAGTGCAGCGCTGGAAAACCAGCTATGAAACTGCAAGGTGTCGCACCCACACTAGGCATGCTGGTCCCAGTGTCCCAAAGACCGGTCAAAAACAGTGCTGGATCCTGGGTCAGGTAAGTGTCCTTTTATTAAGTCAGCAGCTACAGTATTTGTAGCTGAGGACTTCTATTTATTTTGTTGGGGGGAGGGTGGGGGACTGAAGATCCTCCTTAAGTAGAACTAAAGGCAAAACCTTTTTTCTTTATTTTACACCCAAAGTCATATTCATATAGTAATGAATATGACTTGGGATGTAAAATGAAGAGAGAGGTTTTGCCTATAGTTATACTACTTAAAGCAGGGTTCCACCCTAAAGCGGAACTTCCGCTCATCGGAACCCTCCCCCCCTCCGGTGTCACAATTGGCACCTTTCAGGGGGGAGGGGGGTGCAGATACCTGTCAAAGACAGGTATTTACACCGACTTCCGGGCATAGACTCCCACGGGAGTCTATGCCTCTTCCTGTCCCTGCGCGCTGTCTGCTGGGACACACACGGGTCTCAGAGACAGCGCGGACAATTCCTATTGCGCAGCGCGACTCACGCATGCGCAGTAGGGAGCCGGGAAGTGAAGCCTCAGCGCTTCACTTCCTGATTCCCTCACCTAGAATGGTGGTGGCAGCAGCCGAGAGCCGAACGATCGATCGGCATCAGCTGGCGGCATCGCTGGACCCTGGGACAGGTGAGTGTCCATTTATTAAAAGTCAGCAGCTGCAGTATTTGTAGCTGCTGGCTTTTAATAATTTTTTCCACAATGAAATCCTGCTTTAAGGCAAGGATCTTCACTCCCTGTCCCGTAATACATTTTGTGGGGGGGGGGGGCGGGTTATGCTGCCACCTTCAGATGACTGAACAGGGAATCCCTACCCAGGCATAACCCCTCCCTGCTAGGCATAGCTTCAGTTTTGTAGCAAGCAGTGAAACAAGTAAAGAAGACCAAAGGGATCACTGTGTCCTGTGATGTCCTTTTAAGGAAAGGATTTTACAGGTAAACCAAAATGTCTTTTTGGGTCTGAGATAAAACCCTACCACGGGATTTTAGTCTTTTCAATTTGGTTATTTGTGGCCTGTCGGCTTGTTGCGGTATTGCCCTCCTTTCATGTTCAGTACTTGGCAACATCCCTATCATAATATGAAAGATACCCTGTTTCCTGGGATGTATGAGGAGAAAAAAAAAAAAATATATATATATATTTTCAGTAAAATCCTTTTCTTGGACATCACAGGACACCAGGGTGTGTCCCTCCCATCTTCGTTACTTGTTTCATAGCTTGCTACAAACTTGAAGCAATGTCTAGCCCGGACAGGGGTTTTTCTGCCTTTTTTTTTTTTTTTGCCATTGTCCAGTCACCTGAAGGTGGCAGCATAACCTATCTAATAAAGATGAAACGTCCTGTGATGTACTCCAAGAAAAGGATTTTACAGGTAAACCAAAAATTATATTTCTTTATTGTATATCATGGGACACAGAGCACCATAGTAATCACTATGTGGGTATATAGGCACCTTCAGGTGATGGACACTGGTATACCCAGTACAGGAAGTTCACTCCCTATATAACCCCTCCTTCTACCAGGAGTACCTCAGTTTTTTTTTCACTAGTGTCTAAGGTGTTGGTCACGAGTGAAGATGTGCTCTGAGGAGCTCCAGGAGGGATCGATGCTGGCTTTAAATAACCTCCACAGACCGGATCCATCCAAAGTACCACTGAGGCCAAGGTGGATGGTACCCAAGCCTCGTATACGAAGCACAAGGTTTTGCCTGTAACGCCTCTTTGCAGGGCTGGACCCAGGGATTTTTGGTCATGCTCACATGACCTAAAGTTTTTCCTGTGGGGTGCTGTACAGGTTCAAGGGAGTGGAACCCCGATAAAAAGGGACCCGGTCCTTGAAGGTTTGCTAAACGCAGCCTACCGTGATGGGTGACATTTTTGGATCTGTCTGACTTCAGCAGTATCCTACGGTAAGGGTAAGGTAAGGGAAGAAGCCTAGGAACTGTAAAAAGTCCACCTATGTTTTTTTTTTTTTTCTTCCATGAGTAAAATGTTGTCATGCCTTAAAGCCTCCACTAGAGGGAGTAAATGCACATACCTTAGTACGTTGCTTCACAGTCCGCTCAGTGTCTCAGCTAACAGCATGTGTGGGGTCTCAGCAAGCCATGGGGGATTCCTCATCCAGAGAACAGCATATTTGCTTTCCTCCCCTGGGGGAAGGGAGGTACAACAGTAGCTGAGTCTCCAGTGATCGAAGCCGTTTGCGCGGACTGCGGCTAGTTTAAACAGAAAGGAGGACATTTTGAATGACCGGGGGCTTGGCTTAAGGTGTGGCGCCATGTGCAAGATGTAAGTCCACGAGGAGCACACAGCGCTGGGGATAAACAGACACACTTCCCAGCTAACAGCTGCAGTCTGGCACACAGGAACGCTGGGAGCACATACAGGCATTTCCAGTACAGGACATAACATTTATAGTCAGCACCAAAGATGAACTTTATTGGCAGCATTGTTTTTGCTAGACTATTGCTCAGCAAGTTGTGCATTTACCTAGTGCCTTTGCTTTTCGTGCTCAGCACTAGAAAGACAGCACAAAGGTACCAAAGGGCCTAGACAGAAGATTAGCAGCTTTAATCGCATCCTCCATCCAAAAGGATAGGAAGCGTGTTAGATCCCCCTCCCCTACCTTAGATCAGGGATCAGTGGCTACAGGTGAGGTGTTACCCCTAGGCGATCAAGAGGAAAGGCAAACTGATTAATCCTCTGTAGAGGAGACAATGGTGGATGAACCTTTTTCAGCCTCGCAATCTGACAAAATTGCTGGTACAATCTCTTACGGAGATGGTTTGTTCCACTTTCAAGCTACCCCTAACGGAGTCAGCTGAAAATTCTATTTCTTCTTTAGGTTCCTCAAAAACATTTACAGCCTGGGTTCACTCGGATAAGCATTTTCTCCCTCCAAAGAGATTCACAGCACTCTATCCCATGGAGAAGAAAAAATTCACCAAAAAATGGAATGTACTTGCAATTGACGCTGCAATTTCCAGTGTGACTAAAAGTCTAACTTGTCCAGTAGAGAATGCACAAATGCTTAAGGATCCAACAGCTAAAAAGTTGTAATTCCTGTTAAAATCCTCTTCTTTTTTTTTTTCCTTGGCAGGTGCCATTACTCAGCCTGCAGTTGGGCAATATGCATCTGTCAGTCCCTAAAGGACCATTTTAGACAGGCTCATTATGAAGAGCCCCCTCCCCCCCCCGCCAGAGTGGGGGGAAGACTTCTGCAATACTCAGAAGTTTGGTAAAAGAAAATTCAGGACAGATGGGTCATGTCCATGGTATCTTTAGGATACAAGCTAGAATTTCGGGAGTTTGCACAGTCTCGTTTTCTAAGATCAAACATTCCCAAAGATCCAGGGAAAAGGCTATATCTGTTTCGGGCACTAGACCGATTACTGGCTCAGGGGGTAATCATACAAATCCCCATAGAAGAGCAAGGTTTGGGGTTTTATTCAAACCTCTTTACGGTACCAATACCAAATGGAAATGTCAGACCCATTCTAGATCTAAAGCATCTAAATCCATTCCTGAAGATCCGCTCCTTTCGCATGGAGTCGATCAGGTCCGTGGTGTCTATTTTACTAGGAAGAGAACTTCTGGCATCTATCGATATAGGGATATGCAGATATGCATCCCTGATATTTCCTGCTCACCAAAGGTTTCTGCGTTTTGAGGTCGAACAGCAGCATTTCCAGTTTGTAGCCTTGCCCCTCTGGGCTACCTACAACCCCCCGGGTGTTTACAAAAGTCCTGGCCCCACCTCTAGCCAGGTTAAGGGCTCAGTGCCAGTTCACACTCCCGCGACTTGGGATCCGACTTGTCAGACCGCAAGTCGCTTGACATTAGAAATTACATTCAAGTGACTGAGAGCCGTCTTAATGAATGCTACTGAAGTCGCTCCGACTTCACAAAAGGTTCCTGTACTACTTCAAGGCGACTTATAGGCGACTTGTACCCATAGACTTCAATGCAAGTCACCTACAAGTCGGATCATGGTCTATATACAAGTGACTTAACAGGAACAACAGAATTTGCACAGCTTGCAGGCAGCCCTCCTCCTTCCCACACAAAGATCACTTCCTGGCTAACCTTATCTCTGGGTAGTGAAGTAGTGAGTGTGAAGTGAGAAAAACCTTTTTGTGTGCATCATGTCATCCAGAGGCCACAGAGAAGTACATCACAGGGAGCCAGTGGACAACGAGTCTCTAATCAGACTTGTGCGGCAGCAGCCATGCATTTATAATAAGCGAGATCACAACTACAAGGATCAGTCCAAGAGGGATAGTGCTTGGCTTGAGATTTGTCAACTGACCATAGAAGATTGGGAAGCAATGTTGCCGACCGACCGTAGTGACAAATGTAAGTTTAACCTTTTAATTTATTTTGTTATCCATGTGTTCTGCACTGACATAGTTGACTAGGCATGATGGTAATTGTAGTTCTAGAACAACTGGAGGACCAGAATATGGAGAACCCTGGTGCATTCTTTCACTGATGTTAACTTCTAGTGCAGGGGTCTCAAACCGGCAGCCCTCCAGCTGTTGCAAAACTACAAGTCCCATGAGGCATTGCAAGGCTGACAGTTACAAGCATGACTTCCACTGGCAGAGGCATGATGGCACTTGTAGTTTTGCAACAGCTGGAGGGCCGCCAGTTTGAGACCCCTGTTCTAGTGTTAATACATGTAGATAATGATCAATATCCACCAAAATGATTGCTTTTATTATCACAGTTTATGTAAAATGTAACCAAAATATAGTTTTTAAAACATAAAAGGACAGACTACATAGCATGAAAACATTAGAACGTTAATAACGTCAGACTTTATAGAACTTTACAGAAAAAGAAACATTAGCAATTTATATATTTAAAGAAGTGAGCAATGCAGTTAGGAAATGGCGTCCAATTGCCATTCTAATTCTCCGGCCGGTGAAAGAGTATGAAGCTAATTTTTGTCGAACAGTGGCACCATCGCAGGATCCCCTTGTAGCACTGAGGTGTGCACTTTCCAAGTCATGCATAAGGGAATCCTCAAAACGGTACCCGTCAGGTAGCCGGACAAAATTGTGCAGCACGCAAGCTGCTTTGACAGCAGTAATTGCATTTTCAATGTTTAATGCAATAGGCATATGTACTGTAACAAATGCCATTTATTGGCAAGAATTCCAAAAGTGCACTCGACCACCCTTCTTGCCCTTGTTAGACGATAATTAAAGACTTTCTTAGGAGTAGTCAGGTTCCTATTGGAGTAAGGCCTCATTAGGTGTTGCGCCAATGCAAAAGCCTCATCTATGACAACCACATAGGGTATTGGGGGTTCAGTCGTGCCAAAGGAGGAATTTGAAAAAAGTATGTGAATCGCAGCTACTACCGTAGGATCCTATATATAGGTTGAAGAAGCAGTTTGCATCGGCAACAGCAAGAAGTACAAATGAACAATATTTTTTGTAATTGAAGAACATACTTCCGCTACCAACAGGCTTAACGACACGCACATGCTTCCCATCTATAGCTCCAATGCAATTTGGGAAATTGCACCGACTCCAAAATAGTTTTGATATATCACGCCAATTATCTTGTGTAGGCCTCTTCATAACTATGTTAAGCACATCCCATAAGATTTGGCAGGTTTCTTGGATGATGTAGCTGATTGTTGACCTACCCACCATGAACTCCTAATGTAGGCTAACCAGGGAATGACCGGTTGCCAGGTTCCTGAAAGACAAAATACATAAACCATTATGTTCCTATTTATGTTTTGCAGTATCCATATTACAAATCCGTTGGAATGGTTTGCGCGGCTGCTTTAATTCGCTGCCTCCGCAAAATTAATGAGGCCAGGAGTGGGTCTGGAGGCAAAAGAGTGGTACCCTATTTTCATGCTGCTGAACTGGAGTTTATGCGGCCTTTCCTGCATCTGAGAGAGTAAGATAACATCTTTCATATTTGTAAAGTGATACTATACAATTCTACAAAGAAGGGGGTGCTGAACTGTGCCTTATATGTTTAATGCAGAACACAATCCAGTTGGAAAGTCAGTGATGAAGGACAGGATGCATCGCAGGAGGCAGCATCACAAGAAGTAGGAGGCTCGCTGTCCTTGGATCATCCTTTGCTGCTGGAAGAACAGGAAGAAGCACAAGAGAGCAACCAGAGAGAGGCTTCTAATATCAAGCACCCAGCTGAGCCTATCCGGCTCAGAAGTCAGAGAAGGAGTAGACCGCCAAGGGGAAGGGACACTCAAAATATCGACAGATTCGCCAAACTGGTCGATCGGATGAATGAGAAATTAGATCAACTACATTCTGAAGACCATGGGTTTGGACTCATGGTCGCCGGAATGCTTCAAAAAGTTCCGCAGGAGCGTAAAAACGAAGTCAAGAAGGCAGTGATGGACTTCCTGGAAGAAAGTATTATTAAAGTGGTTGTAAACCCTTACAACACACTTTGACCTACAGGTAAGCCTAGATTAAGGCTTACTTGTAGGTCCAAGAAATATCTCCTAAACCTACACGGTTTAGGAGATTTTTACCGAAAGCCAGGCACCGCTGTCTACGGCACATGCGCCGTAGACAGCGACGCACTGAGCGCGCCGCCATCAATGGCGATATGCCGCGTGGGAGTGACATCGCGGCTTCGCCTATTGACAGCGGCGGAGCGGCGAGACCCACCGAGAAGATGGATGCGCCGGACTACAGGGGACAGAGGTGACATCGCTGGCTCCTGTGTCAGGTAAGTGACACATAATGGACTACTATGCATCGTCCATTATGCTTTACCTTTGCAGGGAATGAAAGAGGAAGTAACCTCCATCAGGGTTTACTTCCTCTTGAATGATCCATCAATTCCATCCTCACCCATGTTTGGACCACCATCACCATCTAGTCCCTACTATAACTACCCAAACCCTCCACCACCCAGAACCCACCCCTACTATCCCCCTCGCTTCCGTCCCTACTCTGAGTATGGAAATGCTCTGAATCCTGCACATCCACCAATCTCCTATCCGCCTCCGTTCCCAATCCCATCATCAATTGGCACACCTGGGAACCAACCATACGGTCCTCATTTCACCAATGTACCACCAACACCGTCCCCAAGGCCTTCCGCCAGCTCTACAACTTCACCATGAGCCAGTATACCAAGATTTGTAAATAAAAATATAAAAAAAGTTCTGTTTTTTAGATATGTTGCTATATCCAGATATAAAAAATTAAAGTTGTTTTCAAAAACTAATGGATGTTTGTGTGCTAAATTTTGCAATATTTATTCAACGTTTTTTTTGAAAGAATCGTACTTACCTAGGTGGATGCAACATCGCCGCAATGATACATCTGTTCATTGCTGTTTCTTCACACAGAACTGAGTCAACATATATCGTCAATGTCTCTGTTCTCTCCTCTCCCCAAGATGAGAGCTGCTGTCTGTCAATCAGCTGCTCTGCTCCCCCACGCTACAGCTTAATCCGCCAGTTAAAGCGGAGGTCCACCCTAAAATGGACCTCCGCTCATCGGAATCCCCCCCCCCCCCCTCCGGCGCCACAATCGGCACCTTTCAGGGGGGAGGGGGGTGCAGTTACCTGGATAATCCAGGTAACTGCACCCACTTCCGGGCTAGCTCTCTGCGGAAAGGGGCGTACGTTACGCCCCTTTCCGCAAGCGCCCGCCCCCTTCAGCAAGTGCCCCGCTGCCTGCTGGGAAACACACAGCTCCCAGAGGCAGCGGGGACCGTCCGGATTGCGGCTCGCGCATGCGCAGTAGGGAACCGGGAAATGAAGCCGAAAGGCTCCATTTCCTGATTCCCATACCCAAGATGGCGGCGGCAGGACCTGACAGGCGAGCGAGCGATCGGCTTCGGGTGCCGACATCGCGGGCGCGCTGGACAGGTAAGTGTCACTATTTAAAAGTCAGCAGCTGCAGTATTTGTAGCTGCTGGCTTTTAAAAAAAAAAAAAAAAAAACGCGGAGTCCCGGTGGACTCCCGCTTTAAATCACCTTTAATCCCTTGATACTTGAACTTAGTTTTGTCAGTGTTACAAAAACAGCCATTTGAATCAATACAGCATATTTCCTTGTCCTTCTGACAAAGAAACTAGTGTTCTTGGTTTCTATATCCTTAGCAAGGAGGGTTTCGGAATGGGCTGCTCTTTCTTGTAAAGAGCCATACTTGATTATTCATGAGGACAGAGTGGTGTTATGCTCTCCAGATTTCCACCTGAACCAAGATATTGTCCTGCCATGGTTTTTCCAAAACCATTTTCCAAGGAAGGGCAGTCTCTACATTGTCTTGATTTGGGGAGAGCGGTCAAAGTCTATTTAAAGACAACTGCCCAGATTTGGAAGACTTAATGTCTCATTTGTTCTGCCAGAGGGTACTAAGAAAGGACAGGCAGCATTTAAATCCACTGTCGCTAAGTAGATTTGGCAGGCAATAATTCAGACTTATGATTTAAGGGGTAAGATTCCACCTTTTCAAGTCAAAGCACACTCTACCAGGGCGGTTAGTGCTTCTTGGGCAGTGCGTCACCAGGCCTCCCGTGGCTCAGATCTGTAAGACCGCAACCTGGTCATACTAATACTAAGAAATTAGTATTTTTATAACAGCTTACCTGTAAAATCCTTTTCTTGGAGTACATCATGGGACACAGAGATCCCTCTTTTGGGGTTTGGGTATATTGCTTTGCTACAAAAAATGAGGTACTCCTGGTAGGAGGAGGGGTTATATAGGGAGTGAACTTCTCCTGTATTGGGCATACCAGTGTCCACCACCTGAAGGTGGCCTATATAACAACATAGTGATTACTATGGCGCTCTGTGTCCCATGATGCACTCCAAGAAAATCATTTTTACAGGTAAGCTGTTATACAAATCCTATTTTTTTTTTTTTTTTTTTCATTTTGAGCAAAGTAAGGGAAGGTTATAACCCCTCAGTTTTGTTTTGTCTTTTTTTTTATTTCCCCTCACTTCCTGTCCCATAGCCAAAACAGGAAGTGGGAGTAAATCCCTCCAAAGGAAGGGAATCTCTGGTTGGCCCCAGGGTCACCAGAGATTTACCTTCTATTATTGTACTGGGGCAACCCAAAATGTGGGATTTTCCTTCACTTTCAGTGATCATAGAAAGCATGATAAATAGGGTAAATCTCGCTAACGGCAACACAGAGCGCAATACACAGGCGTTGTCAGGTGTTCTAATCCCTCTCCACTCTATCGAAAACCAAAAAAAAAAAGTGTTGCATTTACCTCTACTGTAAGTTGGTTGTCAACCAATCTATAATATAGATCATCAATTATAGCACAGTTTTGTATTTTAAACTGATTAATAATAATGGGGAATTTTCCATTGTTCACACCCTTTTTTAGGTATGAACAATGTTTAGCCTGATACTTTAGAAGCAATGGAACTAGCTTACATTTTGTATATATTTCAATTTTCAATACAGTTTGAGTGCAGCAATCCTGGACTTTTTAGTATATCTATATCTACCATATTTATCGGGGTATAACACGCACCGGCGTATATCACGCACCCCAAGTTTAGGAGGGCATTTTAAGGAAAAAGGTTTTAGGAGGGAAGTTTAAGGGGGAAAAAAATGTACATTTAAATGCCCGTCAATGCAGCCTTATCAGTGTGCATCTGCAGCCATGTCCATCATTGCAGAATGATCAGTGTCATTTGCAGCTTGCCCAGCATCATTTGCAGCTTGCCCAGCGCTGTTTGCAGCCTTGCCCATGTTTAAATATCCCGAGACCGAGCGAGCGCCACCGAAAAAGGCCGAGCGCCGCCGAAAAAGACAGAGCCATCTGCTTGGCTCCGCTCGTAGTCCCACCTCCCTGCAGTTTCTGGAGCGAGCGCTGCCGAAAAAGACCGAGCCGACTGTACTGTGTACTCGGCTTGGCTCGGCTTGCAGTCCCGCCCAGACGGCTCTGTCTTTTTCGGCGGCGCTCGGTCTTTTTCGGCGGCGCTCAGTCTTTTAGACTCAGACAGTGGGGATCGGCGTATAACACGCACCCACGATTTTCCCCCGCTTTTAAGGGGGAAAAAGTGAGTGTTATACGCCGATAAATACGGTATATCTCTCTTCTTTTTTTCACCAGAAAATAGTTTTTTTGTCAGTACGGATAATGCTCGTCTTCTCTTGTGTTTTAGGGAAAAAGAAGAGAGTCTTGAAATGGGTGCCACAGTCTCTGCTGTTGCGTCAACTTTTCCAAAGCAAAAAAAAAATCAAGTGGAATCTGAGCTTCGGCAGCAACTGCGATTACACAAGCAAATGGCCGAAGCCCAGAGGAAAGGAAATCAGAACATCAGGTTAGCAGTAAAATTCACTGGTTTCCAAAGTCCCTTTTTAAATCATATTTTCTTTGATTATTTTTTTCATGGCTGTAATCTCAAACAACAAAATATTGCAAAAACATGGCAGTAAGCTGAACTTCAGATGGAAACCAAATTTACCACCCCCATTGTAAGGGTTAGAGGCTTGCCTATGGGAACATTATGAAGCAGTTATACCCCACAGGCTTCCCACCAGCTGCACGCTTAATCTCCTGTTGCTCTGTTGGTCACAGAAATGTTTATATCATCGCGTACAATTCAGGACCAGCAGTCATGCATTGTGAGTCAAGATGCTGATGGGCCACCCACAACCTGTAGCATCAAAGAGCATCGGCTCAAGGTGTGTATCCTTGCATTTTGTGTTCCACCTTGACCAGTGGTCCCCAAACTGTGACCCGGGGGGCAGAGTCCTTTGCTTGCCTTTGTTCATCCCTTAAGGCACTATTCCTCCCCCTCACAATGGGGCGCCGTTCGTCCCACGGACCCCAGGGACGGGGCGCCGTTCGTCCCACGGACCCCAGGGACGAAGCATTGTTACTGATGGCAGGACATAGTTTGGCCCCTCTAAAGTCTGAAGTATAATTTTTTTTTTTTTCATGTTGAGCAGAGTAAGGGAATGTTATAACCCCTGAAATAATGATTAGGTGGTTATAGATTCCCCTTATTTTATATAAATATGTGTTAACATGTCTATTCCTATAATTAGCTAATCTAGCAAAGCTCTGATATAGTTAATGTTTATGGTACAATAATAAGGTTGGCTATTAAAAATAAACACTGCTTAAATAAACAAGGGTCTTATTTATTTCCCAAGAAAATGGGAATGCTATCATAAAACACTAAAAGAAAATATTACAGAGCATATGAAACAAAAGAACATCAATGATACTTTTATGTAAGGTCATCCGCTGTGGTCAGTATCTTTAGCTGGACTTGATGGCAAGAGAGCCATGAGGCGAAGAGGAATCTGGCCATTATTTTTAAAGCCCACTCAGACACCACCCGCTGCCAGCCTATCTAGCCATCTGTATCCACTAAGAATCTTTAAGAGGTCGTCCTTCCTAATATATTCTTCCTATGTCCATCCTCCAGGAAGCATGCTGTAATGTCCACTAGGGGCAGCAAGTCCATGAATCGCTGCTTCTGACCCGGGTCAAATCTTCAGTGATAGCTGGTCTTTGATCTTCTGTAATGCAGGCCATCGGTCATCTTAGCAGCAGTTGGTTTTGAAGCTTTTGTTTGCAGATGTGATAATCTGGCACTTCAATCTTTATTACACCAGGTGGTTTGGAGCCAAGCTCTACTCCTATACACCCATGCCAGGGGGCATGATTCTTTGTTATCAACACCCTGCTGGGTGAACGTGCTCTGTTGGCATTCCAGGCCAGTTGTAGTCAGGTTTCAACCATTCAGAAACATCTGATATTAGGACAAAAAAATGTTTTGCCTTCCAACCACCCCTCTTCTATTATTGTACTGGGGCAACCCAAAATGTGGGATTTTCCTTCACTTTCAGTAATCATAAAAAGCATGATAGGGATATTTACCCTCTCTAACGTGTTCTAATCCCTCTCCTCTATCCAAATACAGAGGCAATTATTTTTATTTGATAAAAATTAGATACATTTATATAGTCTTACAGACCTAACCAGCTCCTTGAGGGCAACCATAATGCAGATGCAGACCCTGATGAGATGGCATTTGACACCACTTTTGTAATCTAACCACCTAGACTCCTGTCTGCAGTTCGATGGTTTGGTAGGCATATTGCCTTATGGCACCCGAATGTAAATCATTTACTGAATATAAGGGAATGGGACAGACAAATTCTAGAATGTCTTATCAGGGGGAGAACAATTTGTGTTTTTTCAAACTTGCTGTTTGCTTCCCTGAGAAATTGTGAAAGAGTTTTTGCGACATTGATGTGATGAAAAACTTTTATACCTAATCCTTCTACAAGCTAAAATATCAGTGATTAGATATTAAAAAAGCAAACCATGGTAAAATAAATTGATTCTTACAGAAATGTTACTGTAGTCTGGGAAAAGTCAGAGCTCCTTTATTCAGGTCAGTTCCTCAAATTACTAAAGGCATCCCGGACAGTCTAAGCATTTCTCACAAGTACAGGTTTCTTTTCTGGCACTTTGGGTATTTTAGTAGGAGGGGGTTAGGTTGTTAATTGTTGGGTTTCATCTGACTGGGATGTTTTAAAGAAGAACTCCAGGTATGGTGTATTTTTACATGGTTACATTAAGCCAGCTTGGACCAATGTAACTGATTTTTAAACCTCAGCTGGAGGAAAATTAAATCGCCCTTTTGTGCCATGCAATTTCCCGCAACTAAAAACATGCAGCGGTTTCAGATGCTTGGGAGTAACATTAAGAATGAATGCATATAAAGAGTTGAAATTGAAGCGTGCCACACCACCGCTAAGAGATCCTGATACAACTTTATTCATTTCAGAGTAGCCAGCATGTTTCAGGGGTCTAAGTGCCCCCTTCATCAATGCTTGGCTGGCAACAAGTATACTGGACCTACAATAGTATTATTATTATTTTTTTCTGGCGGGAATTCAAGGCACGGGCCTAGTCAGCAGCTTGTTTGGAGTGCTTCAGTTTCAACTTTTTTTTTTTTTTAAATAAACCACCTGGTCCAGCACCAAATATGCTTCTAATTGAAGGGTTTCTGCC
Source organism: Lithobates pipiens (assembly GCF_037356315.1). Lineage (NCBI taxonomy): Eukaryota > Metazoa > Chordata > Amphibia > Anura > Ranidae > Lithobates > Lithobates pipiens. Next base: position 634,308,234 of record NW_027507748.1, on the reverse strand, counting down.
GGGGTGATGCATGCAAGCTTGCCGATCACCCCAGTAACACTAACACAGTGTTTCTCAAATCCAGTCCTCAGGCCCCCCCAACAGGTCATGTTTTCAGGATTTCCCTCAGATGAAACGGCTGTGGTAATTGCTAAGGCAGTGAAACTGATCAAATCACCTGTGAAAAATAATGCAAAACCTGAAAACATAACCTGTTGGGGGGGCCTGAGGACTGGATTTGAGAAACACTGCACTGACAGTTGATGGTCAGCATTAGGTAGATAACAGACAATTCTGCTAAATAGCAACGTTCCCCATTTTATTCTCTAGGTTAAATGCTACAAAATATATAACAAAAAGTTACATCGAAAAAAAAAAAGAAGGGACAAATAGTCTAGTTCATATGTGTAGATTCACATATAGCATATGTACTTGCCTTGCAATTGAGATCCGGGTATAGTTGAAAAACTTGTACTCAAAAACACGCAAATTTTCATACATGGCCCAAAATTGGCCTCTGTTATCTCTATTAGCAATAATTGGATGGATCCGTCTTCTTCTCATCCTTCGCTTCCTCTCTTCCTCCTCTTCCATTACTACTGCCACACCAGCTGTTACTACAGCTGTCATTAAATAATGCAAAGAGAACATTGTGGTCACAGGACACAGACACGGAACAGGGAAGCAGGAAGAGAACAGGAATAACAATGATGTCACAAGAGCTGATTAGCTCTGGTTGGCCACAGGTAAAGTCTCCTGTGCTTGAGGCGTCTTGAAGTTGTGTTGTAAGTCGTTCGCAGTCGCCTCGATAAGTCGCGCACAAGTCGTGTCAACCCTGTGTGAACCAGCGCTCTGGGCATAGCAGTCTTGGGGTACCTAGATGAACTGTTGCTAATTGACCAGTCGGTAGCTCGTTTGGGGCAAAGCGTGTGCATTACAACCAGTTACCTGGAAAGTCTGGGTTGGATTCTCAACCTAGAGAAGTCTTCCTTGATATCGCTACAAAAGGCTGGCGTACTTGGGTCTGATCATAGACACAGCCCAGAAAAAGGTGTTCTTGCCTCAGGCAAAGATCATCTGCATAAGAGAGCTGGTGCGGATGGTCAGATCAAAAAGAGATCCCTCCATTCGCCTTTGCATGGGGTTGCTAGGAAAAATGGTGGCTTCATTCAAAGCGGTTCCCTATGCCCACTTCCATTCGAGACCGTTGCAAAACAGTATCCTGTCTGCTTGGAACAAAACTGTTCAAGCTTTAGATTTGCCAATGCGGCTGTCCCCAAGGGTGTCCCAAAGCCTCAGTTGGTGGTTACTAACCCAGAATCCACTGAAAATAAGATCCTTCAGACCAGTTATCTGGAAAGTGGTAATGACAGATGCCAGCTTTTCAGGTTGGGGGCAGTACTAGAGAAGACAACTGTCCAGGGACAGTGGTCAAGAACTGAAAAAGCCTTGCCCATCAACATCCTAGAGATTCGGGCAGTGCGCCTGGCTCTAAAGGCCAGGACTTTCAGGTTATGGGATTGTCCTGTCCGTTACAATCCGGCAATACCGCAGCTGTGGCCTATATCAATCACCAAGGGGGCACCAAGAGTCTTGCAGCACAGAGAGAGGTGAACCATATTCTATCTTGGGCAGAAAGGAGTGTTCCGTGCCTATCGGCAGTCTTCGTTCTGGGATTGGAGAATTGGCAGGCGGACTACTTGAGTTGCCAGCAGTTATTCCCAGGGGAATGGTCTCTTCACCCTGACATTTTTCGGGCTGTTTGCCAAAGATGGGGGACCCTGGACATTATATCTTCTAGAGTCCAGATTCAACATGAAGTTAGTCAACTTTGTGTCCAGGACAAGGGATCCACTCGCATGCGGAACGGATGCCTTAGTGAACCTGTGGGATTAGTTCCCACTGATTTTATGCATTCCCCGCTATTCAGTTGCTGATTTCTTTGCAGGATCAAGCTGGAAACAAAGCCGGTAATTCTGGTACCCTCAGCATGGCCCAGAAGATCCTGGTTTGCAGAAATCGTAAAGATGTTGGTGGAGGATCCATGGTCCCTTCCACTACGGCCAGACCTAGTCTCACAGGGGATGATATTCCATCCTACCTTACGAACGCTAAATTTAACGGCTTGGCTATTGAAACCCCACATTCTGAGAAAACATGGGCTTTCTGGGTCAGTTATCTCTACTTTTGATTTATTGCAAGGAAGCCAGCTTCCAGAACTATATATTATGGAGTCTGGAAGGCTTATGTTTCCTGGTGTGAATCCAAGGGTTGGCACCCTCTGAGGTATATCATAGGCAGAATTCTTGCCTTTCTACAAGAGATGCAGTTGGCCTTGAGTACGATTAAGGTCCAAGTCTGATTTATTGGCCTTATTTCAAAGACCGCTTGCTACACATTCTTTAGTCTGGGGTTTTATACAAGTGGTGATACAGCTTAATTCGCCAGTTAAATCACCTTTAAACCCTTGGTACTTGAACTTAGTTTTGTCAGTGTTACAAAAACAGCCATTTGAATCAATACAGCATATTTCCTTGTCCTTCTGACAAAGAAAATAGTGTTCTTGGTTTCTATATCCTTAGCAAGGAGGGTTTCGGAATGGGCTGCTCTTTCTTGTAAAGAGCCATACTTGATTATTCATGAGGACAGAGTGGTGTTATGCTCTCCAGATTTCCACCTGAACCAAGATATTGTCCTGCCATCGTTTTTTCCAAAACCATTTTCCAAGGAAGAGCAGTCTCTACATTGTCTTGATTTGGGGAGAGTGGTCAAAGTCTATTTAAAGACAACTTCCCAGTTTTGGAAGACTTGATGTCTTATTTGTTCTGCCAGAGGGTACTAAGAAAGGACAGGCAGCATTTAAATCCACTGTCGCTAAGTGGATTTGGGAGGCAATAATTCAGATTTAAGGGGTAAGATTCCACCTTTTCAAGTCAAAGCACACTCTACCAGGGCGGTTAGTGCTTCTTGGGCAGTGCGTCACCAGGCCTCCCATGGCTCAGATCTATAAGACCGCAACCTGGTCATACTAATACTAAGAAATTAGTATTTTTATAACAGCTTACCTGTAAAATCCTTTTCTTGGAGTACATCATGGGACACAGAGGTCCCTCTTTTGGGGTTTGGGTATATTGCTTTGCTACAAAAAAAATGAGGTACTCCTGGTAGGAGGAGGGGTTATATAGGGAGTGAACTTCTCCTGTATTGGGCATACCAGTGTCCACCACCTGAAGGTGGCCTATATAACAACATAGTGATTACTATGGCGCTCTGTGTCCCATGATGTACTCCAAGAAAATAATTTTTACAGGTAAGCTGTTATACAAATCCTATTTTTTTTTTTTTTTCATTTTGAGCAAAGCAAGGGAAGGTTATAACCCCTCAGTTTTGTTTGTGTCTTTTTTTTTGTTTGCTTTTTTTTTTGCCATCTGTGTCCCATTGGGGAGATTTCCCCTCACTTCCTGTCCCATATCCAAAACAGGAAATGGGAGTAAATCCCTCCAAAGGAAGGGAATCTCTGGTTGGCCCCAGGATCACCAGAGATTTACCTTCTATTATTGTACAGCGCCTAGAGGCGATTCAGTTCGCATTGTGCGCTATACAAGTATTTCATTCATTCATTCATTCATTCATTCATACTAGGGCAACCCAAAATTTGGGATTTTCCTTCACTTTAGTGATCGAAGAAAGCATGATAAATGGGGTAAATATCGCTAACGGCAACACAGAGCGCAATACAAATTTGTCAGGTGTTCTAATCCCTCTCCACTCTATCCAAAACCAAAAAAAAAAAACTGTTGCTTTTACCTCTACTGTAAGTTGGTTGTTAACCAATCTGTGCTATAATTGATGATCTATATATATTTTTGTATTTTAAACTGATTAATAATAATGGGGAATTTTCCATTGTTGGTTCACACCCTTTTTTAGGTATGAACAATGTTTAGCCTGATACTTTAGAAGCAATGAAACTAGCTTACATTTGTATATTTTGTATATATTTCAATTTTCAATACAGTTTGAGTGCAGCAATCCTGGACTTTTTAGTATATCTATATCTCTTCTTTTTTTTTTTTCACCAGAAAATGTTTTTTGTCAGTACGGATAATGCCCGTCTTCTCTTGTGTTTTAGGGAAAAAGAAGAGAATCTTGAAATGGGTGCTGCAGTCTCTGCTGTTGCGTCAACTTTCCCAAACCAAAAAAAAAATCAAGTGGAATCTGAGCTTCTGCAGCAACTGCGATTACACAAGCAAATGGCCGAAGCCCAGAGGAAAGGAAATCAGAACATCAGGTTAGCAGTAAAATTCACTGGTTTCCAAAAAGTCCCTTTTTAATTCATATTTTATTTGATTATTTTTTTCATGGCTGTAATCTCAAACAACAAAATATGGCAAAAACAACATGGCAGTAAGCTGAACTTCAGATGGAAACCAAATTTACCACCCCCACTGTAAGGGTTAGAGGCTTGCCTATAAGAACATTATGAAGCAGTTATACCCCACAGGCTTCCCACCAGCTGCACGCTTAATCTCCTGTTGCTCTGTTGGTCACAGAAATGTTTATATCATCACGTACAATTCAGGACCAGCAGTCATGCATTGTGAGTCAAGATGCTGATGGGCCACCCACAACCTGTAGCATCAAAGAGCACCGGCTCAAGGTGAGTATCCTTGCATTTTGTGTTCCACCTTGACCAGTGGTCCCCAAACTGCGACCCGGGGGGCAGAGTCCTTTGCTTGCCTTTGTCCATCCCTTGAGGCACTATTCCTCCCCCCTCACAACGGGCGCCGTTCGTCCCACGGACCCCAGGGACAAAACATTGTTAATTTTTTTTCATTTTGAGCAGAGTAAGGGAATGTTATAACCCCTGATATAATGATTAGGTGGTTATGGATTCCCCTTATTTTATATAAATATGTATTAACATGTCTATTCCTATAATTAGCTAATCTAGCAAAGCTCTGATATAGTTAATGTTTATGGTACAATAATAAGGTTAGCTATTAAAAATAAACACTGCTTAAATAAACAAGGGTCTTATTTATTTCCCAAGAAAATGGGAATGCTATCATAAAACACTAAAAGAAAATATTACAGAGCATATGAAACAAAAGAACATCAATGATACTTTTATGTAAGGTCATCCGCTGTGGTCAGTATCTTTAGCTGGACTTGATGGCAAAAGAGCCATGAGGTGAAGAGGAATCTGGCCATTATTTTTAAAGCCCACTCAGACACCACCCGCTGCCAGCCTATCTAGCCATCTGTATCCACTAAGAATCTTTAAGAGGTCGTCCTTCCTAATATATTCTTCCTATGTCCATCCTCCAGGAAGCATGCTGTAATGTCCTTTAGGGGCAGCAAGTCCATGAATCGCTGCTTCTGACCCGGGTCAAATCTTCAGTGATAGCTGGTCTTTGATCTTCTGTAATGCAGGCCATCGGTCATCTTAGCAGCAGTTGGTTTTGAAGCTTTTTGTTTGCAGATGTGATAATCTGGCACTTCAATCTTTATTACACCAGGTGGTTTGGAGCCAAGCTCTACTCCTATACACCCATGCCAGGGGGCATGATTCTTTGTTATCAACACCCTGCTGGGTGAACGTGCTCTGTTGGCATTCCAGGCCAGTTGAAGTCAGGTTTCAACCATTCAGAAACATCTGATATTAGGACAAAAAAATGTTTTGCCTTCCAACCACCCCTCTTCTATTATTGTACTGGGGCAACCCAAAATGTGGGATTTTCCTTCACTTTCAGTAATCCTAGAAAGCATGATAGGGATATTTACCCTCTCTAACGTGTGCTAATCCCTCTCCTCTATCCAAATACAGAGGCAATTATTTTTATATACATAGTTGCATAGCTCCAAGCTAAATCAATTTAACTGAAAAAATATACCATACCCGAACTTCTTCTTTAACCACTTCCCGACTGCCTCACACCGATATACGTCAGCAGAAGGGAACGTACAGGCAGAATCACGAACCCTTATATTGCCCTTTAAGAGTCTGCGTGCCCGCAGAGAGTCTGGTCATGGGTCCCGCGGACTCGATCGCCGCGGGGATACCCGCGATCGCCTCACGGAGAGGAAGAACGGGGAGACAAGCATCTCCCTGTTCTGCCTAGCAACAGTGACGCCGATCTCTGATCCCTGTGATTGGAGCAGAGATCAGTGATCAGTAAAACACAGCCACGCCCCCCACAGTTGGCAACACGCTCCTAGGACACACTTAACCCCTACACTGCCACCTAGTGGTTAACCCCTTCACTGCCAGTGCCATTTACACAGGAATCTGCGTTTTGTATAGCACTGATTGCTGTATAAATGACAATGGTGTCAAAAATGTCCGATGTGTCCGCCATAATGTCGAAGTCGCGATAAAAATTGCAGATTGCCGCCATTTAAAAAAAATTATATATATATATATATATATATATATGTATATGTGTGTGTGTGTGTGTGTGTGTGTGTATATATATATATATATATATATATATATATATATATATATATATGTGTATGTATGTGTGTGTGTGTATATATATATATATATATATATATATATATATATATATATATAATATGTGTGTGTGTGTGTGTGTGTGTGTATGTATATGTATATATATATAATGTGTGTATGTCATAAAACTGTCCTCTATTTTGTAAATGCTATAACTTTTGCGCAAACCAATAAATCGCTTATAGCGTTTTTGTTTTCTTACCAAAAATATGTAGAATACGTATCGGCCTAACCTGAGGAAAAAAATAGTTTTTTTTTTTATATATTTTTGGGGGATATTTATTATAGCAAAAAGTAAAAAATAATGCTTTTTTTTATTATTCAAAATTGTCATTCTTTTTTTTTTTTTTAGTTTGTTTATAGCGCAAAAAATATCAAATACCACCAAAAGTAAGCTCTATTTGTGGGAAAAAAAAGGGCGTCAATTTTGTTTGGGAGCCACGTCGCACGACCGCGCAATTGTCAGTTAAAGCAACGCAGTGCCGAATTGCAAAAAGTGCTCTGGTCAGGAAGGGGGTAAATTCTTCCGGGGCTGAAGTAGTGAAGGCCAGGTTCACAATTGTGCAGGTGGTTGTGGGTGAGGGACAGCATGTAAATCGTTTCTATTCCTGCGCCTGGAACCACCCGCAGCCAAACTGCTGCTGTTTTGCAAATGTGCACCTCCAAACATCTGAAACCACAGCCTATTTTAGGTTGCAGGTGCGTTTTGAAAACTGGGCAGGAACCTTTTTCCTGCATGAAACGCAGCTGCAGCAGCCCAATCAGTTGAATAGGATGCCGTGCCTGCGCAAACGTGACCTTGGATGCAAAATGTCTTCAAGTCCAATTGATTTGATTTGCTGTCACTTGAAGGATCAGTCAATCCTTTACTTCTAAGTAAGGATGACTTCACATTGTATATAAAGTATTTACATGGTATAGTTACATTTTATACTTTATTATGACAGTGGGGAAGTGTAATTGTGTCTTCTGTTTTAAAAATGCAAAACTGCATTTTTTTACCACTGGGTGTCACTGTTGCTCTGTATCTTGTGGAGGTCCTAGATCTTCTCCATAAATTGCTTTTGAAGTAAAGATTTTAGCGAGCAGATTAACACTCCCATGAAATAAAGTTACATCTGGGAATATAGATGGGTTTGGGCCTCATTCTCTTTCACTGTTTGATATATGGTGACCCCATTCACATCCCAATGCTGCTTTATGGTGGGTTTCAGTGCACTGTATAAAAATGCAGACATGCGGCAAAGAGTTCAGGTCATTAGAGGACCAGGAGGTACTCTGTCTGAAGGAAAAGGGACCCAACCTCCACATACGGAAAGGCTTCTTCACAGTAAAAGCTGTAAAAAAAAAAAAAGTGGAATAGACTTGTTTTAACCACTTAAAGGGGTTGTAAAGGTTCGTTTTTTATTTTCTAAATAGGTTCCTTTAATCTACTGCATTGTTGGTTCACTTATCTTTTCCTTCGATTTCCCTTTATAAATGTTTTTTTTTTCTTTGTTTTCCCTGTCTGAATTTCTCACTTCCTGTTCCTCCTCAGTAAGCTGTTCAGTAAGCTGTTCTGGCTGACCACCAGCTCGGATGATGGTGAGAAGTTTACTGAGGAGAAACAGGAAGTGAGATATTCAGACAAAGAAAAAAAACATTTAGAAGGGAAATCGAAGGAAAAGGTAAGTGAACCAACAATGCACTAGCTTAGAGGAACCTATGTAGAAAATAAAAAAATGAACCTTTACAACCCCTTTAAGCTCTGGAAGCTTTAAAGCCCCCCCCCCCCCCCCATGACCAGGCCATTTTTTGCAGTACGGCACTGCTTTGCTTTAACTGATAGTTGCACTGTCGTGTAACGCTGTACCCAAATAAAATTGACATCCTATTTATTTCCTCACCTCTGCGGTTTTTATTTTTTGCACTATATGCAAAAAAGACCGACAATTTTGAAAAAAAAAATAGTTTTTTACTTTCTGCTATAAAATATTCCCTATAAAAAAAATCAAATTTCTTCATCAATTTAGGCCAATATGTATTCTGCTACAGTTAATTTAAAAAAAAAAAAAAAAAAAAACCCAATAAGCGTATATTGATTGGTTTGCGCAAAATTTACAGCGTCAACAAACTATGGTATATTTATTTATAATTTTTTTTTACTAGTATTGGTGACAATCGGCGACTTATAGCGGGGCTGCGATATTGCGGTGGACAAATTGGACACTTTTTGGGGACCAGTGACACTTACAGTGATCAGTGCTAAAAAAAAATGCACTGTTACTGCACTAATGACGCTGGCAGGTAAGGGGTTTACATCAGGGGAAATCAAAGGGTTAAATGTGTTCCCTGGGAGTATTTACTAACGGGGGGGGGTGGGGTGTACTTTTGACTGGAGGAATGTAGAGCTGTACGATTCTGGGCAAAATGAGAATCACATTTTTTTTTTTTCCTTGGAAGTGGTTAAACATCCCTCATTTACACACCAAAGTGTGGGTCACATCATTACAATGTTTATACTTAAGTTCCACTGCTAAAGAATGTTGTGATTCTTGGCAGACTGCCGTTTTTTTTGTTTTTTCCTTTCTTTTGGGCTGTCTGCTTTAGCAGAGCAGAGAGCATTCTCTGGATAGAAACAATTGGGAAATACTTTGTCAAGATCACAGCGGGGAAAAAATCACGATAACGATTCTTGACAATTAATCGTGCTGCTCTAGGGGATTGTAAAGATCTAAGATGCTAAGCAGGAACATGGGATCAGCACATGCCACATTCCCCTTTTACAGACTGGCAATCTGCCTTGTTTACATAGACAGACTGCTGTTCTTCCTTTCCTCCTGAACGATTGGGGGAGATCCGCCGATTGGCTCCCGCTGTGTCCAGTTGCAGTGGGTCACCGGCAGCACGCACCCCAGACCCAGAAGTGTCAGATTACGTAGCAGGTATGTGACCTGGTGCAGAGCGACCGCCCTGCTGCAGTAAATCTACGGTGGGCAGTTGCTAAGCAGTTAAAGAAGAGCTGATGCATCCCTGAATGCACAAAATATAACTGGATACTAACCTTTTTTTGTTAACACCAGTGGGGTAGTTGATCCAGGGAATATCTGATTGCCTCCTGGTGGATCAGGAAGGAATTTTTTCTCCTGCTGGTGCAAATTGGATCATGCTTTATTGGATTGTTTTGCCTTCCTCTGGATCACCTGTGGGTATAGGATTGTATTTGTATATAAGGGCTCTTTCACACTACCGATCCGTTCAGGTCCGCCTGTCAGTTTCTCAGGCGGACCTGAAGGGATGCTCCATAGAGGTCGATGGAGTGTTGGATGTCAGAGGTGACATGCCCGCTGACATCCGATCCGCTCCGATCCGAAAAAGTGTGACGGAGGAAAAACTTACTTTTCCATCAGTCATCGGATCGGGTGAGGATGGACTCTGCGCTCACGTAATCCGATCTCCCATAGGGGAGAGCGGCGTTCTGACAGGTCCGTCCCTGACCAGTGTGCAGAGAGGCACCTGTCATCTTCCTGCTCAGCAGGGATCAATGGAGAGATCCCCTCTGAGCAAGCGGATGTCCACGGGGCGGATCATCGCTGATCCGCCCTGTGTGAAAGAGCCCTACGAGTTTTCTATTTGTTTCTTTTTTCTTTTGGTTAAACTGGATGTTTTTTTTTTTTTTTTTTTTTTTTTTTTTTTTTTCAGCTTGACTATGTAACTCACTGCAGCACAATTTACCATACCACATTGTGTCCCAGTGTGCTATAGCGCATATACCTGAAATTAATTATAACTTTTAGACACTTTTAATAAAGTTTAGAAAAAAGTAAATTGCATAATGTGTTATAGCGCTGCCTCAACAACAGATACCAGCATGCACATATTTTGGTATGCAGGCTGGTATGAAAGAGATACTGTCTGTGTTGCCAGTATCGTTTGCTCCAAATCTAAAGCAGGGTTCCCATCAGGAAGAGAAAATCACCAGTGTAGGGTAACTAAAAACGAGGCCAGGTTGTAAAAATACAAAGTAGGCGGAGCCAAGGCAGTTGAGTCAGGAAGTTGTAGTGTGGTCAGAGCTATTGTGCAGGGTTTACCTGTCCATAGGAAGGGCGAAAGAATAGCATCAGTCATGCAAAAGATTTTAAGAGTATCCAAATTGGGGACTCTCTTTATGTAGATAAATTTTGTGAGAAAGAGCATTTTTATTAAATTAGCCTATCTTACTACTAAAAGAGGGCGAGCACACTGTAATGGAAATTTGTAGGTTCTGTATATAATTGTATTCTATTTTATATGTATTGCACAATGCCCTCACTGTGCACACGGCACTAATAATGTTTTCAGTACATGTTTTGCATTCTTTCGAGTTCTGATTAGAATTAGCCTGCCTATGTAACGTCCCTTGTTACCATAAACGTACAATTGTAATATTAATGTGATACCTACGTAATCATGTGTATAAAAGCCTTCAAATGCGTCATAATAAAGGAGAACGGTTATTTGGAAAGATGCTGAGCGTATCTTTTGTGTCTGTTCCCTACTGCAGTAGTTATTAATTTGGAACCACTAATCAATATGAGGATAGGAGTTGCCTATCATCAAAATATCCATTTCAGGTAGCGAGCCAGCCAGGAGGGGTTATCAGGTGACCCTGAGTATCCGAAACGAGGAGCTTGAGACGATCCGGGAATTTCTGATAATCAGCCGGCTGAGGTAAGCCTTTTGCTTACATTTGAGTTATCAGACTTCCTTGATCGGTAAGGCATTTTCGGGACAAAGGGTACCTATTTTACTCCCCTTAATCGAACTGTATTGATTAGTGATTATATGTTATGTTGTCACTGTCCACAAATCTCACATTTGGCTTTATGTTGGACAAGCAGTGGTGTGACATTGAGGTCTCAAAAAGACTTATGTGGGGTACACACAAGAAGTTTGTTGTACTAACGCAAGCAATTTTTAGTGCTGCAATCTCCCTAGCTGTGCTTTGACAGGGGAACTGCGTGCCAGCGCTGATCGAATGTCGATCAGATGTTGGTTTTCCAGCATCCCCATTCAACAGAAGCTAATCATGAGATTGGCTTCTGTCAGACAGAGCTGTACACACAAACTGCCAATATTCGGCCCGTGTGTACCCAGCTTTGGGTTCTAGGAAATTAACAAATAAACTGTTGAACCTGTAGCAAGGGGGTAGTGGTGGCCTGACATGCCACTTTTTCTATGGGAAAGAGGGTAGATTTAGACCAGTTTATATATACCTGAATAATACCCATTAGCCCTTTTGCTGCTAAGCTTGTACATCCTGCAGCCACCAGGATTGTCAGTAAAACGGACAGGCAGATGCATTTGGGTGGCTGCACTGCTGTCTTATTGCCTCCACACACCCCTGGTAATGCGATCTGCATTGCAATACATTTAGTGGAGCCCAGAGGAGACATCCCGGGTCTTTTAGACAACGTATGTCTCATTAAAGAGAACCTGCCACCTAAAAATCATCACGTAGGGGACTTTTTGTCCCCTATGTAATGGAAAAAGAAAAGCGAAGTTTTTTTGAGCCCCCCCCATATAAAGACGTACGAACATAAACGCATGCGTCGGGTTCACCTATGTGAAAACGTTGATTGTGATACACGTTACTTATCCGTGCGCATGCTGGAGTGAGAGCAAAGATTCTAGCTCAAGACCTCCTCCGTAACACTAAACTGATGCCCTATTGGGGGCTTTCGAAGAGTCCCCTATAGAAAATATAAGGGTACTCAAGTTTGTCGCCATTTTACAAGCACACACACAAGGTTTGACATGATGGTACCTGGGGCCTCGTATCCGAAGCACAAAGTTTTGCTTTTAACGCCTCTCTTTGTAGGGCTGGACCCCAGGACCCAGGGCTCTTAGGTCTTGCTACATTACCTAAAGCTTTCCTACTGGGGTGCTTTTACAGATCCAAGGGAGTGGAACCCCAATATCAAGGGAACCGCTCCTTGAAGGTTTGCTAAACACAGCCCGCCATGATGGTGAAGGTTGGATTGTCTGTTAATGCAGCAAATTCTGCAGCGGGGATAAAGTAAGGGAAGACACTTAGAAACTAACAAGTCCACCTATGCTTTCTTCCATGAAGGAAAAAAATGTTGTCATGCCTTAATTCTCCACTAGAGGGAGTCTATGCACATATCTTAATCCAGGGGTGTCCAAACTTTTTTTCAAAGAGGGCCAGATTTGATGAAGTGAACATGTGTGAGGGCCAACCTTTTTGCCTGACATTCTTTGAACCATTAAAATTTGGTCGTTCAAGCACTCATACACTGCCCAACAAGAATTCTCTTGCCTTTGCCGCACTCGTTCCTGATGCAAAGATGAATGCTCTGCTCTTTAGGGGTACCGTTAATTCTTAATGGTACCCCACACATTGGAAAATGTGGGGTGCTTTTGGTGCAGTGCAATTTAAAAAAAAAAAAAAAAAAAAGCTCTGGGTCTTCTCTCCCTGCATTTATGTGGGTAGGGAAGCCCATTGAAATGCATGGGCTGCTCTACACGCAGCATGCAGCCACGCAGATGTGAACCAAGGGCTTGTTGGAGGGGCAGTAAAACCACATGGTTAAGCTGTTTTTACCACCCCCAACTTCTCCCCCTTTAGCTGCAGAGTGATCAGCTGGGGGTGTACGCATGCTGTGGCTGCAGCTGGAGGTATACCCAGGGTGAATGGGCCTGCACTGCAACTACCCCGCAACTGTGTGGATTGCGCAGCTGTTGTATAGTGATGCTGCATTTACGGGCTTAAAACAGGTGGTGAGGAGGCAACATAATGCCTATTTACCAAATGCCTCCGAAAAGCGATCTGTGCATGGATTGCTTTTCAGAGGAGCAGCAGTCCTGGCTGCTATCACACACAAGCCCCACAAAAGCAGTTCTGATGGTACAAGAATGGGGTGGGGGGGGGTGTCTGGATTAAAAGTAACACAGACACATGCATACACATGCATACACACACGCATACACATGCATAAACACACGCATACACATGCATACACACACACATACAGACACATACATACATACGGACACGTGCGCAAGCGCGCACACACATCCAGACACAAGCATACATACATACGGACACATGCGCACACACATCCAGACACAAGCATACACATACAGACACATGCATGCATACATACATACACATGTGCACACACGCACATACCGACACATGCATACGCATACCGACACATGCATGCACATACATACAGACACATGCACGCATACATACATACAGACACATGCGTGCGCACACACATACATAGATACATATGTATACACTTGCATACAGACACATGTATACACGTACATACAGACATGCACAGACATACGTGCACATGCACAGACATACGTGCACACACACATACAGACATACAAACGCACGCACACACACACACACACATGCACACATGCACACACACATGCACACATGCATACAGACACACATGCACACATGCATACAGACACACATGCACACATGCATACAGACACACATGCACACATGCATACAGACACACATGCATACAGACACACATGCATACAGACACACATGCATACAGACACACATGCATACATGCACACATGCATACACACATGCACACATGCATACACACATGCACACATGCATGCATACACACATGCACACATACATGCATACACACATGCACACATACATGCATACACACATGCACACATACATGCAGACACACATGCACACATACATGCAGACACACATGCACACATACATGCAGACACACATGCACACATACATGCAGACACACATGCACACATACATGCAGACACACATGCACACATACATACAGACATACACGCATGCACACATACATACAGGCATACACACATGCACACATACATGCAGACACACATGCACACATACATGCAGACACACATGCACACATACATGCAGACACACATGCACACATACATGCAGACACACATGCACACATACATGCAGACACACATGCACACATACATGCAGACACACATGCACACATACATGCAGACACACATGCACACATACATGCAGACACACATGCACACATACATGCAGACACACATGCACACATACATGCAGACACACATGCACACATACATGCAGACACACATGCACACATACATGCAGACACACATGCACACATACATGCAGACACACATGCACACATACATGCAGACACACATGCACACATACATGCAGACACACATGCACACATACATGCAGACACACATGCACACATACATGCAGACACACATGCACACATACATGCAGACACGCATACACATACAGACGCACATACATACATACATGCAAACACACACACACATAAATACAGACATACACACAGAAACAGACATACACACAGAAACAGACATACATGCGCGCACACACACAGAAACAGACATACATGCGCGCACACACTCATGCGCATACACTCATGCGCACACACATATATATACTTACAGACACACACACACATGCAAACACATGCAAACACTTTTTAAAACGAATCTAGCTTGTAGCACAGTACAGTACCTTTCCAGCTTCCTCATTCAGCTGGGTACTGCACTGTAATGGGAAGCAGAGAGCACAGCACAATTCCCTGCACTTTACTTTCACTTTTGAAGCCGACGGAGCTTCTCGTTCAAAACCTTTTGGACATGTCTGCCTTAATCTGTTGTCTTCACTGTAAAGCTCTGTCAGTCTGTGTGGCCGCAGCAGCGTGTGCAGGGGGATTTTTCTCAGATAAAAGAAATCTATAAATGCTTTCTTTCTCCCCCCTGAAGGGACCGGAGGGTTAGGGAGGGCAGTGGTCATCAACCCTGTTCTCAGGGCCCACTAACAGGCCAGGTTTTATGTATTATCTTGGGGAGATGCAGACTAGAATACTGCAATCACTGAGCAGCAAATGATATCACCTGTGATGTATTTCAGTTATCTTGCAGACCTGGCCTGTTAGTGGGCCCTGAGGACAGGGTTGATGACCACTGCGTTAGGGGAACATCAGCAGGTGTAGCGTGTAGTGTTTCAGAGGTCCCTTGTTACTGCTATATATTGTACAGTACCAAAAAGGTACTAAAGGTTTCACCCCCAGGCGCTAGGATCTCAAGTCACAGTTCCACGCCGTCATCCTCTCATGAATTACCAATTATGGCAAGTCAGGGTGAGCCAGCCATTGGAACAATTTTATGGTGCAACTACTTCTCACATCTCAACCCCTGTATAAGTGCCTGAAGATGTCCTTTCCTCCACCCTGCTGGGTCTGGAAGGAAGATTAGCGGCTTTAATCTCATCCTCCATTCAAATGGATACAAAGCATGCTAGATCCCCTCCACTACATCATACACTTTGTAAGGGGAACAGTGGGCTCCGTAATTAGGTGTTACCCTTAATCGCTCAGGAGGAAAAACCAACCGATTCCTCTGCGGAGGAAACGACGGTAGTTGAACCCTTTTCAGCCTCACAATCTGAGAAATTGATACAATCTCTTACGCAGATGGTTCATTTCACTTTCATGCTACCCTTAACGGAGTCTCCTGAAAGCTCGATTTCTTCCTTTTTTGATAAAAAAAAAAAAAAAAAAAAAGTTTTTATTAGAAAACATAATAATACAAGACATCCGTAACATTGACCATGCAGCGCACCAATGTACATAGTATTGAATCTGGATAACATGCAGAATCTCCACATAGAGAATAGAGCAAAGGGGTACAATTAGTTTGACCGATGCATTGGTACACAGACAAAATAAGGAAATTTGTCATATATCAGGACATCCTTACACAAGAAAAGAGAGGAGAAGCCTTCCATTTGTTTTCATTTTTTGACTTTGTTTTCTTTTTTTTTTTTTTCCGTTAAATAAAAAAGAGAAAGAAAAGAGAGACAGTATGGGGGAGGGGGGGAGAGTCAGAAATCCCTGTGAGTCATAACATATGGGAGTAGTGGCGTACATAGCACCCTCACCCTAACATTGTTCAACATCATGCCCCAAACAATTATGTACAGAAGCTCGAGACAGGTAGTATAGATCTCATGGTGAAGGTTGAGGTCGGGTCAGCCCTGTAGCAACCTATTTTGAATCAACTGGTGCAGCGCCAGACCTGGAAAGTCAAGCCAGTCTTGCCAAAGGTTATAGAATTTTTATGGGGGGTTCCTATGTTGGTATGTCAGCTTTTCACGTATCAGCATTCTATTAACCTGATCAATCCACTGTTGCCTGCCGGGTATCCTGGGCGTGATCCATAGTTGGGCTATCAGTTTACGGGCTACATAAAGTAAACGGAGTATTGCCGTGTGTACGGCTGGGGTTAGGGATTCTTCATCCAGGGCTCCCAGCAGGCAGATCACAGGATTTGTGGGAATCGCAACTCTGAATACCTGAGTAATAGTCTCCAGAATCGCAGTCCAGTAGCGAACCAATTTGGGGCATCTCCAGAACATATGGAGAAGATCTCCATGGTCTCTTTTACATTTAGGGAACAAGGGAGAGTCCCGCAGGCCCCAGCCATACAATTTGGCCGGCATCCTGTAGGCTCTATGTAACAAGTAAAGATGTGAAAGTTTTTGGGAGGCCGACACTGAGACCAGGGGAGCAGAGACAAGGCAAAGATCCCAAGTCTCTCCATCCATCGATCCCAGGTCCTCCTCCCATTTACGCCTACTTGGCAACGTGGCCGAGTTTTGAAGCGCACCAAGGATAATTGCATACCCCCTTGAAATCATACCTTTTTTACTATCTATCATCATGATTGATTGCACAACAGCATGATCGGTCAGGCCAAGCAGTGTGGCTCTGGACTGGGTCTACAAAGCATGCCTCAGTTGAAGATACCTAAAGAAGTCATTGCGTGGTATTGCAAACTCCCCTTGTAGCTCTAAAAAGGACTTGAGAACCGGGCCACTGTACAGCTGGGTCAGATATTCCAGGCCTTTCACCTGCCAGCTGCGGAAACCCTTGAGCTTCAGCAACTGGTGATAATAAGCATTGTCCCAAATAGGAGTAAGAGAAAAAAAAAACCTGTATCTTCAACAACCACTTAACATACTTCCAGAGTGTGTTCAATAGAACTACAGTTGGTGCCCCCCTAGGTAGATAGGGGAAACCTGCTTCTAAGTTTGAGAATGCTATACGGTGGTGAACCGGGGAGTCTAGCAACCTCCGAATGGGGTCCGGCGGGTCTTCCAGGCCCCACCCACTGAGCTGCTGCAATTGGGAAGCCAAAAAATAGGCCCTGGCATGCGGAACTGCCAAGCCCCTCGCCTCCTTACCATACTGCAGTATCCTCAGACCAATTTTGGCAGCTTTTTTACGCCAGATTAACTCTCGGAACTGGGAGTCTATTTTATCAAACCAGTGCTTAGGGATCCACACCGGGGAATTATGGCAGATGTATAATAGCTGGGGAGCCCACACCATTTTTTATAAGATTAGCCCGCCCCACCACAGATAATGGCAGTTTACACCAAGCCTTGCACTTTTCCCTAAATTTAGTCAACAGAGGCACCAGATTTAGGGGGACATATTGGGAGACCTCCCGGGAGACCTGCACCCCCAGATATCTAAAAGTGGACACTATCTGAATCGTAGCTGCACATTCAGGGAGGGGGGCCGGTAAAGGATCCAGGGGCAGTAATACCGACTTATTCCAATTAATAGAGAAGCCAGACAGAGCTCCAAAGTCAGTAATTAGGTCCATAGTTGCTGTCAGGGAGCCTTGCGTGTCGCCTAGGTATAATAGTGTCGTCCGCATACAGTGACACCACGTCCACTCCCGTAGGTCGATTTAAAACCCACAATACAGTCACCCCCCCTTTATTCTAGCTGCGAGAGGCTCCAGTGCTAGGGCAAATAGCAAGGGAGATAGAGGGCAACCTTGTCTAGTACCACCAAACAGTGGAAAGGGCTCCGGCGCTGTAGAGTTAACCCGGATCTTAGCTGAAGGTTTGGCATAAAGTAATCTGACCCAACTAATGAATCTTTCGCCCAGGCCCATTCTCTCCAAAACCTTCCACAGGTAAGGCCACTCGACGCTGTCAAAGGCCTTAGCCGCGTCTAGTGAGAGGATGGCCCGGTTACCAGGATTCAGTACGGGGATTTGAATATTCAAGTAGAGACGTCTTATATTTTGTGCCGTGGATCTCGTGGGTATGAAGCCTGACTGGTAACTGTGCACTAAACTCTGAATGACTTGAGATAGTCCGGTTGCCAGAACTCTAGCCAGCAGTTTAACATCTGTCGTAAGTAGGGAGATGGGTCGGTAGGAATCGGGGGACGTGGGCTCTTTACCCGGTTTCAATATCACAATTATGACTGCTTCATTCATGGAATCCGGGAGCGTGCCAGATTCTAAAGCACTATTAAAAACCTTCAAAAGTGTTGGTAGTAAAGTAGCTGCATATCGCTTATACACCTCAGTGGGAAGCCCATCCGCTCCTGGAGATTTGTTGTTGTGGGTTTGTTCTAGTGCTAGAGCAAGTTCTATGTCTATTGGGGCATCCAACCTACAAGCGTCTGAAGCAGATAAGCGAGGCAGTTCACTCCTTGCCAGAAAAGCATCTATCTCTTCTGCACTGGGGTGGACCTTGGAGGCCTACAAATCTGCGTAAAACGAACGAAAGATTTGCAATATGGAGGGGGTGTCTGTATGGATAGTCCCCTGCGCATCACACAGAAGAAACCACTGGGGTGGAGCCCTGGGCTCTCGCCAGCATAGCCAGCATATGGCCAGTGGACTCTCCCTCCTCAAAATGTGTTTGCTGCAAAAAAAAACTCTTGTTTTCCGCTAGCTGAAGAGCAAGCTGAGTAGCCATAGCCTGGGCTCCCAGCCAGATCTTTCTGGTGGTGTCTGAGGGGCGGTTGACATATTTGGTCTTCCGATTCTCTAAGTGTTTTGCATACCTCCCTTTCCCAGGCCTTGGTGTTTGTTTTAATAGCATTAATGGTAGTAATGAACTGACCCCTTAAAAAGGCCTTCTCTGTGTCCCAAACCGTACCCAAGGAGGCAGAACCGAGGTTGTCCCGCAGAAAGAGCTTAAGTTTGTCACTAATGGGGTCGGGTGAGGAAAAAAGCGCCAGCCAAAAAGGATTCAATTTCCATTCCCTAGGGCTAACAGCAGTGGACAGTTTAAGTTCGACCCAAAAAGAGGAGTGATCAGAAATGTGTCTATCCCCATAACCGGAGTCTACAACCAGAGGGAGTAAGGCCGCATTCCCCAGCCCCAGGTCAATGTGCGACAGGCTTCCGTAAGCGGTAGTGCAGCACGAGTAACGCCTGACCTGGGGGTGGGAGGTCCGCCACACATCTGTCAAACCAAGTTCGGCTAGTAGGTCTGCAAATGGGGTATCACCAGTAGGACGAGAGGGCATGGGCAGGGGGATGGGTATCTTGTCCCACTGGTGATTTAAATAATTGTTAAAGTCACCCATCGCCAACAAGGGGATAGTGGGGTGCGGGGCCATGAACCTGGCTAGACATCTAAAAGCCTCAGCTCAGTAAGGGGGTGGTATATAGATAGTAGCAATAATGCATGCCCAATGAGCAATTCTACCCAATAGAAATGTATATCTTCCCCCTGGATCAATGACTTTTTGAGAACAAGTGAAGCGGGCATCCTGACGAATCAAGATACTCACTCCCCTTGCAAATGCAGAGAACGTGGAGTGAAATTGAGTAGGGTACACCCTTGGGTTAAGACTAGGTATATGATCCAGGGGACAATGAGTCTCCTGCAGACAAACAATTTCTGGACCCATGGCCTTCAAATGTCTTAGGACCGCCAAACGTTTCACAGGACTGCTCAGCCCCCTAACATTCCAGGAAAGGCACTTAACGGTCATCGACATTATGAGAAAACATAAAAATGTGCATACCCAGCATAAATTGTAGCAGTAGTAGGATAAACAGACAGATATATTACTGAACCAAACAATCCAGGTACAGTCGCTCCTTATACTAAAATACCCGGGCAGGAAAAGTAAGGGTCTCCCACCATAGTTCTGGAACCAGATCGTGAGGGTGATGTCACTGCAGTAAATAAAAGATTGCGTAATCAGAGGGACTCTGCAAAAAGAAGGGGAGGGGAAGGGAAGCATAGAAAAAAGGAAAAAAAACAAAAAGTGGGAGATGAGGAAGTCAGTTGCAGAGCCAATCGGACCTGCAAAACAGAGGTGCAACACGGCCCCAACTCCACTATTGGGGGGGGGGGGGCACGGAAACACCCAGGGAAAACATTCCCAGGTAACAAAAGGGGTTTCACCTGAACAAGCAGCATAAGTCTAGTTTTAGGTAGAAGTTGTAGCTGTGTTCTTTTCACTCCGCCGAGTCTGCATGTAGATAGTCCCCGTCAGAAGGAATCATCCAGAACTGGGATCGATTTCTTCCTTGGGTTCCTTAAAACCTTCTCAACCTTTGCATGCGTTTCCTGTCCATGCATTACTAGAACAGCTTATTTTTGCTGAATTGGATAAGCATTATCTCGGATAAGCATTTTCTCCCTCCTAAGAGATTTTCAGTTCTCTATCCCATGGAGGAGAAATTCACCAAAAAATGTCAAGTACCAGCAGTTGACGCTGAGATTACCAGTGTGAATAAAAGCTTAACTTGTCCTGTAGACAATGCACAAATGCTTAAGGACCCAACAGATAAAAAGTTGGAATCCCTGTTAAAAATCTACTTTTTCCTTGCCAGGTGCCATTACTCGGCCTGCAGTCTCTGCAATAGGCATCTGTCAATCCCTAAAGGACCAATTTAGACAACCCCTTAGAGGTTCCTGCACAACAAGCCCGGGTATTGGCTGAACTACCAAAAGAATTATGCTTTGCCATAGATGCCATTAAAGATTCTATTCACCAGGCGTCCCGCCTTACGCTTATGCTTGTACATGTGCGTACAATCCTGTGGTTAAAAAACTGGTCAGCCGAAGCGCCATGTAAAAACCTCCTAACTGGGTTCCCTTTTCATGGGGAGCGGCTATTTGGAGAATATTTGGACAAATATATCCAAACAATTTCTAGTGGGAAAAGTACTTTTGCCAGTCAGAAGAAAATATAAACGCCCTTCATTTAAACGTTCACTTCTGCCTCTAGGCAGTGGCGACAGCCTCCACTGTTAGACTTTAGAGGAAAACCTTGGGGTCAGACCCAGCCTCAAAAGAAGTCCTGGGGTTGGAAACCTGCAAAGCAGAGTCCTAAAGCCTCATCATGATGAGGCAAACCCCCCTCACCAAAGTAGGGGAAAGACTTCTGTCATTTTCGTGAAGAGGAAATTCAGGACAGATGGGTCATCTCCATGGTAACAAGCTGGAATTTTGGGACTTTCCACCATATTGTTTCCTGAGGTCAAGCATTCCCAAAGATCCAGAGAAAAGACCATCTCTGTTTCAGGCACTAGACTGATTAATAGCTGAAGGGGTGATCATACAGATCCCCCACAAAAAAGCAAGGTTTGGGGTTTTGTTCAAATATTTTTATGGTACCAAAACCAAATGGAGATATCAGACCCATTCTAGATCTAAAAAATCTAAATCCGTTCCTGAAGATCTGCTCCTTCTAGGAGGAGAATTTCTTGCATCTATCGACATCAGGGATGCATATCTGCATTTTTCTATTTTTCCCGCTCACCAAAAATGTCTGCGATTCACGTTGGAACAGCAGCATTTCCAGTTTGTAGCCCTGCCCTTTTGGGCTAGCCACAGCACCTTGGGTGTTCACAAAAGTGCTGGCCCCACCTCTAGCCTGGTTAAGGGCACAGGGCATAACAGTTGTAGCGTACCTAGACGATCTATTGCTAATAGACTAGTCGGTGGCTTGCTTGGAGCAAAGCGTACGCATTACAGCCAGTTACCTCGAAATTTTGGGTTGGATTCTCAACCTAGAGAAATCTTCCTTAACCACTTTCAGACCAGACCATTTTGCTGGCCAACGACCAGACCACTTTTTGTGATTCGGCACTGTGTCGCTTTAACTGACAGTTGCACGGTCACGCGATGTGGCTCCCAAACAAAATTGTCCCTTTTTCCCACAAATAGAGCTTTCTTTTGGTGGTATTTGCTCGCCCCTGCAGTTTTTTTTTTTTTTATTTTATTTTTTTGTTTTTTGTGCTATAAACAAAAAAAACAAGCGACAATTTTGAAAAAAAGAAGTTTTTTACTTTTTGTTATAGTAAATAGCCCCCAAAAATGTATAAAAAAAAAATATTATTTTTTCCTCAGTTTAGGCTGATACGTTTTCTTCTACATATTTTTGGTAAAAAAAATTGCAATAAATGATTGGTTTGCGCAAAAGTTATAGCATTTACAAAATAGGAGATAGTTTCATTTTTATTTTTATTTTTTACTAGTAATGGCGGCAATCAGCGATTTTATGTTGGTTGCGACGTTATGGTGGACACATTGGACATTTTTGACACATTTTTGGGACCATTGTCATTTATACAGCAATCAGTGCTATAGAAATGCACTGATTCCTGTGTAAATGACACTGGCAGTGTAGGGGTTAAGTGTGTCCTAGGGGCGTGTTGCTAACTGTGGGGGGAGTGGCTGTGTTTTACACATCACTGATCTCTGCTCCAATCACAAGGAGCAGAGATCAGTGACACTGTTGCTAGGCAGAACAGGGAGATGCTTGTTTACTTTAACATCTCCCCGTTCTTCCTCCCCACGGCGATCGAGTCCGCAGGACCCGCTATCAGACTCACGGAGGTCCTGACCGGCGCGCACCACCGGTAGCACATCGGCAAATTTAAAGGGACGTACCCGTACGCCCATTTGCCTGTCCGTGCCATTCTGCCAACATACATCGGGGTGCGCCGGTCTGGAAGTGGTTAATACTGCTAAAAAGGCTGGTGTACTTGGGTCTGATCATAGACACAGTGCAGGAAAAGGTGTTCTTGCCTCAGGCAAAGCTCAGTTCCATAAGAAAGCTGGTGTGGATGGTCAGGTCAAAAGGAGATCCCTCCATTTGCCTTTGCATGAGGTTGCTAGGAACTGGAGTGGCTTCATTCAAAGCAGTTCCCTATGCCCAGTTCCATTCAAGACTGTTGCAAAATAGTATCCTGTCCTCTTGGAACAAAACGATTCAAGCTTTAGACTTGCCAATACGGCTGTCCCCAAGGGTGTCTCACAGCCTCAGTTGGTGGTTACTAACCCAGAATCTGCGGAAAGGAAAATCCTTCAGACCAGTCATCTGGAAAGTGGTAACCACGGCTGCCAGCCTTTCAGGCTGGGCAGCAGTACTAGAAAAGACAACTTTCCAGGGACAGTGGTCAAGAGCCGAAAGAACCTTGCCCATCAATATCCTAGAGGTTCGGGCAGTGTGTCTGCCTCTAACGGCCTGGACTTTCAGGTTACGGGATTGTCCTGTCAGGATCCAATCTGACAATGCCACAGCTGTGGCCTATATCAATCACCAAGGGGGCACCAAGAGTCTCTCAGCGCAGAGAGGTGAACCATATTCTATCTTGGGCAGAAAGGAATGCTCCATGCCTATCGGCAGTCTTCATTCCGGGATTGGAGAATTGGCAGGCGGACTACTTGAGTCACCAGCAGTTATTCCCAGGGCAATGGTCTCTTCACCTTGACATTTTTCGGTCTGTTTTCCAAAGATGGGGACTCTGGACGTAGTCAACTTTGTGGCCAGAACAAGGGATCCACTTGCATGTGGAATGGAGGCGTTGGTGCCCCCATGGGATCAGTTCACACTGATCTATGTATTCCCCTCTATTCATTTGCTGCCTCGACGACTTTACAGGATCAAGCTGGAAAGAAAGCCGGTAATTCTGGTGGCCCCAGCATGGCCCAGAAGGTCATGGTATGCAGAAATCATAAAGATGACAGTGGAGGGCCCATGGTCCCTCCGACTACGGCCAGACCAAAAACGTGGGCTTTCTGGGTCAGTTATCTCTACTCTGATTAATGTAAGGAAGTTAGCTTCCAAACTATATATTATAGGGTCTGGAGGGCTTATGTTTCCTGGTGTGAATCCCAGGGTTGGCACCCTCTAAGATATATCATAGGCATAATTCTTGCCTTTCTACAATTAGGGGTAGAAATTAAATTGGCCTTGAATACTATTAAAGACCAAGTCTCAGCTTTTATCAGTCTTATTTCAAAGACCACTTGCTAAACATTCTTAAAGAGGAAGTAAAGGCGATGTAAAAATAAAATAAAAAAACACAAAGGCATAATGAGCTAGTATGCATAGCATACTAGCTCATTATGAATGACTTGCCTGAGAACGAAGCCCCCGAAGCGGTCCCCCGTCTTCCTCTTCGCCACTGCCATGTATCCCGGAGCGACTTCCGGGTCTCGCTGCTCCGGCGCTGTGATTCCCCCCGGAGACGCGGTGACGTCACTCCCACGCATGCGCACGAGAGCCGGCACGAGCGGGATATTGCCGCGATCTGTGGCCTGCCCAGTGCGCCTGTACTCCTCTGTCTACGGCGCATGGGCCGTAGACAGCGGTGGCTGTCTTTTTGTAAATATCTCCTAAACCGTATAGGTTTAGGAGATATTTCTTGGACCTACAGGTAAGCCTTAATCCAGGTTTACCTGTAGGTCAAAGTGGTTTGTAACGGTTTACAACCACTTTAAGTCTGGGGTTTTATGCAATCCGCCTGTCAAACCTCCCTTGGTACAAAAACAGCCATTTGAACTGATACAACATATTCCCCTAGTCCTTCTGACAAGGAACTTTGTATTTTTGGTTGCTATATCCTCAGTAAGGAGGGTTTCGGAAATTGGCTGCTCTTTCTTGCAAAGAGCCATATTTGATTTTCCATGAGTACACAGTGGTGTCACGCCCTCGTCCAGACTTTTTGCCAAAAGCGGTTTCAGGTTTTCACTTGAACCAAGATATTGTCCTGCCATCGTTTTTTCCAAAACCATGTTCCAGGGAAGAAAAGTCAATACATTGTCTTGATGTGGGGAGAGCAGTGAAAATCTATTTAAAGGCAACTGCTCAGATTCATAAGACTGATGTCTTATTTATTCTGCCAGAGGGTCCTAAGAAAGGACAGGCAATGTAGAAATCCACTGTTGCTAAGTGGATTTGGCAAGTTATAATTCAAACTTTTAATTCAAGGGTTAAGAATCCCCCTTTTTCAAATTAAGGTGCACTCTACTAGGGCAATTAGTGCTTCATGGGCAGTGTCATCAGGCCTCCATATCTGTAAGACTGCAACTTGGTCTTCAGTGCATACATTCACAAAATTTTATCAGGTGGATGTAAGGAGTGTGCTGCAGGCAGCAGTATAGGTCCTCAAGTCTGGGTGTACCCTCCGGGTTGTCGCCCTCCCCTCCAGTAGCATTGCTATGGGACGTCCCATTAAGTACTGACTCCCATAATGTACGATAAAGAAAATAGGATTTTTATAACCGCTTACCTGTAAAATCCTTTTCTTGGAGTACATCATGGGACACAGATGTCCCTCCCCACTTTTTTGGAATTTAAGTATATTGCTTTGCTACAAAAACTGATGTGCTCCTGGAAGGAGCACGGGTTATATAGGGAATGAATTTCCTGGATTGGGTATACCAGTGTCCATCATCTAAAGGTGGCCTATAACCCATTAAGTAATTATTTAAGGCTCTGTGTCCCATGATGTACTCCAAGAAAAGGATTTTACTGGTAAGCTGTTATAAAAATCCAAATTTTCTTCTAATTTTAGTAAGTGGCCATGTGTCTTGTTAAACTCCCTTACGCTAAAAAGTTTTATCCCTGTTGTGGGTTCACCAGTACGGTATTTGTAAATTGAAATTGTAGCCTCTCTTCTCCACGGAGAATAAATAAGTTCAGTGCTCGCAACCTTTCCTCACAACTAATATCCTCCAGACCCTTTATTATCTTTGTTGCGCTTCTCTGTACTCGCTCCATTTCCAGTACATCCTTCCTGAGGACTGGTGCCCGGAACTGGACATCATAGGTGCGGCCGGACCAAAGTCTTGTAGAGTGGGAGAATTATCATTTTTATCTCAGGAGTTGATCCCCTTTTAAATGCATGCCAATATTCTGTTGCTTTGTTAGCAGCAGCTTGGCATTGCATGCCATTGCTGAACCTGTCATCTACTAGGACCCCCCCAAGTCCTTTTCCAGGCTAAATTCCCCAGAGTTTCTCCCCCCAGTGTATAGATTGCATTCATATTTTTGCCATGCATTATTTTAAAATTTTCTACATTAAACCTCATTTGCCCGGTAGTTGCCCACCCCATTAATTTGTTCAGATCTTCTTGCAAGGTTTCCACATCCTGTGGAGAAGTTATTGCCCTGCTTAGCTTGGTATCATCTGCAAATACAGAGACTAGACTGTTTACCCCATCTTCCAGGTTGTTTATGAATAAATAGGATTGGACCCAGGACAGAACCCTGGGGGACCCCACTACCCACCGCTGACCATTCCAAGTACTCCCCATATATCATCACCCTCTGAACTCGCCCTAGTAACCACGTTTCAATCCATATACTCACACTATGTTCCATGGCAGTGGACCTTATTTTGAACAGTAAGCGCTTATGGGGAACTGTGTCAAATGCTTTTGCAAAATCCAGATACACTACATCTACAGCCTTCCTTTATCTAGATAGCAACTCGCGTTCTCATCTTCACCTCTAAATGTGTGCAAAAACTTCTCTGGCAGTAAAAAGGTTAAAGGTCTGCAGGTGGCCAAGGAGGACTGAGTGCCATTAATCTCTCATCGATGTACATCTTGTCCACCAGTTATTTCATCCCGACATTCCTGAATTATTGTCTGTGCTCATTATGTAAAGGACTTGATATTTGTATAATTCTAGAAGCTTGTCACTTATAAAAATTCTTTGATAATTTTCTGTGTTTTTTTTCATCAGTAATCTTATTTCTGGAATGCAAATCAAGCAGCAATCAGACCGTTTTAACTTAATACAAGAAGTTGAGAAAGAGCAATTCTTCGTGAAAGAACGTTGGACAAAAAGGTATTTCAAGCTTTAATTTTTTTTATTATTTTGAAAAGCCTGTGGCATGTTAAATACACCCAAAAACTCCACCCGATGCCAAAAAAGTGCACACATATAAAGAGTAATGCACAAAAACATGCAACGGGTGCTACGTGGTCCTCCCAAGGAAGGACCTTACCCTGATCCCTGGGGCGTTAGGCTCCAGACAGGGACCGAGGTGCTTCACTTGGGTCCATCTTGCCGAAACCAGACGGACCCCCTTTCTCTGGAAGGTCTGCCGAAACAGACCCACCCAAGTACTCGGTGAGACTCCCCTTTAGGGAGACCCCTTAAAAGAGGGCAAACCAAGCCAAAAGGCCTATGTCCACCCCCTCCCAAGACTTTCAGGGCAAGTCAGAGGACCCGCACCCTACTCATCACACAGTGACAAATGTGTAACACATCAAACAAACAATGACAAAAAAGCGATGAACACATGGGTAAAATAAATAGAAGAAAAGTGGGGAGAAGGAAGTGGGAGAAGTGAAAGTGACCATTGTGCAATACAATGGCCAGGCCCTTCGGCCAGTGAATAAAAAGTTCCCCTGATCCTAACCAAAAGGCAGGTGTAAAAAAGTGGGTTGGTGAAGTGATCACGGTGGCATAAATCAGAGTGACCATCACTCAGTGATTTATACGGCACCCCTGAACTGACACTTCAGGGGCACATTCACCACAGGCTTTTCATCCCAACCCTGACCAACAGCCCATAGAAGGCATTAAAAGAGGGCAGAAAAACACAGCAAGAAACAATTTCATGAATAGGTTACGAGGTCGTAAAAGGAGAAGGCCAGCCAAAGCTTGTTTGTCTGTTCTTCTCCTATGGATCACAGGAATGCAGTTCATTTTGCACTCCTGTGACCTGTTTTCAGCAGAAAGCAGGCTGAAGTCTGCTCTCTGCTGACGTCACTGCTGTCAGTCCAGGCACCGTGTCATCACAACCACAGAGTTGGGATCTGCCAGATCCCTGTACTGACACCCAACTCAATCTCTCAGCGAGCCGATGAGAGCCTGAGCCAGCCGCCCCCTCCACAGCCCAGTGCGCCAGTGAGCAAAGAGGGCGCAGAGCAGAGAACTGTGACTGACAGTTCTCTGCTGGGGGAGCTCTGAAAACCAAGTGATCGGCAGTGTTCGATTGCTCGGCTCTCAGTGAAGAGGTACAAGGGGACAGATGCATCATCGGACCGATGCTGTATCCACTGAGGAAAGTATTTCTAAAAACAAAAACTTTTTCTTTTAAGTAGTGGATGTACAATATAGAATATTTTTAGAGAATAAGGCTATTGTTTAGTGCCACTTTAATTTCATGCAGAGAACAAAGGGTATGGCAGCTTTTATGGAGAAAATGCTGCTAATCTGAAATATTAACAACTTTTATGTATACCTTTTTTTATTTTTTTTCCTTTTACATGTCATTTTATGGCTCTTGGGATTCTTGGGTAGATCATGTCTAAATCTCAGGTCATTCGACCCACTTAATATGATTTTAGTTACAGCATGGTGTTACAAAATCTTGCTTAGTAATATAAATGGCTCTGGGCAGAAGAAGACCTTTCGGGGTGAGTAGGTTTAAAAAAACAAAACAAAAAAGACTTTCCTTTTATATTATATAAAGTGTTAAGCAGCGCTAAACATCCCCCCTGCAGGTGGCAGTCCTATTCTATACAACTCAGAACTTGCTTGGCAGATTCTTCAGAATGAGTCAATTGAAGGTAATAATTTACTCACTTTAAACGGAGGAGACAGGATTCTCAGTGGTGGGTATAGTATAATTTTTGGGTTGTTTCAGTTCTAACACGTTAAAGCTAATTATAAGACACGGTTAGCCTTGTCCTTGGTTCATTCTGCAGTGTTAGCAGGGAGATGGGAACAGGGTTTACTCTGTTCACACCAGCTAGAAAGGTAAATAATTGCAAAGGAGGTATAAATAATCCTCAAGGCTGACCTTCACATCTCGGTAAGGCTTGTGTCTGGACAAACAAATGGGTTTTGTTAAAATGATAATAGTGGGTACTATATAGGCCAGGGATTCTACAGAGTATATCCTACCTTAGACACCCCTATAAAAGTCAGTAAAGCTCCTGACCTCGAGCATTGTTTGTCGACTCCCTCTGACGTCGAGCATCCTCTACTTCACACCATCTAGGAAACATTTAGGAATACCCTAGTCCTTTAGTCTACTATGCAGTTTTAGAAATGCCCTGCATGCCATGCCAATAATGACAGCTCAGGCCCTTCATACCCTGATGTTTGAGGAGCTAGAAGCATATTCTAAAGTTTTGTATAATTTGGCTTAATAGATATGAGCAATGAGCTCTAATGAACCTCCCTGGCCTATGTAACACCCCAATTCCCCCCAGATTCTAAACTGACCTGAAACATATGCAGATCAAGAAAGTCTGAATTGCTACTTTGCATTTCTGTTCCAGATCAGAGAGTTCAAATACTGAAGCAATTTTAGAAATGTTCAATCTCCTTTATTACAACCTTTCTTGCAATGTTGCAGTCTCAGGAAACTCCTTCTAAAAATGTACTTCATTTACAGCTCACTGTACATTAGTGTGATTGTCAAGGAGACCAATAACTAAAGTTCATTGGTGTCGGTGGTTGCGTATCAGAGAGGCAGAAATTGCCCCTTAGTAACCTCTGGAGGAACCCTGGTTGAGAGAGGCTGTTTTATTGGCCAAATCTATTCCTAACTATTTGGTTAAAGGGGGGTTTACATAGCTTTCCGCTGGCTCAAGAAAGATACCAGGGGTTATGGCTTAATGGCTTCAACCATAACCCCAGTAAACCACTTGCAAGCTGTAACGTATTGCTGTGTACAAGGCTGACTGATACTGCTGGCTTACTAATGGTGAAGTACCCCCTACATGGAGTGTTATGTGTTCAGGAGCAACTTGAGGACATACTGACACTTTAGTTGTGGTGTGGCCAACGGCTTTGAGCAACAATTGGTTGCCGATTCTTCTAGTCCATGGCTTTGAACAGTAATTTGTTGGTTGCCGGTCCTTCTAGTCCACATTATGTATCTACAACCATCTATTGTCCCTGTAATTCAATTTTTCAAAGCCTGAAAAAAAAACTGCCTAAAAGAATTTTCGACATGAAGGTGATCTTTGCAAGAGCTGGGTCAGTCTATTGCCTTATCCTCTATGACCATAAGGAGACATAATACTAAGCATTAAAACACATTTACACTGGTTGAAGATTGAGGTGTTAGCCAGTAATTGACATTATGGGAAATTTAAATTACTATTATGGGAAATGTAAATTAATTTTAGTGCAATATTGCTTAGTTTAACAGTGTGGAGTCCAAACTTGTGTGACAAAAACATTGTCTTTTTAACCACTTGCCAATCTGCTGGTGGTCCCTCCCCGTCACCATTTTTCTCTTGGTGTCAGGAAAACTTGTCAGAAGTGATTTATGCTGATAGCAGAAAAACGAAAAGCCAGTATGCCAGATTAGCAGATCATTGTTTGATCAATATTAACTCCATTCACGCCAATGTAATGCATATATGTGGCCTTCTGCTTCAAGTGGTTGTACCGGGGTGTTGCCTGCAGCTGCAGGTACCACTTTGGTACCCTTTTTGTTAGAGCCGATGATTGGCTTCCTTGTAATAACAACTGATGCGGCTAATCAGCCGCTCGGCTGTTATTACTAGCAGTGGGAGTGACCAGAGACCCGAACAAAGCCAGAATCGGCTATGATCGGGTCCTGGATCTAGTAACCCAGAAGCAATGTCATGACATCACTTTCACTTTTACTGGAGCCTCAAAAGCACCAGATTTGAAAAAAATGACTGTATTCAAAACAGCGAAACATGGCATTTGAATGATTTTAAGTGCAAAGGAGGGACACGTGACTATTGCTGTAACATGGGATGTTTACATACCTTGTGCCAGCAATAAAAGTGATAAAAAAAAAAATTTAAGGGACAGTGTAAAAAAATAAATAAAAATGAAATAAGAAAAAAATGTTTTAAGTCCCCATCCTTCCGTGCTTGCACACATAAGCAAACGCATATGTAAGTCGCACCTGAGGTATTGCCGCAATCATTAGAGCAAGAGCAATAATTCTAGCACAAGACCTCATCGGTAACTCTAAACTGGTGACCGTTACATTTTTTTAAAGCATCACCTATGCAGGGGTCAGCAACCTTTTCCACTGAAAGTGGATGCAAACCCGATTCAAATTTGAGCTGTGCATATACAGTATCTCCCAAAAGTGAGTACACCCCTCACATTTTTGTAAATACTTTTATTATATCTTTTCATGTGACAACACGGAAGAAATTACACTTTGCTACAATGTAAAGTAGTGAGTGTACAGCTTGTATAACAGTGCAAATGTTCTGCCCCCTCAAAATAACTCAACACATAGCCATTAATGTCTAAACTGCTGACAACAAAAGTGAGTACACCCCTAAGTGTACATTAATGGCTATGTGTTGCAAAATGTCATTCCTTCAGTGTTGTCACATGAAATATTGTAAAATATTTACAAAAATGTGAGGGATGTACTCACTTTTGTGAGATACTGTATATCTGCTGTGTTTTCTGATTTCTCTTTAACCACTTGGGTACCGCGCTATTGCCGAATGACGGCATTAGCGCGGACCTAGATTTCCAGGACAACGTCTATTGACGTCGTCCTGGTTACGAGCGGCCTGTGCGCCCCCTGAGGGGTGCGAGCGGCGCGCTCTGTGATCGGCGAGTCCGTGAGACTCGCCTGATCACCAATCCGTGTAAGGGGTCGATCCCGACCCCTTATCACGTGATCAGCTGTCAGCCAATGACAGCTGATCATGTGATAGAACGGAGCCGGTAATCGGCTATTATTCCTCCTCGCGCTGACAGCGCGAGGAGAAAAAAAAAAAGGCGATCACCGGCGGCCGTGATCGGGACATCAGTCCCGATCACGGCCAGCAATGAAAGGCACCACATGCCACCTGCCAGTGCCCACCTGCCTCCCGCAGTGCCATCCTGAAATATAACAAAGTAAAAGTGCCCCCCGTCTGTGCCCATAATGCCCACAGTGCCACCCCACAGTGCCACCCCACAGTGCCACCCACAGTGCCACCCACAGTGCCACCCAATCTGCCTCAAAGGTGCTGCACCCCAGTGCCGCCCATCAGTGCCCAGCAGTGCCGCCCATCAGTGCCCAGCAGTGCCACCTATCAGAGCCACCTATCAGTGCCACCTATCAGTGCCCATCAGTCCCATCTATCTGTGGTACCTATCAGTGCCCATCCGTGCCACCCATCCATGCCACTTATCCGTGCCACCCATCCGTGCCATCTTATCTGTGCCCATCTTTGCCCATCAGTGCCGCCTTATCTGTGCCCATCGGTGCCGCCTTATCTGTGCCTATTAGTGCCGCCTTAACTATGCCTATCAGTGCCCACAAGTGCAGCCTATCAGTGCCCACCAATGCAGCCCATCAGTGCCCACCAATGCAGCCCATCAGTGCCCACCAATGCAGCCTATCAGTGCCGCCTTATCAGCGCACTTCAATGAAGGAGAAAAATGACCCGTTTGCAAAATTTTATAACAAACTATTAAAACATGATTTTTTTTTTTTTTTTGCATCTTTTTTTGTTTGTTTAGCAAAAAATAAAACTCCGAGCTGTAACTAAATACCACCAAAAGAAAGCTCTATTTGTGGGAAAAAAATGATAGAAATGTCATTTGGGTACAGTGTTGTATGCCCGCGCAATTGTCATTCAAAGTGCATCAGCGCTGAAAGCTGAAAATTGGTCTGGGACTGAGGGGGGTTTAAGTGCCCAGTAAGCAAGTGGTTAAAGCACTATGTCCCATAGCTGTTTCCTGCTCTTTCCTTCTGTTATCAGCCTAACTCCTGACAAATTTTCAGTCAACTGAGATAAAAGCAGCCTGAGTTTGGTGTTGGGGAGGATGCTAGAAATAGATTAGCAGCGTGCTAAACTAATCAACAAACAGTTCTCTACCAACGAGAGGAGGCGGTGTGTGCCTCTCCTCCAATCGGCGGTCTTGGCTGTATGCTCAGGCTTCACTGCAGTGCTGACCAGGAAGAGAAAATCTCCTGACTGGATCTGAACTTTCTAAAAAAAAATATATAAAGCTGAAGACAGCAGATATACAGTTGTGCTCCTAAATTTACATACACTGGCAGAATTTAGATTTCTTGGCCATTTTTCAGGGAATATGAATAACACAAAAACTTTTTTCTTTCACTCATGGTTAGTGTTTAGCTGAAGCCATTTATTATCAATCAACTGCGTTTACTCTTTTTAAACTATAATGACAACAGAAACTACCCAATTGACCCTGATCAAAGGTTTACATACCTTGGAATGTTTGGCCTTGGTGCAGACACAGAAGGTGGCACACAGGTTAAAATGGCAAATAAAGGTTCATTTCCCACATTTGTGGCTTTTTAAATCACAATTCGTATCTGTGTATAAACAGTCAATAAGTTTGTTAGCTCTCACATGGATGCACCAAGCCAGGGAGACCCTGAGCCATGAGGAGGTAGAAAAAAACAGGCAAAAGACCTGCGTAACAAGGTAATTAAACCTTACAAAGATGGAAAAGGCTATAAAAAGATATCCAAAGCCTTGAATATGCCAGTCACTACTGTTCAATCACTTAATAACACGTGGAAAATTTTGGGATCTTTTGATGCCAAGCCAAGGTCGGATAGATCAAGAAAGATTTGTTTAATCTCTGTGTATCATCTGAGGCTGTTCATTTCACTTGGTATATGTGAGGGTTTACATCCACTTTAAGGGCTGAATTCAGTGTATGCGAATGCATAGAGGGCTATATTCACCTGTTTCTAAATTAAGACAATAAAAATCCTAACATAGTAATAATAACCATACAGGTTTACCTCACTTTAAGGTGCCTCACAAATATAAAGCCAGTTCACACTGGGGGAGGATGTGGCTGGAGATTTGGATTTTGCGGCCCCCATCCCCAGGGGAGATAGGGTTCCCTGTTCCCAGGGGGGGAAGGGGATTCCCCCCCCCATTGCAATGTCCTCTGTCCTCCTTCACATCACTCCCACAGTTGCCTCTGACCCTCTCCCCCATAGCAGTTTCCTGTGCCCCCCAAAGCAGTGTCCCCTGTCCCCTGCACCCTCCCCACTATGTCTTCTGTACCCCCATAGTGTCCTCTGCACCCCACCCACACACACACACGCTGTATAGGTAGAACTCTCCTACCTTACACAGGTGTACAGCAGAGCAGAGATCGGCTGGTATCACGGGGCTGGATGGGGTTGGGAACTGCTGAAGTTAACTTTTCACTTTACCAGGCTGGTGATTGGTTGCTAGGATCGCCCAGCAACCAATCACATGCTGTTTAATGTGAAAAGTTAACTCCAGCAGTCCCTGCCCCCATCCAGCCCTGTGAATGCCAGCGGCTGTCCAATGAAGAGGCGAGCGGTGAAAATGTCCGCGGGCCGGGCGCCCATGAATTCATCGTGCGCATTGACGGCCAGACATTTAGCAGTGGCGAGCCGGGTGCAGCCGGTGGGCCGTAGGTTGCAAACCCTTGGCCTATGGAGATTTTTAAGTACCATAGTTTATCACCATTCCATGAGTGTGTGCAATGAAAGCATGACATGTTGGGTATCTATTTACTCAGAGTAACATCATCTTTCACATTATACAACTTTGCTTTTTTTAATTCGTGAAAGTGTATATTTTCCCAAAAAATTGTGTTTAAAAGACCGCTGCACAAATACAGTGTGACATAAAATATTGCAACAACCGACATTTTTATTCCCTAGGGAAAAAATTCCTTTTTTTAACTTGTAAGCAACAAGTGTCAGAAAAAGGCTTAGCCTTCAAGGGGTTAAACCCAAGCAATACATTTTTCTCAGTGGGATTTAATTTTTTATGTTTTTTGTAATGCTTTTAATGTCTGAAATGTCTGCCTTTAAGCTTGCAGCTCAATATAAATCAAGCTTGCTCCAGCCAGTGATTCTGCAGTAAAGGAACTTTCTCAATTGTTCCATTAGTCTTATTTAAGCAGTAGGTGTAAGAATAGACGGTGACACAGCATTATTTCATGCTTTCCCTGTCATCCTGCACTTCAGTTAAGATGTAAACTGAATTAAAATAGGTCAGAGATGCTGGCATGCTCTCGGATATTTGAAATGGCAGCTGCAACCTTTATGCCAAGTCAGAATTCAAAACAGCGGGGGAAGCAGTGCTAAGGACAGGGAGGGAACGGGTTGCTCCGGCAACGGTAGAATGTTATAATGAAAAGAGAGGGGGAAAAAAGAGAAAATCTGAAAGCCGTAAGAAGTTTCAGTGGAAATGTACAATGACCATGCAGGCAGGACAGGATGTGTGTGGCTCAGGATATTTGGGCTTCAAAAAAGACTTTATTTTATTAGCTTTTTCCCTCTTTGCTGCCCTTCTATTTCCAAAGTGTTAGGTGGCCATAGCAAAGAAACCTCTCCAAGCAGCATAATGCAGCCTCATAATTGGATTAGGTAATGGAGTTCTTGGTCTGTTACCTACTGGTATAGCTCATGTGTGCCTGCTTTCTTCAGGCTTGGTGGCCAGGAAGATGCCAGTTTAATTTTTTATTTAATCGCTCTCCCAGGCCATCCTTTATAGTGCAAAGGCAAAATCAAGTGAACCTGAATTCACATTGCACTTGTATAGTGATCATCGAGAAGTGTTAATTGCGAACTACCATGAGAAATTTGCATTTTTGTATCGAATTCCTCCTGAAAACTATGCATTTCTTATGCATAAGCACTCAGCCTATAAGCTACAGTATATCTGCAGTGTGAGATCACCTAAGGCATTGTGCCTGTAAATAACTGATCTCCTTTGCTGTACAAAATGCTGTACCTGAGGACCTATAGACAAGCATCTTTTTCTGATTAACCACTTACTTACTGGGCACTTAAACCCCCCTCCTGCCCAGACCAATTTTTAGCTTTCAGCGCTGATGCACTTTGAATGACAATTGCGCGGTCATACAACACTGTACCCAAATGAAATTTTTATCATTTTTTCCCCCACAAATAGAGCTTTCTTTTGGTGGTATTTAATTACAGCTGGGAGTTTTATTTTTTGCTAAACAAAATTTTTTTTTTCTTAGTTTGTTATAACATTTTGCAAACAGGTAATTTTTCTCCTTCATTGAAATGCGCTGATGAGGCGGCACTGGTGGGCACTGGTGGGCGCTGATGGGCGGCACTGGTGGGCGCTGATGGGCGGCGCTGATGGGCAGCACTGGTGGGCGCTGATGGGCGGCACTGGTGGGCGCTGATGGGCGGCACTGGTGGGCGCTGATGGGCGGCACTGGTGGGCGCTGATGGGCTGCACTGGTGGGCACTGATGGGCACAGTTAAGGCAGTACTGATGGGCAAAGATGGGCACGGATGGGTGGCACAGATGGGTGGCACTAAGGGGCACTGATAGATGGGACTGATGGACACGGATATGTGGCACTGGGGTGCAGCACTGTTAAGGCAGATTTTGGGCACTGATGGGTGGCACTATGGGCACTGATGGGTGGCACTAATGGGGTGCACTTTTTTATTAGGTGGCACTGGCAGGTGGGCACTGCTAAGTTGGCCGTGATCGGGACTGATGTCCCGATCACGGGCGCCGGTGATCTGCTTTTTTTTTTTTTTTTTTGACAGCGCGAGGATGAAAAATAGCCAATTACCGGCTCTGTTGTGTCACATGATCAGCTGTCATTGGCTGGCAGCTGATCACGTGGTAAGGGGTCAGGATCGACCCCTTGCTCCGATCCGTGATCAGGTGAGTCTCATAGACTCGCCGATTACAGAACGCGCCGCGTAGGCCGCTCGTGCATCGGACAACGTCAATAGACGTAGTCCAGCAAAGCAGGTCCGCGCTGTAGCCGTCATTCGGCTATAGCGCGGATCTCTAGTGGTTAATACTTTCTTTTGGATCTGTGCTTTCTGCATCTCTCCTGTGTTCTAAATATTACCTCTTCAATCATCAAATCACTAGTCATCGGGTGGAGGGGGTGATCTCTGTCAAAAGGAAGCGATCCTTTTGTTTTTTTGTTTTTCATTTTGTTTTCTTTTTACTAAGAAACCTGCTTACACGCAGAGAGAAAGTACGAAAGGCATGGATAGTCATAAATTGATAAAAAATAAGTTGCAGGGAATACTGTTGACCAGTCCTTTCTTTTCACTTGGCTTTTCTGGGCACAGCTTCTACAGCTGAGATCCTCTTTAGAGCTCGTACACACCGCAGCAAAAAAAAAAAAAAAAAAAAAAAAAGCATTGCAAATGCCTGCAAAAAGGCATTTGAGCATTTATTTCAGCTTGAAGAAGCTTGTGCTTTTTTGTGCTCTTGTGCACATTTTTATTGAGCTTCTTTGAGCATAAGCATTTATTTTCTTACATCAGGAGACACAGAGCCATAGTACTTACTATGTGGGTTATAGGGCCACTGATAGGTGATGGACACTGGCACGCCCTAAGGCAAGACGTGTACTCCCTATATAACCCCTCCTGCTACTGGAAGTCCTCAGTTTTTTCGCCAATGTCTAAGGTGTTGGTCACGAGTAAAGGTGTTGTGCTCCACTGGAAACTTCCCTGCTGGGGATAGCCATGCTGACAGGATCCGTTCTGATGTCCTTTCATAGGCTAAAGGAATGGTACCCGGGCCTCCTGTCCGAAGAAACAAGGTTTTGCTTGCGAACGCTTCTCCTTTTAGAGAGCTGGACCCTGGGATCCAGTACTTTTTGGTAGTAAGGCAGGGAGCTGTTGCAGGTCCAGGATTGTGGGTAACCAGAAGTTACCATGTTCCTGAAGGTTTAGGAGCCCACCGTGAAGGGTGAAGATTGGGTTTATCGCAGATAACCCTGCTGCGAGGAAAGGTTAGGGAGATTTTCTTAGGCATGACAGCATTATGCACAGGAGAAATTCCTGTGTGTCACCACTGGGGGCTGTATTGAGCACTCACCGCCTGATGCTGGAGACAGCGCAGAAGCCTTCATTTCTCCTCTCCTCCGGCCACAAGCAGATCCTCCGGGAAGAAAGCTGGGACTGGTTCTCCTCCTGCGCCCCCAATGTTGTTTTTTTTCCCTTTCGGGGGTTTGATATGGCAAAAGCAGTTTCCTTTAAAAAAAAGGGACAGAACGTGCTGGCCACTCAGCGGAGGGTTTACACCTGTCTGCTTCACAGGATGGCTGAGTCCACCGCTCGCGTGGGAAAACACTTTCCTTTGAAAGGAAAGGGGGGCCGTAGTATGTGCGGGGGGGGCATGGCTAACGGCCTCAGACGCCGGCCACATGCGGAGGAAGTTGTTGAAGCACTGTGTGTGTGTGTGTGTTTGTAGCTGCTGCTGGCTGTGAAGGGACAGAGCAGGAGGATGGCTTGTTTCAGGTTAGTGAAACAGGCATTCTCTTTGACACATTGTTCTTTACCAGGCTAGGTATTAATAGTAGCTATTAGCGCTGAACTATAACCTAGCAGTATGCATTCTTTTGCTGGTAGTGCCTTTGCTTTGTGCTTTAGGCTATGAGTGGTAATGGGACCAGGAACACCTCTAAGGATTCTAAAGGGTCAATGGTTTCACAATAAGCTAAATCCATTTCCAAAAGAATGTCATCCTCCTCTGAGAGGGATGCGACTAGTCAGATTGAGCCGTGAGGGGATACTGTTGTTGCAGCTGCGCACTTCAGTCCCTGTATATATCACACAAGAGGTTTATTCTTCTACCACTTGTAATTTGGAAAGAAGATTGATGCTATGATATCTCTCCATAGTGGAGCCAAACACAGCAGATTCCCATCTAGTGCCCAGAACCCTCTTATTGAGGGGCAGGGGGCTGAGGATCAGGTAGATCTTCCCAAAGATTTGGAAGATACTTATTTATCCTCTTCCAAGAATCCTAATATAGAAAGAGTAGCATCACAAGACAGGTTGGTTGTGCACTCCCTTACTAAATTGGTTCATTCAACTTTTTTGCCCATATGGTAATGTTTTTCCTATTCATGCATGGCTAAAATAGCGTATATATTCTGAATGGGAACATCCAGATAAACAATATTATCCTCCTAAGTTCTCCACACTTTATCCTATGGATGAGGATTTCTATAAAAAAAAAAAAAAATGGGGGGGGTTCCAGCAATTGATGCTGCAATCGCCTCAGTGAACAAGAGATCCAAAAGATAAAAAGTTGGAACCTCTCTCTAAAAGCAATATGTCTTTTTAGCAAGTTCAGTAACGCAGCCGGTTCTTGCAGCAATTGGGGTATCCCAGTCCATTAAGGAACAGTTTGTAGAGATACTTAAAATTCTGCCTGATCAGCAGGCCCAGCAATGAGCTGGTGTATCAGACGCAATATGTTTCACAGTAGATGCTATGAAAGATTCTATAATTTAAGCCTCACGGCTTATGCTTAGACTAGTGCATTCTCGCAGAGTTCTATGGCTGCAAAAATTGGTCAGCCGAAGCACTGTGTAAAAAAGCTCCTAGCCAGTTTCCCCTTTTCATGGTGAATGGCTATTTGGAAACTATCTGGATAAAATACATCCAAAGGACCGCTAATGGGAGCTCTCTTTTACCAGTAAAGAAGAAATTCAAATATTTTCTCCTTTAAGTGTGCTGCCTCTCCTGTGCCAGGGGCATCAGCCTCTAGGCCAAGGATATGCAATTTGCAACAGCTGGAGGTCCGCTAAACTACAAGTCCCATCATGCCTCTGCCTCTGGGTGTCATGCTTGTGGCTGTCAGAGTCTCGCTATGCCTCATGGGACTTGTAGTTCTGCAACAGCTGGAGGTCCGCTAATTGCATATGCCTGCTCTAGGCAGTGTTGAAGGCCTCAACCGTCGGGTTCAAGGGGAAGACCCCAAGGGCAGCACCAGGGTCAGAAGAGATCTTGGGGCAGAAAGCTCACAAGCAGGATGCTAAAGCTTTCTCGTGAAGGGGCACCCCCCACTCGCTCGGGTGGGGGAAGGCTCCTGCATTTCTCAAAGATCTGGCAGGAGCAAGTTTTCTCTAGGTTACAACTAGAGTTCCAAGAGTTTCCATCTCCTCCTCTTCTTCTTCTTTTTTTTCTAAGGTAAAATGTTCCCAAGAAAGGATTTCTGGATCATCTATTATCCCAGTCGGTGATATCAGAGGTTCCCTTAGTGGAACAGGGCACAGGTTTTGATTCAAACCTTTCACCATTCCAGAACCAAACGTAGAGGTAAGACCCATTCTAGATCTCAAAGATCTGAATCGCCACTTAAACATGCGATCCTTTCGCATGGAGTCAATCCGATCGGTTGTGTCCATCCTGCAAGGAGGGAAGTTTTTTGGCTTCAATCAATATCAAAGATGCATCTCCACGTGCCAATATTTCCCACTCACCAGAATTTTTTGGAGCTTTGAAATATAAAATCATAATTTTCAGTCGTGGCCCTGCCATTGGGTTTAGCCACAGCACCACAGGTGTTCTGAAAGATTCTGGCACCTTTAGCCAGATTAAGGGCTCAAGGCATTACGGTCCTAGCCTATTTAGACAATCTACCTTTAATAGATCATTCAGTCTCAGATCTAAACCAGAGTCTGATCACAGCTGTAAACTACCTGGAATCTCTTGGTTGGATACTAAACCTAGAAAAATCCTCCTTAAAACCATCAAGGAGATTACAGTACTTGGGGCTGGTTATAGATACCGTACAGAAGAAGGTATTCTTACCCCAGACAAGAATCGGTTCCATTTTAGGACTAATTCAACTCATCAAAACAAAGAAAATCCTTCCTTTCGGCTGGGCATTAGATTGTTGGGGAAATGGTGGCCTCCTTCGGGCCGTCCCTTACGCGCAGTTTTCACTCAAGACTGCTTAAAAACATCATCGGTCTGGAATAAAAAGATTCAGGCTTTGGATTTTTCCAATACTCTTTGCTCCCGACATAAGTCAGAGCCTAAACTGGTGGTTGTTATCCAGCAGAAGGGAAAATCTTTTCTACTGTATCCTGGAAAATGTTAACAGATGCCAGCCTTCTAGGTTGGGGAGCAGCGCTGGAAGAAGATTTTGTCCAGGGGAGATGGTCCAGGTTAGAGGACCTTGCCTATCAACATTTTGGAAGATTCGGGCAGTACGTCTGGCCCTAGAATCTTGGACAGTCAGACTACGGGACTGTCCTGTCAGGATTCAGTCCGGCAAGGCCACGGCTGTGGCTTACATCAATCACCAGGGGGTCACGAAAAGTCGTGCAGCCGAAAAAGAGGTGCATCATGTTCTAGCTTGGGCAGAACACATTTTTTGCCTATCTGCAATCTTCATTCCAGGAATAGAGAATTAGCAGGCGGACTACTTGAGGAGTCAACAATTATTTCCGGGAGAATGGTCTCTTCACCCCGACATCTTCCTAGTGATATATCAGAGAGGGGGTTTTCCGGACATGGATCTATTTGCGTCCAAATTCCACAAAGTCGACAGCTTTGTGTAGAGAACAAGGGATTCGCTAGCAAGTGTTAACAGATGCATTAGTCTTCCCATGGGATCAGTTTTTTTTTTTTTTTTTTTAATCTATGCGTTTCCTCCAGTTCTGCTAGTTCTGTTCTTTCTCTGCAGGATCAAGCTGGGGCGAAAGCAGGTGATTCTGGTGGCCCAAGCAGGGCCCACAAGAGCTTGATTTACCGAGATCATAAAGATGGTAAGAGTCCTTCGGAATCTGCCATTATAGCCAGACCTTCTCGCACAAGGTCCGGTATTCCATCCTACCTTACGGACGGAAAGTTTAACAGGTTTGACTGTTCAATCCCACTTTATAAAGGATTGTGGGTGATCTCCTTCGGTAGTGTCTACTTTGATTAATGCCAGGAAGCCGGCTTCCAGCATCATTTACTCTAGAGTCTGGAAGGAATATGTTTCTTGGTGTGGATCCTGGGGTTGGCACCCCAGGAAGTATGTCATAGGCAGGATCCCTGATTTCCTGCAAATGGGATCTGAAATGAAGCTGGCCTTGACTTCTATCAAGGGCCAGATCCCAGCCTTGTCAGTGTTTTTTCAATGGCCTCTTGCTTCCCAGTCTTGGTGCGTAGCTTATTCGGGGGTAACTCAGATTATTCTCCCTATCAAGGCACCTCTAATCCTTGGGATTTAAATTTTGGTCTTATCAGCTTTGCTGAATCAGCCGTTTGAGCCTTTACGAGAAATTCCCTTTGTTCTTTTGACAAGAAATATAATCTTTCTGGTTGCCATTTCTTCTGCTAGAAGAGTATCTGCTAGAAGAGTATCAGAACTAATCGTAAAGAGCCATATTTGATCATGCATAAGGATGAGGTGGTTTTATGTCCTCATCTTGAATTCCTACCAAAAGTGGTAACAGGTTTTCATTTAAACCAAGATATTATTTCTCCCCAGAGCCTCAATCTAGGGAAGCGATGTGGTAAGTACGTTCAGAGTCTCGACCGCTCAGGTTCGCAAAACACATGTTTTATTTGTACTGCCAGAGGGTCCAAAATATGAACAGGCAGTGTCAAAATCTACTGTTTCTCCAAATGGATTTGTCAAGTGATTGTTTAAGCTTCAACTTAAAAAAAATAAAAAAATCTCCCTTCTCATGTTAGAGCACACTTATCCTGGGCGTTTAGTGCCTCTTGGGTAAGGCCGTGACTTGGTCTTCGGTTCATACGTTTATCAAAAATATATTAAAGGTCATGAGGATATTGCCTTTAGGCACAGTATACTGCAGGCTGCAGTATGAGTTCTCTGGCCTCCTTTTTGCCCTACTTTTTTGTTGTCTCCCTCCCTTCAGTTGCCATTGCTATGGGACATCCCACATATTAAGTACTATGGTTCTGTGTCCCCTGATGTAAGAAAAGAAAACAGGATTTTTATAACGACATACCTGTAAAATCCTTTTCTTTGATGTACATCATCAGGGAACACAGAGGTCCCTCCCTTCTTGGTATACACTTGTATTGCTTGGCTACAAAACTGAGGACTCCCAGTAGTGGGAGGGGTTACATAGAGAGTACACTTCTTGCCTTAGGGGGTGCCAGTGTCCATCACCAATCAGTGACCCTATAACCCACATAGTAAGTACTATGGCTCTGTGTTCCCTGATGTACATCAAAGAAAATGATTTTACAGGTAAGCTGTTATAAAAATCCTGTTTTTTTTTTTTTTGTTTTTTTTCACAAACCCCCCTAGATAGTATTTTCTTAAAGTGGAGTTCTACCCAAAAGTGGTACTTCCACTCATTTGTCTTCTCTCCCCCTCTGGTGCCAAAATTGGCACCTCGGGGGGGACAGGATACCTTTTGACAGGTATCCTGTTCCCACTTTCAGGAGTCTGTGCCATGTATGTAAACCAATGTATTCACATACATGACATGTCCACTAATGCCAGGAATGGCTTAGTTCGGCCACTACACTTAACAGGGTGCGATTGTCCTGACAATTATTTGCAATCATTTTTTTGAGTTAAATGTTTTTGTAAACAAGGCATCTATTAATGAGAGATTACTCAAGTACTCTAAATTAACCATTGACTCCAGGAAGGTGTTACCCCCTTCGTGACCGGAGCAT
This sequence comes from Lithobates pipiens, assembly GCF_037356315.1. Taxonomy (NCBI): domain Eukaryota; kingdom Metazoa; phylum Chordata; class Amphibia; order Anura; family Ranidae; genus Lithobates; species Lithobates pipiens. The sequence continues at coordinate 634,264,223 of NW_027507748.1, read as the reverse complement.
TTTTTTCCTCACTGCACTACTTTAACAGGCTATTGTGCAGTCATGCAGCACTGTAGGCAAATTAAACTTTCATAAAAAATTATGTTTTACACAAATGGAGCTTTCTTATGGTGGTATTTGATTTGGTATTTTTTATTATATAAACAAAAAAAGACTGAACATTTTGAAGAAAACAAAACAATATTTTCTACTGTTTATAAAACATTAGCATGGGACATTAACCTTTTAATTGCCTTTTTAATCTGTGTGTGTCTACCAAGGCAAAACATTCCAAGTAGGGTTGCACCGATATCAGTGCCGATACTAAGCAAATGCACCGATACCTTCAGTTTTGGCTCATAGGTTGTTAAGGAGCTGGGCCCGCCACATCCTTTAACAATCAATGACGTTTCAGCTGTCAGTGGGATTTACTTTCTCTGCATCGAACCTGCCCCTCCCCAATTTTTGGGGATGATGTCCTGCTGCAAAATACATTTAAGGCCAGTCACACACACCCCCCTAATGATATGGCATGATGGATAAGTATCTGCCTGTATTTCTCAGCATTGAGGACACCCTTCATTGGAGATATGGTGTTTGGCCTCAATTCTTCAATGAAGACCACTTCTGGCCAAACTTCTACAGATAGATGGGTGTACCTGGGTCCTATTGGTTTCCACAAGTTCTGTGCTGATGACACTGCTGGAAATCTTCCGATGTCGAAGGGAAGTAAGCATGGTGTGTCTTTCATCTGCTGTATTAAGTTTCCTTGGCCAACTACTGCCTCTATGGTCTACAACAATTCCTATTTCTTTGTGCTTCTTCAAAAGAGCTTAAATGGCACATCTTGAAACCCCAGTCTGCTTTGAAATCTTTGCCTGGGAGAGACCTTGCTGAGGCAATAAAACTACCTTGTGTCTTGTTGATGTGCTCAGTCTTGCCATGTAGCATGATCGGTAACTTAAAACTGTCTTCCACAGCTTAACCTTAGGCTCCATGCACACTGAAGCTCAAAAAAGCTTTTTCTGGATGCCAGATTGCTAGCAGAAAATGCTGGTTGAAAAACATGCTTTTAACAGCGTTTTGTACTAGTGTTTATGAGCGTTTTCAATAAAAATTCACAGAGGACACTCCAAAAATCCCACAGTGCATTCCAAACTCCCACAATGCATTGAAAAAATAGAATGCTCAACACTAATTATCGCGTGTTTATGAGCGTTTATCGGCGTTTGTCGTTTTTTGACAGTGAATAACAGCACTTTGAACGCAAATTTCTGGCGTTCCGAAAAAAGCCCATAAACTCCACTGCTCATTAAAGCTAAAAAACTTCCATGTGTGCATGGACACATAGGCTAACATAGAGTGGAGTTTATGGGCTTTTAAAAAAAAACGCCCAAACAGTTTATGAGCTCCGGTGTGCATGGAGCCTTATTTTGGCTGTTCCTCACCCAGTTTTAGGCATCCTGCACAGCTTTTTCTCTTTCAGTTAATGAGCGTGATTAAACCTACATATAAAAAGTCATGATCATTAGCAACTGCTAGCAGCCACACCAAATATTTTGATTTCATTTTGTCTTCTGTTCGTTCACTTTGAATTTTGTAAATTGATGAAAATAAGCAATTTAAAATATATATTTTATTTTTTTAACGCATTTTTACTTTACAGCATTGCCTAAAACTTTTGCACAGTAGCGTGTGTATGTATATGTACAGTGGATATAAAAAAAGTCTACATACCCCTGTTAAAATGTCAGGTTTCTGTGATGTAAATAAATGAGACAAAGATAACTAATTCCAGAATTTTTTCCACCTTTTAATGTGACCTATAGACTGTATAACTCAGTTGAACAACAAACTGAAATCTTATAGGTGGAGGGAAGTAAAAATAAAAAAAAAATACTTTGTTGAAGCACCTTTTGATTTTATTACAGCACTCTGTCTTTTTGGGTATGAGTCTATGAACATAGCACATCTTGACTTTGCAATATTTGCCCACTCTTCTTTGCAAAAACACTCCAAATCTGTCAGATTGCGAGGACATCTCCTGTGCAATGCCCTCTTCAGATCACCCCACAGATTTTTAATCGGAATCAGGGCTCTGGTTGGGCCATTTCAGAACTTTAACCACTTGCCGCCCGCCCTATAACAAATAGACGGTGGCAAAGTGGTTGCATAATCCTGACCGGACGTCATATGACGTGATCAGGATTATGAGCCGCTACGCGCCCCCGGGGGCGCGCATCGCGGCGATCGTTGTTGCGGGGTGTCAGTCTGACACCCGGCAACTACGATCTCGGTAAAGAGTCTCCGACGGAGACTCTTTACCACGTGATCAGCCGTGTCCAATCATGGCTGATCAGTGTAAATAGGAAAAGCCGGTGATTGGCTTTTCCTCACTCGCGTCTGTCAGACGCGAGTAGAGGAGAGCCGATCGGCTGCTCCTCTGACAGGGGGGGTCTGTGCTGATCGATTATCAGCACAGCCCCCCCGAGGATGCCCACACTGGACCACCAGGGACGCCACCAGACCACCAGGGATGCCCAGGACAAGGTATGCCACCCTAGACCACCAGGGATTCCAGTCAGTGCCACAATGGATGCCAATCAGTGCCCACAATGGGCATCACTGATTGGCATGCATTATTGATTGGCACTGATTGGCATCCATTAGTACAATATATTATAATACAATGCCGCCTATCAGTTCCCATCTGTGCCGCCTATCAGTGCCCATCCATGCCCACCTGTGCCGCCTACCCATGCCCACCTGTGCCACCTATCCATGCCCATCCGTGCCAGCTATCAGTGCCCATCCGTGCCGCCCATCAGTGCCACCCATCAGTGCCGCCTATCAGTGCCACATATCGGTGTCCATCAATGCCACCTCATCAGTGCCACTTCATTGGTGCCACCTCATCGGTGCCCATCAGTGCCGCCTTATCATTGCCCATCAGTGTAACCCCATCAGTGCCCATCAGTGAAGGAGAAAACGTACTTATTTGCAAAGTTTTGAAACTGAAACAAAAAAAACATTTTTTTTTTTTATTTCGGTATTTTTTTATTTGTTTAGCAAAAAATAAAAACCGCAGAGGTGATCAAATACCACCAAAAGAAAGCTCTATTTGTGGGAAAAAAATGATAAAAATTTCATTTGGGTACAGTGTAGCATGACCGCGCAATTGTCATTCAAAGTGCGACAGCGCTGAAAGCTCAAAATTGGTCTGGGCAGGAAGGTGTTTAAGTGCCTGGTATTGAAGTGGTTAAGCTTCTGGTGAAGCCATTCCTTTGTTAATTTGTATGTATGCTTTGTGTTGTCATGCTGAAAAATGAAGTTCCTCTTAAAACCTTTAGGCTTCCAATAGAAAGCTGAATATTGTGGCAATATTGACTGTTACTTGGAACTCTTCAGAATTCCCTCTACCTTGACTAAGATCCCTGTCCCAGCTGAAGAGAAACGGGCCCCATTATGGCCCCATTTCCACTTGTGCAACTTAGGACTGCAAAGTCGCATGAGAAGTCGTACCCCATGATTTCCAATGAGTACCATTCATAAATGAGTGACTTCAAAGTAGTCCCTGCACAACTTTGGTCCCACTTTCATGCGACTTAACGGTCCATAGACCTCAATAATAAACAGCTATTGCTTCAAGTCCCATCAAAATCGTGCGACTTTCAGGTCGCAATGGTGGAAACCTAGGCTAAAGGTGGAAAAAGTTCAGAATTCATTTATCTTTTGTCTAATTTTTGTTTTATAACATTTTATTGAAATTTTTGAAAATACATAACCGAGAAAAGATCAACAGTTTTGGACACAGCCATTTGTTACAAGACACAGTCAAGAAATATATTGAACAATATACAATGTTGAAATGATCACCGTATGTCTGGTTATGTTACTATCATATACGATGTAGGTTTCTGTGGATGCAAAGATCATATATCTAAAAAAGTAAGATGAGTAATCAAATTATAGAACACTAAAAGGATATGGAGAGCAATAGTTTAAACAAGGCTAAAAGACAGCTTAGTATTCGAATATATTTCTAAGGATTCCATGAGGAGAATATATATATTTATTTATAGTGGTTTTGAGAAAATATAAGGGCGTTATAACTTGTACATAGGGTAAGTTTGGAACATAGAAGGGGGAGAAAGTAGGTAGGGTCGAGATTAGCTTGTGTGTTTGTAAAAAAAAAAAAAAAAAAAAAAAAAAAAAAAAAATTAAATAAATTAAGGTAAATTAAAAGGCATCTGTATGTTATCAGGATGTCTTATTGAGCATTCATGTGAGGATCCTACTATATGCCGCCGTTGTACGGAAATGTAACCAGCAGGTCCAGGTTTGCGTGAATTTAGGTTGTGTTTCTTTCGCCTGGTGGATAAGTTCCTCCATTTCAGCCGTTTTATTTATGCGTATGAACCATTCTTTGAGGGATGGTGGTTCAGTGGATTTCCATCTGTTGGGTATACACATATTCGCTGTCTTTTGTCTAATTTTTATTTATTTTTTACATAACAGAAACCTACCATTTTAACAGGGGTGTGTATACTTTTTATATCCATTGTATATACAGCATGTATGTGTATGATACATACATACATACATATATATGCACTTACCAAAAAAGTAGTGTACACATAACCGTCAAAGTCTATGGTGTCTTTAAATCCAGTAGCAAATGTAACCTAGGAACAAAGCGATTTTCCTGCATTTAGCTTACAATATGTGAGGTATTTGGAAAGCAGGGAGTGGGTGGATGTATAAACACACGCCAAGGAAACAAATTCTTCACGTGTTTAGTATTTTTCCTTTTTTTCCCTCCTTTTTTATTTTTATTTTTTTAAATGCCGATTAGAGTCTTCATTTGAATTGTGCATGGCCTGTAAGAGCTGATGCTGGATTAATTCAGATGTGACTCACCCCTTCTGCTGTACCCAATTAGCAGCTCCCCCATTAAAATCATTTTTTCCTCTGAGCATTTCAATTACAGGCAATCATATCTGAAGTAATGAGAACTACTCTAAGCCTTTTTATGAGGGGTATACTGGGAATTGGACTGCAAAACTTAATTGCTGATATTATATATCAACAATTCCATTTGAGAACATTTTATATTGCTTCTATCAATTTAATGCTCTAATTCTGGAGCCAAACTTGCTTGACTCCTCAAACTGTTTTTAGAGGGAACGCCTGTTAACACAAAGGGAGCAGACATATTCTGGATTCAACCAATTTTTGTGAGAGGGCAAGCTGTATATTCTTTTATTGGAAATTAAAAGCTGTGTTTTTCACTTAAAGGGAATGTCTAGTGCAGAGGTAGGGAATGAAGAGTCAAGGTTCCCTACCCTACCCCTGGTCTAGTGGTTCCGAATGCATTTTCTTTATCAAGGTGAGAACTAAAAAGGAAAAGACATGTTTGTTCATTTTCACCAGGTTAGTATGAAACCTTGCATAGGCAACAGCTGGAGCTGTGGGCTCTTTTTCACGTTGCTCCTGGTTTTAAAAACCCTTTGTATACAGAGCTCAATAACTCAATCTGAAAAGAACTCTGTTTCAAAGGAAAGATGGAGGATGCTATTAGGAACCACCTGAAATGTTCTACTTGGCTGGCAGTCATGCTGGTTTCTCTGACTTCTTAACTATAAATCAACAGCTAGCAAACGCAGAGCAAAGTCCTTATTGCATACTTTATTCCAAGTCAGTGATTAACCACTTCCCACCCGGCCAATGCACATATAAGGCCGGGTGGGAGCCGTCTACTCCTGATAGGACGTTCAGGAACGTCCATCAGGAGGAGCGGGATCGCGCGCGCGCGTGCCCGCGCAGCGGCGCGATCCCGATGCGCCCGTGTCACCGGGACACGGCGCATCTCAAATCTGTAGGAGGGCTCTGTGATTGGCCCTCCTGATCACATGACGGCCGTGTCCAATCACGGCCGTCATGTGATGTAAACAAACAGCCGGTTGCTAGGCAATCGGCTCCTCCTCTCCTCACACAGAAGTCATCGCTGAGGAGAGGAGAGCAGATTGCTGCAGCCGGCTGATGATCAGTGAGTATGAGCTGTTTTTTACAGCTTTTTACTCACTGATCTTCAGTCTAGTGTAAACACACAACACACCACACAGTGTAAACACAGTCCCCACATATGTCCCCATAACACACATGTCCCCAAAAAATAAAAACACATGTCCTTAATAATAAAAACATGTCCCCCACATATGTCCCACTAAAATCACTTGTCCCAATGATTATGTGCACACATATGTACGTGATCACCTGCACACATATGTACATGGTCATTTGCGTACATATGTCCGTGATCACACAAACCAATTATTATACACTTAACGGAATTTTTTTTACCAAAAACATGTAGCAGAATACATTTTGGCTTAAATTTATGACAAAATTTGATTTTATTGGATTTCTTTTAAAATAGAAAAAATAAAATATTGTTTTTTTTCCAAATTTCCGCTTTTTTGCGCTTATATTGCAAAAAATAAAAACCGTAGAGGTGATCAAATACCACCAAAATAAATCTCTATTTGTGCGAACAAAATGATAAAAATTTCATTTGGGTACAGTGTAGCATGACCGCGCAATTGTCACTGAAAGCGCTAGAGCGATGAAAGCTGAAAATTGGGCTAGGAAGGAAGGGGGCGAAAGTGCCCTGTATTGTAGTGGTTAAGAAAGCACTGAAGCCATGCCGACAGCATGTCAGCTCGGCAACTAGCATTTTAGAAAGGAAAGTCTTGGCCGCCTCATAATTCCCTAGAGAGTTTATTTTCTAATTTACACACACGAGCAAATTGTGCTTCACTGTTAATTTTGTTAAAAAGATGAATTTAACCACTTCAGGTCTGGAAGGTTTTTCCCCCTTCGTACAACTTTGTATCTAAACGAAATTCATATAATTTTTTCCCCCACACAAATAGAGCTTTCTTTTGGTGGTATTTGATCACCACTGGGTATTTTATTATGTAAACAAAAAAGACTGAAAAAAAAAAAAAAAGTTTTTTACTTTATAAAACGCATCCAATAAAAAATTGAATAAAATGCCTTCATAATTGATTGGTTTGCGTGAAAGTTAGTGTCTAAAAACTATGGTGTGTGTGTGTGTGTGTGTGTGTGTGTGTGTGTGTGTGTGTGTGTGTGTGTGTGTGTGATATATACCATTTAAAAAAAAAATATATATATATATACACGCACACACCATTTAAAAAAAAAAAAATATATATATATATATATATATATATATATATATATATATATATATATATATATATATATATATATATATATATATATATATATATATAGCTAACAGGGGTGATCAGGGACTTATAATTGGACTGAAGTGCGACAGGAAATCTGACACTAACTGGCACTAAGTGGGAACTGGCTAACTGCCAGGGACACTAATGCTGTGATCATTGCTAATTTTATACACTGTCACTGTACTAATGACACTGGCTGGGAAGGCGTTAACATCTCGAGTAGTCAAGGGGTCAATGTGTGCTGATTTTTAATAATGATCTCTTTGGTTTTTTATCTGCTTTGCAGTGATGAGAAACAGAGAGATTGTTCCCTCTGTACAGAGGCCTGTGGTAATGGTCAAAATGGCTCTGGGCTGTGTTGGACACAGCCGATCAGCAGCCAACGGGAGTTTGTCAGCAGGTCCCAGCCATTCATGGCCGGGACCTGCTGACAAACTCTTGTTTGGTGCAGTCATGGAAGGGGGGCAGGCAAGATTGTGCCCTCAACCTGGAAACAGGCAGCAATGTACCAGTATGTCACTTCGCCTTGTGGGCTGCCTGAACACAGTGGTTATGTAAAGGAAATTTGTAAGTTCTGTATATAATTATATTCTATTTTGTATGTATTGCACAATGCACTCATTGTGCACACGGCACTAATGTTTGCATTCATTCGAGTCCTGATTAGAATTGGCCTACCTATGTTACGCCCCATGTTACCATATAAGTACAATTGTAATATTAACCACTTAATGAGTTAAAGTTAAAATACATTTTTTTTGTTATATGTTTGGGGGTTCTAAGTAATTTTATCTTTTTTTCAGACACCCTAGACCAGTGATGGCCAACCTTGGCACCCCTGATGTTTTGGAACTACATTTCCCATGATGCTCATGCACTCTGCAGTGTAGTTGAGCATCATGGGAAATGTAGTTCCAAAACATCTGGAGTGCCAAGGTTCGCCATCACTGCCCTAGACAATAAAATGGCAGTCGTTGCAATACTTTATTTCCAATCGTATTTGAGCAGCGGTCTTACAAGTGCAATTTTTTGGGAAAAAATACACTTTGAGTTAAAAAATAAGACAACAGTAAAGTTAGCCCAATTTTTTTTTATATTGTGAAAGATAATGTTGCGCTGAGTAAATCTTTTACCCTTAAATCTCCATAGACGATGTTTAAAAATTTCTACAGGTTACATATTTAGCGTTACAGAGGAGGTCTAGTGCTAGAATTATTGCTCTCGCTCTAATGATCGTGGCAATACCTCATATGTAGTTTGAACGCGGTTGTCATATGGGGCACGACTTACATTTTCACTTCTGCGCGTGAGCTCGGTGGGATGGGGCTCTTTAAATTTGTTATTTTCTTATTTGACTTTTTTTCTTTTTTTTTTTTTTTTTACAATTTTCTTAAAAAATAAAATAAAAAATTGGGGGTCACTTTTATTCCTATTACAAGGGATTTAAACATCCCTTGGATTAGAAAAAAAAATCATTACAGGACCTCTTAACTGCTTCAGTCCTGGAAGATTTGGCTGAATGACCAGGCCATTTTTTTGCGTTTGGGCACTGCGGCGCTTTAACTGACAATTGCACGGTTGTGCGACGCTGCACCCAAACAAAATTGACTTCATTTTTTTTCCCACAAATAGAGCTTTCTTTTGGTGGTATTCAATCATCTCTACATTTTATTTTTTTATTTTTCGTGCTATAAACAAAAAAAGAGCGACCATTTTGAAAAACAATATTTTGTACTTTTTGCTATAATAAATATCCCTTTTGAGAAAAAAATATTGGCTTTTTTCTTTTTTTAGTTTAGGCCAATATGTATTCTTCTACAATTTTTTGGTAACAAAAAATCACAATAAGTGTATATTGATTGGTTTGCGCAAAAGTTATAGCATCTAAAAAATAAGGGATAGATTTATAGCATTTTTATTTATTTCTTTATTTTTACTAGTAATGGCGGCAATCTGCGTTTTTTTTTTTTTTTTTTATATCGAGACTGGGACATGGTGGACACATTGAACACTTGACGCTTTTTTTTTTTTTTTTTTTTTTGGACCATTGCCAATTATAGACCGATCAGTACTATAAAATGCATTGATTACTGTAAAAATGTCACTCGCAGGGAAGGGGTTTATACTAGGGGGCGATCAAGGGGTTAAATGTGTTTCCTAGTGTGTGTGCTAACTGAAGGGGGGATAGGACTGTTTAGGGGAGATGACAGATCGTTGTCCATACTTTGAATACTCGAGCTGTCTCTTCTGCCCTCAGAGAACCGGAATCTGTGTGTTTACACACAGTTTACGGTTCTAGCTGTGTCACGAGGGATCGTGGTAGCCCGGCAGTCATCGTGCCCGCCGAGCACTTGCATTGGCTCCAGGGGCGTGCCTCTAGTGGCTACAGGGCGAAGCGATTTAACATAACGCTGTTTCGCCCAGCCGTGCCATTCTGCCGCAGTAAAACTGGTTGGTCGGCAAGTGGTTAAATGAGATATCTGGGGTCAAAAAGACCTCAGCTCTCTTTTACACTAAAATGCAATAAAATAAAAAAATCCCCTTTTAAGACCAATGGGGAGGATGTGACGTTTGACGTTGCTTCCGCCATTTAATGTTATGTAGCTGAGTGGGGGCCACCTTTCCTTCACTCGGCTCCATGCCTGTCAGGGGGAAGGACGCGACCGTCTCTGCCGCTAACGACAGCTTTTGGTAAGTGGCGAGGGGAGGACCTCAAGGAGGAGGGGCCCTCTCCTGCCCCCAATAAAAGTGATCTTGCAGAGACCGCTTTTATCTGAAAGCCAGCCGCTCGCCGTTGTTGAAAATACTAGGGTTCTGGCAGCTAGCTGCTGCCATGGTAACAGTATTTAGCGTCAAAGTACTGACGTACAATGACGGTGGTTTGCACTAAGTAGTTAATGTGATACCTATGTAATCATGTGTATATAAACCTGCAATTGCATAACATAATAAAACAGAACAAATATTTTGGAAAGATGCTGAGTGTATCTTTTGTGTCTGTTCCCTACTGCAGTGGTTATTAAACACCTCCCTCCTACCCCCGCTATAGCCGAATGACTACATCGCTGGGCTTATTTGCTGAGAAACCGTCAAACGACGTCCTCCCGTGCTTGAGCTCCCTGTGCGCCCCCTGTGGGGCACACGCAGTGTACTCTGTGATCACCGAGTCTGAGACCCGACTGATTACAGATCGGAGTAAGGGGCCAATCCTGGCCTCTTACCTTGTGATCAGCTGTCAGCCAATGACAGCTGATCACATGGTATAAACAGAAGATCGGCAATCTTTCTTTTTTTTTTTTTTACTCTCGCCAGTGGGCCCCAGGTGCCCATCAGTGCACATCGATGGAGAAAAACTACCTGTTTTTAAAATTTTATAACAAACTTTTTTGCAAAAAAAAAATACCCAGCAGTGATCAAATACTACCAATAGAAAGCTCTTTGTGTGAAAAAAAATTATAAAAATGTAATTTCAAGTACATCGTTGCATGACCGCACAACTGTCATTCAAAGTGTGAGTACGCTGAAAGCTGAAAATTGGTCTGGGCAGGAAGGAGGTTTGAGTGCTCAGTAAGCAAGTGGTTAGTTAATTTGTAACCACTAATCAATATGAGGATAGGAATTGCCCATCTGTAAAATATCCAGAAGAGTTAAAACACCTTCAATTCGCCTTGATACATTTTCATAAAATTTTTAAAGGACTCAGCAGTAACTGGGTTGTTCCAGATATCTTGGGCTAATAGTAGACTTGCATCTACACTGCTGCGCCAATGAAAAGCATGTCACCCTTGCAGTATAGGGGGGCTCGGTGCAAGGGTATTTCTTTGTTGTGCCCCAGAATTGGTTAGGATCATTATCTTGTTGTAGAAGTCTTTCCCTGTCCAGCTCAAGTTTCTTGGCTGACCGTTTCACCATTTTCATTAGCACTCAGAATTTCCTAATATTTAGTGGTATCCATTTTTTTTTTCTCTAAAATACATTGTTTCCTGCGCCACAGGTCGCTATACAACCCCAAGTTGAAATGGTTCAACCCCCATTTTTAACAGTAGGGTGTTTTTACATTAATTATTAATAATTATGGTCGAAGTAATTTTTTACTAAATCAGTCCAGAGCACTTATTTCCAAAAGGTTGTAGGTGCGGCTTCCTGCTGATGCTTGCACAAACGTGATCTGTATGACATAGTCAACACTGCACCCTAGAGCTATTCAACACCACTCCGGTGTCAACCAGACTTTCCTGCAAGGGCTTTCCAATCATATGAGAGGTTTCCTTAGTGACCAGCATATGAGCAGTTCTCTCTGAAAGTTTTTATGGTCTTCCAGATCTTGCCTTGACTTCCATAGTTCCCTATAAACTATTCCTTCATGACAATGGACAGACAGCGGAAACCGTGAGCTTGATATGTTTGCAATTCTTAGCCTTGCCCTACTTTTAGGCATTAATTGCTTAATTAATGCCTAAACCAGCCTCTGGTTGTTTGCATAACTGCCCAAAGTGTGGTGTTTAAGATTTTATTAAAGGGGTTGTAAACCTTCACGGTTTTATACCTTATTGCATTCTATGCATTAAGGTGAAAAACCTTTTGTGCTACAGCACCCCCCCCCCCAGACCCCCCCCCTTTTTTCTTACCCAAGCCTGAGCGCTCCAGCAACTGGGGCAAGCACAGCAGCTCCAGCTGCTGTCTTGGGTCCTCATTGGATAGATTAATAGCAGCAGGAACCATTGGCTCAATCAAATCCAGCAAGACAGGGGCAGGGAATAGTCCTGCTGTCTGTGTCAATGGATGCAGCAGCAGGACTCTGAAGCATGCCCATGTCACGTCACATTCAGCTACCTATCATGTTTGGCTACCCGCTGGACTGCGCATGCGCAATGCCGCCACATGCGTTCCAACACTGTGGCGATTTGCGATTGCACAGAATTTTGGCCACATCCCTGAGTCCAGGTTCAAGTGCCACCATCCAAGTGGACATAGAGTTCGATTATAATTATGCCGAGCAAATCAAGGCCGTGCTTGAAGAGTGGCGAGCGAGGGGCCCTGTGGCAAAGTCATCTTACAACAGTGTTGGAACGCATATGGCAGCGTCACACATGCGCAGCAAAATGTGATGGGTAGCCAAATGTGACGTGACACCCACATAAGTGCCCCCCATGGAATGTGGCTCTCTATGGGGGCATCCGAGAAGAGGAGCCAGGAGCGATGCGGGGGGACCCCAGAAAATGTAAATATAACTCTACATTTAACATTTGCTAATATGTTGCTTTAACACATGCTTTCATGTAGTAGTTTAACTATTTTTCACTTACAAATTTATTGCCGTTCTGCAGAGTTTTTTTTTTTTTATATATATATATATATATATATATAGGATGGCTGTCTAAACTTACTGCTCGTTTGACTGCAAGGCCTGCCTCAATAATTGAAATACCTCCACTCACCCTTTTCATACAGATATCCATATATTAATATACTTTTTAATCAATCAAGGTCTAAAAAAATAAAAACCCTCTAAAAACCCAAAAACAAAATGTAAAATATTGCACTGTACCAGTTCTTAGCACAGGAAAGGTAAATTTACGCTATAGAACACCTCCTCTTTCCTCATCTCCATACCATAGGGGGAGTTGATATGTAGTTTATATCAGACTGCTTAAGATAACACTGCAGAGTACCCAGGGCAGCATTTAATTTTTAACAGGATCAACAAGTGTCTGTTTTGCCCTTCGCAAACAGAATGGACAGAATGCTTTTGATATTAAGACTAAAAAGGAGCAAATAAAAGAAGTTCCTTGTTGGCGGATTTACATGCACAGGGACGCTTTTAAAAAAAAAAAATATCTTCTTGTATGTGAATTTGGCCAGTCTGCGGACTTCAGAGATGGTGTTTGCAATTGATGGTCCATATTACAGCCCAAAGTGTCACAAGTAATACAATGTGAGCAGTGCTCTGTGCTTTTAGCACTGTGAGCCCAGGTTGCCATGAAAATGTACCCCCAGAGATGTGTAAATGACAACCTGGGCTCACAGGAAGTGGGTTGAATAAAGCTGTCCAACATGTGATTTTTTTTTTTTTGGACTTTCGATACTGTGAACCTAAGTTGGCATGAAGATGTAGCCCCAGAGAAGCGTGTTGAGGACGGCCTTGGCTCACAGGAAGTGGGCTGAATAAAGCTATCCCAAAAGCGATTGTTTGGGCTTTCAGTACTGTGAGCCCAGGCTGGCATGGTACTGTACCCTCCAAGAGCTTACAGAAAGTTGGTTGAATTAAAAAGAACTATGGCCAAAGGTTTTTTTCAACTTTACTTCTCCACTGGATCACAGGAGTGGACTTCGTTCTCCACTCCTGTGACTCGTTTTCAGCTGACAGCAGGCTGAAGCCCACTGTCAGCTGATGTCACTCAGTTGGTCCAGGCTGGGGAAAGAAGGCAACTTTACACTTGGGATCCACCGAGTTGCTAGGACCGGCAACTAGCTCAGCCTCTCAGCTGCACTGCTGGGAGACTGAACCAGCCGCTCCCCCTCTCCTCCCCAACCTAGCAAGAGCTAGAGGGGCAGGACACAGACCAGTGACTGACAGTCACCACTCTGCTCAGAGCAGAGGGGGAGAACTGAGCGATCAGCAGTCTTTGATCCCCCAGTTCTTGGTGCAGAGGCTTGATGCTAAATCCACCTAGGGTAGTATAAGCTCCTTTTTGTTAATTTAGGAACTACTTGACTATTTTCTATTTTTGTTTTTACCTGTATTTCTGCAATACGTCTTATCCATTAAGGATATGGAAATGTAGAATATTCTGTATGTTTAAAAAAAAAAGACATGATGGGAATTTAGGGGACTAGCAATGTCTGGCTATATTGCTGATCTTATACTTTCAGCACTTTGAGCCAGAGGAAAAATGCCAATTAGGAGTTTTGTCATTACTTGTTGTGCTTATTTCAAGTCTGTAACTAAAAAAAAAGCATTGAACCACAGACTGCCTAACATATTATCATAAGGGGGAGATCGGGGCCAGTCCTGCATTTCTCCCAGGACAGGTATCCTTTTAGGAAGGCTTTACTGTGTCTGTAATCAACATCACAAATTCTGTGAAAATCTCATTAGATTTTAGGAAACATTAATGCAGAAATCGAGATAATCCAAAAGGTTTCACAGACTTTTTAAAAATGAAAATCCCATTTGAGCTGTCTTCAGCTGCTCCATTATTGCATAAGTGGGTGAACTTTAGTAGCGAGGAGTTGCTGACGTGTGTATTTTCTTACAGCTCGCAGAGATGGTTCACTGGCAAGCGGCTGAAAATATTTCCTGCTCCTCCCGTCTCTGAACAGACAACTATAACAGGTCAGTAACCCCAGAAGAGAACCCTTCCTTGCTCCCGGCTTCTCTGCACTGCATTTGCACTGGGATTTACCCATACTCTACTTGTACTGGTTAGAACATGCACAAAGCTGTTTGTCATTGCTTAATAAGCTTGGTCCTACTGTCCAGATTGTTTATTGTCTAAGACCCCAGGAAAATCTGGGGCTAGTAGTGTAGTGTCCTGTTCACACAGGAGAGAGCAAAATATTAAAATAATATGAGAACATCAGCCACCTGTTCAAGAAAAAGTCATAGGTGTGAGCGCAGCCTATTGCATTAGCCAAAAAGCTCAAACACATGCCTTTCTCTGCAGCCTCAGCTGCATTGGGCAGTAAATGAATGTGAAGTGCTCTGTGCTGAGAGACTTCCTGTTCATTCACAAACTGAAGCATAGTAGACCCGGTTTACTATGCTTCAGCTATGAATAAACATGGTGAGCGACTGTGTTCATTAAGAAAAGGAATAGGCTGGTAAATGACATATTTATTATTATTATACAAGATTTATATAGCGCCGACAGTTTACGCAGCGCTTTACAATATTAGGGCTATTTACTAGCCCCTTTACCCCGTTCTCTATCCTGAAACATCCTCCACTGTAGCGGGGGGGGGATCCCAGGTGGAAACCCGAGCAGTAAAGGAACTCTGCTCAGCACGTAGGGATTAAGGTGTGCCAAGGCACACCCATTGTGCACACCTATGGATAAAGTCACATATTTATGCTGACAATTTACCACTAAGACCCCTTTCACACCACACCGCAACTTGCGTCGGCGGTAAAACGCCGCTATTTTGTGTGACAAAATTTTGCAAATTATTAATTTTTCTTCATAAATTTTGGCTACAATTTATACTGCTACATATCTTTGGTAAAAATAACCTAAATTAGTGGATATTATTTGGTCTTTGTGAAAGTTAGAGAGTCTACAAGCTGTGGTGCGAATCGCACAAAATTGATCACATCTGATGTACCGGTGGCCTATCTCATTTCTTGTGACCCGAACAAGTCAGGAAAGTACAAATACCCCCCAAATGGCCCCTTTTTGGAAAGTAGACATTCCAAGGTATTTAGTAAGAGGCATGGTGAGCTTTTTGATGTTGTAATTTTTTTCCCACAATTCTTTGCAAAATTAAGATTTTTCATTTTTTTTTTTCCACAAAATTGTCATTGTAATAGGTTATTTCTCTCACATAGCATGTGTATACCATAAATCACACCCCCAAAAAAATTCTGCTACTCCTCCTGAGTATTACAATACCACATGTGTGGGACTTTTTCACAGCCTGGCCACATAGAGAGGCCCAACATGCAGGGAGCGCCATCACGTGTTCTAGGAGTATAAATTACACATCTAACTTGTTGACTACCTATTACACTTTTGAAGGCCCTGGAGCACCAGGACAATAACACGTGACACTGATGACAGATGGCACTAATACGTGGCACTGATGACAGATGGCACTAATACGCGGCACTGATGACAGATGGCACTAATACGCGGCACTGATGACAGATGGCACTAATACGCGGCACTGATGACAGGTGGCACTTATACGTGGCACTGATGACAGGTGGCACTAATACGTGGCACTGATGACAGGTGGCACTAATAGGTGGCACTGATGACAGGTGGCACTAATAGGTGGCACTGATGACAGGTGGCACTAATAGGTGGCACTGATGACAGGTGGCACTAATAGGTGGCACTGATGACAGGTGGCACTAATAGGTGGCACTGATGACAGGTGGCACTAATAGGTGGCACTGATGACGCATGGCACTAATACGTGGCACTGATGACGCATGGCACTAATACGTGGCACTGATGACGCATGGCACTAATACGTGGCACTGATGACGCATGGCACTAATACGTGGCACTGATGATGCATGGCACTAATACGTGGCACCGATGACGCGTGACACTGATGACAGATGGCACTGATAAGTGGCATTGATGACACGTGACACTGATACGTGGCACTGATGACAAATGGCACTGATACGTGGCACTGATGACTGATGGCACTACGTGGCACTGATGACTGATGGCACTACGTGGCACTGATGACAGATGGCACTACGTGGCACTGATGACAGATGGCACTACGTGGCACTGATGACAGATGGCACTTATACGTGGCACTGATGACAGATGGCACTTATACGTGGCACTGATGACAGATGGCACTGATGACAGATGGCACTGGGGACAAATGGCACTAACAGGTGGCACTGGGGGCGGATGGCACTTTTTTTTTTACTTCTCCCCCCCCCCCCCCCACTTACGGCCGCTGCAGCCGTTCATCTCTACCTCCTCACACGCTGTCTGTGTGAGGAGGGAGAGCAGCGCTAAGATGATCTCATATGTTTACATATGAGATCATATCACATTGGACACGCCGATCGCGCTGTAAACGGCTGCTGTGATTGGCCGTTTACAGCGATCTGTGTTTGCCTGTCTCCGGGGGAAACGGCAAACACAAAACTTCCCCGATGCGCGCCCGCGGCGGCGCGCATTGCGGAAGTAAACACGAGGACGTCCAGGGACGAACTCTCGCATAAGAGCGCCCGCTCTAAAGCTGTCATTAGGCTATAGGGCGGGCGGGAAGCGGTTAAAGTATTGTGCATGGACACATAGGATAAGACTATTTAACTTAAGAACCAGGCCTCTTTTTCAGATTTGGCGTTTACATGTTTAACCACTTGCTTACTGGGCACTTAAACCCCCCTCAGTCCCAGACCAATTTTCAGCTTTCAGCGCTGATGCACTTTGAATGACAATTGCGCGGGCATACAACACTGTACCCAAATGAAATTTTTATCATTTTTTTCCCACAAATAGAGCTTTCTTTTGGTGGTATTTAGTTACAGCTCGGAGTTTTATTTTTTGCTAAACAAACAAAAAAAGATGCAAAAAAAAAAAAAAAATCATGTTTTAATAGTTTGTTATAAAATTTTGCAAACTGGTAATTTTTCTCCTTCATTGAAGTGCGCTGATAAGGCGGCACTGATAGGCTGCATTGGTGGGCACTGATGGGCTGCATTGGTGGGCACTGATAGGCTGCATTGGTGGGCACTGATAGGCTGCACTGGTGGGCACTGATAGGCATAGTTAAGGCGGCACTAATAGGCACAGATAAGGCGGCACAGATAAGGCGGCACTGATGGGCAAAGATGGGCACAGATAAGATGGCACGGATGGGTGGCACGGATAAGTGGCACGGATGGGTGGCACGGATGGGCACTGATAGGTACCACAGATAGATGGGACTGATGGGCACTGATAGGTGGCTCTGATAGGTGGCTCTGATAGGTGGCACTGATGGGTGGCACTGCTGGGCACTGATGGGCGGCACTGATGGGCGGCACTGGGGTGCAGCACCTTTGAGGCAGATTGGGTGGCACTGTGGGGTGGCACTGTGGGGTGGCACTGTGGGGTGGCACTGTGGGCACTATGGGCACAGACGGGGGGCACTTACTTTTACTTTTAGTTAAACTTCAGGATGGCACTGCGGGAGGCAGGTGGGCACTGGCAGGTGGCATGTGGTGCCTTGCATTGCTGGCCGTGATCGGGACTGATGTCCCGATCACGGCCGCCGGTGATCGGCTTTTTTTTTTTCTCCTCGCGCTGTCAGCGCGAGGAGGAATAATAGCCGATTACCGGCTCCGTTCTATCACATGATCAGCTGTCATTGGCTGACAGCTGATCACGTGATAAGGGGTCGGGATCGACCCCTTACACGGATCGGTGATCAGGCGAGTCTCACGGACTCGCCGATCACAGAGCGCGCCGTGCGCGCCCCTCAGGGGGCGCGCAGGCCGCTCGTAACCGGGACGACGTCAATAGACGTAGTCCCGGAAATCTAGGTCCGCGCTAATGCCGTCATTCGGCAATAGCGCGGTACCCAAGTGGTTAAAACAGGTTTTTTTGCTAGAAAATTACTTAGAACCCCTAAACATTAAATATTGATTTTTTTTTTCTAACACCCTAGAGAATAAGATGGCGGCCATTGCAATACTTTTTTTCACACCGTATTTGCGTAGCAGTCTTACAAGCGCACTTTTTTCAGAAAAAAATCACTTTTTTGAATAAAAAAAATAAGGCAGCAGTAAAATTTAGCCCAATTTTTTTTATATTGTGAAAGAGATAATTTTACGCCGAGTAAATTGATACCCAACATGCCATGCTTCAAAATTGCGCCCACTCGTGAAATGGCGTCAAACTTTTACCCTCAATCTCCATAAGCGACATTTAAAAAATTCTACAGGTTGCATGTTTTGCGTTACAGAGGAGGTCTAGGGCTAGAATTATTCTTGCTCTATCGACGTGAGCACGCGTGAGCGATACCTCACGTGTGGTTTGACTAACGTTTTCATGTGAGGGTGCTACTCACGTATTTTTCGCTTCTGCGCTTTTTTTTTTTCTTATTTATTTTACTTGATTTTATTTATTTTTACACCGTTTAAAAAACAAAAAAAGGATCACTTTTATTCCTATTACAAGGAATGTAAACATCCCTTGTAATAGAAAAAAGTCCTCAGATTTCATATTTGGACTTAAATGCAATTAAAAAAAAAAAAGTAATTTTGAAAAAATGACATTGAAAAAAATGTTCTTTTTAAGAGGTATGGGCGGAAGTGAGGTTTTGACGTCGCTTCCGCCCTCCTGTGGTATAGAGACGAGTGGGGGCCATCTTAGCCTCACTCGTCTCCATACCCAGCAGTGTGAAGGACCCGATCGCCTCTGCTGATACCGACGGCTCAGGTGAGCGGCGGGAGGGGAGGTGGCACCTCTCCAGCCACCGATAACGGTAATCTTGTGGCAAACCCGCCACGGAGACCACCATTATCATAAACAGGACCGCCTCCTGTAAAGATGGATATCTCGGTTGTGGCAGCAGCTGCTGCCGTTACCGAAATATCCCTCTTCAAAGTACCGACGTATATGTACAGGAGGCGGTCCTTAAGTAGTTAAAGTGATACTAAAGTCTTGTTTTGTTTCCTTAAAAATAACAAATATATTATACGTACCTGCTCTATGTGGTGGTTTTGGCCAGAGAAGCCCAGATCCTCCTCTTCTCGGGGTCTCTCTTGTGATCCTGGCCCCTCCCTCCTGCCAAGTGCACCCACAGCAAGCAGCTTGCTATGGGGGCACTGGAGCCGAGCCACAGCTCCGTGTCCATTCAGACAGGAAGCTGTGGTTCGGCCCCGCCTCCTCTCTCTCCGGATTGGCTTATTCACTTTGACAGCAGCAGGAGCCAATGACTCAGCCAATCAGGCGGAAGAGTACTGGACAGCCGAGGCACTCGTGCACATCGCTCGAGATGGAGCTCAGGTAAGTATTAGGGAGGCTTCTGCACACAGAGGTGTTTTTTATCTTAATGCATAAAATGATTTAAGATGAAAAAATCCTTCTGCCTTTAGAACCAATTTAAATACCCAGTATAGAGAAATATATTCTAGTAACTGTATGTGTTTTGTTCCTGTATTGATAGTATTCAGTGAATACATTTATTTTGCAGAACTTGGAGCACTATATATAAATCCCACAATTGTAAAATCAATCTGTATATGCAGTAAAGCATGCTTGTTATACTCGCTGTGGAACTTAAAAGGAGTTAATATTCTGAATTATGTAAAAAGGCCTGTTTTCTCTGATCCTGTTTTCTCTGATCTTCCCCCACTGTCCCAAATGGCGTCATTCTGCACATGCTCAGTTTCATGTGTACTGCTAGAGTTTTTTTGTTTTTGTTTTTCTTGGGAGGGTGCATGTGACCAGCACATGCCCAACAGTGTGAGCAGAATGAAAGCTTCTACAAGCTTTAACCACTTTCAGACCGGACCATTTTGCTGGTAAATGACCAGAGGTCTTTTTACACTTTGGCACTGCGCTGCTTTAACTGGTAATTGCGCGGTCATGCAATGTTGTACCCAAACAAAATTTGCGTCCTTTTCTTCCCACAAATAGAGCTTTCTTTTGATGGTATTTGATTGCCTCTGCGATTTTTATTTTTTGCGATATAAACGTAAAAAGACCGCAAATTTTGAAAAAAAATGATATTTTCTACTTTTTGTTATTAGAAAAATCCAATAAACTCAATTTTAGTCATACATTTAGGCCAAAATGTATTCAGCCACATGTCTTTGGTAAAAAAAAAGTCAATAATTGTATATTTATTGGTTTGCGCAAAAGTTGTCGCATCTACAAACTAAGGTACGTTTTCTGGAATTTACGCAGCTTTTAGTTTACGACTGCCTATCTCATTTCTTGAGGTGCTAAAATGGCAGGGCAGTACAAACCCCCCCCCCAAATGACCCCATTTTGGAAAGTAGACCCCCTAAGGAAATTGATAAGAGGCATGTTGAGCCCATTGAATATTTTATTTTTTTGCCTCAAGCGATTGAATAATGACAAAAAAAAAATATTTTTTTTTTTTTACACAAAGTTGTCACTAAATGATATATTGCTCACACATGCTATGGGCATATGTGAAATGACACCCCAAAATAAATTCTGCTGCTTCTCCTGAGTATGGGGATACCACATATGTGGGACTTTTTGGGAGCCTAGCCGTGTACGGGGCCCCGAAAACCAAGCACCGCCTTCAGGCTTTCTAAGGGCGTAAATTTTTGAGTTCACTTCTCACTACCTATTACAGTTTTGAAGGCCATAAAATGCCAAGATGGCACAAAACCCCCACAAATGACCCCATTTTAGAAAGTAGACACCCCAAGCTATTTGCTGAGAGGCATGTTGAGTCCATGGAATATTTTATATTTTGCCACAAGTTGCGGGAAAATTACAAACTTTTTTTTTTTTTTCACAAAGTTGTCACTAAATGATATATTGCTCACGCATGCCATGGGCATATGTGAAATGACACCCCAAAATAAATTCTGCTGCTTCTCCTGAGTATGGGGATACCACATATGTGGGACTTTTTGGGAGCCTAGCCGCGTACGGGGCCCCGAAAACCAAGCACCGCCTTCAGGCTTTCTAAGGGCGTTACAGTTTTGAAGGCCATAAAATGCCAAGATGGCACAAACCCCCCCCAAATGACCCCATTTTGGAAAGTAGACACCCCTAAATTTAGGGGTACACTAGTGAGACTAGGTAATAAATGGCGGGTGCCCTGAAACTATAAAAAAATAACTAACCAACCAGCGTCACCTGTAACAGTTATATGGTGATCACTGGTGAAAGGGTTAACTAGGGGGCAATTAGGGGGCTTTATGCGGTAGTATATGGGGGTCCCTGGCGCTATAAAAAGCTGCGGCGAACCTAAATACCTACCTGCCTAACTAGCGTCACCTGTGACACTAATACAGCGATCAGAAAAACGATCGCTTATTAGGCTGGGTTCACACTGGAGCGATGCGGGAACGCCACGAATGCGCGGCGGGTTCCCGCATCGCATGCCTCCCGGCGGCAGTTCACACTGCCCTATGCGAACTGCTGGGAGTGTCAGTGAAATGTTACTGACACCCCCAGATCAGTTCGCATATCGCAGTGCGATCTGCAAACTCGGATCGCATGGTGTGAACACCCATGCGATCCGATTCTGCTGCGGGCCAAAAAAAGGGTCCCGTGCGAATTTGCGGCGGGTGCGGCGAATGGCTGAACTCGAATCGCACAGAGATCGGATGTGATTTGCACTGCAGTGCGGTGCGAATCACATCCGTTCTCATAAACCGCTGCAATGTGAACCCAGCCTTAGTGACACTGGCGACGGGGGGTGATCACGGGGTTAAACCTTTATTGGGGGGGTTAGGGGGGTACCTTAGAACTAAAGGGGGCTAACCCTAACTGCCCTAACAGTTATTAGTCACAAATGACACCCGCCGGGTGATCAGGGGGTTAAACCTTTATTAGGTAATAAATGGCGGGTGCCCTGAAACTATAAAAAAATAACTAACCAACCAGCGTCACCTGTAACAGTTATATGGTGATCACTGGTGAAAGGGTTAACTAGGGGGCAATCAGGGGGCTTTATGCGGTAGTATATGGGGGTCCCTGGCGCTATAAAAAGCTGCGGCGAACCTAAATACCTACCTGCCTAACTAGCGTCACCTGTGACACTAATACGGCGATCAGAAAAATGATCGCTTATTAGGCTGGGTTCACACTGGAGCGATGCGGAAACGCCGCGAATCCGCGGCGGGTTCCCGCATCGCATGCCTCCCGGCGGCAGTTCACACTGCCCTATGCGAACTGCTGGGAGTGTCAGTGAAATGTTACTGACACCCCCAGATCAGTTCGCATATCGCAGTGCGATCTGCAAACTCGGATCGCATGGTGTGAACACCCATGCGATCCGATTCTGCTGCGGGCCAAAAAAAGGGTCCCGTGCGACTTTGCGGCGGGTGCGGCGGGTGTGGCGGGTGCGGCGAATGGCTGAACTCGAATCGCACAGAGATCGGATGTGATTTGCACTGCAGTGCGGTGCGAATCACATTCGTTCTCATAAACCGCTGCAATGTGAACCCAGCCTTAGTGACACTGGCGACGGGGGGTGATCACGGGGTTAAACCTTTATTGGGGGGGTTAGGGGGGTACATTAGAACTAAAGGGGGCTAACTCTAACTGCCCTAACAGTTATTACAGTCACAAATGACACCAATGCAAAAAAAAAAAAAAAAAAATGACATTGGTGTCACTGTGACTGGGGGGCAGGGGTAATTGGGGGGGTGATCGGGGGGTAAAGGGGGGGTGTGAGTGTGCCTGGCATGTTCTACTGTGTGTAGAGTGTTGGTGCAACTTACTGATCCGCTCTCCTCCGTGTCGGAACGAAAAATACCGACACGGAGGAGAGAATACATCACTTCCTCTCCTGTGTTTACATTACAGGAGAGGAAGTGATGTCACCGGGGATTTCTATTCGTCGGGAGCGATCGCGAGGGGGTGGCCATGAATGAATGGCCGTCCCCTCGTCCGGGATCGCTCCCGAACGAATACCGACCGCCGCAGGCACCGGGCGGGGGCCCGATCGGGCCCCCGACCCGCGGGAGGCAAGGGACGTACATGTATGTCCTTATGCCTGCCCGTGCCATTGTACCGACGTACATCGTCGTGCGGCGGTCGGCAACTGGTTAACCAGACTCTTTTATAGAAGTTGTAAGACTGTTATATAGACTGCTATAATACTGCTGTGTTTAGCATTTATATTTACTAAAACTATTGCATTTCCATGTTCTGTGTATTGTGGGAGACCAGATATAGTGAATGCAGGGTCCTGGGTTTAGTAACACTTTAAATTATATTTTTCTCTACATTTTCATGCAGATCAAGCTGTCCAGCAAAAAAAAAGTAACACCAAGGTTGAGGAAATCAATATAACTCTAAAGTCTGCTTTTATTGATTTAATAGTTCTCAATGGCTGTATGAGTGACAGCTATGTTTACTACTAGACATGTGATCACTGTGATTGGTCTCAGTGATCACATGGTAGCAGGGTGGAGCACAGCCGGTTGTCCGGTGGACACTGTGGTCTTAAGCCTTGTGCATCTGAACGGATTTTTAGCAGACAAAGCGTCAGACTTTTATCCGAAGGGTGTTGGCCAGGAACTTGTCTTGCATACAAACGGTAGACAATTGTCAGCCAACAAACATGAATGTAGTGACGTACTATGTGTTTTTTCAGCTCTTTTGTGCCACCCTTTGGTCATCTTCTGCTAATGTTGTGTTTGGTGAGCACTGATTCCAAGCATGCACGTTTGTACTTTGGACTTTTGTCTGATGAACTTGTGTACACACGATTGGAAAATTCGACAACAGACTATTGTCTGTGGAAAATTTTAATGCCTGCCATTCAACATTTGTCCGCGTAAAATCTGACAATTGTCCGATGGAGCGTACACACTGTAGGACTTTCTGCCAACAGTCTGTCAACACACAATTCCCATAGGAAAATCCGATCGTGTGTACCACGCTTTAGTATGAAACTGCTGCATGGCCCCTGGGGGCACGCACGAGGCACAGTTCTATGACGACGTACAGGTACGCCCTCCCAGAATGACACTATGTGTGTGTGTGTGTGTGTGTGTGTGTGTGTGTGTGTGTGTGTGTACATGTGTACTGTGGCTGGGTGAGGAGGGGTTCATTCTTTAATCCTGATCAAAAGAGAGCTGTTACTAACTAGACATAATAATGGAATTATAAAAAACATAGTGAACGTTGTGTCATTTAACATTAGACTTATTTATCCTACCCCCCCAAAAAAGAAAGATATACTTATATAAATCATACTTCGAAAAATCAAATGTAACGGCGACATATCCTTTGTTGTATATCATTACATACAAGCCCTAGATGGAAAACCCCAAAGTCGACACTAAGGGTCCGACTATAGGACCTATGTTGCACCTGAGTAAAGAAATAAAGGAGCGAGTTAGAAAAACGATGACCAGTCTTTCATGGCGCATGATCCAAGTTCGTTTTCGCTTTATTAAAGCTAAATCGATCACTGGACTTTTCCAAGCAATAGCGATGGATATTTTGGCTGCCAAGAACATATAAAAAAAATTAGAGTCTGTGTGGACCTTGGGATGTTCTCCACAAGTTGGCAATATAGTGGGATTTCCTTTCCCATATATATCACCACTCAAATTATCTGTTTCGGCATCACACAGTAGACACTTTTTTTTTTTAACCCAAAATTGAACTTTTTGGCACAAAAGCATAACTCTGTGGTGGAAAACTGACACTGCACATCACCCTGAACACACCAGCCCCACTGTGAAACATGGTGATGGCAGCATCGTGCTGTGGGGATGCTTTTCTTTAGCAGGGACAGGGAAGCTGGTCAGAGTTGATGGGAAGATGGATGGAGCCAAATACAGGGCGATCTTAAAAGAAAACCTGTTAGTCTGCAAAAGACTTGAGACTGGGGCAGAGGTTCACCTTCCAGCTGGGCAACGACCCTAAACATACAACCAGAGCTACAATGGAATGGTTTAGATCAGGGATATGCAATTAGCGGACCTCCAGCTGTTGCAGAACTACAAGTCCCATGAGGCATAGCAAGACTCTGACAGCTACAAGCATGACACCCAGAGGCATGATGGGACTTGTAGTTTTGCAACAGCTGGAGGTCCGTTAATTGCATATCCCTGGTTTAGATCAAAGCGTATTTATGTGTTAGAATGACCCAATCAAAGTCCAGACCTGTGTTTAAATATATATGCTGTGAGCTGCTGTTAAGACTAAAAAGTGATACTTAATAAACACACTGGATCTATTCCGTGACTAAACAGCACTTGCTATTTTGAAATGCAATTCTATAATTCCTTAATAATTTGAAAAACCATAATAATATTGAAAAAGTGTCAATGTGAAAATTAAATGAGAAGATTGAAATATTATATAAATAATAAACCCTGTGAATGGTAAAGTGATATAACATAAAGTGTTCTAGTCCATGTATCAAGCAAACTCTGTAAGGATATTGTAACCAACGCTGATAGAGTACAAAATAATAAAATAACAATGAAACAATATTGGATGGGGTTTGACAAAGCTGTCTTTGTTCTCATGTTTCTGATTCTGACGGGTGTAACAGAACTCTTGATTACCTACATTATTCACACACTGTATTGTGCATGACTTCCAGAAGACAGGCAGAAAATTGGGATCTGGGTCCCTACTCGCCAGATCCTATTGATCAGCAGGGAATCGAGCTAGATCCGGCTTGTGGGGTCACCGTGACCGGATGCTGATCCTCCTCCAGAGAACTGTGTTGTCTTTACCCAACCAAATTATAATGCCACAAGCAATATCTCACATGTGACATAATGGACCGTGGAAAAAGGGGAAAAAACTCATCATAGCGTAAAAATGCTTTTTCTTTTTTTTAAAACGGACATTAATAAAAATTGATATGCAATGGCCAAATGGCTGCAAAACAGTTGCAAAAAATTCCCAGTACAATTTAAAAATTATATATAAAAGGATCTGGAACAAATAGTCCTCCTGGTTCAGCTAACTTGCACCGTGAGTCTAGGCTTGATGCGTTTCACCATTAGTATGACATCATCAGAAGCTAGAGAGCATGGTGCATGACTCTATATTATATGCTTTCCACCCTGTCGTGTACTCCATACACCCTCCCACACATAATCCAGGTGCACACATAAGGCATCCATCTTGGACTGCTCAAGTTACCACAATGGGTATGAATGGCACCAATAGATTCCAATCATTTTTGTCTACAATGTTAGATTGATTATATTAAAATTATTATTGCACCATCTAGTGGACAAATGCCCAAAAAACCCTGTATCAACAAATTAATATAACCCATTGCTGTCTTCTTTATGTGTGTTAGAACACCTACATAATACCATCAAATGCGTAAGTATTAATTCAAATGTTGTAAATATCAGTATAAGTCTATTCCCTCAGAAATTAGTTCCTTGTATCAATAAATGAATGTATTTCAATGCTGCCTACATAGTATGTGTTAGAACCCCTGCGTATTAACGACAAATGTATACATTTCAATTCTGAAATAATAAAGATCGGTATACTTCCATTTCCCCCAGAAAATAGTTGGCCATCTGAGATGTGCATCTAGACATACATATTAGTAATGAGTCCAGACCTAAATCCAATTCGGAATCTGTGGCAAGACTTGAAAATTACTGTACACAGATGCTCTCCATCCAATCTGACAGAGTTTGAGCTATTTTGCAAAAAAGAATGGGCAAAAATGTCACTCTCTGGATGTGCAAAGCTGGTAGAGACATCCCCAAAAAGACTTGCAGCTGTAATTACAGCGAAAGGTGATTCTACAAAGTATTGACTCAGGGGGGCTGAATACAAATGCACACCACACTTTTCAGATATTTATTTGTAAAGAATTTTGAAAAACATTTATCATTTTACTTCCACTGGTTGGTCTGTCACATAAAATCCAAAAAAAATACATTTACGGTTTTGGTTGTAACATGACAAAATGTTGAAAATTTCAAGGGGTATGAATAGTTTTTCAAGGCACTGTATGTAAGGGTTTATAACTAGGGCTGAAACAACTAATCGATTATGAAAATGGTAATCGATTAATTTCATAATCGATTAATCAGCCAGTAACATAATGGGGTAAAAAAAACTAAAATGAGCCCTTTATAGTACAAAAAGACCAAATCGCTACTGTAAATATTACTTTCACAGTTCTACAGTAAAAAAATAAACCCCTTTACAGTAGTGATTATTTTTAATTTTTTTGTACTATAAAGGGCCAATTTTTTTTTTTTTTTTTTAACCCCATTAAGTTACTAAACGTCTTAGGCCTGGTTCACATTTTTGTGTTTTTTGGTGCTTTTTGCAGAAACACACTACAGTTCATTTACATAGTTTCCTATGGGACACGTTCACATCTGTACTTTACTTTTTTCAGCCGCTGGTTATTTAGAAAAGATTTTATCTCTGAGTCTGATATTTACCAGATTCACCCTTTAATAGTATATACAGTATATGTCATACAGTACAATATAGTTTTTTTTTTTTTGTTTTTTTTACCACTGCATACTGAGATATTTAAGAATAAATTTTTTTTAAAACTTTACATATTGGCTAAATTATACACCACACATTTTCTTAAAGCGGGAGTCCACCGGGACTCCGCGTTTTTTTTTTTTTTAAAGCCAGCAGCTACAAATACTGCAGCTGCTGACTTTTAAAATAGTGACACTTACCTGTCCAGCGTGCCCGCGATGTCGGCACCCGAAGCCGATCGCTAGGTCGTCTGTCGGGTCCTGCCGCCGCCATCTTGGGTATGGGAATCAGGAAATGGAGCCTTTCGGCTTCATTTCCCGGTTCCCTACTGCGCATGCGCGAATTGCGCTGCGCAAGAAGGACGCTCCCCGCTGCCTCTGGGAGCTGTATGTTTCCCAGCAGGCAGCGGGGCACTTGCGGGAAGGGGCGGGCACTTGCGGAAAGTGGCGTAAGTTACGCCCCTTTCCGCAGAGAGCTGTCCCGGAAGTGGGTGCAGTTACCTGGATTATCCAGGTAACTGCACCCCCCTCCCCCCTGAAAGGTGCCGATTGTGGCACCGGAGGGGGGGAGGGTTCTGATGAGCGGAAGGTCCACTTTAGGGTGGACCTCCGCTTTAAGATTATTAATTGGTTAATCAAAACAATAATCTGCCAACGAATCGATTATGAAAATAATCGTTAGTTGCAGCCCTATTTATAACCACTTTAACCACTTGTTTGACCATAGGACGTGGTTATCTCTGGTTGATGCCTGCAGCTACAGCCATCATCCCAGTATCAAAATTTTCAGCTAGCGGTTCCCTGTTTGGCAAAAGGGATTTGAGTGGCTCAGTAGCCACTCGATCACTTCTGTCACCTTTCGCAGGCTCTGCTGTCCAATCATGGAGTCCGTGAACTCTGCAACTGGCAGGAACACAGAAAGCGAGAGGAAGGGACGTTGTTCCTCCCTCTGTGACCTTGGAAACTGGAAATGAGGACAATGTCACTTCAGGCTACGGCTCTTTATTTAACTGCCCGTTAGCCGCTAGGAAAGCAGCCGATCAGACTGATCTGTCTGACCAGCTGAATTGGAGGACAGAGGAAAGATTTGGAGTCTAACAGACCCCCAGATCTGTCCATGAAGCGGACCTGTCGAAGCCCATGCTGTCACAATAGATGTTGATCATCATTACAAATAAAGGTAATACAAAAAAAAAGACTGTGTGTAAAAACATTGTTTCAGATTAAAAAAAAAATGTAACTAGAAATCAAGCTGAACTGGGATTTTCAGCATTGATGGGCTTATAATGCAATTTCCGATACTGAAAACTGGAGAGTGAGATGTTTAGTTGGACATCAGACATGGAATACAGTAAAGAACTTAACAATAGGCCAATGCTTGTTCATAGTCCATCAACCACTTGACCTCTGGAAGATTTGTTTACATAGGCAGAGCTCCGTTCTAAGTCTCTGCCCGAGGATCGGCGGCTGTTGGCGGACATCAAGTGCCTGACACACGCAGATCACCTAAGTGATTAAACAGTACTGACTGGTATATTCAAGGCTTTGGATATCTTTTTTTATTCTTTTCCATCTTTGTAAAGTTTAATTGCCTTTTTACGCAGGTCTTTTCACTGTTCTTTTCTACCTTCTCATAGCTGTGTCTAGCCTGCTTAGTGCATCCATGTGAGAGCTAACTCATTGACTATTTATACACAGACACTAATTGTGATTTAAAAAGCCACAAATGTGGCAAGTGAACCTTTCAATTGCCATTTTAACCTGTGTGTGCCATCTTCTCTGTCTGTACAAAGGCCAAATATTCCAGGGTATGTAAACTTTTTATCAGACCCATTTGGGTGATTTCTGTCATGATTTAAAAGGGAATCAAAAAACTATGTGATGATAAATAGCATCATGTGATTGCTATCCTTAAATAAAAGACAATTTGTTGTGATATTTTCAATAATGTCAAAATTTCACAATTTCTGCCAGGGTATGCACATTTTTGAGCATGACTGTACATATATATGCATTTGCCCATGATTTGCCATTGATGTGTAAAGGCTGAATGGTGGCTGTATACTGCACTTGTCGCTCCTGTCGGAGAATGCGGTCATAGTGTACACTATACAGGCACTTGCGGCTGTGTGCATAAAGCCTACACTTTTTAGTTGCAGTCCTCAGCACCTCAGCACTTTAAGTCTGCTCATTGGACCTTGCCCTCCCAGCAGAGAAAATATGGCCGCATTTTCTGCTATATGGCCATTCGCATCAAAGTACATGAAGCCATTTAAATAATAAAATGGAACATCTAATGTATATAGTATACGTGTGTTTTTTTTATTTATATACAGTTGTGCTCATAAGTGTACATATCCTGGCAGAATTTGATTTATTGGCCATTTTTCAGAGAATATGAATGATAACACAACAACTTTTCTTTCACTCATGGTTGGTGTTTAGCTGAAGCCATTCATTATCAATGAACTGTGTTTACTCTTTTTAAATCATCACAACATAAACTACCCAAATTACCCTGATCAAAAGTTTACACACCCTGGTGATTTTGGCCTTATAACATGCACACAAGTTGACCAAACAGGGTTTGAATGGCTATTAAAGGTAACCATCCTCACCTGTGATCTGTTTGCGTGTATATAAGGTCAATGAGTTTCTGGACTCCTGACAGATCCTTTCATCCAGTGCTGCACTGACGTTTCTGGATTCTGAGTCATGGGGAAAGCAAAAGGATTGTCAAAGGATCTGTGGGAAAAGTTAGTTGAACTGTATAAAACAGGAAAAGTGATATAAAAAGATATCCAAGGAATTAAGAATGCCAATCAGCAGTGTTCAAACTCTAATCAAAAAGTGGAAAATGAGGGGTTCTGTTGAAACCAAACCACAGTCAGGTGGACCAACTAAAATTTCAGCCACAACTACCAGGAAAATAGTTTGGGATGCGAAGAAAAACCCACAAATAACTTCAGGTGATATACAGGACTCTGGAAAAACGTGGTGTGGCTGTTTCAAAAAGCACAATAAGGAGGCACTGAAAGATGGGCTGCATGGTCGAGTCATCAGAAGAAAGACATTACTGCTCAAATGCCACAAAGTATCCACCTTACAATACACCAAACAGCACAGAGACAAACCTCAAACCTTCTGGCACAAAGTCCTTTGGAGTGGTGAGACCAAAATGTAGCTTTTTGGCCACAACCATCAGTCAACAAGGCCTATGATGAAAGGTACACCATTCCTACTGTGAAACACAGAGGTGGATTGCTGAGGTCTTGGGGATGTGTGAGCTACAAAGGCACAGGGAATTTGGTCAAAATTGATGGCAAGATAATGTTATCAAAAAATACTGGAATAACATTTGCATTCATCAGCCAGGAAGCTGCGCATGGGACATACTTGGACATTCCAACATGACAATGATCCAAAACACAAGGCCAAGTCGACCTGTCATTGGCTACAGCAGAATAAAGTGAAAGTTCTGGAGTGGCCATCTCAGTCTCCTGTCCTCATTATCACTGAGCCTCTCTGGGGGGGGAGCTCAAACGTGCAGTTCATGCAAAACAGCCCAAGAATTTACAGGAACTGGAGGCTTTTTGTCAAGAGGAATGGGCGGCTTTACCATCTGAGAAGATAAACGGCTTCATCCGCAAATACCACAAAAGACTTCATGCTGACATTGATGTTAAAGAGAGCAATACACACGTTATTTAGGCCCTTTTCACACGGGCGGCTGTTCTGCTGCTGTTAACCACTTGAGACCCGCACTACGTCTATTGACGTCATGGGGTTTCGCTGGTTATATCTAAATGATGCCTGAGTCCACAGACATCATTCAGATATTGCCGTTTTCAGCCGGTGATTCCCTACACCATAAGAACGATCATAGCGGCTGTTCCGCCGCTTGATCGTTCTTACGGGCGGCGGGAGGGGACGCCCCCCCCTCCCCGCCGCCCTCCGGTGCTTCTACCGACTCACCGTTTCCATCGGTGAGTCGGTCACAGGATCCGCCGACTCCAGCATGTGATCATAGAGATTTCCGGCGGACTAGATTGTCCCCGGAGTCTCTATGATCGTTCGGAGGCCGGGCGCGATGTTATGACGTCACGCCCGGCCTCGGTATTCAAATTAACGGCGCCGATCTGGCTAGGAAGCCATGATCGTTTTTTTTTTTTTATTCTTCCCAGCCTAGAGGTGAGATATGGGGTCTTATTGACCCCATATTTCACTGTAAATAGGTCCGATCGTGCCATATTCCTATTACAAGGGATGTTTACATTCCTTGTAATAGGAATAAAAGTCATCAATTTTTTTTAAATTTTTTTTTTAAGTGTAGAACTAAAAAAATAAAAATAAAATTAACAATAAAAAAAAAAAATTTTTAAGCGCCCCTGTCCCCGTGAGCTCGCACACAGAAGCGAACGCATACGTAAGTCCCGCCCACATATGAAAACGGTGTTCAAACCACACATGTGAGGTATCGCCGCGAACATTAGAGCGAGAGCAATAATTCTAGCCCTAGACCTTCTCTGTAACCCAAAACATGTAACCAGTAAAAAAATTTAAAGTGTCGCTTATGGGGATTTTTAAATACCAAAGTTTGGCTCCATTCCACAAGCGCGTGCAATTTTGAAGAGTGACATGTTGGGTATCTATTTACTCGGCGTATCCTCCTCTTTCACATTATGCAAAAAAATTGGGCTAACTTTACTGTTTTTTTGGTTTTTTTTAAGCATGAAACGCGTTCGAAAAATTGCTGCGCAAATACCGTGCGAGATAAAAAGTTGCAATGACCGCCATTGTATTCTCTAGGGTCTTTGCTAAAAAAAAAACATATATGTTTGGGGGTTCTATGTAATTTTCTAGCAAAAAAATTAGGAATTTTACATGTAGGAGAGAAATGTCAGAATTGGCCTGGGTCTGAAGTGGTTAAAAGCATTTTTTGTTGTGAAATTCAGAGAATCCTGGCACAGCGTTCACTTGCAGTTGTACATTGCGTTTAGCTGCGTTTACATGCAGCTGTGTTTGGAAAGTTCTTGCCATTTCTCATGTGCTTCCTATTTTTCTTTCCTTGTTGCCGCTGCTATCTGCAGGAGAAATAGTACACTGCGATTACCTGCAGTTATGTGCAGATAGCTGCAGTAAATCGTTCCTGGATGCAGTCAACTTAATTTTTTCTATCTTCACAAAACCGCATGTAACAAAATCACCACTAAACAATGCAGTGTGTGAATAGGGCCATAGGAAAGCATTGTGTGCATTTAGCTGCGGTAGATAACGTCATCTGTCCGTTTGGGTAGTTTTTGTTGTGGTTATGATTTAAAGAGGGTAAATGCATTTGATTGATAATAAATGGCTTTCAGCCAAACACTAAACATGAGTGTAAGAAAAGTTTTTGTGTTTATCATTCATATTCTCTGACAATGGCCAAGAAATCCTAAATTCTGCCAGGGTATGTAAACTTATCAGCACAATTGTATGTATGGGTATATGTATATATATATAAAAAAAAATCACATTGAGCATCGACTGTTTAATAAAATGTTAGCATGCCTATGTGTATATAAATGTATATGTCAACTGCTATAAACTCATGCTGAAGCCATCTTTAAATCCACCACTGTCCTTCTCTTAAATCCTAACTCTATGTGGGATGCCGTCAGTCTCCCTTTTAATCCTTTTGGAACCTCCCGAAGAGAGGTGAGAAAACCTGAGGTGCATTTTCAATTAGTAAGATGAAATCTGGTTTTTATTGGGCGATCTGCCCATCAAATTAACCAGCGTGTCAGCTCATAAAACAGACGCATCAAGTATTGGCCCGCTTGACAGTTTTATTCTAGCAAATTCTTTGTTTTTATAGATAGCTCTGATCAGACAGGTAGAGGCAGAAACAGGTTCAGGTTTGTGTATTCTCACCTCTCAAACCCGTGTATTAGACATTTGCTCAGTGGTGTGAACAGCACCTTTTAACACTGTGACACCCAGCACATGTTTATCTCTCGTCAGTCATTTGCCTGCTGCTGTCAGTTGAAGGGCCTGCAGGGCTGACAGTGAATCAGAAATAGCTTGTGTATCATAGATCATACTTCTAAAGGGCAAAGTCTGTTCATTTACATGCAAGTTAAGCTGTGAGATGTCCTAAAATGTGAGTGTGCCTGACTTTATCCTGAAAAATTAAATTCATGCAGTATGGTGAGTAAGTGATTGTAAGTGACTGTTTGCAGTCTCACTTTTCTCCCTCACTGTACCAGAGAAGACTAGAAATATATTTGATCCCCTGATGATTTTGTATGTTTGCCCACTAACAAAGAAATGATCATTCTATAATTTTAATAGTTGGTTTATTTTAACAGTGAAAGACAGAATCACAACAAAAATATCCAGAAAAATACACTTCAAAAGAGTTAAAAAATTGATTTGCATTTTAACCACTTTCAGACCGGACCAATTTGCTGGTCAAAGACCAGACCACTTTTTGCGATTCGGCACTGCGTCGCTTTAACTGACAATTGCGCGGTCGTGCGCTCCCAAACAAAATTAACGTCCTTTTTTTCCCACAAATAGAGCTTTCTTTTGGTGGTATTTGATCACCCCTGCGGTTTTTATTTTTTGCGCTATAAACAAAAATAGAGCGATAATTAATTTTGAAAAAAACGCATTATTTTTTACTTTTTGTAATAATAAATATCCCCCAAAAATATATAAAAAAACATTTTTTTCCCTCAGTTTAGGCCGATACGTATTCTTCTACATATTTTTGGTAAAAAAAATCGCAATAAGCGATTATTGATTGGTTTGCGCAAAAGTTATAGCGTTTACAAAATAGGGATAGTTTTATAGCATTTTTATTAATAATTTTTTATAATTTTTTTTTTTTACTAGTAATGGCGGCGATCACTGCTATATAAATGCAGTGATTCCTGTGTAAATGACACTGGCAGTGAAAGGGTTAACCAGTGGGTGGCAGTGTAGGGGTTAAGTGTTCCTAGGGGTGTGTTACTAACTGTGGGGGGGTTGGGCTTTCATTTAGTGTACACTGATCTCTGCTCCAATCACATGGAGCAGAGATCAGCGTCACTAGTTGCTAGGCAGAATGGAAAAATGTTGTTTATACAGCATTTCCTCCATTCGGCCGCTCCGTGAGACGATCGCGGGGATGCCCGCGGCGATCGAGTCCGCGAGTCCCGCGACTGGACTCACGGGGGTCCCGACCAGCGCGGGAGCGCGCCGCCGGCGGCGCGCTCCCGATGGCACGGCGGCAACGAATATTGGACGTACATGTACGCCAATATGCCTGCCCGTGCCATTCTGTCGACGTACATCGTCGTGCGCTGGTCGGGAAGTGGTTAATGAGTGAAATAAATATTTGATCCTCTATCAATCATGAAGATTTCTGTCTCCCAGGTGTCTTCTATACAGGTAACAAGCTGAGATTAGGAGTGCTTTCTTAAAGGGAGTGCTCTTAAACTCAGTGTGTTACCTGTTTAAAAGACACCTGTCTGCAGAATTAATCAGGTCCCAATCTCTCCACCATGGCCAAGACCAAAGAGCTGTCCAAGAATGTCGGGGTCAACATTGTACACAAGGCTGGAATGGGCTACAAGACCATCACCAATTATTTGCAAATGGAAGAAATACAAAAGAACGGGAGAATCTTGTCAATGATCTCAAGGCAGCTGGGACCATAGTCACCAAGAAAACAATCAGTAACGCACTATGCCGTGTAGGACTGAAATCCTCCAGCACCTACAAGGTCCCCCTGCTGAAGAAAGCACATGTACAGGCCTGTCTGAAGTTT
This sequence comes from Lithobates pipiens, assembly GCF_037356315.1. Lineage (NCBI taxonomy): Eukaryota > Metazoa > Chordata > Amphibia > Anura > Ranidae > Lithobates > Lithobates pipiens. Next base: position 634,228,324 of record NW_027507748.1, on the reverse strand, counting down.
GCTAATGAACATCTGAATGAACCAGAGGAGAACTGGGTGAAAGTGTTGTGGTCAGATGAGACCAAAATCGAGCTCTTTGGCATCAACTCAGAGTTTGGAGGAGGACCACAAGCACGCCATCCCCCCCCCCCCATCAAAAATGATGGAAGTGGAAACATTATGCTTTGGGCGTGTTTCTGCTAAGGGGATAGGACAACTTCACTACATCAAAGGGATGATGGACGGTGCCACGTACCATCACATCTTGGGTGAGAACCTCCTTCCTTCAAACAGGGCATTGAAAATGGGTCATGGATGGGTATTCCAGCATGATAGTGATCCAAAACACATGGAGTGGCTCAAGAAGCACATTGGGGTCTTCCAGACCTTAATCCCATAAAAAAAATGTGCATCCGATCTTGGTGTGATCAGATGCTTGTAAGGGAAGAGGAGTGAGTAGTAGTTACAATTAATTTAAAGTGTAATTTTTCCAAAAAGTTAGTGTTGGTAAAACTGGTGTACAAATACAGTGTGACATCAAAATTGCAAACCCCTTACATTTATCATGCAAAAAAAAAATTATAATACATAATAAATATAAATAAATAAATTTTATAATATAAATATATATATTTTATAATATTATGTTTGGGCGTTCTGCTTAATTTTCTAGCAAAAAATACAGATTTTTACTTGTAAACAAAAACAGAAAAAAGGCTGTCTTCAAGTGGTTTTAAACAGTAAATACATTGTTTGTAATGTCTAATATTTTGCATGCAAAAGAGGCAAGCATGATGTGATCTAGCAGGTTTCTTTTGGGTATTCCGGCTTCCTCACACACTTTTAATGGCATGCTGGTAGGTTAATTCGCTCCTGTCTAAAATGATCCTGGTAAGTGTATGTATGCATACGAGTTGGGGTCCTTAGATTGTAAACTCCTTAAGGGCAGGGACTGTTGTGACTGTGCAATACATGTAAAAAGTTGCATAAATTGTTGGTGCAATATAAATACCTGCCATAAATAAAAATAGTCGATCAGGAAGATTAGAAAAAATTTAAATGTAAATGAAAATTGAAGTTATAGGGGAATCGTGCACGGATCTTGTCACACCAACATTCCACAGTCCGTTAACTAAAATAAAGGAAGGAAATATATTTTGACTTTAAATGTGTCAGAGAAGTTCTGTTATCACATTCCCCCTACACCCCAGCACAAACGATTCTCAGATTATTTGCGAATATCGGGCCTTGCATGGCCATACAAAGTAGCGTTTTTTAAGCACCTAGAAGCTGTTCTAAGCAATTTTCTTTTCTGCTCGTAGAATTTAACCACTTAAGGCGTGCCTCATGTAAATATACGTTGTTTTTTTGAAGAGGGATATTTCTGTAACGGCAGCAGCTGCTGCCACAACTGAGGTATCCCTCTTTACAGGAGGCGGTCCTGTGTATGATAACGGTGGTCTCCGCAGCGACGTCAAAACGTCACTTCCGCCCATACCTCTTAAAGGTATATTTTTTTCAATGTCATTTTTTTTTAAATTACATTTTTTTTTTTTTTTTTTTTATTGCATTTAAGTCCAAATATGAGATCTGAGGATTTTTGGACCCCAGATCTCATATTTATGAGGACCTGTCATGCTTTTTTTCTATTACAAGAGATGTTTTCATTCCTTGTAATAGGAGTAAAAGTGATCCATTAATTTCTTTTTATTTATTTTTACACTTTAAAAAAAAAAAAAATCAAGTAAAATAAATAAGAAAAAAAAAAGTTAACCCCCCCCCCCCCCCCCCCCCCGTCCCGACGAGCTCACTAACAAAAGCCAGTGCATATGAAAACGGCGGTCAAACCACACATGTGAGGTATCGCCGCGATCGGTAGAGCAAGAGCAATAATTCTACCCCTAGATCTCCTCTGTAACGCAAAACATGCAACCTGTAGAATTTTTTAAATGTCGCTTATGGAGATTTTTGAGGGTAAAAGTTTGACGCCATTCCACAAGCGGGCGCAATTTTGAAGCATGACATGTTGGGTATCAATTTGCTCGGCGTAACAACATCTTTCACAATATAAAAAAAAAATTGGGCTAATTTTACTGTTGTCTTATTTATTTTTGTATTCAAAAAAAGTGAATTTTTTCCCAAAAAAAGTGCGCTTGTAAGACCGCTACGCAAATACGGTGTGAAAAAAAGTAATGAAATGACCGCCATTTTATTCTCTAGGTCGTTCGAAAAAAATATATATAATGTTTGCGGGTTCTAAGTGATTTTCTAGCAAAAAAAACTGTTTTAAACATGTAAACACCAAATCTGAAAAAGAGGCCTGGTCCTTAAGTGGTTAAATAGTCTTATCCTATGTGTCCATGCACACTACTTTAGGCTATTAGTTGTTATGAGCTTCAGCATCTAGGAGCAGAAAAAAAATTGATTTTGTAAAGTTTCTTGGAGCGCTTTTCCAGCAGAAAAAAACGCTGAATGCTCCAAACTGCTTCTAAGTGCTACTAAAACGCTACGAACAGATTTTTTTTTTTCCTTCACGTACTGCAAAAAACACAAAACGCTAATGCTCATAAAAGCTCCTAAAAAAAAGTTACTAGAAGCTGGCACAAAAATGCCATTGTCAGCATTTTTTCATCCAGCGTTTTCTTTCTAGCTTTTCTTGAGCTTATGAAAAACACTAGTGGGCATGGAGCCTTATTATTTAGTTTATAGAAAAAGCTGTAAAATTATTCTGGCCATCTAGCAATGGGATATTCTGTGCTTAGCCTCATGTTACTGGATCTGGGCCAGTTAAGCTGTATCCGTGGTCACTACATTTAATTAACATGTTCTATATGCCTTAGCATTTAGTGCTAATGGACGTTTAGTTTTGTTAATAGCCTATTTACATGTACAGAGCTGGTGTACCGGTTGCCTTGCCTAAGGATACTAACATCAGTGAGGGATTGGATGCCGTCTTGGGTATGGTCATAAAGTCTGAAAGAGGTGAAGGATGCTTGTTAACAATAATGTTTTAATGTTTTAAAGATATTATTCTTTATTCAATCCAGAGCGTTAAATGTCACAAAACCTTTTTAATAAGCAGGAAAGATAGTGATCTTGCTTGGTTGCACTGTCTGGCTGGGTGTAAATGATGCCCTTACAGTATAGTATAGAATTTCCTATGGAATGTCTCTGGTTGGTTATAGAGTCTCCAGTGAAGTCTGTTTCTGTGTTTCTGGGCTGAAAGCGGGATTGCAAAATACATCTTCTCCGAGGAGCAGGAAATACCATGAGATATTTGATCCTTGACGTCTCCTGCATGATCTCTGTTTTGCTTGCTGTCCCAGAACTAAAAATTAGCGTGACACTTTGAAAATGTCTCTGTCTAGCTGGTGCCATAATTATTTGGAACAGGTTTTTGTTGGCTGCATAACATTACAGAGCAAAGTATTAAAGACAGCTAGAATGACGTCTAGAATAGGGACTTCTATAGCACTGTTTCTCAACTCCAGTCCTCAAGGCGCTCCAACAGGTCATATTTCTTGTCGTACATCATGGGACACAGAGCTATAGTAGTTATTATGTGGGTTATAGGCCACCTTCAGGTGATGGACACTGGCATGCCCTGAGACAAAAAGTGCACTCCCTATATAACCCCTCCCATTACTGGGAGTATCTGTTTTTCGCCAGTGTCTAAGGTGTTGGTCACGAGTAAAGATGTGCTGTGCTGAGCTTCACTGGAGCAATCCATGCTGGGGCTAACCATGCAGACTGGATCCATTCAAAGTGTCTTTTTGGCCAAATTCAATAGTAACCGGGCCTCGTAGCCGAAGAAACGAGGTCTTGCCTGTAACGTTTCTCTTTTGGTAGTAAGGCCATAAAGTTTTTACTGGCGGTGGTGTTTACAGGTCCAGGATTGTGGGTTTCCTCGAGGATCCTCAGCTCCTGAATTTTTAACGGAACCCACTGTGATGGGTGAAGATTGTTTCTGTTGGTTTACCACAGAAAACCCTGCGGCGGGAAAGGTAAGTGGAGTTTTCTTAGAAATTTTTCTTATGAATGTCTGCTTTAAATTTAGTAAATGCTGTCATGCCTATGTGTCACCACTGGGGACTTATTGAGCACTCATCGTCTCACGCTTCTCAGAGAGCCACGCTGTGTCTTGAAAGCTGCGGGTGCTTCTTCCACCAGCCAAACAGACCTCTGGTAAGTCTGGGGGGTTCTCTCTCCCCACCTGATGCCCCCCTGTGCTGATTTTCTTCCCCTCTTCTTTAGGGAAGGAGCGCTGCAAGTTCTTTAAAAAAAAAAAGAGATTGCGGTACTTGGAGCCGATCATAGATACAGTTAAGAAGAAGGTGTTTTTGCCCCAGGAAAGGATCAGTTCCATAAGGGAACTGATTCAGTTGGTCAGAACAAAGAAAAGTCCTTCTATGTAACTTTGCATGAAGTTATTGGTAAAGATGGTGGCTTCTTTGGACGCCATTCCTTATGCGCTGTTTCATTCAAGACTGCTGCAAAACACTATTCTGTCAACTTGGAACAGGAAGGTTTGAGCTCTGGACTTCCCAGAGCCTCAATTGGTGATTGATATCCAGGAATCTTCAACAAGTAAAATCCTTTCTACCAGTCACCTGGAAGGTGGTAACGACAGTTGCCAACCTTCTTGGCTGAAGAGCAATCCTGGAAGAAGCATTTGTCCAAGGGAAATGGTCCAAATCAGAGGACTTTGCCCATCAATATTCTAGAGATTCAGGCAGTACATCTGGCCCTAGAGGCCTGGATGCTCAGACTACAGATTTGTCCTGTCAGGATCCAATTCGACAAAGCCACGGCAGTGGCCTATATCAATCACCAAGGAGGTGCAGCCCAGAGAGTGGTGAATCATGTTCTATCTTGGGCAGAGAACAACATTCCATGCCTATCAGCAATTTTCATTTCAGGGATAGAGAATTGGCAGGCGGACTACTTGAGTAGCCAACAACTGTTTCCGGGAGAATGGTTCCTTCTCCGTGACATCTTTCTTTCAATATGTCTAAGATGGGGTGTTTCGGACGTGGATCTGTTTGCGTCCAGGTTCAACAACAAGGTCAACACCTTTGCTTCAAGGGCAAGGGGTACGTTGGCATACGGAACAGATGCCTTGGTTTTTTCCATGGGATCAGTTTTCACTGATCTATGCGTTCCCTCCTTTTCTGCTTCCGTGCCTTCTTCGCAGGATCAAGCAAGAAGGAAAAGAGGTGGTTCTTGTGGCCCAGGAGATCTTGGTTTGCTGAGATCATAAAGATGGCGATAGGGGACCTATGGACCCTACCACTATGGCCAGACCTTCTCTCGCAAGGTCCAGTGTTCCATCCTACCTTACAAATGCTAAATTTAAGGGTTTGGTTATTGAGTCCCATATTCTGAAAGACCATGGGCTTTCAGCTTCAGTAGTTTGTATTTTGGTTAATGCTAGGAAGCCAGCCTCCAGAGTCATATACTATAGAGTCTGGAAGGCATATGTCTCCTGGTGTGAATCCAGGGGTTGGCACCCCAGGAAATATGTCATAGGTAGGATCCTTGAATTCCTACAGATTGAATTAGAAATGAATCTGGCCCTGAGTACTATCAAAGGCCAGGTGTCGGCCTTATCTGTTTTTTTTTTTTTTTTTTTTTTTTTTTTTTTCCCAACGACCACTTTCTTCTCACTCTCTGGTTTGTAACTTTATTCAGAGGGTAACACGGATTGATCCTCCAGTTAGGTCACCCCTGAACCCTTGGGACTTGAATTTAGTCCTGTTGGCATTACAAAAACAGCCTTTTGAGCCAATACGGGATATTCCCTTAGTCCTCTTGACGAGGAAAATAATTTTACTTGGTTGCCATATCTTTTGCAAGAAGAGTATCGGAGTTGGCGGCTCTTTCTTGTAAAGAGCCATATTTGATTATTCATAAGGATACGATTGTGTTGTGGCCTCATCCTAAATTCCTACCGAAGGTAGTGTCAGGTTTTCATTTAAACCAGGATGTTGTTCTGCCTTCTTTTTTCCAGAACCTCGTTCTGTGGAAGAGAGGTCACTACATTCTCTTGATGGAGTGAGAGCTGTCAAGGTCTGTTTGAAAGTGACCACTCAGATTCGTAAAAAAGATGTTTTGTTTGTATTGCCAGATGATTCTAAAAGAGGACAGGCAGCATCAAAATATACTATTTCTAAACAGATTCGTTAAGTGATGGTTCCAGCTTCTAGTTTAAAGAGGAAAATTCCACCTTTTCATATTAAAGTGCACTCCACCAGGGCTGTTAGTGCTTCTTGGGCAGTGCATCACCAAGCTTCCCTGGCTCAGATCTGCAAGGCCGCAACTTGTTCTTCGGTCCATATATTTTACCATATTCTACCAAATAGATGTAAAAGGTCATGAGGATATCGCCTTTGGGCACCGTATGCTGCAGTATAAGTTTTCTCGTCTCTTGGTGCTCTACTTGTGTTGTCTCCCTCCCTTCAGTTGCCATTGCTATGGGACATCCCACATAGTAACTACCATGGCTCTGTGTCCCGTGATGTACGATAAGAAAATAGGATTTTTATAACCGCTTACCTGTAAAATCTTTTTCTTTGAAGTACATCACAGGACACAGAGGTCCCTCCCTTCTTTGGTATTCACTTGTATTGCTTTGCTACAAAACTGAAGTACTCCCAGTAGTGGGAGGGGTTATATAGGGAGTGCACTTTGTCTTAGGGCGTGCCAGTGTCCATCACCTGAAGGTGGCCTATAACCCACATAGTAACTACTCTGGCTCTGTGTCCCGTGATGTACGATAAGAAAGGGATTTTACAGGTAAGCTGTTATAAAAATCCTATTTTCAGGCTTTCTGTTATTTTGCACAGGTGATTTGATGTGTTTTGCTGCCTTAGTAATTACCACAGCTTTTCAACTGAGGGAAATCCTGAGAACATGACCACCTGTTGGGGCACTTTGAGTACTGGAGTTGAGAAACCCTGTTCTATAGTCAAATGAGACTGATTACAAGTGAGAGAGACAGCAAAATCATGCAATCTGAATCTACAATCCATCGTGTGCGTGTGTGTGCGTGTGTGTGTGTATATGTATGTATATATAGATAGATCCTGGATCTTTATATACAGGTTTACAAAGATTACGATTTAGGTAATTAAGTGAATGTTCTTATTTTAACTTGCCCAGTAGCATTAACTGTCTTAGATTTTGTATACAAATTATATTCTAACAGTCTATGTAAGCCACCTAAAATTTGAAGTGATTGAAAAATGTATAACGCAAAGCACTGTACATCATCTCAAACACCCTTTTTATGCCACCAAATCTGGGAGACTTGGTCCACATCTCTCCCGCACTTTGACTGTAGTCAACCCTCAAGCCTTTTTTTACAGCCTGGCACTCCATTACATATTGTAGTTTGGCAAAATACAGTACATGACCTCAAAAGTTTCCTCTCCAAGCTTCTCTAGTACTCCAGGGTTTTGGTAGTTCCTATACCCAGCCGTATCCTCAATATTGAGCAAAGCAAAATTCTCAAACTGAGGCTGGAGACTCTGCTGGAGTGAAGAATAATGTAGCAAAAATGGCAAATATTAAAAAAGTCCTTGACTACTTATTGAATAAACAGGAAAAAAAGAGCGAAAAATCCCACTACCTGAGTGTTGCATTTATTAATCACCTCGCGCCCGCCCTATAGCCGAATGACGGCCGTAGAGCAGGCGCGTTCGTCCGGGAGGCCGTCCCTGGACGTCCTAATGTTTACTTCCGCAATGCGCGCCGCTGCGGGCGCACATCGCGGAAGTTCTGTGTTCGCCGTGTCCCCCGGGGACAGGCAAACACAGATCGCTGTAAACGGCCAATCACAGCGGCCGTTTACAGCGCGATCGGCGTGTCCAATGGGAGATGATCTCATATGTAAACATATGAGATCATCTCTCAGCACCGCTCTCCCTCCTCACACAGAGTGTGAGAGGGGAGAGATGAACGGCTGCAGCGGCAGCCGTTCTGCTTTGCTAAAAAAAATAAAAATAAAAAAAAAAGTTAAAAAAAGTTTAAAAAAAGTGCCATCCTCCCCCAGCAGTGCCATCCATCCCCCCCCAGCAGTGCCATCCATCCCCCCCCAGCAGTGCCATCCATCCCCCCCCAGCAGTGCCATCCATCCCCCCCCAGCAGTGCCATCCATCCCCCCCCAGCAGTGCCATCCATCCCCCCCCAGCAGTGCCATCCATCCCCCCCCAGCAGTGCCATCCATCCCCCCCAGCAGTGCCATCCATCCCCCCCAGCAGTGCCATCCATCCCCCCCCAGCAGTGCCATCCATCCCCCCCCAGCAGTGCCATCCATCCCCCCAGCAGTGCCATCCATCCCCCCCAGCAGTGCCATCCACCCCAGTGCTACCTGCCCCCAGTGCCATCTGTCATCAGTGCCACGTATCAGTGCCATTTGTCATCAGTGCCACGTATCAGTGCCATTTGTCATCAGTGCCACGTATCAGTGCCATTTGTCATCAGTGTCACGTATCAGTGCCATTTGTGATCAGTGTCACGTGCCATCAATGCCACTTATCAGTGCCATCTGTCATCAGTGTCACGCGTCATTGGTGCCATGTATTAGTGGCATCTTTTTTTATCGGTGGCACGTATTAGTGCCATCTGTCATCAGTGCCACATATTAGTGCCATCTGTCATCAGTGCCACATATTAGTGCCACGTGTCATCAGTGCCACGTATCAGTGCCATCTGTCATCAGTGTCACGTGTCATTGTCCTGGTGCTTCAAAAGTGTAATAAATAGTCAACAAGTTAGATGTGTAATTTATGTTCCTAGAACACATGGTGGCGCTACCTGCATGTTGGGCCTCTCTATGTGGCCAGGCTGTGAAAAAGTCCCACACATGTGGTATTGTAATACTCAGGAGGAGTAGCAGAATTTTTTGGGGGGTGTCATTTGTGGTATACACATGCCACGTGAGAGAAATAACCTATTACAATGACAATTTTGTGGAGAAAAAAAATAAAATGAAAAATCTTAATTTTGCAAAGAATTGTGGGAAAAAAATTACAACATCAAAAAGCTCACTATGCCTCTTACTAAATATCTTGGAATGTCTACTTTCCAAAAAGGGGTCATTTGGGGGTATTTGTACTTTCCTGACTTGTTCGGGTCACAAGAAGTGAGATAGTCCACCAGTACATCAGATGTGATCAATTTTGTGCGATTCGCACCACAGCTTGTAGACTCTCTAACTTTCACAAAGACCAAATAATATCCACTAATTTGGGTTTTTACCAAAGATATGTAGCAGTATAAATTGTGGCCAAAATTTATGAAGAAAAATTAATAATTTGCATAATTCTGTCACAGAAACAAAGAAATATGCGTTTTTTTTCAACATTTTCGGTCTTTTTTCATTTATAGCGCAAAAAATAAAAACCCCAGAGGTGATCAAATACCACCAAAAGAAAGCTCTATTTGTGGGAAAAAAGGACAAAAAATTCATTTGGGTACAGTGTTGCATGACTGAGTAATTGTCATTCAAAGTGTGAGAGCACCGAAAGCTGAAAATTGGTCTGGGCAGGAAGGGTGTTTAAGTGCCCAGTAAGCAAGTGGTTAAAACATATTGGTAAAATAAAAAACAATAAATATGCACTCACATTTGAAGGACATTAAAAAGCCTATCTAAGTCTCCAGCAGGTTGCAATCTTCCAGGTGTTCGATGGTGAGAAAGCCCCTCCGTGTGGATATGATGTAAGGTCCTCAGAACTAGGAAGTTGACCAGGGAGGGCACCAGGAAGAGCTAGCAAAAGCAGCAGACTTGTGTGTAATCACATGGATGAGAACCAGAGATGGCCTCAGGCGTGTTCGGATTGAACCCGCCAGGAAGCCGTCACTGCACACCGCCAATCATAAGAAAATGGCTGCTGTGCAATTTCAAACTGTACAAACGTAGCTAATTGGCAAAGAACAGACATTCAGGAATGGCTGCTATACAGTTACAGACTGTACATGCATATGACTTGTCAATTAAAAAGCAAGGAATGTGTTTTTACATACATACCGTATAAAGAGCACAATGCATGATGGTTAATTCAGAGACCAGGAGTAGATCTTTATGATCTTTTTATGAAATGGCAAACTCCAAGAATAGGACTTCCCAAGGAGCATGAATTCCCTAACCCTAAGAAATTATATACAGTGGCAAAAATAATTGATCTCCTGCAGATTTTGTAAGTTTACCCACTTGCCAAGAAATGAATGATCTATAATTTTTTATCATAGGTGTATTATAGAGACGAGATTATCATTAGATAAAATATCAACTAAAAATCCAGAAAAAAAACATGATGCAAATCTTATAAATTGAGTTGCAGTTCAGTGAGTAAAATAAGTATTTGATCCCCTACCTACTAACAATAATTCTAGCTCCCACAGACTGACTACAGTATGTGTTCCTGTGGTACACAGATTAGTCCTGTCAATTTAAAGATGGTGCTCTTAACGACAGATCATTATGTGTATAAAAGACACCTGTCCACAGAATCTTTCAAACCTCACCATCATGGGCAAGACCAAAGAGCTGTCAAAGGATGTCAGGGACAAGATTGTAGACCTGCACAAGGCTGGAATGGGCTACAAGATCATCAGCAAGAAGCTTGATGAGGAGACAACTGTTGGAGCGATTATTCACAAATGGAAGAAATACAAAATGAGCATCAGTCGCCCTTGGCCTGGAGCCCCATGCAAGATTTTTATAGGGTAAGGATGATCATAAGAAAAGTGAGGGATCAGCTCAGAACTACTGGAGGAACTTGTGAATGATCTCCACGCAGTTGGGACCACAGTCACTAAACAAACCATTGACGCAATACGCCGCCATGGACTGAAAACCTGCAGTGACTGAAAGGAAGGCACATGTACAGGCCCCTCTAAACTTTGCCAGAGAACATCTAAATTATTCAGAGAAGGACTGGGAGAAAGTGCTGTGGTCAGATGAGACTAAAATTTAGCTCTTTGGCCTTAACTGGACTCGCGTATTTGGAGGTTTTAAACATGCTGACTATAACCCTAAGAACACCATCCCTACAGTCAAGCACAAAGGTGGAAACATTATGCTTTGAGGCTGTGTCTCAGGCCAACTTTGCCGCATTGAACGGGGCCATGTATTGTAAAATCTTGGATGAGAACCATCTTCCCTCAGCCAGATCACTGAAGATGGGTCGTGGGTCATGGGTGGATTTCAGTATGAGTGACCCAAAACATACCACCAAGGCAACAAAGGAGTGGCTCAAGAAGCACAAACTTCAAGTTGCCAAGTGATAGCCAAGAAACCTTAAGGATATAGAGATCTGTAAAGAATAATGGACCAAAACTAGGGATGCACTAAATGTTTTTTTTTGGTGCCGAAACCGATACTCGAAAATGAATCCTCCTTGCTCCCGAAAACCGATACCGAAACAACACTGATACCGCAAGTGACTGTTTGTTTTTAAAAATATTTTTATACAGGAGATGGTCAGCGACTGGGGACATGGTACAGGAGATGGTCAGAGATGGTCAGAGACTGCAGTGATGGTACAGGAGATGGTCAGAGGCTGGGGACATGGTACAGGAGATGATCAGACTGGGGACGTGGTACAGGAGATGGTCAGAGATGGTCAGAGACTGCAGTGATGGTACAGGAGATGGTCAGAGACTGGGGATATGGTACAGGAGATGATCAGACTGGGGACGTGGTACAGGAGATGGTCAGAGACTGGGGACGTGGTACAGGAGATGGTCAGAGACTGGGGACGTGGTACAGGAGATGGTCAGAGACTGGGGACGTGGTACAGGAGATGGTCAGAGACTGGGGACGTGGTACAGGAGATGGTCAGAGACTGGGGACGTGGTACAGGAGATGGTCAGAGACTGGGGACGTGGTACAGGAGATGGTCAGAGACTGGGGACGTGGTACAGGAGATGGTCAGAGACTGGGGACTTGGTACAGGAGATGGTCAGAGACTGGGGACGTGGTACAGGAGATGGTCAGAGACTGGGGACGTGGTACAGGAGATGGTCAGAGACTGGGGACGTGGTAGAAGAGATCAATGCAGCCTCACCAGTGCCTGCCAGATGCAGCCAGCCAGTGTCCCCAGTAGTGCAGCCTGTAGTGCAGCCAGTGTCCCCAGTAGTGCAGCCAGTGAAGGAAGAGGAGAGCTGCCGCCGCCTGTTTCATTATAGCGCTGGGAACATCACAGCTTTCATTTCAATAGCTGTGTGTTCCCTGCTGCACGCCGTCACATACAGCCCCTCCCCCTTGTCTGGGCACTCTGATAGAAAGATCACCCGTCCAGGTTTGGCAGCTCTCTTTTCTACGCTATAGGAAGCCCCCCTAAAAGGCAGCACCAGGGGCGGAGCCCCGTCCCCATCCAGGCCCCGCCCCATTTTCAGCACCAATATCGTCAGGAAATCTTTTGGCTTTTTGCCAAAAGTGCAATTTTTGGCCGATATGTTTCGGTGGCCGAAATTTCGGTGAATTCCTAACCAAAACCTTTCCTGAGATGTGTGCAAGCCTGGTAACCAGCCACAAGAAATGTCGTACCTCTGTGCTTGCCACCAAGGGTTTCTCCAGCAAGTACCAAGTCATATTTTGCGTGGGGATCAAATTATTTTACTCACTGATCTTCTTCTTTGTTAATGTTAATTTATTCAAGAAGTAGCATAAGTGCTGTTTTAACATATGTACAATTGTTTATCTTATAGTAGAACTATAGGCAAAACTGCTTTTTTTTTTTTTTTTTCTTCATTTTGGAGAAAGCATCGTTATAACCCTGGCTGGTTTATTTTTTGCCATCTGCGGCCCCTTGGGGAGATTTTACCTTCACTTTTCCTGCCAAAAACAGGAAAGAATTTGTAGAGAGGAAATCTCCGCACATAAGGGAATCTATTGAGACCCCCCCCATGCCACCAGAACTAGTGTCCCCATTGGAAGATTTCCCCTCTTCTTTTTTACTTTTCTGGGGAAAAAACAAATTTGTGATTTGTTTTTACTTTCATTTTTAAATAATGGTAAACAGGACAAATAGAGAGGGAGAATCTCCTTTAAACAGGGGGCACAGATGGCAATAAAAACTGAAAAAGTATTCTAATCCCTCTCCCCTCTATCTAAAACCAAAAAAGAAAAAGTTTTGCCTTTAGTTATACTTTAATACATTGCTTTAGTGTGCTACTGTGTCTGTTCTCTGTACATGTACTCATGCTGCAAGTTATCTTGTTTCCTGATTTGCCTAAAGGAATACTATAAAACCAGTGGTAATACTGGACATATAATAGGCCAGACATTCTTAATAGGAACGTGCGGTTGTGTAGGCAGGTGATATCTGCTAGAGGAACACAAACTTCCTTGAGGAAGTGATGTGACACAAGGAAGGACATTCCACAAACAGGAAACATTAAAGGAAATGGCAATTAAGTGTGTGCGAGAGCTTGTTGTGCTAATATAAACTCTTAATATAATTGCTAAATATGGAAAGTGTGAATTGCAGTGCAAATACATGACCTGCTTGGGTTGGAAAGGAAATCCACTTGTTATATTTTAACTTTAGTTTGTAAAATGTTTTACAACTACCCGGCTGTGCCTAAAATCGCATCTGATTACACTAGTGCTAGATTCTAAAATGTAGCTGTACGCATCAGTGTGATACATTCAGATATTTTTTTATGTACAGTTACTGCAAGGTGGTCTTCTAAATTCAGATTTAACATCAATTTTATTCCACCTTCGGTTTGTCAGACATAAAATAAATAAAGCAGGCCCTTTGAATATTTAGTATTTGAGTATCTGCTCAAATTTATATTGTTTTGGAATGTCTTTGTTGGAATTTCCTCACCAGAAATGACAACATGAAATCCTCCCCCAAAGTGGTAGTCAAGCCGTGTAAAGCTGTCTCATGCTGATGCATTTTTAATTCATGTATTAAAACCTAAACTTTCCCAACTGAAAAAGGCCTGTGTACATGGGCTTTTGTTTGCATCAGAACTTACATCAATCTGCTAGATTGATTCAAGTCAGGAGGAGGTCAAATGCGGACCGAATGCATCTGAAAGCATGCTGCAAAAACCAAGCTGCACAATATCTTAATAGCTAGGACTCGCCGTCTTGGGTCCCAAAGAACTGAAAGAAGTTGATTCCAACTTTCACAAAAAAAATGAAATTCATGCTTTGGATGGACTAGAACAGTGTGTCTCAACCAAGGTTACATGTATCCGTGAGTTCCCCAGGGGTTCCGCCATGATTTGCCATTCATCACAAGCAGATGAGCAGTAGATCACATTCCCAAAGATCTGACAGGCTGCAGAGGAAAACTGCCATCACTATTCTGCGCCTATCCTGGGTGAAGACAATTGCTGATTGCCCTTTCAGCACTGTCTTCCAGATATGCATTTGTGAGGACAGGTACCGATGTTGGACAAAAAGGCCTGGCTCGAAGTCTCCTCTCTTAATTCATCCCAAAGATGTTCTATCAGGTTGAGGTCAAGACTCTGTACAGGCCAATCAAATTCCTTCACCCCAGACTCACTCATCCATGTCTTTTATGGACCTTGTTTGTGCACTGGTGCGCAGTCATGTTGGAACAGGCAAGGGCCATCCCCAAACTGTTTCCAAAAAATTGGGAGCATGAAATTTGTCCAAAATGTCTTGGTATGCTGACGCCTTAAGAGTTCAATTCACTGGAACTAAGGGGCCAAGCCCAACCCCTGAAAAACACCACACCATAATCCCCCCTCCACCAAATGATTTGGACCAGTGCACAAAGCAAAGCTCATAAAGATATGGATGAGTGAGTTTGGGGTGGAGAAACGTGACTGGCCTTCACCTCATGGAACACCTTTAGGATGAATTCAAGCAGAGACTGCAAGTCAAGCCTTCTCATCCAACATCAGTGCCTGACCTCACAAATGAGCTTCTGGAAGAATGGTCAAACATTCCCATAGACACAGGGACAGGAGTGGTCATCTCATGCTCCTACCCTCAATATCATTGAGTCACTCTGGGGGAGATCTCAAACGTGCAGTTCATGCAAAACAGCCCAAGAATTTACAGGAACTGGAGGCTTTTTGCCAAGAGGAATGGGCGGCTTTACCATCTGAGAAGATAAAGAGCCTCATCCACAAATACCACAAAAGACTTCAAGCTGTCAAAGGGGGCAATACACGGTATTAAGATCTGGGGTATGTAAACTTTTGATCAGGGTCATTTGGCTATTTTCTGTTGCCATTATGATTTATAAAGAGTAAACACATTTGATTGATAATAAATGGCTTCAGCCAAACACTAACCCTGAGTGAAAGAAGAAAAGTTTTTGTGTTATTCAAATTCTCTGAAAAATGGCCAAGAAATCATAAATTCTGCCAGGATATGTAAGCTTATGAGCACAACTGTAAATATTTTATATTAAAGTAGTTCTTTATTTAACCACTTCCCACCCGGCCAATGCACATATACGGCCGGGTGGGAGCCATCTACTCCTGATAGGACGTTCAGGAATGTCCATCAGGAGGAGCGGGATCGCGCAGCGGCACGATCCCGATGCGCCCGTGTCACCCGGACACGGCGCATCTCAGATCGGCAGGAGGGCTCTGGGATTGGCCCTCCTGATCACATGACGGCCGTGTCCAATCACGGCCGTCATGTGATGTAAACAAACAGCCGGTTGCTAGGCAATCGGCTCCTCCTCTCCTCACACAGAAGTCATCGCTGAGGAGAGGAGAGCAGATCGCTGCAGCCGGCTGATGATCAGTGAGTATGAGCTGTTTTTTACAGCTTTTTACTCACTGATCACTAGTCTAGTGTACACACAAATCACCACACAGTATAAACACAATGTCCCCACACATGTCCCCAAAACATACATGTCCCCAAATAATAAGAACACATGTCACTAATAACAAAAACATGTCCCCCACATATGTCCCACTAAAATCACATGTCCCAATGATTATCTGCACACATATGTACGTGATCACCTGCACACATATGTACATGATCATTTGTGTACATATGTCCGTGATCACACAAACCAATTATTATACACTTAACGGAATTTTTTTTACCAAAAACATGTAGCAGAATACATTTTGGCTTAAATTTATGACAAAATTTGATTGTATTGGATTTCTTTTAAAATAGAAAAAAGAAAATATTGTTTTTTTTTTCCAAATTTCCGATTTTTTGCGCTTATATCGCAAAAAATAAAAAACGGAGTCGTGAATAAATACCACCAAAATAAAGCTCTATTTGTGCGAACAAAATGATAAAAATTTAATTTGGGTACAGTGTAGCATGACTGCGCAATTGTCACTGAAAGCGCTAGAGCGCTGAAAGCTGAAAATTGGGCTGGGAAGGAAGGGGGCGAAAGTGCCATGTATTGTAGTGGTTAAAGCTGAGGCTTTTTGCATGGAAATGATCATTTTTAAATATAAATATTGGTAAAATTTAACTTTAAATGTAATTGTAATGCTTTTTATATTGCCTCCAGCTTCAGATGCTGATCTTCCCTGCACAGAGTCCTTAAGTCCGGGGTCTCCAAAGTTTCTAAACAAAGGGCCAGTTTACTGTCCTTCAGACTTTTAGGAGGCCGAACCAGGGCCAGTGGGAGTAGAAAATGTCCTGGCATCCAGTGGAAGTAAACAATGCCCTATCTTTTGCAGTAGTAGGGCTAGTGCCCCATCATTGATGTCAGTGGAAGGTATAGTACCCCATCGTTGAAGTGGAAGGAATAGTTGGAGTCAGTTGGAGAGATAGTGCATCATCATTGGTGTCAATGGAGGGAATTCTGCCCCATCGTTGATGTCAGGGGGAGGAATTTTTCTTTGTTCTTGGTATCAGTGGAAGGAATTTTACCTTGTTTTTGGTGTCAATGGGAGGAAAAAGACCCATTGTAGGTATCAATGCAAGGAATTATGCCCCATCAATGGGATCAATGCAAGGAATTATGCCCCATCAATGGTGTCAATGGAAGGAAGTTTGCCACATCGTTGGTGTCAGTGGGAGGAATTATGCCACATTGTTGGTGTCAGTGGGAGGCATTATGTCCCATTGTTAGTGTCATTTGATTAATAGTGCCCCAAGGGCCACATAAAGGCAAGCAAAGAGCTGCATTCGGCCCCCGGGCCACAGTTTGGAGACCGCTGCCTTAAGTGATTGTAAACGTTGGATCTCTCCTTTTTTTTTTTTTTTTATTTTTTTTTTTTTTTTACAACAAACTTGTCATACCTGCTCTGTGTGATGGCACAGAGCAGCCCTGATTCTCCTCTTCTGGTGTCCCCCACCAGCGCTTCTGGTTGACGCCTTCAGCGTGCTCATATAGTGAGCCGCAATGTATAGTATAGAGTGCCCCTATAGCAAGACCTCAGGCATTTACTGACATGTATAAACTGTGTGTATTTTCTGATATCTAAACAAATAATGCATTCTGTATGCAGGCTAACTAATCGGCTTACCAACTAATAAATTATGTAGATTTTAAATGTTTCAGCTCTATTTAGTTTACCATTTTCTGTACCTGTTCTTCCTCTTGTTCTCTGCATCTAGTAGTAATATATTGAAGTTCATCCCTCTCCCTAAATTTGATAATTGTGACACATTGAATGTGGTTGCCATTTGTTCATATTGAGATGTATCTTTTAACCACTTGACCTCCAAAGATTTTCCCCCCTTCATGACCAGGCCATTTTTTGCAATACGGCACAGCGTTACTTAAACTGACAATTGTGCGGTCGTGCAACGCTGTGCCGAAATAAGATGCATGTCCTTTTTTTCCCCACAAATGGCTCTTTCTTTTGGAGGTATTTGATCACTGTTTGTTTGTTTTTTCTTTTTTACGCTATAAACAGACTGTCAATTTAAAAAAAAATATATACATATATATTTTTTTACTTTCTGCTATAATACATATGCAATAAAAAAGTGAAAAAAATCTAATTTAAGCCAATATGTATTTTACTACATATTTTTGGTAAGCAAAAATTCCGAATGGCGTATATTGATTGGTTTGTGCAAAAGTTGTAGCGTCTACAAACTATGGGATATATACTGTAAATTTTATTTAATTTATTTATACTAGTAATGGCTACAATCAGTGACTTCTAGTGGGACTGAGATTTTGCGGCAGACATTCAGACACAGAGGCGGCTCTCTAATTAGGCAAATTAGGCGATTGCCTAAGGCCCCGCAGTCTCAAGGGCCTCGCAATCGGCTAATTTGCCTGTGATCAATGCGGTGGCAGCAAGTGCGGGGAGCGGGACAGTAGAGTCCTCTAGGTGGCGCAGTGGCTGGATGACAGACGGCATGAGGGCGGCATGTCCATGTGGGACCCTCACTTGAGCTTCTCTCTTGTGCCGCTCACCAGACCTCTCCTCCGCACCTGCCTCCTATTTGGTTCTGGAGTGGGGGGGGGGGGGTTGCTGAAAAACCACCCAGCTGGATAGTTCCACCATGAGTGTGAAGAGGGAGGAACTCTTATGCTGCCGACCAGAGGAAAGGTGAGTGCCCATGCCGTGCAGCCTTCCCTGTGTGCCTGAATAGGAGGAGCGGTGGGGAGACTGCACATAGATAGTGGAATTGATTTTTCCATATTACTCCATACAGCCGCTGAATGTCTGCAGGGAGGAGAGGAGGAGAAGGGATCATTCAGCGGTTGCATGGAGGAATATGGAAAAATCAAATCCACTATCTATGTGCAGTCTCTCCACCACTCCTATCTAACTTTTTCTGCATCCCCCCGTACTCTCCGGCCCCTCTGTGTACTCCCTGGCTCCGCCCCTCTGTTCTCCCTGGCTCCGCCCCTCCGTGCGCTCCCTGGCCCCGCCCCTCCTGCTCTCCAGCCCCTCCGTGTGCTCACTGGCTGCACCCCTCCTGCTCTCCAGCCCCTCCTTGTGCTCCCTGGCTCCGCCCCTTCTTGTACTCCCTTTCTCCACGCATCCTGCTCTTCACCCCCTCCCTTTGCTCCCTGGCTCCGCCCCTCCTGCTCTCCAGCCCCTCCTTGTGCTCACTGGCTCCGCCCCTTCTTGTGCTCCCTTTCTCCACGCCTCCTGCTCTTCAGCCCCTCCCTTTGCTCCCTGGCTCCTCCCCTCCTGCTCTCCAGCCCATTCTTGTCTTCGCTGGCTCCACCCCCATTTCGCTAGCACCCCCTGCTCTACAATTCTTTCTGCCTCCCCTCTCAAGCTCCCCCCCAGCACTCTTCACCCCCCACCCTTAGCACTATCTGGCCCCCAGCACTCTCCACCCTACACCCCCTGCGGCTCTCTCTGGCCCCCAGCACTCTCCACCCCACACCCCCAGCACTCTCCACCCCCAGCACTCTCCGGCCCCCACCCCCCCAGCACTCTCTGGCCCCCAGCACTCTCCCCCCCCCACCCCCCAGTACTCTCTGGCCCCCAGCACTCTCTGGCCCCCAGCACTCTCTGCCCCCACCCCCAGTAATCTCTGGCCCCCACCCCCAGCACTCTCTGGCCCCCAGCACTCTCTGCCCCCACCCCCAGTAATCTCTGGCCCCCACCCCCCAGCAATCTCTGGCCCCCACCCCCCAGCAATCTCTGGCCCCCAGCAATCTCTGGCCCCCAGCACTCTCTGGCCCCCAGCACTCTCTGGCCCCCAGCACTCTCTGGCCCCCAGCACTCTCTGGCCCCCAGCACTCTCTGGCCCCCAGCACTCTCTGGCCCCCAGCACTCTCTGCCCCCACCCCCAGTAATCTCTGGCCCCCACCCCCAGTAATCTCTGGCCCCCACCCCCAGCACTCTCTGGCCCCCAGCACTCTCTGCCCCCCACCCCCCAGTACTCTCTGGCCCCCAGCACTCTCCGCCCCCCACCCCGAGCATTCTCTGGACCCCAGAACTCTCCGCCCCCCACCCCGAGCATTCTCTGGCCCCCAGCACTCTCTGCCCCCCAGCATTCTCTGGCCCCCAGCACCCTCCAGCCCCCACCCCCCAGCACTCTCCGGTCCCCACCCCCCAGCACTCTCCGGTCCCCACCCCCCAGCACTCTCCGGTCCCCACCCCCCAGCACTCTCCGGTCCCCACCCCCCAGCACTCTCCGGTCCCCACCCCCCAGCACTCTCCGGTCCCCACCCCCCAGCACTCTCCGGTCCCCACCCCCCAGCACTCTACAGCTTCTCCCTGCTCTTTGCCCCCCCAGGGGCTACAGACAGGGACAGATCTCTAGATCTCTCTCACCCCCTTTCCCTCACCCCCCTCTTTCTCACTTCCCCCTCTCTCTCTTACCCCCTCTCTCCCCTCTATCTTTCTCTCCCTCCCCCCTCTCTCTCTTACCCCTCTCCCCTCTCCCTCCCTCCCCCCTCTTTCTCTTACCCCCCTCTCCCTCCCCCTCTCTCACCACACTCCTCTCCCTTACCCCTTCCCACCCCTCTCTCTCTCCTTTCCCTCCCTCTTCTCCTCCTTCCCTCCCTTCTCTCCCATCCCTCGCTCTCTCCCTTCCCCTCGCTCTCTCCTTTCCCTCCCTCTCTCCCTTCCCTCCCTTCTCTCCATCCCTCGCTCTCTCCCTTCCCTCGCTCTCCCTTCCCTCGCTCTCTCCCTCCCTCGCTCTCTCCCCTCCCTCCCCCTCCCTCCTCCCCCCTCTCCTCTCCCCTCCCTCGCTCTCTCCCCTGCTGCTCACTCCCCTCGCTCTCTCCCCTCCCTCGTTCTCTCCCCTCCTTCTCTCCCTTCCCTCCCTCTCTCCCTTCCCTCCCTCTCTCCCTTCCCTCTATCCCCCTTCCCTTCCTCCTTCCCTTCCCTCCCTCTCTCCCTCCCACTCTCCCTTCCTTCCCTCTCTCCCTTGCCTCCCTCTCTCTCCTCCGCTTCCCTCCCTCTCTCCCTCCCTCCCCTTCCCTTCCCTCTCTATCTACCTTCCCTCCCTCTCTCCCTTCCTTCCCTCCCTCTCTCCCCTCCCTTCCCTCCCTCTCTCTCCCTCTTCCCTCCCTCTCTCTCTCCCTTCCCTCCCTCTCTCCCTTCCTTCCCTCTCTCTCTCCCTTCCTTCCCTCTCTCTCTCCCTTCCTTCCCTCTCTCTCTCCCTTCCTTCCCTCTCTCTCTCCCTTCCTTCCCTCCCTCTCTCCCTTCCTTCCCTCCTCTCTCTCCCTTCTTTCTCTCCCTTCCTTCCCTCCCTCTCTCCCTTCCTTCCCTCCCTCTCTCCCCTCCCTTCCTTCCCTCTCTCCCCTCCCTTCCTTCCCTCTCTCCCCTCCCTTCCTTCCCTCTCTCCCCTCCCTTCCTTCCCTCTCTCCCCTCCCTTCCTTCCCTCTCTCCCCCTCCCTTCCTTCCCTCTCTCTGTCCCTTCCCTTCCTTCCCTCTCTCTGTCCCTTCCCTTCCTTCCCTCTCTCTGTCCCTTCCTTCCTTCCCTCTCTCTGTCCCTTCCCTTCCTCCCTCTCTCTGTCCCTTCCCTTCCTTCCCTCTCTCTGTCCCTTCCCTTCCTTCCCTCTCTCTGTCCCTTCCCTTCCTTCCCTCTCTCTGTCCCTTCCCTTCCTTCCCTCTCTCTGTCCCTCTCTCTGTCCCTTCCCTTCCGTCCCTCTCTCTCTTCCCTTCCCTTCCTTCCCTCTCTCCCTCCCCCCTCCCTCCCCCCTCCCTTCCTCTCTCCCTCCCCCCTCCCTTCCTCTCTCCTCCCTTCCTCTCTCCTCCCTTCCTCTCTCCTCCCTTCCTCTCTCCTCCCTTCCCTCTCTCCTCCCTTCCCTCTCTCCTCCCTTCCCTCTCTCCTCCCTTCCCTCCCTACTCTCTTCCCCCTTCCCTCGCTCTCTCCTTCCCTCTTCCTTCCCTCTCTTCCCCCTCCCTTTCCTCCCTCTCTTCCTCCTCCCTTTCCTCCCTCTCTCCTCCCTCCCTTCTCTTTCTCCTCCCTTCCCTCTCTCCTTCCTTCCCTCTCTCCCCCTCCCTCCCTTCCCTCCCCTTCCCTTTCCTTCCCTCCCTCCCTTCCTTCCTCCCTTTTCTCCCTTCCCTTCCTTCCTCCCTCCCCTCCTTCCCTCTCTCCTCCTCCCCCCCCTTCCCTCCCTCTCCATCCCTCCGTCTCTCCTCCCCACCCTCTCTCCTCCCTTCCCTCCCTCCCTCCCTCTCTCCTCCCTTCCCTCCCTCCCTCCCTCTCTCCTCCCTTCCCTCCCTCCCTCTCTCCTCCCTTTCCTCCCTCTCTCCTCTCTTCCCTCCCTCTCTCCTCTCTTCCCTCCCTCTCTCCTCTCTTCCCTCCCTCTCTCCTCTCTTCCCTCCCTCTCTCCTCTCTTCCCTCCCTCTCTCCTCTCTTCCCTCCCTCTCTCCTCTCTTCCCCCCCTCTCTCCTCTCTTCCCTCCCCCTCTCCTCTCTTCCCTCCCTCCCTCTCTCCCTTCCCTCTTCCCCCTCTTGCCCACCCTTTCTCTCCTCCCCCTCTCTCTCTCTCCCTCTCCCTCTCTCTCCCCCTCCCCTCCTCTCCTCTTTCCACCACTCTCTCCCCCTTTTGTGCACCCTTTATCTACCCCTCTCTCACCCCCCTCTCCCCCTCTCTCTCCCCCTCCCCTCCTCTCCTCTTTCCACCACTCTCTCCCCCTTTTGTGCACCCTTTATCTACCCCTCTCTCACCCCCCTCTCCCCCTCTCACTCACAATGTCTTGCTCCCCTCCCCCTCTCTCTCTTTCCCACCCCCTATCTCTCACAATCTCTCTCTTCCCCTCCCCTCTCTCTCCTCTCCTCTGTCTCCCCTCCCCACTCTTGCTCCCCCTGCACTGTGCTGGGATCCCCCCCGCTCTACTTCCTCTGCGGATATGGAATGGCTCAGTGACATCTCCTCCCCATTCTCCCAAGACACAGGAAATTCTTAGAGGGGTTGCCACCTTGGTGGGCCCCAGATGTTTTAATGGCTGCATATGTCTGATGGGTGAGGAGGGTGCCCTGGAAGTGGTGCAGATGAACTGTTTGCTAGATCTGTGCATCTTTTTGCAGCCATTTTTATTGCTTGAATTTTTTTCCCATTATGGGCCTGATTGGGGCCTCATGTGTAAGTTTTGCCTAAGGCCTCACAAATCCTAGAGCCGCCTCTGTTCAGACACTTGGGGGGAACCAGTGATACTAATACAGTGATCAGTGCTAAAAATATTCGTGGCCATTATACTAATGACACTGGCTGGGAAGAGATTAACCCTTTCATGTCTAAGCCTATTTTTGACATTTGGTGTTTACAAGTTAAAATCCCTATTTTTTTTCTAGAAAATTACTTAGAACCCTCCAAACATTATATGTATTTTTATTTAGCAGAGAATCTAGAGAATAAAATGGCAATTGTTGGCAATATTTTATGTCACACGGTATTTGTGCAGCGATGTTTTAAACGCATCTTTTTGGGAAAAAGGGCACTTTCATGAATTAAAAAAAAATAAAACCGTATAGTTATCCCAATTTTTTGTATAATGTGAAAAATTATGTTATGCTGAGTAAATAGATACCAAACATGTCGGGCTTTATAATTGCACGCACTCGTGGAATGGCAACAAACTTTGGTACCTAAAAATCTCCATAGGCGACGCTCTAAAATTTTTTTTACGGTTACCAGGTTAGAGTTATAGAGGAGGTCTATTGCTAGAATTATTGCTCTTGCTCTGACGATCGTGGTGCTTCCTCACATGTGTGGTTTGAACACCGTTTACATATGCAGGCGCGACTTCCATATGCGCTTTCTTTGCTGCGCAAGCTCGCGGTGATGGGGGCACTTTGAAAAAAAAAATCTTATTTTATTTTGATATTATTAAATAGTTTTTCGGCTTTTGGTGGTTATATCTGAATGATGCCTGAGGCCACAAAGTGTCAAACGAAAAAAAAAAAGTAAAATTAACAAAAAAAAAATTAAAGCTCCCCTGTCCCCATGTGCTCGTACGCAGAAGCGAACGCATACGTAAGTTCCGTGCAATTTTGAAGCGTAACATGTTGGGTATCTATTTACTCGACGTATCTTCATCTATTACATTATGCAAAAAAATTGGGCTAACTTTACTGGGTTTTTTTTGTTTGTTTTTTTTAAGCATGAAACACTTTTTTTTCTGAAAAAAACGCGTTTGAAAAATTGCTGCGCAAATACCGTGCGAGATAAAAAGTTGCAACAACCGCCATTGTATTCTCTAGGGTCTTTGCTAAAAAAACATATATAATGTTTGGGGGTTCTATAATTTTCTGCCAAAAAAATATGAATTTTACATGTAGGAGAGAAATGTCAGAATTGGCCTGGATGCAAAGTGGTTAAAATCCGGCGCCATTGGCAACTGAGTAAACAAGAAGTGACGACGTGACATCGCTTCGGTGTTTACATTCAGGAGACTGTAACTAAGCCATTTCCGGCTTCGTGCTCGTCTGTCAGTAGCCGGCTCAAGTCTCGGGTCTCCCGGTGTGTGGGGGGGGGGGGGGTGTCCCCTCCCGCTCCTCTGGGATAACAATCAATCAGCTTTTAGCTGCATTGGTTGTTATCCCTGAAAAGGAGATCGCCCACTCTAAAAAAACGGTACCAGGATGATGCCTGCAGCTGTGGGCATCATCCCGGTATAACTGCCGAAAGCTGAGTATGCACATCTGCGTATCTGCGTGTGCTCGGCGGGAAGGGCTTAAACGTCTATGGCTATCAAATGGTTATGTTTCTGTGTGCGTAGCCAGTGTTTTTGTGTACTGTTAGGTGCTTTTACTAAGGCTACTTTCACACTGGGGCAGCGGGTCTGTTAGCGGTAAAGCGGTGCCCGTTTCAGCGGAGCTTTACCGTTGTGTAAGCAGTGCTTTTCGACCGCTAATGGGGTGCTTTTAACCCCTAAGAATGGGTTAAAAGTGCCTGTGTTGCAGCGCTTCTGAAGCGCTGCCCATTCATTCCAATGGGCAGGGGTGGTATAGCAGTGCTGTATACAGTGCTCCTACACTGCCCCAAAGATGCTGCTTGCAGGACTTTTTTCCCCGTCCAGCAAGTGCACAGCCCCAGTGTGAAAGCACTGGGAAGGTGTGAGAGGCAGTTTGCAGGCACTACTTTTGGTGCTAAAATGCCTGAAAACTGCCTCAGCGTGCAATGATGGATCTAAGGGAAGTTTTATGGATTTTAGGGACACAAAATCCATAACTTCCCCCCTCCCCCCATCCTCCTGTCAGAGCGGAACTCCATTCTGTGTCTGCCTGACGATCGGCGGGTACTGGTGGACATCCAGTTCCTCGGCTTTTGTGAGTAATCACCCCCTAGGACGAAGTTCAGAATCATGTATATCTGCTGTAGAGCAGTCTTTAAGTGGTTAAAAAAAAAAGTTTGATTTGTTGGTTTTGCCAGAAGATATTAAAATAAATTGTACGCTTTTTTTATTTAGCTGAAAACACTGTAAGAGCCAAAGACACGGCATCAACAGTGGCTTGCCAGCTTAAAGGTTTGAAGTTGCACTGTAGTAGTAGTAACCCGGTTAGACTAAGGATGCTTCTTTTTTTTTTTTTTTTCCTTTTGATATTCTCTAAAATATGTATGGACTTCAAACTGGAAATGTACTTTGACTAAGTTTAAATGCTGGAGTCTAGACACATAATTTCAGACTGTCCTCTGCTTCACAGAGCACAACTGTTGTATGCCTTGCATTCTTTGTTATAGCTGGTAATTCTAGAACTGCCAGCGTTTTACATGATCTTCATTTCAGTTCTTATTGCAGTCAGAAAAATGACTTGTTCTACTGGCTGCTTTCTACGGCTACAATTATGGAAAGTTGAGCGTTCTTCTCCTGCTGTGACTAAAGTTCTGGCAATCGTTTACAAGTGACCTGCAAAAAAAAAAATGATTTTGTCTTGATATCTGACACAACTTTCTTCAGCCCGGTATAATGGAAAATGTTAGAACTATCAAAAGCTCAGCTTACCTAAAATAAAACGCACAGTTTGATCAAATTATGTATTAGAAAACGTCAACTGCATTTTTCTCATATGTACCTGAAAGTTGTATTAAAGTCTTTTTTTTTTTTTTTCTGTAAAAATATAACATTTTACTTACCTGCTTTGTGCGGTGGTTTTGCACAGAGCAGCCCAGATCCTCCCCTTCTGGGGTCCCTCGCCTGCACGCCTGGCTCCTCCCTCCTACCAAGTTCCCCCACAGCAAGCTGCTTGCTATCGGAGCACCCAAGTCGCCTCATTCAGACACGGAGCCCAGACTTGTCCCCCTTAATTGTCTTAATGCCTTTGACAGCAGCAAGGGCCAATGGCACCCACTGCTGTGTCTCAGCTAATCAGGAGGGAGAGTCACAGGCAGCCGAGGTTCTTGTGCAGCATCGCTGGATCGAGATGGGGCTCTGGTAAGTATCAGGGGGGCTGCAGCACACTGAATGTTTTTTTTTTTTTTTTTTATCTTCTAGCATAATATGCATTAACCACTTAAAGGCTGCCCACCGCAGATATACTGCACCAGGGCGGCTCTAATGCACGAAACATCATACCTGTACGTAATTTTGTGCAATAGACAACGGGGGGGGGGGAATGATTGCCTCCCCCCTCTGGCCAATCAGCGGGTCTGGCGGACATGAAGTCCACTGGGACCCACCGATCATTCCCCAGAGAGGCAGAAAGGTGAGCTGCCTATGTAAACCAAGCAATTTGCCGTTCTGACAAGGGGAGAATACAGTGATCTTGTGTTTCCCCTAGTCAGTCCATCCCCCACACAGTTGGCTGGCACCTCCTAGGGACACACTTAACCCTTTGATCGCCCCTGGTGTTAACCCCTGCTTTGCCAGTGTCATTAGTACAGTAATGGTGCATATTGTTAGCACCGATCACTGTAATAATGTCACTGGTTTTCAAAAAAAAGTGTCAATGTCTGATTTGTCTACCCTAATGTCACAGTCCCGCTAAAAATCACTGATCGCCGCCATTACTAGTAAAAAAAAAAAAAAAATTCATAAAAATATCCCATAGTTTGTAAATGGGATAACTTTTGCGTAAACCAATCACTATACACTTATTGGGATTTTTTTTTTACCAAAAATATGTAGCAGAATACGTATTGATCTAAATTGATGAAGAAATTTGTTGTTTTTATTTTTTTATTTTTTTGTTTTGTTTTATAGCAGAAAGTAAAAAGTGTGTGTGTGTATGGTATGTTTTATATTTATATATATATATATATATATATATATTATAATTTTTTTTTTTTAAGTGTCACTTTTTTTGTTTATAGCGCAAAAACTAAAAACCGCAGAAGTGATCAAATACCACCAAATGAAAGTTATATTTGTGGGGGATAAAAGGACATCAATCTTATTTGGGTACAGAATTGCATGACCGTGCAAATGTCAGTTAAAATAACGCAATGCTGTATCGCAAAAAATGGTCCGGTCATGAAGGGGGTAAAAACCTTCCCGGGGCTGAATTGGTTAAGATAAAAACTTTCTGACTTTGGAACCACTTGAACATGTTGTAAAGCAACCCCTTCAGTCAAAAAATAAAAATTCCAGGTTAAAGTTTCCTGTAAAAAGGTTAAAGGGCCTGTATCTTATACTCTCCCTCTTCAACCTCCATAAGATTCTCTGGCATTGGAATTAAAGTTTGGTTTGTTACCATCTCAAACTAAAATTTGTTATTTAGGTTGTTAATTGCCACCTTTAATGCTTTACATTTATAATATCATGTTAACGTCACAAATGCACACTTTTATTACAACCTGGAACTAAGGAGGAAAATAAAACAACATTTTACTTCTTGTGCGCTTCATTTATAATAACTATATAGGATAAAGATTAGTAGAGATTATGTTAGCATTCAACGCAAAGGTTACTCCCAAACAGGTATTATGACTGCTAGCCACTAAATGTTTTTTAATTTATTAATTGCTCATTATATTACTCTATCAGACGCAGTATGTTGAATAATCTCTCCATGGAATAAAAATTATAACTGCCTGTTTATACCACATATTAAGTGAACAATGTTAGCATTTGCCAGAAAGGCCATGCGTAATTTATACATTTATGAGGTCTATTTTCTGTTTAAAGCAGCCCTATTGTTGGGGGGCTTAAAATGACTTTCTCTTTTTATGGGAGTCTCCCTTGTTGGCTTGTGGCCAAAATTTTATAATCTTGGCCACCAATGTCAACCATTTTATCTGCTGAAAAGAATTTGTTTTCACAAAATCACCTTCCTTGTAGCAAAACCATTGTTGTATCCTATTGCGTGATCCATGCCTCTTACAGAGTCCGTTTTGTTGACTACATCCATTCAAATGGGCTGCCTAAGGCAGAGGCCATACATTATACAATTTATCCTTCAATTTCCTTTAGATTTATCTTTTAACTATGTAGTGCAAGGGCTTGCCTGAATGCATACCAATTGAAAGTGTTTAGGTCTGACCTCATTATATCGTTTTGGTAAATCTAAAGGAAAATTGTATAATGTAAGGCCAGCCTTACACAACACAAGGGACACAATGCAGGTGTGTTGTAGAGGTGCATTAAAGTGCCTTTCAAATGAGTGGCACCGTTGTCTATAGAGCTGCACAATTAATCGTTAAAATTTTTTAAAAATCATGATCTCGATTCAACCCCCCTGACAATCTCTATTGCACAGTTTGCTGATTCTTTCATATAACAAGTGGAGAGACTTATCTGCTCACTCAGCTGTCCAAACATCGGGCAGTCTGTCAAGTTTTAACACAAAACATTGTAACTAACACTTCCTCTTAGATCAAAGGGAAACTTCTGTGTTTAAAGAAAAAATCCAGGCAGTCTGCCAAGTTTTTAACAAGTGTAAATGCAGGAAGTTCAACCACTTCTTTTTCTGACACTTGTTTCCCTAAGTTAAAATCAATATTTTTTGCTAGAAAATTACTTGGAACCCCCAAACATTATATATATTTTAGCAGAGACCCTAGGGAATAAAATGTCACATGCTGCAATATTTTGTGTCACATTGTATTTGCCTAGCGGTCTTTCAAACGCAGTTTTTTGGGAAAAAATACACTTCAATTAAGAAAAAAAAAAGAAACAGTAAAGTTGGCCCAATTTTTTTGTTTTATTGTGAAAGATGTTACACCGCGAGAATCGTGAGAGAATCGTGATCTATCTTCTAAGCAAAAAAAATCGTGATTCTCATTTTAGCCAGACTCGTGCAGCTCTACGTTACATGTAACACACATTATCATAAAACCTGTTTTTTTAAATAGGCCCTTAGAGATCTGCCTGTGGTGGAAAACCCGAACCATTGGTGAACTTTTCTCCTAGTTTACACATCCTTTTGCACAATATAATTATTGTTCCTTTTTTGCCATGTTTTCACCTGTCCTCTTTCAGCATTCTAGAAATGCCTTGACTTTTATCATCCGATCTGAGTCCTCAATAATCCTTAATTCCTAAAGGTGACTGCCAAGCAGATACCAACACCACAATTTTTTGGAGGAGTTTATTCCTTTAAAAAAATATGTGCACTGTATTTTTACATGACAACTTGCAATTTGTCTTGATATCTGCCTCCTGGTATTTCCCATCAAAACCGTGTTTAAACTTGGAGCCAATCAGACTCTGCTACATGCACATGTACTGACCAGGAGCACAACGATGGAGAGAGAGCAACGTCAGTAGAGTTAGTGTTCCTTTACTGTCCAATCAGTGGCCTGTAGGTAGAGAGATGATGTTATTGTGTTCCCTGAGTTCTAAAGCAATGAGTATTCTACAAAAAGCATTACCTGGGCAGTCTGTATTTTATTTTAATTTTTTAAGCTTTATCCTTGTTATAACTTTCACTGAGTGTTGGCATTTTGAATTCTTTATCTGAGTGCACTTTGTCCAATTGCAGAGTCCTCTCCAACCCTGTGGGATATAGAACTAGCCAAGGAGATTGCAGCTGCCTGTGAACAGACACCAAGAAATGGTTTTGAAGAGATGATCCAGTGGACAAATGAGGGAAAACTGTGGACATTTCCTATTAATAATGAAGCTGGTGAGCAGACCTGCATAATTCAAATTTCCATCTTATGCAAATATAATTTGTAGTATTTTTTACTAGTGACTATAGTGAAATGCTCTGCATTTCACTATAGTCACTATGCACGTGTGATACCAAATGCAACAATTAGCATTTCTGTTTTTTTTTTTTTTTTTTTTTTTCTGAATTGGCTGCAGAGCAGTGAAAGTTGGCAAATGGTCGCTAAACTTGGGTATCAAGCTTTTGATGGCATTGAGTAGATGTGGAATGCTCAATCTCTTATGTCTATTAATTGCAATAGGAATTCTATGTAAAAGAATTCCAAAGAAAGATGGGATTTGGTGGTTTTCCCCTCTTCCTCACAGCCCATTCAGTACAAAGGGCAGGAAGGTGGGTCCCAACTGAAAATTCTTAGGTCCTGTACCATCTTGAAAGGAGCTTAAAATGGTTGTATAATGTTCTACTTTACCTGCTCTGTGCAATACCTTTGCAGAGAACAGCTCGAACCGTCTGGGGCCCCCTGCCAGCGCTGTCGGCTCCTCCTCTTCTGTGTCTGCTAGGGTTGCACCGATACTAGTATCGGTATCGGTGCTGATACCGAGTATTTGTACAAGTATTGGTACTCCTGCAAATGCACCGATACCTGAATCTGATACTTTCAGGCTCGCTTCTTTGAGCTGTCAGTGGGGATGAACAAATGTTCCTCTGTTTAACCCCTTATTAACCCTTAATTTACTCTAATCTTGATTAACTCCCTATTCCCCTCCATTTAATTATTTATTTTCCTGCTTTTTTTTAATTTTAATTTTTATTTAATTTTTTTACGTCTATTTTATAAGCGATAAACAATTAAGACTTTACCATCATATCAAATGAATTGTTATGGGGGTAGATGTGTGGGCTTGCTCCTAAGCCAGGCTATTTGTGTCTATAGACACACACAGTGCAACTTGGCACAAGACCACCCCCCGTTCTCTGGGTTGGTTTGACAGTAGCAGGAGCTTAATGGCGCTTGATGTTGCTTCATTGTCCTGTGAATGCAGGAAAAGAGGACAGAGCCGCTACAGACGGGCACATCGCTGGATCAAGTGTGGACTCAGGTATTTACAGGGGTGAGGGGGCAAAAACTGCTGGGATATTGGCTTTAGAACCACTTTAAAATTACATTCTGCAACGGATGAGATCAATGATGCATGTGCCAAGGACTCGACTTTGTCCTTCTGGTGAGAATAAATATCTTTACCATTCCACTAATTAAGGTGGGGAGGGTCTTAATGACATAAGCATGAAGTATATAGGGATATGTGGGGACCCTCATTGGAGTTTGTGGGGAAGAATCTATCCTCCTCGCCGGTGAGGTTCAAGGAGGGATCAAATAAAGTCATTCATTTGAAGAAGTTTCCAGCGGCCAGGGGTAGCACACTTCTTCCTTATTTAAAATATATTCATGATCTTCCTCCACTTTAAGGGGCAACTGAGTCTACGTCGCCCATCTAATTCTCAGTAATGGAAATGTATTAATCTAGAACCTGGATATAATGCAAGCTTTGTACCTTATGGTAGAAGTGGGGAGTTTTGTTGAAGTTTCCTCCACTACATATTCTATTTCTTCAGAGTGTGTTTAGTAAGAGGTCTAGTTTGCAACGTGGTCTTTGCTCCTGTCTAAGGATCACATGGCAGCAGTAAAGGATCACCTGCCAGGTTGTTTTTCTACCTCCACTCATCTTTTGTTGGAGCAGTAGTAAATTCAGTGCAGTATCCTGGTGATGGAGGTAGCCCCAGACCACTGTTTGACTTCTGCCTCATCAGGAGTCTCTGCTGGAGCCTCGGTTTTTTATTACAACAGGTCAGGTTTAAGTTTCTTGGATCACAAGCTTTTGAAGAATGAAAAGGTGAACACAATTTGAAATGTTTGAAGAATGTACAGCGCCTATAGGAGAACATTGATTTCATTGGCTACCATGCACAGCTGCACCAGATTTTACACTCTCCAGTTTTAATAAATCGATCCCCATGTGTATCTAGATTCTTCTTTAGTGTAGCTAGGAGATGTTCTAATGTTAAGTCAAATAATCGGGAGAGAGGAATACCCCTGTCTTGTGCCAATACATAGCATGAATGGAGAGGACAAAGTGCCATTAATTCTGACTCCTGTCATAAGACTGTCATAGAGGGCATGGATCCATTTTAGCATTTGAGTCCATAGTTGCATAGTTAGTGAGGTTGAAAAAGACACCCGTCCATCCAGTTCAACCTGTGGTGTGTGAGTGTGCTTGTGTTTATGTCAATAGTACATTGTATGTTGTGATTAAGGTTTCCATCTAATAGTTTTTTTTTAAACTATCGATACTCCCTGCTGATACCACTCCCTGGGGAAGAGAATTCCACATCCTTACTGATCTGACCGCAAAGAACCCTCTACGCAGTTTAAGGTTAAACTGCTTCTCTTCCAATTTCAGTAAATGGCCACATGTCTTTTTGAATTCCCTTTCCCTGAAAAGTTTTCCCTATGCTAGGGTCACCAGTAAGATATATTTGTACATTGCTATCATTTCCCTTCTCAAGTGTCTCCTCTACTCTAAGTTCAATGCTTGTAGTCTTTCCCCATAGCCAAAATCCTCTATTCCCCTTTATTAGCTTTGTTGCCCTTTTCTGGGCTCTCTCCAGTTCCAGCACATCCTTCCTGAGGACTAGTGCCCAGAACTGGATGGCATACTCAAGATGCGGCCGGACCAGAGTCAGAGAATTGAGAGTGGGAGAATTAAATTTTTTTATCTCTGGAGTGAATCCTCTTTTTTTTTTTAATGCATGCCAGTATTCTTTTGCCTTTGCTTGCAGCAGCTTGCCATTGCTGAGCCTGTTATGTACTAGGACCCCAGGTCCTTTTCCATCCTAGATTCCCACATATGTTTTCCTCCTAGCGAGTAACTTGCATTTGTATTTTTATCATCCAAATGCATTACTTTACATTTTCAACATTAAACCTCATTTGCCATGTAGTTGGCCACCCCATTATTTTATTGAGGTCTTCTTGTAAGGTTTACACATCCTGCGCTGAAGTTATTGCCTTGGTATCATCCGCAAACACTGAGATTGAGCTGTTTGTCCCATCTATATCGTTTATGAATAAATTAAACAGAATTGGTCCCAGCACAGATCCTTGGGGGGACCCCACTTACCACACCGGACTATTGCGAGTACTCACTATTTATCACCACCCTTTTGACACGCCCATGTAGCCAGTTTTCAATCCTGGTACTCGCCCTATAGTCCATGGTCCAGAACAATATGTTCTATAATTCGATATGGGAATGAGCAGTAATTTGTTAAAACCATTTGTGAGATAACACAGGAAAAAAAAAGGCATCAGCATAAAGGGGAACTCCGTCTAAACATTTTTAGTTTTCAGTGAGGCCGCGTACACACGCGGGGACTGTTCGCCCAACTTTGTCCGTCAAACAGTTTCGGCAAACAGTCCGCTCAAAATTAGCATGGACGGACATGGCCACACACATGACGAACGAACAGTTTGCTGAAACCGTGCGCGATGACGTGAACGGCACGTACGACGGGACGAAAAATACGACGTCCTATACACTGCATTATAACTTTCGGCGTGTAAATCCTTTCTGAGCATGCGCGGAACTTAGTTTAACGAACAAGCCTACACACGAGGGGACTGTTCGCTGAAACAAAGTTTCAGCGGACAGTTTTTCGGAATTTCCGAAAAACCTTGTTCAGCGGACTGTTCGCTGAAAGCCCACACACGAGCGGACTGTTTGCCGAAACACTGTTCAGCGGACAAAGTTGGGCGAACAGTCCCCGCGTGTGTACGCGGCCTCAGGTTTAGATCTTTTGTTGAGATTTTGCTATCTGCGTCTTCACTGCAGAGACTTTCTTTTGTTTCTCATCTTACATATGAATCATTTCTAAATGAGTGATTTAAAGACTGCATGGTCTTCACTGTACAATATAGAGTACATGTATCAATGAATAACTTTGTTTTAAAAGCACATTTCTGTTGATATTTAGCAATTATATACAATGTAATTTATATATTACATGTGCAGGCTCTGCTTCTTGAATAGTTCTGTGCACTAAGGTCGTACCTTACCGTTCAACCCTCAATGACTATAAATAGCCACTGACAGTGAATCCCTATATCTAACAGAATAAGAGAAATATGCAGGCATGAAAATGTGAACATTACAGCAAAAATTAAGAAGACCTTTTACTAAAATTAAAATTAAAAATTGTGTGCTCATTTATATTAGTATTTTATATTTATACAAGGCCATGCATGATTGAGATTGTGGTGGGGAGATATATCTATCTATGTGAATGTGTGTGTATGATTATATATGTATGAATATATATATACACACACACACACACACACACACACACACACACACACAGTTAGTACACCCCTCACATTTTTGTAAATCTTTTATCTTTTCATGTGATAACACTTTGCTACAATGTAAAGTAGTGAGTGCACAGCTTGTATAACAGTGTAAATTTGCTGTCCTCTCAAAATAACTCAACAAAAGTGGGTACACTCCTAAGTGAAAATGTCCAAATTGGGCCCAAAGTGTCAATATTTTGTGTGGCCACCATTATTTTCCAGCAGTGCCTTAACCCTCTTGGGCATAGAGTTCACCAGAGCTTCACAGGTTGCCACTGGAGACCTCTTCCACTCCTCCATGACGACATCACAGAGCTGGTAGATGTTAGAGACTTTGCGCTCCTCCACCTTCCATTTGAGAGCCCCACAAATGCTCAGTAGGGTTTAGGTCTGGAGACATGCTTGGCCAGTCCATCACCTTTACCCTCAGCTTCTTTAGCAAGGCTATGGCCATCTTAGAGATGTGTTTGGGGTTGTTATGTTGGAATACTGTCCTGCAGCCCAGTCTCTGAGGGGATCATGCTTTGCTTCAGTATGTCACAGTACATGTTGGCATTCATAGTTCCCTCAATGAACTGTAGTTCCCAAGTGCCGGCAGCACTTGTGCAGCCCCAGACCATTACACTCCCATCACCATTCTTGACTGTAGGCAAGACGCACTTGTTTCTGTACTCCTCACCTGTTTGCCTCAACACATGCTAGACACCATTGAAACCAAATAAGTTTATCTTGGTCTCATCAGACCACAGGACATGGTTCCAGTCATCCAGTGTGCAGTGTATGGTCTGAGCAATGACAGGCTGACTCCCCACCCCTGCAACCTCTGCAGCAATGCTGGCAGCACTCTATACATCTATTTTCCAAAGACAACCTCTGGATATGAAGCTGAGCACGTGCACTCCACTTCTTTGGTCAACCATGGCGAGGCCTGTTCTGAGTGGAACCTGTCCAGTTAAACCGCTGTATGGTCTTGGCCACCGTACTGCAGCTCAGTTTCAGGGTCTTGGAAATCTTTTTATCGCCTAGGCCATCTTTGTGTAGAGCAGCAATTCTTTTTTTTTTTTTTTTCAGATACTCTGAGTTATTTGCCATGAGGTGCTATGTTAAACTTCCAGTGACCAGTTTGAAAGAGTGTGAGCGATAACGCCAAATTTAACACACCTGCTTACCACTTAGACCTGAGACCTTGTAACACTAATGACACCAGGGAGGGGAAATAGCTAATTGGGCCCAATTTGGACATTTTCACTTAGGGGTGTACTCACTTTTTTTTTCTTTCTTTTTTTTCCCCCAGCGGTTTAGATATTAATGGCTGTGTGTTGAGTTATTTTGAGGGGTCAGCAAATTTACGCTGTTATGCAAGCGATGCACTCACTATTTTACATTGTAGCAAAGTGTAATTTCTTCAGTGTTGGCACATGAAAAGATATAGTAAAATATTTTTAAAAATGCGAGGGGGTATACTCATCTTGTGAGATACTGTGTGTATATATGTGTGTGTGTGTATCAGGGCAAATGATCAACACGGAGGGAGTAGTTATTTAATTATAACAAAATGTATTTTCATGGTGGGGGGGGGTAAAAAGTAAGACGTTGATCCACAATTGACTGGAATGAGAATCCTTGTAGAAGGAGAAACTAAGCAGCAAGCTGAAGACAAATCAAAGGCTTCAGACTTCTAGAGCTTCCAGAGCGATGGCTATATATCTCTGCCAGGGGGTCTTATGAAACTGGTTATATTTATCCTAAAGTAGCCTAAAAAGCTTTTATTAATCATAATCTATGCTAATGTACAGTAAAATACTTTTTGATAGGCATTTTTCATACAGCTGAACAGGTGAGTGATAACTTCAGTTCTGCGCGTCTATGCGTTCCCAGGACACTAATACAGAATACTGTCCTTCACAACATTATTCTGCTCGGCGGACTGTGGAAAAAAGAAAAGATCAGTGAGACCAGAAAATTATAGAGGACACAATATTCATCAGGAATGTGTGTGTGGCTGTTTATTACATCCATTCTCTCGGAGCAGCAGGGATCATTCAGTGTATAAAGCGAGTTCTAGGTCAGTGGTCCACATCCAATTACCAGCATGTCAGAAGGCTCATTTGCAGACTGTGCCAATTGGCTCTTGAAAGCTCTAAGAAAGGCTGAGCCTGGGGAGCGTCTTGGTGGGAGACAGTGCGGCAAACAAGAGAGAATAATGTGACGTGAAAGTTCCCGGCAAGTGACAACAATACAAGAAATTAAAGTAACAAGCAGACTGAAAAGCTTTCCGATCCAATAAATGCTGTTTTATTTCCACTGGGAGCACTGAAAAGAAAATCTGTCCACTTCTGCAGCCTAAAGTTGGCCTGCCTGTTGATTTTAGTTTGTGCCAGACAATACAACGGACTGGGCTTGTGCCTGGTTTGGATGTCTTACCTTGAAATTGGATGGATTCCTGTAGTCAGGCAACTGAGGACTTTGAACAGTTTCTGAGGTGCTTCTTTCTCTAGAGGTGACTATATAAAGCAAAAAAATCCCCAGCACAGCATCATTAGTGAGTGAGGCCATGTGAAAGCTGTAGGGGACACAAGCCTAGGAAAGTGGTGTAGGACGTGGTGGTTAGAAGTATATGAATTAGTGAGAATCTTGATCTTGCCTCTGAAACTCTGTCACCTTACTTATGACTCATTATTGATCACCAATCTACACTATTGTTAAAGTGAAACTGCAAGCAAACACCCTCGGCTCAGTTACATATTTATTAAAAATCATTAGCTTTATTTTAGACACCTTTTTGATATTAGATTTCTATAACTTGCTGCTTAACGGAAGGGTAGGCTGAGGGTGGGTGGAAAGTCTCTGAGCTGTAGGAAGTGGCTTTGCAAAGACAAGATCTCCCAGTAAGACTTTGCTGCCCAGAGAATAAAGGATTACCTCCTTGTCACAGTGCTATATATTTAGAAATAAAACAAAACTGTTTCACTCTGCTTTAAAATGACTAATCAGGCAAAATAACATGTTGGATTTACCTCACTGTAGATAAACACCTTTTGTGTCTGGTCTGCCTGAATTTATTTTAGGGTGAACTGTACTAATCTATTTTTTTTTTTTTTATTGGTGTTATAAACATATACAACAAATAACAAATGAGGATACAAAGGCGGCCTACACATGGGACAAATATGGTCATGGCAGTATAAAATCAACGTAGAGAAGGTGGAGAACCCTTGTCTAAATATCCTAAATATTAGTGGAGATGTTGACATTGCTGCTCTCACATGAATCCAGACCCCTGGTAGAAATCTCGGTAGGAAACGAAACTCATATATTTGAGAGAAAAGGTTAGGCCTCTTTTACACTGACTGTCCGTTCAGGTCTGCTTGTCAGTTTTTTAGGCGGACCTGAACGGACACTCCATAGACCCCTATGGAGCATCGGATGTCAGCGGTGACATGTCTGCTGACATCCGACCCGCTCATATCCGAAAAATTGTGACGGAGGAAAAACCTACTTTTCCATCCATCTGAGGATCGGATCGGGTGACCACGGACTCTAAGGTCCGTCCTCATCCGATCCCCCATAGGGGAGAGCGGCACTCTGACAGGTCTGTCCCTGCACAGTGTGCAGAGACAGACCTGTCCACTTCCTGCTCAACGGGGATTGATGGCGCGATCCCCTGCTGAGTAGAGCGTGCTCTGTACATGGGCACGTCCGTGTGTAGGAGCCCTTAGTCTTCTCAGACCTCCAAATAGATGAGAGACTTGTGTGATGACAGGAAGGGCTATCTCACAATCCCCTATGAAGGTTTATATTATGCTGTGGACGGTTCTGTTAACCATTTAGACCACACTTTTTGGTATTTTTTGGGACATCCTCTGTTGAAGTATTTGTCTTTTATATAGTGGTAGGTTCTTATTCACTAGTTGTTTCCAGAATATGCTTGTGGGTGGGGCTGATTTCTTCCAGTGAAGAGTGATGGCCTTCCTTGCATAAAACAGCAATAAACTCACCATGGTGTGCCCCCCGAACTGTACTAATCTTTAAATCCATGTCCAAGCATAGTTTTTCATTAGAGCCCTGCATTTTCAGACTAGAGAAGTCTTCCATACCAGAAATGTGAACCCACTGTGTTCAAAAACAAGTTGTCCTGAACTGAAATGTAGAACAAAAAGATATTCCTGCGCCAAACTGGGAAAAATATTATTATTGGTGGAATGGGGTACTGCTGCACTCACTGAAGGGAAATATCTGAACCCGAAGAAAAAAATTGATACAGGAGTAGTGGTGCGCTGTACTAGAGGCTATGTAAATTTAAAATAGTTGTGTATTGTGTAAATTTGTTTAAATAAAATTCGAATAAAACCAACGAGGGTGAATATAGTAAATGAAAAAAACGTATATGCAGGTAAGTGGATGATGGCTAGTAATACATCAAATATATGACAGAGGTAAAATATAATAATCATATGATACCATAGATCAGTGATTTAACATACACATCAATACACAGAGGTAAAAAATAATTCATAACAGTTGATGGTATTATAATATAAGGTGCTAACAGTTAATAGAAAACCGTAAAAAATGACGTAAATATTAAAACAAGTTGAAAAATAAACGACAAAGTGCAATAGTGCTGAGGGCTGAATTCAAGTGAAAAAAAAAAAGCAAAGTTTGAACAGTCGTCTAAATTGATGGAAATTATTTATATCAAATGTCCATATAAAGGTGCATATAGTGAGGTAAGGTGCTAATCTATACGAAGTCGCATAAGGTGCAAATAAGTTGTGTAGCCACTATAACATAAGTCGCATAAAGCATAAGTGAACTTCGAATCAAAAAATCGCATAAAGTAAACTACAGGTGTAAATAACGTGCTGAGTGTTCTTCAAAGCAATAGGTAATGGTTAGGGTGATCCAACGGAGTTCAGTGTGATCCTAGGTGGTCA
Organism: Lithobates pipiens; assembly: GCF_037356315.1. Lineage (NCBI taxonomy): Eukaryota > Metazoa > Chordata > Amphibia > Anura > Ranidae > Lithobates > Lithobates pipiens. The sequence continues at coordinate 634,189,147 of NW_027507748.1, read as the reverse complement.
ATTTATGGATGTACCCTTACCTTACTACTGTAAGGTTACAGCATATATTAAGTATGTCTTTAGGTGTTCCTGGAGATCTTTCCCTTTATGGATCCTATTATGGCAATTCCTGTTTGGCGTCCCTCTCCTACTCCCTATATGGTGCGTGGCCTCTTTAAGAGTCACTTTGGGGTGTTCGCCGTAGGTAGTCTCATGCCGGGTATATAGGATTAAAGCATAAAGGAAGAATGCCCCATAGTGTGGTATTTTTTAAAAAGTGCAATATTTATTAAAGAAAATAGACTTCAGGTACTCACAAACATAGGATGACAAAAGGCAATGTAAAAACGAGCAGCGAGCTCAACCAACGTCACTTCCGGTAGCGGGAATTCCCAAGGGCTCCCACTGCGATCAGTCTGCCTTTCTGAGGAGGGAGATGGTGGCAAGAGCCGCTGCTCTGGAACACATTGCTGGATTGGAATCAGGGTCAGGTAAGTATAAGGGGGTTGGGGAATCCTGCAGCACAGAAGGTGTTTTTACCTTAATTGATAGAATTCCTTAAGGTAAAAAAAAAACCTTTAGACTTTAGAACCACTTTAAAGCTTTTTTTTAAACCCAAGCTGATGTCTCTCTCCATTAAAATGGGATGTTTCTATTAATTCACTGTATATATTGTATTTTATACTGGAGGAGGGATATTCACTACTACCAGTTGTAAGTTGGCTGTATACAAAATGGTAAAATGCTGTGTAAGGGCTTTTGAAGTCAGTAGCTTGTGTATATTCAGACAACAGTACTTTATGTATGAGCAATGGAAAATTGAAACTTTGCCAGATGAAAGCCATGGCTCACTATCTTTACTCCTCCAGGCTAATCAAGCAAACATTGCAACACTGGCTAGGTCTCACACTTGTCACCTAGGCCTGTTTTCCTAAAGGTTTTTTTTACGGTTATCTTCACAATATGCTTATGACTATTCTTTTTTTTTTTTTTTTTTTTTGCACAAAATAGACCCTGGCATGGTTGATTCTAAACCTCCTTTGTAGGCTGCTGTTCTTCTGTTGTAAAATCAAAATTCAAATACAATTGTTGAAAGGGAAAGCCGTGGGCTACCCAAGGATACTTTAAAGGTTAAAGCGGCGGAGCTTCACTCAAAAGGGGAAGTTTTGAGTTAAGGCCTTTTGGGGGAGGTACCTGCTCCCACTACCGCTTTGATCGCTTAGGTGATTGGAAATGGAAGTCGTCGCGCCCCAACCCCCCCCCCCCCCTTAGCATGCTTGCGGCCCATTTAAACTGCAAGTCCGTCTACTATCATGGGGGAGGGGGGAGTAAAGAGGTGTGAGGGGCAGGTCTGGAGCATGTTACACGATATACCCTAAATATGGGTGTGACGTGTAGCTTGTTTCAAAAGGTGAACTCATCTTGTGAGGCAAACCTTTGCTTTGCTCAAGAACAGTTCAGCTGCTGTAAGTGCTCTCCCAATAACTGAATTAAATGGCCAGGGAGTGAAAGAAAGATATGTGCTAATGAGACGGGGGCATTAACCCTTTCAAGTCGAAGCCTATTTCTCACATTTGTTGCTTACAAGTTAAAATCTGTATTTCTTATCGTACATTACGGGTACAGTTTCTAAGGTGTTGGTCACGAGTAAAGATGTGCTGTGCTGAGCTCCACTGGAGCAATCCTTGCTGGGGCTAGCCATGCAGACTGGATCCATTCAAAGTGTCTCTTCTGGCCAAATTGAATGATACCCAGGCCTCCTATCCAAAGAAACAACGTTTTGCCTGTGAATGCTTCTCTTTTTAGAGAGCTGACCCCAGGATCCAGTACTTTTTGGTAGTAAGGCCATAAAGTTTTACTGGCGGGGTGCTGTTGCAGGTCCAGGATAGTGGGTTTCCTGAGGATCCCCAGCTCCTGAAGGTTTAACAGAACCCACCTTGAAGGTTGAAGATTGGGCCTGTTGGTTTACCACAGAAAAACCTGCGGCGAGAAAAGTAAGTGGAGTTTTCTAAGAGATTTTTTAAATTTCTTATGAATGTCTCCTTTAAAAGATCAGTAAATGTTGTCACGCCTATGTGTCCCCACTGGGGGCTGTATTGAGCACTCACCACCTCACGCTGAGAAACACTCTGTGTCAGAGAGCTGTGATGCTTCTTCCTCCAGCCAGACAGCAGGACATCTGGTAAGCTGGGGGGGGGGGGGGTTCTCTCTGCTTATCACCCCCATGTGCTGACAGTCTTCCCCTCTTGAGGAAAGCTGCGCTCAAAAGGTTTTCTTGAAAAAAATAAAAAAGAGCAGAGAAACTGGTGCAATCAGAGCGTCGCTCGGCAGCTTGTAGCCCGTGCCCCCCCCCCCCCCCCCCCCCACCTGCCAGGCTGTTGTCTTCCTGAAGGTCTGAGAGGACCTGTAGTCTGCTGCTCATATGGGAAAAGCCTTATTTTTAAAAAGGAAGGGGAAGAGCCGTAGCCAACACGGGGGTGGGGCTTAGCGCCGTCTGCATTCTCCAAAGCCCAAACACGAGGAGGCAAACTTTTATAAGCACATTTGTGTGTTACTGCAGGCTGTGGAGGGGCACGAGCAAAGAGGTGGCATTAATAGGTTTGGTGACAGGCATTTCCTTTCACAGTTTTACTGCTGCATCAGGCTGGGCATCAATAGCAGCAATTGTGTTGGACTATAGCCCAAGCAGTGTATGCATTCCTTCTGGTAGTGCCTCTACTTTGTGCATCAGGCTATGAGCGGAAGGGGGACAAGGAAAACACCTCAAAGGATTCTAAAGGGACTATTGTTACACGGCAACCTAGATCCATTATGGGGGACTGGTGTTGCAGCAGCTCTGGACACTACAGGATGGAGATAGATAGATAGATAGATATATATATATATATATATATATATATATATATATATATATATATATATATATATATATATATATATATATATATATATATATATATATATATTGTATATCTCACTCAGGAGGTTTTTTCTTCTACCGTTTTAAGTTTGGAACAGAAGATTGATGCTTTATTGGCTTCCCGGAGTGGGCCTAAGCGTAGCAGATCCCTGTTCATTGCTCAGGATCCTCATACTGAGGAACAAGGGGCAAGAGATCATAAAGCGCTCTCAAAAGATCAGGAAGAGGCTGATGACTCCCCTTCTGACGATCCTAATATGGAGGGATCGGCCTCACAGTAGAGACTGTGGGTACACTCCCTCACTAATTTAGTCCACTCGACTTTTTTACTGCCTGTAACAACACAGTCAGTCGATGAGCCCACCTCTGGTTTGGGATCACTAAAGCCTCCCCAATCTGTTGATACCTTTCCTATCCATTCATGGCTTAAAAAGCTTAAGTATTCTGAGTGGGAGCACCCAGATAAACAGTTTTTCTTTATCGTACATCACAGGACACAGAGCATCTGTATTCACTGATGGGTTATATAGGCACCAATGGGTGATGGACACTGGCACACTCTAGACAGGAAGTTTGGCCCCCTATATAACCCCCCCCCCCTAACTGAGAGTACCTCCGTGTTTTTTGCCAGTGTCTTGGGTCACTCTGTGATCAGGCTGCATGATTCTTCAGAGCCCAGGCTGCAGGTAGGATGGTGGTGGGGAGGGTTTTTTCTGCTGAGGGTCAGGCCTGTGGTACTGGTACCCCAAAAATAGGTGCTTAAGGGGATCTCCTTCAGGCTCTGAGGACCGCCCCCTTCTGCAACACTGTCTCCTCCGGAAGGACCTAGGGAGGCTGGTCAGGATAAGCCATCAGGGTCAGGGGCTACATCTGCTGCTGGCATTTCAGCCCCTGTATTCATCACTCAGGAGGTTTTCTCCTCAACCATAAGTGGATTAGAGGAAAGGTTAATGGCCGTGATTACATCTTCACTAGGGGGAAGAAAGCGCATTAGATCCCCATCTACCCAGGACCCTTAAAACGGAGGAACTCTGGGAAAGGGGAGATGATTCCCCCTCTGGAGATAAGGATGAGTATGACTCCTCTTCCGGGGAATCTAGTGAGGAAGGTCCCTCTCTGGCTTCACAAGCTAAAAGATTGCTGGTGCAATCGCTTACTGAAAGGGTCCGCTCCACATTTAGGTTACCCGTATCTGACCCGCCTGAAACACCCACATCTAGCTTGGGTTCACTTAAGCCTCCTCAAGTGGTACATGCTTTTCCTGTTCATTCCCTGCTGAAAAAGCTTATATATTCTGAATGCCCTACTTTTGTTGCATCTTCCTCCCTTCAGTTGCCATTGCTATGGAACATCCCACATAGTAACTACTATGGCTCTGTGTCCTGTGATGTACGATAAGAAAATAGGATTTCTATAACCGCTTACCTGTAAAATCCTTTTCTTTGAAGTACATCACGGGACACAGGGGTCACTCCCTTCTTTGGTATACACGTGTATTGCTTGGCTACAAAACCGAAGTACTCCCAGTAATGGGAGGGGTTATATAGGGAGTGCACTTTTTGTCTTGGGGCGTGCCAGTGTCCATCACCCGAAGGTGGCCTATAACCCACATAGTAACTACTATGGCTCTGTGTCCTGTGATATACTTCAAAAGAAAACTATTTTACGAGTAAGCTGTTATAAAAAATATTTTTTTTGCTAGAAAATTACACAGAACCCCCCCAAAATAAATATATATATATTATAAAAAAAATTTTTTGCAGAGAATCTAGAGAATAAAATGGTGATCGTTGCAATATTTTATGTCACGATGTGCGGTCTTTCAAATGCAATTTTTTGGGGGGAAAAAACGAAACTTTAATGTTGGCTACATTTTTTGTATAATGTGAAAGATAATGTTACGCCGAGTAAATGGATACCTAACATGTCATGCTTTGAAATTACACACAATTGTGGAATGACGACAAACTACGGTACCTAAAAATCTCCATAGACGGCGCTTAAAAAAAAAAAAAAAACGGTTACTAAGTTAGTGTTGGCCCTTGTACACACGGTCGGAAATTCAGACAGAAAATGTCCGATGGGACCGTGTTGTCAGATAATCCGACCGTGTGTGGGCTTCATCAGACTTTTTCCGTCGGAATGTCCAACCAACAAAGTTTGAGAGCTGGATATAAAAATTTTCGGACATGATCCAATCTGACTTTGTCCGATCGTTTGTAGAGAATTCCGATCGGACAAAGTGCCACGCATGCTCAGATCAAATTCCTAGACCAAAGCTATTGGCTACTAGCTTGAACATAGTCCCATCGTAACTAAAGAACGTCATGACGTTACGAACGACTGGATTTTCTGACAACTTTGTCCGACCGTGTGTATGCAACACCAGTTTCGGACAAAATCTGACGGATTTTGTTGTCGGAGTGTCCGGCCGTGTGTACAAGGGCTTAGAGGAGGTCTAGTGCTAGAATGATTGCTCTCGCTCTGTTTGTCAGCCAAGTAAACCGTAAGTGACGTTGCGATGTCGCTTCTGTGTTTATACAAAGGAAGATCCAACCGCCTGCTCTAAAAATGGTACCGGGATGATGCATGCAGCTGCATGCATCATCCCAGTATAACCCCTTAGGCTGGATTCACACCTATGGATTTTTAGTGCATTTTGCAGATTTGCACTACAGTCCATTTAACATGGTTTTCTATGGAACATGTTCTGTAGTGCAACTCTGCAAAAAGCACTAAAAATGCATAGGTGTGAATCCAGCCTTGAAGCCGAGGCCGCATATGTGCGTACGGTCGGCGGGAAGGGGTTAAAGTGATCCTAGTGCTTTGTTCTTCATGGGCAAAGCAGAGGTATACTATAAGGATAGACTCTTTTTGCTGACATGAATACTTAGCGTTTATTCAATTTTTTTTATATATATTTTAACATCAATACTCCTAAATTTGAAGATTAAACTGCTTTAAAATATATGTTGCATAGAGCTTCCAATATAACTAACTCAAAATAATGCAGTAGCCATAACAAAGCTAACAAACCTATCTGAGGCCTTCATTGGTGTCCTTATAAATGGGAAAGTATGAAGGGCTAAGCAAAGTGTAAGTGTCTGCTCTGTTATTCATGAAACATATAGACGGAGTCTTGGCTCTCATGTTTTTTGGTGGTTACACCAGAAGAATGTTATATCTCAAGAGTTTCACAGACCTTAGCTTATGTCTCTACAGCAGATACTTATTGGCCATCATGGTTTCTGAAATTGGTCTCCAGTTATTCTTTAGATTGCTCTCATTTAATAATGAGAAAATATGTCCCTTCCTCCTTCATTCACAGCCTTTCCCCTTCAGTATATAATTTTCTGCCTTCAGACCTCTCCCTCCTGATTGCAGCCAAATAACCCACTCACAGGAGAAAAAGCTATGGGCACTATGCACTCCACATGGGGATTAATCTAATTAAAGTACCTCTAATATTCCACCAATTTCACCAGTCGAATGTTATATCTCAAGAGGTTTTCACAGTATGTCTCTACAGCAGATTCACTGAATGGCCAACATGGTTTCTGAAATTGGTCTTCAGTTATGGTGTAGATTGCGCCACCATTAATTTGCCTTTATTGCTCTTTTATGTTAAGGCACATAAGTTCATATTTCCAAATTTGCCGATAGGACATGTATGACAGCTTTTGAAAACCTTAAGGAAGGCTATACTGAGAATGTTAGAAGGGCATCAATGCTGACTTCTCCTGAAAATGCTAGTTTCTTGGCTATCTTACAAGATCTGTTTTGCAATGCGCCTAGGGGAAAGTATGACTGGCGTTAACCGCTTTGAAAACCTTAAGAAGGGCTATACTGAAACACATGAAGTCTAACAATGCTGACCTGTCTTGAAAATGCTATTTCCTTGACTGTCTTGCTGATCTGGTGGTTTAAGTTAGTCACTCAGAACAAGTCTGCAAAGCAGTGGACCGACCTATAAATGTGCTTTCTTTGCTGTGTGTCTGCAGAGCAGGAGTACCACCTTCACGATGACCTTCCTGGTTTGTAGGCTTGTTGTGAGTCAGTGATTTATAAGGTATTGAAGCCAAAGATAGCCAAGCAGCTACCATTTTCATAGGGAGATCAGCAATGGAAGCCTCCTATTATCTCTCTGTACAAGTTTTATATTTGATGTAGAAGAGGTTTAAGAGTCTGATGGAAACTTGGGTAATACAGTTTCCAGTGTCAAGAAATTTGCTCTGTTTCCATAAGCACGAGTGATTTAAATCTCCTCTGAGAATAGGGTTGATGTGGATGAAGATGACGTTCACTAAAATAACATAATTGGTTTTGACTGTGTGATGGCCTTCTTTTGTTTCAGTTTGTGAAGTTGCCTATACACAGTATGTGACAGCCCCTTGAGTGGAGCTTTTATCTCCAAGGGAACAGAAGTAGGGTAGGTTTTGGGCGGGGGGGGGGTGACAGTTAGACCCCTTTCACACTGGGGCGTTTTTCAGGCGGCAGGGGTTAAAAGCGCCCCAATAACGCTCGAAAAACGCTGGTAAAGCGCTGCTAGTTTAAGCGGCGCTTTACGAGCGTTTTTCGGGCGCTGACATTGTGAAAGGGTTCTTAAAGCACTTGGGCTTTCACATTGGGACTGCAGATAAGGCTTCTTTCAAGCGCTTTACAGGGGCTTTTTTTAACGCTAAAGCGCCTGAAAAACGCCTGAAAAACACCCCAGTGTGAAAGGGGTCTTAGGGATTTGGAACAGATACAGTGCATCTGGAAAGTATTGACAGCGCTTTACATTTTCACATTTTGTTATGTTACAGCCTTATTCCAAAATTGATTAGATTAATAATTCTCCTCAACATACTAAAAACAATACCCTGTCATAAAAACGTGAAAGAAGTTTGCTTGAAACCTTTGCAAATTTATTAATAATAAAAGAAAATCACATGTACAGAAGTATTCACAGCCTTTGCTCAATACTTTGTTGAAGCACCTTTGGCACCAATTACAGCCTCAAGTCGTCTTCTACAAGCTTGGGACACCTATTTTTAGTCTTCTTTGCATGATCTCTCAAGCTCCATCAGGTTGGATGGTGAGTGGTGGTGCACAGCCATATTCAGATCTCTCCAGAAATGTTCAATCGGGTTCAAGTCTTGACTCAAGGACATTCACAGAGTTATCCCATAGCCACTCCTTTGTTATCTTGACAAATTGTGGAAAAACTGAAGCGCTTTGAATACTTTCTGGATGCACTGTAGATGGTAAGCAAGACCAGGTGCAGGATTTACTGGTAGGTGGAACAGGAGGACTATTACATAATCCCAAATCAGGAAGTCGAACCAAAACATACTATGATTGAGAAACCATACAGTACAAAGTGCTGGTACAAAATTAAAGGCCAACAAAGACCATACATTTAGGCAACAAAATAAAGGCGTTAGAACTTTTGTTCCTGGAAGAGAAGTTTGACTTGGTGGGAGTATAGGAGACCTGGCTGGATTGCTCACAGGACCAGGCTGCAAATAATGAAGGGTATACTTTGCACTGGTGGACAGGGTTGTTAGGAGAGGTTGTTGAGTGTGTCTGAACAAATCTGAAGGTTAGGGCTAAGGAAGATATCAATAATGACTGTTGGAATGTAGCCTTTGTAGCTGGAGCTTCACATGAGCGCTTCAAATAGTAAGCTAATAATGGGTGTGTATAAGCATTGAGAAGAAAGAAAAGAATCTCCTTTCTCAGACAAAAAAAAGCAGGGAAACAAGTACTATTATTGGGACGTTAACTTTTCAGATATTTATTGGCTAAAAGCACTACACACTGAACTAATGCTTGCAGTTTGAACATATTTCAGGACAACTTTATGGGACAAATGGTAGAAGCTCCTACTAGAGAAAATACTTTTTGGAATTGGCAATCTCAAATAATACGGAACTCATAACAGATGTGCAGATTAAAGACAGTTTAAGTACTAGTGATAATTTCTACAAGCTATATTCATGCCTTGTTCTTTAAAACGCAACTCTGGGAATAAAAAAAACTATATATATTACTGTGAGGCCCTCACCTGCATTGCAAGGGTTAAATGCTTGGTAAATCCAAGGGTAGAGGAATAAGCTGTAACACTTGCCTTATGGCTTGCTCCGGTGTTTCTCTTTCCGACACCCTGAATTGTGGGCAGCCCTCGCCATCCCCAGGTACAATGCAGAACTATCAGTTCTTTATTGTATGTGATGATGCCAGAAAGGAGCCACTGGCCAGGGCAGTTTCGGTGGCTCTGGTAACTCATTGCACAGCATGGAGGAAGTCTGCCAGAGCGAAGAGTAGGCCAAGTATTACAGCTTACTCCTTAAGCCCTAGACTTCAGCATTTAACCCTTGTCATGCAAAGGGAAATGGCTGCAAGAATATATTTTTAATTCCTGATGTTCAGTTTTACTCATTACTCTTCTTATAGTTTGTTGACTAGTGATATAATACAAACCTCAACTAAAAACGTACCTTGTGGTTTTTCTGCTCCAGGCTAGGACAATACCTGTAAAATGATTCTAAGCAATTTTACTTTCTCTTTCTCACTCTTTCCTTTTTAGGCTTAATTTACACGGGACGTTTTAAAAACTCTCCTGAACGATTTTACTTGACAGATGGTTTAGAAGCATGTTTTTTTTTTTTTAAATAGTAAAAAATTTAAAAAACGCATATAAATGAAATGCTGCTAAATGCAAGTTATCGCATCTTCATGTGTTTACAGGCATTTGGTGTTTCAAATGCCTCTGAGCATCTGTCCTGAATGCATTTTTTTTCTTTCCAAAAAAATGCTTCTAAACTCAACTACCTATAAATGACCCTGTGTACATGTACTGATAAGATAACCTAGAAGAGAGTTCAGGGGCAGCTGAAAAAAAAACCTCCCAACTGCTCCTAAACATCTGTTTACCAGCAGCAGTGTACATGAAGCCTTTAACGAACATAGATCTTGTAAAACCTATGTATTAAGTAATCTTACACAGCTCCTCATTCTGTTGCTATTTACCTACTGCTATAAAGTTCACCTTTAGGCATAACCATTCCACACCTACAAAAAATAGAAATCAATCACTGTTGGTTATAGGGGGTCTGATGGTTAAAGGTGCATTCTAATCAAGATCGAATCAAGACTTAAGATGCACTTAAGGGACACTTGCTTGCTCAGCTTTTTGAGCATGGTCCCAAATTGCCCATGCACCAATATTTTTTATATACAAGTGTAGCACTAACCCCCAAAGGAGCTGCTGGTTATTTTTGGGCTTACCGTTACCGTCCATTCTCCTTGTTGCACATCTAGGCGATATCCCGTGGTAGATGGCACAGTAACTTGAGACTGACAATGGATCCACTTGAATGGATTTTATTTGCAAAACTCAGACAATTGAACAGTCTTTCAACTTGGCATCAGAGGGTTGGAAAGGAAGTTTAGGTACTCTTAGTGTCAAAGTCAAAAACATTGAAGAACTTGCTTACTTTGACTGCATCCAGAGAATAGCCATTCGCAGCTGGATGATCACTCAGGTTGGACAGTCCCTCTCTCACAAGGCCTAGCAGCCAACTTGGTGCTTACTCAGGAACATGTCTCTGCCACAGACGTTGTTGTAGAAATGTACAAGATAATGTCTCTGCCACAGACGTTGTTGTAAAACCCTTAGGAAAACTAAGCTTTAGAAGACTTGTAGGATACCTGGATCTTTCAGCCTGCTTGGCGATATCCACAAGACCGGATTGTCTCGGTTACTTCAGCCCTTCCAGGCTCTTGCTAAGAAAACCAACCAGTACGTGGTGTTCTTCTGAAGAGTCCTCCCTTGGAATGCTTGAAGTACACTGGGTCTGTCCCGAACCGGAAACGGCACACAACCACCTCAGAATCCTCCTAGTTTCCTTGCCTCGGGCTAGACATCACATCAAAGTCGGGTGGATCAGCACCCCAGGCCATAGTCTTCCTGGGGGCTGGTCAGGAGGACCAGGACCATGTAGCACATCATACTGAACCTGAACCCCGAACCACGTGACGTCCGCAGCTTAAGTACCTTCTTCCAGAAAGCACAGCGAGAGCGCCACTCCTACTGGGCGGGCTCAGAGAGAGTAACTTAAGCACCTGACCAGACCATAGTTCCATGCCTGCCAGAAGAGACAAATGCCCCCTGTGGCCAGGCTGAACATCTCACAGTCCAGTCAGACTGATGCTTAGGCCCAATTTAGATCATTACACTCAAAGCAAACTGCAGTTTAGGCAACTTTAACTTTAGAAAAAACACATAGCGCGTGCTCTTCAGGAGCCGCCGCTACACAATTAATAACTGAGTCTGTCTATTCTCGTTTTGCCCAATTGTAACCAAGTGGTTGACTCCATAGAAAGCGAAAATAACAGTGTAGAATCTTGTTCCAAGTTCTCCATTCTGCTCAGCAGCTAGAGTGAAGTGATTGCAACCTGTGAAGACAGAAACTTGTATTTTATTATTGCTGTCTTGCATTAGAGGAATATTGGCAATCATTGTTGTCCTCTTTCTGAAAATGCTGGCTGTGAGCCTTATACACTAGCTTCGATATTTTGACTAACTTGTAATAAGTATTCAGATCTGGAAAGACGGATCAGAGAAAAGGCCATCAATCCTTATCTGCATGTTTGTTCCACGTCAGTGACTCAATGTATTGAATCAAGAGTCTACAGACCCATTTTGTATGTATTTTACATTGTGGAAGATCTGCATTCTTTGTCATAACTTTTGTATTCTCTTTTGTGTAAATACTTCAATAAAATATTGAAACAGAAGAGAGTCTGCAGAAAACCAAGCAATCCAGAAGCAGAAGTTGGCAATGGCAGTGCCCCCATATTTTTTTTTTAAAGTTAGGCTTCCTGTAACATTAGAGGGTTAGTGGCTGTCATTGTGGTCCTGGTTTCACTACCTAGTTGACCACTGGCCTGAAAAAGGTATGCAAGATGGAAACTAGACTTCAGACTTCTGGCTACATATATAGTTCAGGATAATGGCACTAGAATCGCAATGTAATCCCTGCAGCTTGTGGCAATAAATACAAACTCTGCAGTGTCTGCTCTCATTTGCTCTACCCACACAAGTTCACTTTTAAGACCCCTTTTACACTGGCAGTGCCTAGCCATTATCGCTAAAGCGCCGCTTGTTGGTAGTGCTGCCAATTCATTGCAATGGGCAGGGGGTTTTGGGAGCACTTTACGGCGCTCCCAAACCTCCCCAAAAATGCTGCTTGCAGGACTTTTCTGGAATTTTTGTTAAAGTCTAAGATCTACACATATTTAGTTTGGAAAATCATTACAAATGTGTTCTCTGTTTTGTCTGTATATGCTTTGATATGGTTCATTTGGGTTAGTAAGGCTATTGATGATATGCTTTTTGGTTCTACTCGGATATTTGGGATAGAAATTATAACCTGAACTTACACTTTACTCTCATTTATAGGTCTTGATGAAGAGCAGAAAGTGGAGTTTCATGAGCATGTCTTCTTGGATAAGTACTTGGAAGATTTTCCAAATCGTGGTCCCATCCGACATTTCATGGAGCTTGTAGTTTGTGGCTTGTCTAAAAATCCGTACCTTACAGTCCAGCAGAAGAAGGAGCACATAGATTGGTTCCGGGAATACTTCAACCAGAAGGAAGATATTCTCAGGGAATGTGAAGTTTACCTGAACTGAATAGAACTGGAATCTGCTGTAACACCAAAGGTCATTCCGATGGGTATTGCCTTCTTGGCAGAATTCTTCACCCATACAAGAGGAAATGCCATCTTATTCCTCGATTGTCTTCTGTAATCATATTAGAATGTTGCTTGATTAATAAAATCTTTATTTGTTTTTGATATAATGTGTGTCTGCGCATATAAATGTATTTGGGCAGTAAATAGTAGTACTGGAGGTGGCAGAAGAGCACACGGATCATCACACATTTTATTTTATTTTTGTTAATTAACCACTACAATACAGGGCACCTTCGCCCCCTTCCTTCCCAGACCAATTTTCAGCTCTCGCACTTTCAATGACAATTGCACGGTCATGCTACGCTGTACCCAAATTAAATTTTTATAATTTTGTTTTCACATATAGAGCTTTATTTTGGTGGTATTTATTCACGACTCAGTTTTTTTATTTTTATTTTTATTTTATTTTTTTGCGATATAAGCGAAAAAAAGAGCAGAAATTTGGAAAAAAAACTCTTTTCTTCTTTCTGTTTTAAAAGAAATCCAATAAAATTGAATTTTGGCATAAATTTAAGCCAAAATGTATTCTGCTACCTGTTTTTGGTAAAAAAAATTCCGTTAAGTGTATAATAATTGGTTTGTGTGGTCACGGACATTATGTACGCAAGTGATCATGTACAGATGTGTGCAGGTGATCGCGGACATGTGTGCAAATAATCATTGGGACATATGTGGGGGACATGTGTGTTTTACACTAGACTGGTGATCAGTGAGTAAAAAGCTGTAAAAAACAGCTCATACTCACTGATCACCAGCCAGCTGCAGCAATTCTGCTCTCCTCTCTTCAGCGATGACTTCCGTGAGAGGAGAGCTGATTGCCTAACAACCGGCTGTTTGTTTACATCACATGACAGCTGTGATCAGGAGGGCCAATCACAGAGCCCTCCTGCCGATCAGAGATGTGCCATGTCTGGGTGACGTGAGCGCATCAGGATCGCGCCGCTGCATGGGCATGCGTAATCCCCCTTCTTCTGAAGGACATTCCTGAACATCCAGTCAGGAGAGAGCTCCCACCCGGCCGTGTGTGTGTGTATATATATATATATATATATATATATATATATATATATATATACACATACACACATACACACACACACACGTTGGCCGGGTGGGAAGTAGTTTAAATGTTTTATATGCTGATCATACTGTCTTGAGAATCGCCACCTACTGCTTGTAATCTGGCTGTCATGCTGACCCTTCTGCTTTAATACTTCGGCACTGACTTGAAGACTCATAGAACAGGTCTTCTCTGTCTTTCCTGATCTCCAGGAGGTCAACAATGGCAACCCCTATATTTCACTTGTTTTAAAGGAGTAGGATCTGAAGGAATAATCCTGTTCCTGGCTTTTACCACTTGGTGAGTAGCTTATTTACCCATATATGCAGGCTTGACGTTCAGAGTTCTTTGACTTTCCTGGCTACATGCTAAACCTGGTCAGTGAGTCACTATGTACTGAAGCCAATGAGCTCATTAAAAGAAAAATGGGCATTTGGAAGGAGTGAACACAGCACCTGGGATGAGTTTACTATAACAACAAAAAGAAAAACAGCGAAACGCACTTAATAGTGCAGATAAGACATTTTTTATTAATAGGTAATCACACTTTGGCCTCATGCACACTGAGCATTTAGCCCCAGTGCACGAGTTCCCAGCATTAAGGTGTGGGCAGAAGGCTGCTTGCATTCCATGCATTTGTCCCTGTGCACATAATGCCCTAAATGTTATGCGGCATACACACAACCAGACTTTTCGACAGACTAGGTCTGACGGAACGAATATGCCGGACAATTCGACCGTGTGTGGGCTTCATCGAACCTTTGCTGTCTAAAAATTAGACTGACTTTAGATTTAAAACATGTTTCAAATTTTTCCGACTGACTCGAGTCCAATCGAAAAATCAGTTTGTCTGTATGCTAGTCCGATGGACGAAAACACTAGGGCAACTATTGGCTTCCTTATTCTAGCCGGGTCGTACGTCATCACGTTCGAATCCGTTGGACTTTGGTGTGCTTGTGGGTGACCAAGTCCGTTCATTTGGAAAGTCAGTCGGAACTCCACCAAAAGTCAGTCGGGAACACTGTCGGACCTAGTACGTCGAAGTCCGGTCGTGTGTACGCGGCATTAGTAGCACTTGATGCATCGTCCAACCGCAGCACATTTCAGCCTCCCATACAGTCTATGCAAATATATGCCTTCCATCCACACTTAAATGCCAGAATGTCAGTCAGTGGCAGTGTTTGGGGGTATATTGTTTTATAGTCTCATAGTCAGTGATATTATGTCTTTGCACTCTGTTAAGCTTTGTTTGAAATACACAGGTCCCTTGGCTGCTCTTTGGACTATTCATCCCCATGAATCGGCTAGTACCGTATTTATCGACTTATAACATGCACTTTTTCCCCCTGAAAATAGGAGGAAAATCACATGTGCGTGTTATACGCCGACAGCGTACCAAGGAGGGGGGGGGGGGGGGCGAGTGCCACTGGAATTCACTGAGCAATCATCTCCTCTCTGCTTGCCTCTCAATCGGCTCTAACTCGGCTCCCATGTCACACACACAAAAAATACCAAGTTGTACCGGCACTCAACCTCCCCCTTGCTGTGCTTGAGGGTCCGCTGCAATCCCAGTCTTAGGCCCCCCCCCCCCCAGAAAAACCAGGGTAAGTGGATGATGTATATGTATATCTTTAGGGGATTGCGCCTCCCACTCACTATTTATACTACCCCCTTCTCAATAGAATATGCTTAATAATACTTATATTCACTAAATAATCACTGTGCCCCCATATTATCCAAAATATATACACAAGACATTAATTTATAATTGCAAAAAATATAGTGTCCTTATTGTGCGATATTTTAATTCGATTGCTCCAACTGTGCCGTCTTAATCACCATTCATCTTCTAATCAAAAGTCCACTTGTGTCAACTAAAATAACCAAAACTGTGCCACTGTCACCAAGCAGAATGGCCACTCACCAGATGTCCCCAATCAGTAAGCCTTCGGTTCATTCAACAGATAACCAAACCACAACGCATTCCTCCCGTTAGCAATTCCTCAACGTCCATATATTCATACAATTTAAATGGAACCAATATAGTGTAAAATCGTTTTAACTTTAATGGAAAAATCAATAAAAAACATATTGCACTCGCATTTCAATGTGTCTATTGGCCGACACCAAGCCTTTCCAGCAATGAGAAAACCGTTCTAAAATCGGGCAAGCCGCTGATGTTCCGCAGGTGGTGTTAATCTCCCTCCACTGGACCGACTGTTCCTGGCTTGTATTCAAGGACCGTATGTCTCCCACAACTCCTACACGTTTTGCATTTGAGCATCGTCAGGAAGCTGTGGGATCCCTCCCCAAACCGCCCTTTTATAATGCCCCCAATTACCTGTTACTATGCCACCGGAAGTGACGCTGCCGCCATCTTGATCTCGGAAGTGCATACCCGACCTTTCCCTATTTACAAACTAGCCCCTTCCCTATAATCAATAATACCTCTACCTTTAGAATATTATTTGTAATTAGGCCAATATCAGGCATTTTATCCTTCTTTAGTTGGTTCCCCAACCTTATGATTCCGTTTGGGATCTCATCCCCGTTTGTACCCGAGGTGGGTTCCGCCATCTTGTTATAGGGCAATAATGGCCTTACTAGTATGGTTCCAATTGATTTAATTAACCCCCCCCCCCCCCCCTACAGATATGATTCCTAACATCCTCAGTGGCCAATTTCCTAATCCCCTTACTCTAAATACATTTCTACATCACCCTTCTCATCTTTTTCTTTCTGAATAGACCGGACTATATCCATAAAGCTACTTCCTGTCTAACCGGAAGTGCGTCTCCGGATGTTTACCCCGGAAGTTGGGCACCGGAAGTCCTCCGCCGCCATTTTAAGTGTGGTTTTGACAATTCCCCACATTACAGCTAGTAACTCCCACAACACCAATCCCAGCTTTACTATTAGGCCCCACCCTTATGTAACCAATCCCAGCTTTACCATTAGGCCCCACCCTTATGTACATACACTTTACAGAGTGTAGAGTGCCTTGTCACGACACATTTTACATTGTAGGCTTCCTCTGGGGGTTTATGGGGTGCAGTAGAGTATGGTCACTGAAATGCAAAAGGAAATTAACAATATATGATTGCACAATCCAAGTACAAAGTTTAATGTTATTCCTAGAATATACCAAAATGTCTAGAGTTGCACTATCAGACGGTATCCGACAAAAAAGTATATGGAGAGACCAATAGTAATGTCGCAGTTCAGAGCATGAATGGCAAAAGATGTAACAGCAATGCAGGGGTGCCTACATGTTTGTGAATTTTTCTGGCAGAAGTATTCAGCACCTTTAACCACTTCCCGACCAGCGCACGACGATGTACGTCGACAGAATGGCACGGGCAGGCATATTGGCATACAGGTACGTCCAATATTCAATGCTGCCCTGCCATGGGGACCCCCGTGAGTCCGGTCGCGGCATCCCCGCGATCGTCTCACGGAGCGGCCGAATGGAGGAAATGCTGTGTAAACAACATTTCTCCATTCTGCCTAGCAACTAGTGACGCTGATCTCTGCTCCATGTGATTGGAGCAGAGATCAGTGTTCACTAAATGAAAGCCCAACCCCCCCACAGTTAGTAACACACCCCTAGGAACACTTAACCCCTACACTGCCACCCACTGGTTAACCCTTTCACTGCCAGTGTCATTTACACAGGAATCACTGCATTTATATAGCAGTGATTACTGTATAAATGACAATGGTCCCAAAAATGTGTCAAAAATGTCCGATGGGTCCCCCACAATGTCGCAGTCACAATAAAAATCGCTGATCGCCGCCATTACTAGTAAAAAAAATAATAATAAAAAATGTATTAATAAAAATGCGATAAAACTATCCCTATTTTGTAAACGCTATAACTTTTGCGCAAACCAATCAATAATCGCTTATTGCGATTTTTTTACCAAAAATATGTAGAAGAATACGTATCGGCCTAAACTGAGGGAAAAAAATGTTTTTTTTATATATTTTTGGGGATATTTATTATAACAAAAAGTAAAAAATAATGTGTTTTTTTCAAAATTGTCGCTCTATTTTTGTTTATAGCGCAAAAAATAAAACCCGCAGGGGTGATCAAATACCACCAAAAGAAAGCTCTATTTGTGGGAAAAAAAGGACGTCAATTTTGTTTGGGAGCCACGTCACACGGCCGCGCAATTGTCAGTTAAAGCGACGCAGTGCCGAATCGCAAAAAGTGGTCTGGTCTTTGACCAGCAAAATGGTCCGGTCTGCAAGTGGTTAAACAGTAACTCCACTTCTGTTGAGAAAATAACATTCCCCTTTGAGTGATCTATGTACATTAAAAGGAATTTGCAACAAAGTTTGTCAAAATCCTACCTTATTATTCTGCAGAAACCCCTGTGTGTTTGACTGTGTTCATGTTCAGAAGTGAGTTTAATGGGAGTGGTTACCTAATTATCAACCAGTTGCTGTATTTGCAGGGCTTTCATGAGGAAAGCTGCTGGGTCTGCATCATTTTTAGATGTGATTTCCTAAGTGGGTATCTCACCAAAAATGAAATTTTTGTTGCAAGGGATGCCGGAAACCTGAATTATATCTTAGTACAGACTTCTGGGAAAATCAGTGAGCCAATCGTGCAAGCAGGAAATGATGTTTCTGGGGGTCGTTCTGTACACATCCTGTGTACAATGTTGTGTTTCACAGAAAATTACAGAGTTGCAGATTGAAAAGTAAAGGTAATTTTTATAACATTCAATTACAATATAACTTGTGTCGCAATTGTATATGCTATATTTTTTTTTTATTTGCTAATTTTTTTTTTTCCACAAAATTGCTGTGACCCTTTAAAATCCCGAGCTCTTTATTAAAATATTTTTTCTATTTATTTTGAAATTGACACTCTATTTTTATCATGTATTACCCAGTGACTGTTTAATTATATGTTTTATAAGGACTGGGGTCACCTTCCTGGTGAGCACACCCTGTTTTGCGTGTTTACTATAAACGCACACTAGTATGGTGAAGTTGAAGTACAAGCTGATCTCAAATGGTTCCTGTTGAAAGATACATTTCATATGCAGTGAGAGGAAAAAAGTATCCCCTGCTGATTTTGTGTGTTTGCCCACTGACAAAGAAATGATCAGTCTAATTTTAATGGTAGGTTTATTTAAATGGTGAGAGGCAGAATAACAACAAAAATATCCAGAAAAAACCCATTTCAAAAAAGCTATACATTGATTTACATTTTAATGAGTGAAATAAGTATTTGACCTCTTTGCCATTGTTGCCAATCAAAGAAGTCAGACATTTCTTGTAGTTGGCATCACGTTTGCACACATCCCTGGGGGGATTTTGTCCCAATCGTCTTTGCAGATCATCTCCAAGTCATTAAGGTTTCGAGGCTGACGTTTGGTAACCTGAACCTTCAGCTCCCTCTACACATTTTACTATAGGATTAAGATCTGGAGACTGGCTAGGCCACTCTAGGATCTTAATGTGCCTGTTTTTGAGCCACTCCTTTGTTTCCTTGGCTATGTGTTTTGGGTCATTGTCATGCTGGAATACTCATCCATGAGTCATTTTCAATGCCCTGGCTGAGAGAAGGAGGTTCTCACCAAAGATTTGATGGCACATTGCCCCATCCATCCTCCTTTTGATGCAGTGACGTTGTCCTGTCCCCCTAGCAGAAAAACACCCCCAAAGCATAATGTTTTCACCTCCCATATTTGACGGTGGGGATGGTGTTCTTGGGGTCATAGGCAGCATTCCTCCTCCTCCAAACACGGCGAGCTGAGTTGATGCCAAAGAAAGAGCTTGATTTTGGTCTCATCTGACCACAACACTTTCACACAGTTCTTCTCTGAATCATTCATATTAGCAAACTTCAGACAGGCCAGTACATGTGCTTTCTTGAGCAGGGGGAGCTTGCAGGTGCTGAAGGACTTCAGTCCTTCACGGTGTAGTGTAGTACTAATTGTTTTCTTGGGGACTATGGTCTCAGCTGCCTTGAGATCATTTGCAAGAGTCTCCCATGTAGTTCTGCGCTGATTCCTTACCATTCTCATGAACGTTGAAGCTCCACAAGGTGAGATCTTGCATGGAGCCCCAGATTGAGGGAGATTGACAATTATGTTGTGATTTTACCATTTGCAAATAATTGTACCAACTGTTGTCACCCTCTCACAAAGCTGCTTGGTGATGGTCTTGTAGCCCATTCCAGCCTTGTATAGGTCTACAATCTTGTTACTGACATCCTTGGACAGCTCTTTTTTGGCCATGGTGGAGAGATTGAAATCTGATTGCTTCTATGCAAAGGTGTCTTTTATACAGGTAACAAGCTGAGATTGGGAGCACTCCCTTTAAGAGTGCTCCCAAGCTCAGCTTTTTACCTGTATAGAAGACACCTGGGAGCCAGAAATCGTGCTTATTGATAAGGGATCAAATGCTTATTTCACACATTAAAATACAAATCAATTTATAACTTTTTTTGAAATGTGTTTTTCTGGATATTTTGTTGTTGTTCTGTCTCACTGTTAAAATAAACCTACTATTTAAAATTATAGACTTATAATTTCTTTGTCAGTGGGCAAACATACAAAATCATCAGGGGATCAAATACCTTTTCCTCACTGTAAGTTTTCATATGGTATTGTGATTTCCTAAGTAATTATTTATTAAATTTGAAATCTACAACTTTATTTCAAATGATTCCTAATGATCCTGCTTTGAAGGTCCTTGTCCAGGAACTTCCTGTTGTAGGGGGACATCGCCCTGTTGTAGTCTCTAACTGTGCTCCTGCGTTGTCATTTTGTTACACAAGCTTTTGTTGGAGACCATGAGTGTCCATTTCAATGCACATTATGCAGGCATTGTCCATAGTTGTCACCATCAATAAACTCGCACTGAGAAAACTGCAATGTCAGCTTCCATAGGTCTGCTCTTTGTTTTGTTCTACAGAGGTGTACTACTCTTGATCCATGGAGGCCATTAAAATGCTGTTGACAGGGAGCTGCAGGGGACAAGGAGATTGAGCATTTTAGATGATTCTAACAGAAACCAGCAGAATGATCAATTTGCAAAGAATATCCTACTCTGTCAATATACTGTATGTTAACATGTATCAGGAAACATGTTTCTATTTTAATGTATATCATTAAGAGCACTTAAACAGCATCTACTATTAAATATTTGACCATTACATTAAGAAATCTGGCCAAAGCTTTTTTGGCGGTACTTCTCTTGAGGCTAACAGGAGTACATACAGTATACTTTTGTTCTCCTGGGACTCAGAGTCCGTTGCTAGTGTGAGATTGCTCACTATCAGCTGATGGGGCAGAGCCATGCCAGGTTCAGGAAGGATCCTGACAATATTTTTGGGATCTGCCTGACTTGACAAGTGGCTTTTCCTTTCAGCACCAAGCTGAGAGCTAGAAACTGCCACCCCGCTCCCTCCCCAGCCTGATACTCCAGGTAACACTGGAGAAGGAAAGTTGAGAGCAGTGACTGACCTGTAAGAGCACACTCTGAGCAGGTCAAGAGCTGTGCAATCAGAGGTCATGTGATCATACACTTCTCGGTCTTAGGCTGGCCATACATTATACTATTTCCTTCTACAATTTTCCTTTAGATTTGCCTAAACCATATAATATGAGGTCCAACCTAAAGACTTTTAATTTGTATGCAATCAGGCATGTCCTTTCACTACATAGTTGCAGGTAAATCTAAAGGAGATTAAACATGAAAATTGTATAGTGTGTGGCCATCTTAAGAGTTGGTGTGGGGCATCTGCAGCATCACACATGTAATGTAGCACGGAGATGTGTATATGTCTGTTTTTGTTCTAATACCATACTTCTGTATTGCATCATGCTGTTGAGCATGATGCAATACACATGATTATTGTAGACCTATGCATTTCCAATACATAACAGAGCAGTGTATTGGTGGGTTTCTGATGGTGTTTCTTAGCGCAATAGCCACATCCTTATAGATATGTCACAAGATTGGCCTAAAAAAAAACAAAAAACTGTCATTCGCTCCTTAAGATGTATTTTACAACACTTCTAGGCATACACACCCAGCCATAAGTATCTCCCAGGTCCCAAATAGGAAATCTGAACGCTAAGTTTCCCTGTGGTGCATGGACAACCCTCTTCAATTGGAAAGTGTGGGGTGTGCAAAGTCCAGAGTGAGATCTTTCATAACCCAGTACACCACACTGCTTAGAAAGTTATCTCTATGCTAAGGCCCTTTTCAGATAGAATCCGTCAAGCAGGTCCACCTGCTCGGCGGGGGAACTCTCCACTAATCCGATGCTGAGCAGGTGGAGGACGAGTCCCTGTCTGCTCCACTATGCAGAACAGATACAGACACAGCCCACTGTTCTCTATGGGGCGGTTGGATGGAAATAGATTGCCTGTCCCTTTCCATTCATCTGTCCTTCAATCCGCCAGATGGATGGGGAACGTATCCCCATTTGTCTTTTTAGTGGACCGGATCAGATGCCGGCGGGTGTCAGCTGATACCTGTCTGATGACATCCGCCACTCCATAGAGAACAATGGGTAGTCTGATCGGGTCCGCCTTAGAAACGGACAGGTGGACCCCAATCAGTCCACTGCTGTGAAAGGGGCCTAAAACTTGTGAGTAAACTATAATGAAAAAAACTGCTTTTTAGGGACACCGAAGCCTCCTCTCTCAAGTTCACTGAACACCTATTATGCACTTGGTACTCCTTGAAGTGACTATTGCTGCCATATAGGATTCGCCATGTGCTGTAATGTCAAGAAGGAAAAAAAAAATGTGCAGCTGTGTTCATTTCGGTTATCAATCAGTTATCCTGAGCATTCAGGCCAATGTAGTTCAGTGGTCTCTTTCTGCCCCAAGCATCAGGAATTGTTTTGTGGGTATTGGAAACATGTGGTATTGCACATTTCAGCACCATTACTAACAACTGTTAGAGCCAATAATCATATTAAAGGACCAGATTTGCAATAAGTATTGGATTTTGACATACAGAGTAATAAGCCACATAGAGTTGTCCTAAAAAAACAAAAAAAAAAAAAATTGAGCTTTATTCCTGAGGTATTTTGATGGCAATGTCAAAAAGGTCTAAATATAGGGAAATAAGCTGCTGAGTTATGTCTTTTTTCCAAAAACATTGAAGCTAAATCCTGGAGGTATTATGTTGGCAATGCCATGTGTCCTTAACATGGAGAAACTAGCCTCAGGGAGGTGTCGGTGTTATTGAAAACTTATACTGTAGCTGGTATGGGTAGATAAAATGGGGGCTCCAATGACCATACCAGAGGGCTGCAGCTATAAAGCCGTCTTTTATTTAATATGTGTGCTGTGCAGAGATTTGGGATGGTGGCATAAAGCAGTGTTTCTCAAATCCAGTCCTCCAGGAGCCCCAACAGGTCGTGTTTTCAGGATTTCCCTCAGATGAAACATCTGTGGTAATTACTAAGGCAAAAAAAAAAAAAAAAAATGAAAAGCCTGAAAACATGACCTGTTGTGGCGTCTTAAGGACTGGTGTTGAGAAACACTGGCATAAGGTGTTTATAAACAATGCAATGGGATGCTGCAAAAAGAGGAAAGGTGACTGCTGCCCTCTAATTTCCCTAACCTAAAAGGAAAAAGAGCACAAAACAAAACACCACAAAATGCACGATCACTAAAAATCTGCTACCATTTCATTTTTAAAGAATCCCACTAAATGACCACTCC
This sequence comes from Lithobates pipiens, assembly GCF_037356315.1. Classification (NCBI taxonomy): domain Eukaryota; kingdom Metazoa; phylum Chordata; class Amphibia; order Anura; family Ranidae; genus Lithobates; species Lithobates pipiens. The sequence goes on along the minus strand of NW_027507748.1, from coordinate 634,165,738 downwards.
CTTCAAATCCATCCCAGGAAATTACCCCAATTAAAAGGAGAAAACCGTAGCTAAGCGGTTAACAGCTGAAGATCTAGCAATCAATCGGTTGTGGCTGATGGATATCAGTTTTTAAAAGGGCTGTTGGGTACAATAAATTTCAGTGAACATGAGGTAAGGGGAGCAACACAAAGAAGATTATACCCCACGACTGCAATACAGAAAACGTAACCTCTTCAATACTGATCTTTTTCACCCCCTTCCTACCCAGGCCAATATTTAGCTTTCAGCGCTGTCGCATGGTCATGCATCACTCTATCCATATTACATTTTTATCATTTTTCCCCACTTAAATAGAGCTTTCTTTATCATACATCATGGGACACAGAGCACCATAGTAATCACTATGTGGGTATATAGGCACCTTCAGGTGATGGAAGTTGGTATACCCAATACAGGAAGTTCACTCCCTATATAACCCCTCCTCCTACCAGGAGTATCTCAGTTTTCTTGCCAGTGTCTAAGGTGTTGGTCATGAGTGAAGATGTGCTCTGAGGAGCTCCAGGAGGGATCCTTGCTGGATTTAAATAGCCTCCACAGACTGGATCCATCCAAAGTGCCACTGAGGCCAAGGTGGATGGTACCCGGGCCTCGTTTACGAAGAACAATGCCTGTAATGCCTCTGTTTGCAGGGCTGGACCCCAGGACCCAGAGCTTTGGTCATGCTACATTATCTAAAGTTTTTCCTGGTGGGGTGCTATTACAGGTCCAAGGGAGTGGAACCCTGATAAAAAGGGACCTGGTCCTTGAAGGTTTGCTAAACGCAGCGCGCCGTTAAGGTTGGATCCGTCTGTTAATTCAGCAGAATCCTGCAGCGAGGATAAGGTAAAGGAAGAAGCCTAGGAACTATAAAGTCCACCTGTGGTTTTTTTCTTTAGGGAAAAATGTTGTCATGCCTTAATTCTCTGTTCAATCTGTTGTCTTCACTTCAGCTCAGTGTCAGCCTATGTGTTGCCACAGCAGCTTGCACAGGGGGATTCCTCTCAAGGTAAGAGATCTGCCATGCTTTCCTCCCCCCTGAAGGGACACTGCTTGTGTCATTGGGCTCTGCCTTTCCCCCCCTCGCATTGAGCTCCGGACCCGAAGACCGATGCGGCATGCATGGGAACATTGTTTTAAATTCAAACAAAAGGGGGGCGGGTTGACGTAGGAGGTAGGGCTTAGGCAGTGCCATGTGTAGGATGCAGCATCCACAAGGATGCACGGCGCAGGCTTAAGACTTTCACTGGAGCAGACTCTCCTGGGCTGAAGCAAGGAGAGGCAAGCCTGACTACACTCGGGACACAGGAGCGGTGGGGCACATAAGGGCAGCATAGGGCATTCCTAATAAGGAAAGGACATTTCTCTTTCGTTCACTGACTGACACAGCTCCATTAGCCTTGACCGTAGGGTTATTACACCACCTTCAGGAGAGGACTAGGCAGAACATGTAATACATGTGAAAAAAACAGAACTTTACCTCTGGTACTAGCCCCTCAGCCTGCTTCCTGCAGCTCAGTACGTCAACAAGCAGTATAACGTAAACCAATAGGAGCAGAGGGTGCTGTGTCCGTCAGTGAACTTCAGAGGAAAGGATTTTACGTTGAGTACAAAAATCCTATTTTCTTTTTCGTTCACTGACTGACACAGCTCCATTAGTCTTGACCATAGGGACATCCCTAAGCAGTGTCATAACGAGGGGTAGGACCAGCATAAAAACTTCACCCACAACCAAAAGTGCTTCCTAACAGGGGAGTCACCATCTTAACTAGCCACATCAGAACTTGCGGTCAACAAATGCAACAGTGCATTAATACTCAAAGTAACTGTATTTTTAAAACAGAGGAAAGTGCTGAATTGCAACATTACACGGCCGCCTGCAAAACTTTGCAGCCAAGCAGGCATCAGAAGATGCGCTTACATCCATTTTGTAGAATTTGGTAAAAGTGTGAACGGACGACCAAGTCTCCGCCTTACACACTTGCGCCACTCACGCTTGATGTCAGAAAGCCCAAGAGGTTCCAATTGCCCTGGTGGAATGGGCCGTGACAGGAAAGGGGGGCACCTGCCCCTTCAAGGCATGGGCCTATACCACAATCTGTCTGATCCACCTAGAAATGGTGGCCGACGAGACCGCCATACTTTTTCTCGGACCAGCTACCGAAACGAACAGAGAGTCTGACTTCTGGGAGGGAACTGTGGCAGACAAATACACCCTTAGAGCCCGGGCCACCTCCTTAGGATGTGTCAGTTTAGGACACAAAGATGGTAACACAATGTCTTCGTTGATATGAAAGGCCGAAACCACCTTTGGCAGAAAAGAAGGTTGTGGACACAACACCACCTTATCCTTATGGATAACCAGATAGGTAGACTTGCAAGACAAGGCCGCCAGTTCCAAGACCCTTCTGGCCGATGTAATGTAAGACTAATGGAGCTGTGTCAGTGAACTTCAGAGAAAAGGATTTTACTGTCAGTGCAAAAATCCTATTTTTTCCCAGCACTAGGCTGAACCTGTATAGTGGCATTACACTGTCAGACTATGTTCTTTCTTTTGACTGGCAAAGCAATTGGTCCTTTAGAGATTGACAGATGCCTAGTGTAGCAACTGCATGCTGAGTAACGGCACCTGCATAAGAAAAAGAGGACTTTAACAGGAATACGAACCTTTTATCTGTTGGATCCTTAAGCATTTATGCATTATCTACTGGACAAGTAAAGCCCCATACACACTATCAGTTTTTCTGCTGAGTTTTTCCTTCAGGTTTACCAAAACCATGTAGTAGAAGGGCCTGCCTGATTGTATACACATTGAAAGGCCTAAGGTTTGACCTCATATTATATGGTTTTGGTAATTCTGAAGGAAAAACTCAGCAGAAAAAATGATAGTGTGCATGGGGCTTTAGACCTTTATTCACACTGGAAATCGCAGCGTCAACTTCTGGTATATTCAATTTTTGGTGAATTTCTCCTCCATGGGATACAGAACTGAGAATCTCTTTGGAGGGAGAAAATGCTTATGCGGGTGATCCCATTCAGCATAAGTAAGCTTTTCTAGTAATGCATGGACAGAAAATGCATGCAAAGGCTATGAAAGTTTTAAGGAACCCAAGGAAGAAACCAAACTTTCAGTAGACTCCGTTAGGGGTAGCATGAAAGTAGAACGAACCATCTCCGTAAGAGATTGTATCAGCAACTTCTCGGATTGCGAGGGTCTAAAGTGAAGTAAAATCAACCAACCCCACTATGAGAGCAACCACATTGTCAGGGTGTTGGAACATGTTATATTAAATGAGCTCTCCCTGTCCTCCCACTAAGGATAGATTGGTGTAATTGACTTAATTATAGTGCTTAAAGTGGATGTAAACCCTCACATATACCCAGTGAAGTGAACAGCCTTCGATGATACACAAAGATGAAACAAATCTCCCTCCATAAGTTTTACATGTATGTCTGCTGTCTTTCCCTTTCTACACTCTTTAGAAAGTGCACATCCAGTTACAAACCGTGTTTCCTCATTCAGCACTGGGTATGGAGTCTTGGCATACACTGTGTGTGAGCTGATTGGAGGAAAGGCACACACCCCAACTCCACATAGCCAGAGGAAGGAAGGACCATGCAGAGCTGTACTGTGAATAGACAAGCTCACTGCTATGTGTCCCGTGATGTACTCCAAGAAAAGGATTTTACAGGTAAACTGTTATAAAAAATCCTATTTTCTTTATCGTACATCACATCACAAAGCACCATTGTAATCACTATATGGGACGTCCCATAGCAATGCTATTTGAGGAGAGGGAGACCCGTAGGATTTGAGGACCTATACTGCAGACTGCAGCACACTGCGTCCAAAGGCGATATCCTCATGCTTTCTTACATCCCACTTGATAAAACTTGGTGAATGTACTGAAGACCAGGTTGCAGCCTTACAGATCTGAGCCATGGAGGTCTGGTGATGCACTTCCCAAGAAGCACTAACCTCCCTGATAGAGTGTGCTTTGACTTGAAAAGGTGGAATCTTACCCCTTAAATCATAAGTCTGAATTATAGCTTTCCGAATCCACTTAGCGACAGTGGATTTCCCTCATTGAGAATATCCTTCTTGATCCCCTTCAGTCTGAATTTTGCCCACAGCATTCCACGGAAGCAGCCCTCCTAAAACTCACTAATGAGTTACTAACAGCCAAAACCAACGGTCATTATTTGGTACTCTTACTCTTGGACCTTTCCGCTGCCTTTGATACAGTTGACCACCCCCTCCTCCTCAAAAAACTCAATTTGCTTGGTCTCCATTGCTGCGCTCTCCGTTGGTTTGAATCTTACCTATTTTACTGCGCCTTCAGTGTCACTTACAAATCCACTTCCTCCTCTCCAGCTTCACTTACCATTGGGGTCACCAAAGGTTCTGTCCTTGGACCTCTACTATTCTCCAGCTACACATCCTCCCTGGGTCAGCTGATGGCTACCATTTATATGCCGATGACACCCAAATCTATCTCTCTGCCCCTCAGCTCACCCCATCAGTCTCCTCACACATCACTAATTTACTAACAGACATATCAGCTTGGATGTCACACCACTTCCTTTAACTGAATCTAGACTGAATCTATCAGTCTGTCCCCACATGCCAAGGTGCTAGGGGTAACCTTATACTCTGAACTGTGCTTTCAGGCCCACATCCAATCCCTGTCCAAATCATGCCGCCTTAGCCTCCACTCGTTTTTTTGTTTTTTTTTATTTTACACCCCTACCACTCACCATTCACCTCATTATCAACTATTTACATTTATTAGTTACTTTCCTTGCTCATGCATTTAACCTTGCATCTTTGGTTTCCTATCAGGCTCACTGCTTTTACCCTTCACAAGGGTCATCCACTCACACACATGGCCTACGAATTGTCTGTGCTGGCTGTAATCACCCCTATAGCGACCGCTGTGCCTGGAGATGAGACCCTGCAAATTTTTTGACTACTTTAAATTCCACACTGCCGCTGCGCAGATGCAGTTGAAAGTTTAATATGCAGCTCAGTAACAAACCTTCATATACAATTTTTCCTATTTATTTGCTTTGTTTTTTGTTTTTTTTACCCCTACCTCAACTAAAATCAATTATCCTTTGAGACCATTTAGAACAAATATTTTTTGCTTTTAGCTATTTTCCATGGTTTATGCTTCTGATGAGTGGCTATAAGGCTGCGAAACGCGTCTAGCCTTACACTTTACTATCATTTTACCATGGACCAATTCATATTCTCTACGGTTTTATTCATGCTTATAATCATTCATTATATGAATTATGTTTATTTTAAAAAAATGTTCCCCTCTTCTCCCAAACGTACGATAAATTTAGTATTGTTTTTAACTTACCTATGTTTATAATATGTATCCATTGTCTGTTCTACACTGTCTCAATGATTGTGGACTACTATGTAACTTATGTTGTAAATGATCAAATGCTTTTGGAGGTTATATACCCATTAAGTTGTATGTTAGATTATACCACATGAATAAACAGTATTTCCCAGTCACTTGACTTCCTTTTGTACTGCTGTGTGCTTGATACAACCATTTGGTCTCAATTTTAATCAATGATAGGGATGGAGGCAGTTACTCCTTTGGTTCTGGCCTCATTTAAAGTCCCAAAATTCCTTTTCTCATTAGCCTTTGCAACATTTCTAGAGTATGCCCCTTTTTAACTAATGGCACCATCAAGCTTATAATTCACTCCCTGGTTATCTATCGCCTTTACTACTGAAACTCCCTCCTCATTGGATTACCTTTACATAGACTATCCCCCCTTTAGTCCATAATGAATGCCGTTGCAAGACTCATCCACCTTACCAACCATTCAGTGTCCTCAACCCCTCTCTGCCAATCCCTCCACTGGCTTCTACTCACCCAACGAATAAAATTCAAAGTACTAACAATTTACAAAGCCATTCATAACACTGCCCCCAGCTACATCACTAACCTAGTCCCAAAATACCAACCAAGCCGCTCTCTTCTGTCCTCCCAAGACCCCCTGCTCTCTAGCTACCTTGTCACCTCCTCCCATGCTTGCTTCTAGGGTTTCTCCAGAGTTTCTCCAATCCTTCAGCACTTCCTATGCCAATCTGTCTAACTGTCCCCTAATCTATCCATCTTTAGACGATCCCTGAAAACCCTTCTCTTCAAAGAAGCCTATCCTTGCTTTTAACTAATACACGGATTTACTTTCTCCATCAGCTCATTCCCCACAGCTATTACCTTTGGTATCAATTGACCCTTCCTTTTAGATTGTAAGCTCTAATGAGCAGGGCCCTCTGAATCCTCTTGTACCAAATTGTAATGTAACTGTAATGTCTGCCTTCATTTTGTTAAGCACTGCGTAAACTGTTGGCGCTATATAAATCCTGTATAATAAATAATAACAATCTCATCTCTGATCAGAATTGATTTCTCATATTTCCCGAACCTATTCAAATGCCATTTATATTCTACCCTTGTTTGCGGCTATTGTATTATACTAAGCAGCAAATTCCTTCTTTCAAGCCATACAATGGCACTTTTTTATGTGACTCTTTACTCACAGTGCATTCAGCTCTGTCAAGTATTCCAGTATGTTAGTAAGCTAGATTACTAATTTCTGAATTTGCTTCAGCATGTGCTTCATTAAAAACAATCCTTCAATATAACTGCGTTTCTCTCTCAGAGGGCATCTGGCCAACATCTGCAGCTCCATCTTCTGAGCAGCACTCTATGCAGGGTTTGGTACCCATAAAAAGTAGGAACATCTAAGTTGATCATACACATTATACTTTGACACAATCTCTTCTAACGGTACCAACTAAAAAACCGATCCAGTACTTATTATAGATATTTATTTAGCTCTGACAATTTGAGAAGCACTTTACATATATTGTACATTTGCATCAGTCCCTGCCCTCAGAAGCTTACAATCTATGGTCCCCATCTTGCATACATACAGCATCTTACTTGTCAAATGTCAAGTGAAATTTTACATTTTGGTAAATATTTTATTCTATTTTTTCACGTAACAACACTGAAGAAATGAGACTTTGCTACAATGTAAAGTAGTGAGTGTACAGCTTGTATAACAGTGTAAATTTGCTGTCCCCTCAAAATAATTCAACACACAGCCATTAATGTCTAAACTGCTGGCAGCAAAAGTGAGTACACCCCTAAGTGAAAATGTCGAAATAGGGCCCAATTAGCCATTTTCCCCTCACCTGTGTCATGTGACTTGTTACTGTTACTAGATCTTGGAAGTGAATGGGGAGCAGGTATGCTTTGCTAAAGAAGTTGAGGTTAAAGGTGGTGGACTGGCCAAGCACGTCTCCAGACCTAAATCCTATTAAACATCTGTGGGGCATCCTAAAATGGACAGTGGAGGAGCGCAAGGTCTCTAACATCCACCAGCTCCGTGATGTCATCATAGAGGAGTGGAAGAGGACTGTAGTGGCAACCTGTGAAGCTCTGGTGACCTCCATGCCCAAGAGGATTAAGGCAGTGCTGGAAATAATGGTGGCCACAAAAAATATTGACACTTTGGGCCCAATTTGGATATTTTCAATTAGGAGTGTACTCCCTTTTGTTGCCAGCAGTTTAGACATTAATAGCTATGTATTGAGTTATTTTGAGAGGACAGCAAATTTACACTGATATACAAGCTGTACACTCACTACTTTACATTGTAGCAAAGTATCATTTTTTCAGTGTTGTCACATGAAAAGATATAATAAAATATTTACAAAAATGTGAGGGGTATACTCCCTTTTGTGAGATGCTATACATACACATACAAGAGCTAATTAATCTGCCAGCATGTCTTTGGAGTGTCCAAGATACCAAAAAACCTGAAGGAAACTTACACAAGAATGAATGAATAAATGAATGAGAACATGCAAACTACATGTAAGTAGTGTTCTGATTGGGATTTGAACCCAAGGCCCATAGTGCTGCAAGAAAGAAGCGCTAACTACTAATCATGTACTAATCAATGTGCTGTCTTATGCCCTGTACACACGGTCGGACATTCCGATGACAGAATCCATCGGATTATTCTCACCGGATTTTGGACCAAATTTGTGTCGCACAAAGTTGTCGGAAAATCCAATCGTTCAGAACGAGGTGACGTACAACACGTACGACGGGACTATAAAGAGGCCAGTAGCCAATCGCTTTCGTCTCTGAGCATGCGTGGCACTTTGTGCGTCGGAATTGTCTACACACGATCAGAATTTAAACGATCGGATTTTGTTGTCGGAAAATTTTAGATCCAGATCTCAATTTTGTGTGTTGGAAATTCTGACGGAAAAAGTCAGACGGAGCCCACACAGGATCAGAATTTCAGACAACACAGTCCGATTGCACATTTTCCATCGGAAAGTCCGACCGTGTGTACAGGGCATAAGATTCAGATTGTTGGGATTGTTTAGCCACTTCCCGTCTGCCATACAGAATGAAGTGTGCAAAGTGGTTAAGTTATCCTGACTGGATGTCATATGACATCCAGCAGAATAAGCCACAATCAAGTGCCCGCGGGGCAGCTCGGCAATTGTTGGTGTGGTGTGTCAGTCTGACACACCACATCACCAATCTCAGTAAAGAGCCTCTGAAGTGGGCTCTTTACCATGTGATCAGCTATGTCCAATCACAGGAAGAGCCGTGCATCAGATTTTCCTCCACTCGAGCTAAGAGACGTGAGTAGAGGAGAGCCGATCGACTGCTCTCCTGACAGGGGGGCGTCTGCACTGATTGATAGCACATCCCCCTCCCCCCAGGATGCCCACCCAGGACTCACCAGCTATGACCACCAGGGATTGCTAATCAGTGCCCATTAGAGGTGCCAATAAGTGACCAGCAGTAATGCATGCCAGTGCCTCCTCATCACTGCTGCTTATCAGTGCCCATCAGTGCCACCTATCACTACCCATCAGTGCTGCATATTAGTGCCTCATCATCAGTGCCACCTCACCAGTGACTGTCAGTGCAGCCTCATCAGTGCCCTTATTTACCAAATTGCATAACAGAAACAAAGAAAAATGTATTTTTTTTCAAAATGTAGGTCTTTTTTTTATTCGTTTAGCAAAAATACCCCACTGGTGATCAAATACCACAAAGCTCTATTTGTGGGAACAAAATTATAAAAATGTTGTTTGAGTGCAGTGTTGCATGACCGTGCAATTGTCATTCAAAGTGCGACAGTGCAGAAAGCTGAAAATTTGGTCTGGGCAGGAAGGGGGGAAGTGACCAGTATTGAAGTGGTTAGGCAGGTCTTCCCATTTGATAACTTAAATCAGTTATTCTCAACCAGGGTGCAATTTGAAATCGCAAGCACAGGACCCAGTTTTCCCTGGATTTTAGATGGATGAGAGAGGACTCTTTGATGGGGGGATCTCTGGGTAATTCTAATATATAGAGGAGACTCTGGAGGAGAATGTGATTGGGTTGAGGAAAGTGGAAATATAGTGCTGGACCCATAGGGTTATCTCACTGGTACAGCCATTGGCTCCTGCTGCTGTCAATCAAATCCAGTGACATGGGAGCGGGGAGGCGGGGCCAAGTCCTGCTGTCTGTGCCAATGGATGCAGCAACGGAACTTGCGAGCGTGCCTGCACGGGTGCCCCCAGGGAATGCAGTTCTCCCTGGGGGCACCCAATGAATAGAAGCCAAGAGCGCCGACGGGACACCCCAGAAGAGGAGGATCAAGGCTGTTCTGTGCAAAACCCTTGCACCGAGCAGATAAGTATAACATGTTTGTTATTTACAAAACAAAATCCAATCTTTACAAACACTTTAATGTTATTAGAGCCTATAATGTTAGCGGGTATTTTGATGTGATGGGGGGGTACCGCTTACGTGATGGGGGCCTTTGATGAAATGGGTGCCTCTGATGTAAACAATGGACCTCAGGTGTGAAGAGGGGCTCTGATGTGTAGTTTATTTCACCAAGGAAGTTGTGTACATAATCCTTGGCTCAGATTTCCCATTGATAAGTAACGTACAATAAATATTTACGTTTTTCATATTTTAGACTGGGGTACCCAAGATCTTGTATAATTTTAAAGGACACTGTGACTGAAAAAAGGTTGAGAAATAAATATAAAGAAGATGGTACAATCAATTTGTAACCTATATGTAACCTATATGACCAGCTTTAGAAACATTTCTACATCCACTCGAATGAACTTAGCTGCACCTAGCTGTGTCAGTGCTGATAAGGCACATGAAAGAGGATGGTGAATAAACACTCAGCAAATACCTTGGGGACTATAATTTATTCCAGATTAAGGTTATCTTAAAAAAATGGAATGTACTGAAACTTACTAGTCTTTAGATATGGTTTCTGTATTTGCTTTTTTTATCAGGCAAAGTACATTTTCTGCAAGTACAAAAAAATACCCCTTGATTTTGCCAGAATCCCAGTGTCTTCTCTTCCTGTACACTAAACTCATATCCCAACAATGCTATCAGTTTTCCTAGTTCTCTTCTATGGACTAAAAAACCTTACCCCCATATACAGTATCTCACAAAAGTGGGTACACCCCTCATATTTTTGTAAATATTTTATTATATCTTTTCATGTGATAACACTGAAGAAATTACACTTTGCTACAATGTAAAGTAGTGAGTATACAGCTTGTATAACAGTGTACATTTTCTGTCCCCTCAAAATAACTCAACACACAGCCATTAATGTCTAAACCGCTGGCAACAAAAGTGATTACACCCCTAAGTGAAAATGTCCAAATTGGGCCCAAAGTGTAAATATTTTGTGTGGCCATCATTATTTTCCAGTACTGCCTTAACTTTCTCAGGCATGGAGTTCACCAGAGCTTTACATGTTGCTACTAGAGTCCTCTTCCACTCCTCCATGACGACATCACGGAGCTGGTGGATGTTGGAGATCTTTCTCTCCCCCACCTTCCGTTTGAGGATGCCCCACAGATGCTCAATAGGGTTTAGGTCTGGAGACATACTTGGCCAGTCCTTCACCTTTACCCTCAGCTTCTTTAGCAAGGCAGTTGTCTTCTTGGAGGTGTGTGTTGGGGTCGTTATCGTTATCATGTTGGAATACTGCCCTGTGGCCCAGTCTCTGAAGTAAGGGGATCATGCTCTGCTTCAGTATATCACAGTACATGTTGCCATTCATGGTTCCCTCAATGAACTGTAGCCCCCAGTGTTGGCAGCACTCATACAGCGCCAGACCATGACACTCTCAACACCATGCTTGACTGTAGGCGAGACACATTTGTCTTCGTACTCCTCACCTGGTTGCCGCCACACACGCTTGACACCATCTGAACCAAATAAGTTTATCTTGGTCTCATCAGATCACAGGACATGGTTCCAGTAATCCATGTCCTTAGTCTGCTTGTCTTCAGCAAACTGCGGGCTTTCTTGTGCTTCATCTTTAGAAGAGGCTTCCTTCCTGCACTTTGATGCAGTGTGCAGTGTATGGTCTAAGCACGGATAGGCTGACACTAATGAATCACCTGACATCGGGGAGGGAAAATGGCTAACTGGGCCCAATTTGGACATTTTCACTTAGGGGTGTACTCACTTTTGTTGCCAGTGGTTTAGACATGAATGGCTGTGTGTTGAGTTATTTTGAGGGGACAGCAAATTTACACTGTTATACTAGCTGTACACTCACTACTTTACATTGTAGCAAAGTGTAATTTCTTCAGTGTTTTATATAAATAAAATATTTACAAAAATGAGACGTGTTTGTAGCCTGAATGGGTGAGCAGCCAAGGGTGCCAACTCTGCTACTCCACTGAAACAGAACAGAGGGTAGTGTCACTCTAGGTGAGGAAGTGTGTTACTGGCAGGATCACCAGCTGAAAATAAAAGAAAAAAAACCTTAACTATGACAATGAATGCAGCAACTATTATATCCATGGATTGGCAAGCGGGAATAAACTGTACATTACATTTTGTTTTCTGGGTTAGATACACTTTAACACTTTACTAAAACTTGTAAATAAAATGATATAGTAATTGCCGAACTATGACTTTATTATATTGTGTGTAAGTTTGAGCCCTTTGGTTTTTAAGTAAAGTGTAAAAAAAGAGAACTGAAATAAAAAAAAATAAGGAAATATATTTTGGTTTTGTATTTTGGTTTTTTTTCTTTAGTAAAGTCAGGACTAAAAATACATTTTTAAAAATATATATATTTTAGTGGAGCAAATGTTAACTACAAAATATTCCGAAGCAGTATTTTAATAACCATTTGGTAGGTTCAGCTCCTGCTTTTTTTTTTTTTCCACATTTGCCAGACTAGTCTTAAAGTGGTTGTAAACCCTTATAACCAACTTTGACCTACAGGTAAGCCTAGATTAAGGCTTACCTGTAGGTCCAAGAACTATCTCCTAAACCTCTACGGTTTAGGAGATATTTACCCAAAGACAGCCACCGCTGTCTACGGCGCATGCGCCGTAGACAGAGGCACGCAGGCGCACTGGGCAAGCCGCAGATTTTCGGCGACATGCCGCGAGTGTCGGCTCCAGTGCGCATGCGCGAGAGTGATGTCATCACGGCTCCGGGGGAATCATAGCGCCAGAGCCGCGAGACCCGGATGTCGCTCCGGGATACATGGCAGCAGCGAAGAGGAAGACGGAGGACCGCTTCGGGGCTTCGTTCTCAGGTAAGTTATTCATAATGAGCTAGTATGCTATGCATACTAGCTCATTATGCCTTTGCCTTACAGGGTGTGTTTTTAAAAAAAAAAATGTTTGCCTTTACTTCCTCTTTAAGCTGGTCATACACTGCTTGAATTTTTGTCAACTGCCACTGGTTCGGCTGGAATTTGAGCAGTGTATATAGACTGTAAACAACAGGCTATTTAACAGAAAGTAAAGCTGACATTACACTAATAGATTATTTTTCTTTTAGACTGCGGGTTTAAAGAAAGAAATCTGATAGATTCCTTCATCCACGCTAAGAGTACAGATGGACGAATCCTTCTTGCCAAGCTATTATATGTTGCCTGCATCTGATTGGAAGACGATTTTCCAAAGGTTACAATTTTTATAAAACAGGTTCCAGCATGGCCATATACTGCTCACATTTTGGGTTAACTCCTGCTGGTTTGACTTTTATTGGAGTAGCCTTTGGAAAAATGTTAGGCAATCGGCACCTGCATTCAATCAGATGCAGACGATGTACAGGTATTTTGACATGCAACAGACAGTGCCAGCTTTCAGAATAAAATAGACTGGCAAGGAGGCTAGCACTGTTAGCGTGGATGGAGTAATCTGTCAGATTTCTTTCTTTCAAACCGCAGGCTTAAGCCTGGTAGACTACTAGTTTTGTTTTGTTCAACCCAGCAGGGCTGAATGGAAAAAAAACGAACAGCTCAGGAAGAGCCAGTGAACTAACAATTCAATGTTAGTACAGTGATCTCCCCTGCTGTGCTTTTGTGTTCTTATGGGGGGTGCAAACAACCCCCCCTCTGCGCCAGAACATTTAGGTCAGCGCTTTCAGCAATTGGCCAATCGACATGCCTTTTTTTGGTCAGGAGCCTTCTACAGAAGCTGGACAAATGGCTGACTTCTGTTGGACCAGCTGCAGTACACACGGGCCAAATGTCAGCACTTTTTCTATTGAACCTGACGATGCCATTGACATTTGGCCTGTGTCTACTAGGCTTTAGTTTATGATCAGCTCTACTTCCTGTTAAAAGTCTGTTGTTTACAGAGTTCAGTACCTCATGATGAAATGAGCGCACTCTGAGAGATCACTGTCAATAATTATGGGGCAGTATTCCTTCCACTTAGATCAATGATGGTGCACTATTCCTCCCACTAACACCGGTGGGGGATTATTCCTGTAACTAATACCCAATATGGGGCACAATTACTCCTCCTGACCACAGGCGTTATGTAATTTGTCTACTCTCACTAACCACAGTCCAGCCCCACTAAAGTCTGAAGGACAGTAAACTGGCCCTTTGTTTAAACAGTTTGGAGAGCCCTGGTCTAGAGCACCTGTTGCCGTTTTACTGCAAACTGCGTTTTTGTGCTTTGGTGAGTCTTGCTTCCATGCTGGAGGTATGGCTTTTTAACCCCATGTATTCCATGAAAGCCACTTCTGAACAGATTTCTCTGGACTGTAGATGGGTGTACCAGGTTCTTGCTGGTTTCTGCCAAGTCTGGGCTGATGGTGCCACTAGACACTTTCCAACTACAAAGGGAAGTCAACATGATGTCTTTCATCTGTTGCACTAAGTTACCTTGGCCATCCACTGGGTTTTTCGCACCTTGACGTAGCTTGTTTATTTGTGCTTTTGTAGAACAGCTTGCTCAGCACATCTGGAAACATATTCCTTCCCTACAATTTCTGCCTGTGAGATACTGTTGATGCAGTAAGACCACCCTGTATGTTATTGCTGTGCTCAGTCTTTTTATTGTTACCATTCTCTTACAATAAACTGTCCTCTGGCTTTTAGAAGAGCTTTGCTTTTCCTCACTCAGTTTGGTTCCTCCTACCTATCTGATTTTGATGAATTTAATAATTTTATGTTAGGTTTTGTTTACACTGAGTGTATGCTAAACGCTTCATGCTCTAGAGTGAGCTGCGGTATGGGGGTAGTGTGATGTGCATTTTTGGCTTTTTCTTTTTGAAAAACTTTATTTGAAGTGCACAAAATGACACCTCATGCACGTCTCTATGCAGCTGAACGGTGTTATGCGTGCCATCCAGTGTGCTGCAGAAAAATGCAGCATGTCTGCATTTTTCCACAGTGAATTGCACCACACATCACACACCTATGTTGGTGTGACCAGGACACATAGAACACAATTGTTTTTTATATGCCCTTTTGGTGGGCATGTCAACTTGGGATGCAGAGGCTACATGGACACAGTCGCTGCTCCCAATCAGACATCCATGCGGGAGCTTGTCCTCAAACTCACACTGTCTGCATGTGGAGACATGCACCTGTACCCACATGGATGTCACATTAGGAGAAACAGGTGTGTCTGGGTGTACGACAAAGTATGCCTGTGTGAATGAGGTCTTACACACATAGTATGAACGAACCAACCTATATGTTCCCTTGTTGATCATTTGTGGTAATTGTGTAATCATACACTGGACCATATGGTTGCAAAATTCTTAAAGCGGAACTTCACTCTCTTAATTAACATTGTATATTTTTAATCCTTATGCTGCTAGCATTAGTAAATAGATGAAAAAGTATAATGGAAAATCTCTCTTGTTAGGCACAAGAACAGCACGAAACCACTTTTTTAGTGTTTGAAAGGGGAAGCATTAGAAACGTGGTCAAATGTTAATGCAGTCTCTGTCTCCATGTCTCCATTGGAAAAAATCACTTCCTGTGGTCCTCAGTGGGAAAAAATTAAAGCGGAACTTCACTCTCTTAACCACTTGCCGACCGCCGCACGACGATATACGTCGGCAGAATGGCACGGGCAGGCATATGGGCGTATATATAAGTCCCTGCCTGCCCGCGGGTGGGGGGCCCGATCGGGCCCCCCCCCCCCCCGGTGCCTGCGGCGGTCGGCATTCCTTCGAGAGCGATCCGGGATGAGGGGGCGGCCATTCATTCATGGCCACCCCCTCGCGATCGCTCTCGACGAATGGAAATCCTTCGTGACATCACTTTCTCTCCTGTAATGTAAACACAGGAGAGGAAGTGATGTATTCTCTCCTCCGTGTCGGTATTTTTCGTTCCGGCACCGAGGAGAGAGGTTCGGTGAGTTGCACCAACACACCACACATACAGTAGAACATGCCAGGCACACTCACACCCCCCCTTTACCCCCCGATCACCCCCCCAATTACCCCTGCCCCCCCCAGTCACAGTGACACCAATTGCTTTTTTTATTTTTTGCATTGGTGTCATTTGTGACTGTAATAACTGTTAGGGCAGTTAGGGTTAGCCCCCTTTAGTTCTAAGGTACCCCCCTAACCCCCCCAATAAAGGTTTAACCCCGTGATCACCCCCCGTCGCCAGTGTCACTAAGGCTGGGTTCACATTGCAGCGGTTTGAGAACGGATGTGATTCGCACCGCACTGCAGTGCAAATCACATCCGATCTCTGTGCGATTCGAGTTCAGCCATACAGATAGTATGGCTGAATTCGTGTCGCACCCGCCGCACCCGCCGCAAACTCGCACGGGACCCTTTTTTTGGTCCGCAGCAGAATCGGATCGCATGGGTGTTCACACCATGCGATCCGAGTTTGCAGATTGCACTGCGATATGCGAACTGATCTGGGGGTGTCATTAACATTTCACTGACACTCCCAGCAGTTCGCATAGGGCAGTGAGAACTGCCGCCGGGAGGCATGCGATGCGGGAACCCGCCGCGTATTCGTGGCGTTCCCGCATCGCTCCAGTGTGAACCCAGCCTAATAAGCGATCATTTTTCTGATCGCTGTATTAGTGTCACAGGTGACGCTAGTTAGGCAGGTATTTAGGTTCGCCGCAGCTTTTTATAGCGCCAGGGACCCCCATATACTACCGCATAAAGCCCCCTGATTGCCCCCTAGTTAACCCTTTCACCAGTGATCACCATATAACTGTTACAGGTGACGCTGGTTGGTTAGTTATTTTTTTATAGTTTCAGGGCACCCGCCATTTATTACCTAGTCTCACTAGTGTACCCCTAAATTTAGGGGTGTCTACTTTCCAAAATGGGGTCATTTGGGGGGGGTTTGTGCCATCTTGGCATTTTATGGCCTTCAAAACTGTAACGCCCTTAGAAAGCCTGAAGGTGGTGCTTGGTTTTCGGGGCCCCGTACGCGGCTAGGCTCCCAAAAAGTCCCACATATGTGGTATCCCCGTACTCAGGAGAAGCA
Source organism: Lithobates pipiens (assembly GCF_037356315.1). Lineage (NCBI taxonomy): Eukaryota > Metazoa > Chordata > Amphibia > Anura > Ranidae > Lithobates > Lithobates pipiens. The sequence continues at coordinate 634,148,884 of NW_027507748.1, read as the reverse complement.
GCAGAATTTATTTTGGGGTGTCATTTCACATATGCCCATGGCATGCGTGAGCAATATATCATTTAGTGACAACTTTGTGAAAAAAAAAAAAAGTTTGTAATTTTCCCGCAACTTGTGGCAAAATATAAAATATTCCATGGACTCAACATGCCTCTCAGCAAATAGCTTGGGGTGTTTACTTTCTAAAATGGGGTCATTTGTGGGGGTTTTGTGCCATCTTGGCATTTTATGGCCTTCAAAACTGTAATAGGTAGTGAGGAGTGAAGTCAAATATTTACGCCCTTAGAAAACCTGAAGGCGGTGCTTGGCTTTCAGGGCCCCGTACGCGGCTAGGCTCCCAAAAAATCCCACACGTGTGGTATCCCCGTACTCAGGAGAAGCAGCAGAATTTATTTTGGGGTGTCATTTCACATATGCCCATAGCATGTGTGAGCAATATATCATTTAGTGACAACTTTGTGTAAAAAAAAAAATATATTTTTTTTTTTGTCATTATTCAATCGCTTGAGGCAAAAAAATAAAATATTTGATGGGCTCAACATGCCACTTATCAATTTCCTTAGGGGGTCTACTTTCCAAAATGGGGTCATTTGGGGGGGTTTTGTACTGCCCTGCCATTTTAGCACCTCAAGAACTGAGATAGGCAGTCGTAAACTAAAAGCTGCGTAAATTCCAGAAAACGTACCTTAGTTTGTAGATGTGACAACTTTTGCGCAAACCAATAAATATACAGTTATTGACTTTTTTTTTACCAAAGACATGTGGCTGAATACATTTTGGCCTAAATGTATGACTAAAATTGAATTTATTGGATTTTTCTAATAACAAAAAGTAGAAAATATCATTTTTTTTCAAAATTTGCGGTCTTTTTCCATTTATATCGCAAAAAATAAAAATCGCAGAGGCAATCAAATACCATCAAAAGAAAGCTCTATTTGTGGGAAGAAAAGGACGCAAATTTTGTTTGGGTACAACATTGCATGACCGCGCAATTACCAGTTAAAGCAGCGCAGTGCCAAATTGTAAAAAGACCTCTGGTCATTTACCAGCAAAATGGTCCGGTCTGAAAGTGGTTAATCAACATTCTTTTTAATTCTTATGCTGCCAGCATTAGTAAATAGATAGGAAAGTATATCATATTTGTTTGTTTTAAACTTTTTTTTACATTTCTTCAGTTACTTCCTGGTTTCCCGGGCCTAGGCAAAAAATGTCATACATCCCAAGGGATTTCGGGAGGGGAACAGGGGTTTTCTCAGCTAAGCACACCATCCTGCCTGCATGCCTAAGGGCAGATGGATTCCAGGAAGTAAATGCTACATAAATTATCTGTAGTTACTCAAGATGGCCATGGCCAGAAATGCTAGGGGATGGATTTCAAAATGATTTCTCAACAAAATAAAGCATGGAGACTTGGATGGATGGGGGAGTTTGTTTTAAATATTAAAAATTAGTTAAATCGCATTTTTTTGGTTTGTGGTGCTCGGATGCAATGTAGTTCATCTTTAAGGGCTCATTTACACTCTGGAAAGTGGTCCTTGGTGGAAAATATTTCTGTTAAAAATGTTTTGCATTTGTATATTGGGGCCTGTCCCTTCTTGCATTTTTTTGACAGTAGTCTGCCTATTACACCTAAAAATGGCCAGAATTTATTAACAGGATTCACATCCCATACATATCAATGAGATTTACTGCTCAGTTGGGGATTGTAGAATTTCAAACAGGATTCGATGAGCCAGGGCAGATTCACCCATCTCTAATTAAAAATACAATTGTTCCTCTCCAAAGAGTCACTTTGTTTATAATTTTTATTCATTTAAACCTCTGAGGATCCTGTGCAAGTTCCAAAAACATTTTAGAACTAGAAATACCGTACATTTATACATTTCGTATTTCCTGCATTAGTTGAAAAAAGCCAAGAATCCATTTGGCTAAAAGATGTTTTCCCTCTTTGCCTGCATAATTCTCTCAGTCATTCAGGTAACACTAAAATATTTTAATGTATGCTCTGTCATTGGAAAAGAATGTAAAATGCAATTACAAGCATACTTCAGGAGAGGCTCATGATATTTTAGATACTGGCGTAGGGAATTTTTGATCACTATCTCTTAGAGATGGTCCATGGTGTAAGTAAATAAAAATTCAAGTTATGGAGTCTAGGCATATTTTTTCTTATCTGAGGATGGGGGTAGAGTAGCAGTCAATTTTTATATCCTAATGTACAGTGCCTTGAAAAAGTATTCATACCCCTTGAAATTTTCCACATTTTGTCATGTTACAACCAAAAATGTAAATGTATTTTATTGGGATTATATGTGATAGACTGTGAGGGCTGGGCTCAGCCTTTCCTTCTCAAAGCTGGCCGCTCAGCTATCGGCTAATTGCCAGCTCCTATCTCTCCATAGTTAGCTGTTGATGATTTCCTGCTCGTCAGTCCTGCCTACTTAAAGTGGAAGTAAACTCCCCTATCATTTTCATCCACGGAAGCTGCCATCTTTGCCTCTGTTTAATCTTCAGCTGCCACGGTGCTGCACATGTGATCCGTTATGACACCAGCCATTGGGTGGTTTGACAGTTTGGTTGAGAGCACAGCCAATGTGCAGTTAGCATTCCCGGCATGCAGTTTTTTTTTAACTGTTTAAATCGATGGGTTTACTTAGACTTTAAGCCATCCAGTCCAGAGGATCTCTGCCTTTTCCTTGGTCAACATCACAGAGCCTATCTCCTGTGTTCCTGTTTAAAGACTTGCTTTGTTGACATCCCTTCTGGCTCCAGATCCTGCCTGCTGTTCCATTACACTGATCCCTGATTTCTGGCTTGGCGTTCTGGTTACTGAACTTTTGGCTATGTTTTGACTATGTTTGTTGTTTGTTTTTTTTTCCATAAAATGTATTTTATTAATAGAAAGAGGTAGTACATAGAATAACATATACAGAACACTGGCACAAGTACAGAAATAAAAAAAAAAAAAATCCTGGTCAGCACTGTAATAATATAAGTAACATTACTAGTCCTATACTGATCAGTAATTACATTTCCTCTAACTGAAACGTGTGGACTCGAGAACCAAGCGAACTCCTGTATGGTGGCTACATATAGTATAGGGTCTCGAGTATATGTTACGCATCAACAGTTGGTGTAAAGAAGCGTTTTGGTGTACGTGGGGCTGGTAAGGTCGATGACCCGTGCCAAAAACTCATCATTTGAAGTTGTGTGTAGATAATCTGGAGGAAAGTATAGTAGCTAGGGTAGTGAGTAGACAGCTCAGTTGGATTGGGAGGGGGAGGGCTAGGGGGAGGGGGGAGAGGTATTGGTTAAGGGGTAGACAAACTAGGGAAAGAAAAAAAAAAGGGGGGGATAATGGTCAAGGGGGGAGGAGGGGGGTGTTTGTTTCTGACTCCCCGGTAACTGGTCTCGGGTGGTAGACTCTTCTGTTCGGTTAACTGAAGGAATAGGGTGTGGGACCGGATGCCTGGATTTCGGTTAGTGTGGGAAAGGTATGAGGAGAAGAAGATCGTTATGTTTTGGGAGTTGTTGACGAGATAGATTATACAAGTTTTCGATGGTCTATTCATGGATTCTTAAGCATCCCAGGTGATCTAAGTGGTAGAACCCCTTAGAGTATCAAATTCAGTTGTTGTTTGGAAAGATATCCAGCCAGCCCATTTTTTACTAAATTTGGTAGGGGCGTCATGGGCCGTATGTATAAGCTTTTCTAAGTCAGCAATTTTCTGGACTCTGGTAATCCATTCTTTGAGTGATGGGGTGTGGGAGGATTTCCAGTGTAGGGGTATACATTGTTTAGCAGCATTTATGAGGTGCATTGCTAAGGACTGATATTTTTTATGAGGAAGCATCGAGTGGTGAAGGAGAAATTGTGCTGGTGTGAATGGAATGTCAAGACCGGTAATTGTGAAGATAGTGTGATGGACAGCTTTCCAAAATGTCTGAAGGGATGGGCACTCCCACCATATGTGAAGTTTCGACTGCTGGCATCTCCAGCAAGCATCGGAAACAGTCGGGTTAAATTGGTTAAGGAGAGAAGGTGTGCGATAACATCTGGACGGAATTTTATATCCATTTTCCTGTGCATACACATTTCTCGAGCCCTTGTGGATGTTCAGGAAAATTCGCTCCAAGTTCTCTTCTGAGATCAGGATCGCCAGATCCTTTTCCCATTGTTTGCATGCCTTACTGTCGTTTGCCTTTAAGTTTTCATACAAGAGATTGTGGGTGAGAGAGATAAGATGCGACTGGGGCATCCGTTGCATACATAGTCTCTCGAAAGGAGAACGTTGTCTTGAGTATTGTGCATTTTTATCTGTGGATTTAAGGTATTGTGTAAGGAGTAAATCAGGAATTTTAACCGCGCTCTCACTTATAGTAAATCTTAATAAAAAATTAACACCTAAAACCCCAAGAAATTATAAGAAAAACATATAAACAAAAATAATATATATACACCATAAATAATCAAAAAATATAGTGCAAAAATACAAATAAGTGAATAAATAAAATTTACTTGTGTAAATTTACTTGTGTAAGGAGTAAGTAGTCCCACGGGGGGATGGGCGGGCGTTCCATTGTCAGGGAGAGTTGGTGAGCTGAAAGGAGTTTGCCTTGACGGTATATTTGATGTGCTCTAGGGCACATGTCTGGCCAGTATTTAGTCAGGTAGCGTTCGTGCATGCCTGGGGGGAAGTCAGGGTTCAGTTTTATTGGCGTCATAGGACCCGGAGTCGAGGATAGATGCGTTTTCCTACATGTTTGGTGAAAATATGTTAAAGTTGGACCAATCAAGGGGTGTTTGTACACAGCCTGTGGGATGTGTTTTGGGGGTATCCAAGGGAGGGTGTTCAAGTGTAGGTCAGTGAAGGAAGCTTCTAGATTGACCCAATACTTGCGGGCTGAATGGAGATTCCAATCAAGTATTCTTGTGAGATGTACCGCTGTGTTGTAGTTAGAGAGATTAGGAAGTCCTATTCCTCCGAGATGTTTCGGGCGAGTAAGTGTAAGAAAATTTATTCTGGGTGTGTGGCCACCCCAGAGGAATTTGGAGCAGATACTGTTATATGTTCGGAAATAGGAGGGGGGAATCCTTATGGGGATAGTTTGCAAAATGTATAGTAATCTAGGTAATGCATTCATTTTTAGAACTGCAGCCCTACCGAACCAAGAGATTGTTGGTTTATTCCATACTTTGAAGTCAGATTCTAACTTGGAAAGGAGGGGAAGGTGGTTTTTGGTATATAGGTCGGAAAGTTGTGCGGGGAGTTGGATCCCTAAATAAGTGATTGCTTCTTGCTTCTATTGGAAGGGAAAATTAGCCTTGCATTGATCTACTATGTGTTGCAGGAGGGATATGTTAAGGGCAAAGGACATTGAAAAGTTGATTTTGGAATTTTTGGAATGTCCGTAATAGGATAGGGAGGGAGGTTATAGGGTTCGTTAAAAATAGTAATACGTCGTCTGCAAATGCGGCATATTTATATTCTTTGGTAGGTGCCTGGACGCCTTGGATGTCCAGATTGAGTGTAAGCTGTCTGAGAAGGGGCTCAAGTGTGAGGACAAAAAGAATGGGGGATAGTGGGCAGCCTTGTCTCGTTCCATTACCGTTGGGATTCCATTATTCGACAGGGTGCGATTGACTCTTACCTTAGCGGTTGGGTATGTGTATAGTGAAAGAACCATTTCTATCATGTGAGGTCCTAGACCTATCGCTGCAAGCACTGCTGCCATATAGTCCCATGCCACCCTGTCGAATGCCTTCTCCGCATCTAGTGAAAGGAAAAAGCTCTTCTGTTTGGTTCGAGAGATAAGATGGTGTAGGTTGATGGCTTTAACAGTATTATCCCTGGCCTCACGACCAGGGATAAAGCCCACCTGGTCTTGTGAAATGAGAGAAGGAAGGTATGGAAGTAGTCTATGAGCCAATATTATTGAAAATATTTTTAAATCAACGTTCAGAAGTGAAATCGGGCGGTAATTACATGGGAGAGTGGGGTCTTTATCATCCTTGGGAATAACTACTACATGGGCCTTCTAGCATTTCAGGGCGTCTTTCCATTCCTGTTCTGTGATCGGCAAGTCAAGGCTTGTGGCAACATCAGCTGAGATTTTGCCTGGGGCAAAGCGTTCTAGGAATGAATGTATATCAGAATTCCGTTGGGATGGTGAATGCGTTTTAGGTTCAGAGCTATTTAGGTTGTATAGAGAGGAGTAGTATCTTTCAAATTCTGTGGCAATGTCTTTATTGTGCGTCAATTTGCTACCCGTGGGGGACTGAAGATGATGGACGGTATTATTGGCTCTTTTTTTGCGTAGCGCTTGCACTAGAAGGTGGCTGCTTTGTTACCAAACTCATAAAACAGTTTTTGGGATAGGGCGTAATTTTTCTGAATGGAGCCATTCAAATCTTCCCTTATGAGCCGGCGGGTTTCTGTCAGGTCTAGAAGGATTTTTTGGGCTAAGGAACGCTTATGGGAAGATTCTAGTTTAGCTAATTTTGTAAACATGGCTGTAAGTTTGGCTTTTCTCTCCTTCTTGAGCGAGGCGGTTAGGGAAATCATTTTGCCCCTAATCACACATTTGTGGGCCTCCCATTGGGTAAGTTTAGATGTGTCAGGGGTATCATTTTCCTTAAAGTAGTTTGTGAGGCAATCACGAATCTGTTGATCTGTGAGAATAGTCGGGTCAAGTCTCCAGACATATGGATGCTCTAGTTTTTCAGGGAAGGTGAGTGTCATAGTAATGGGGTGATGATCAGAAAAAGTCATCGGTTCGATGGTGGCCCTTGACAAAGATGGTAAATCTTGTTGTGTGACAAAAAGGTAGTCTAAACACGAATATTTGTTGTGAGGTGTGGAAAAGTAGGTATAGTCTTTTACAGTAGGATGAATGGTTCGCCAGGAGTCATGTAGCAATAGCTCCCAAAGGCATTTTTTAATTTGTTTGAGTGCCCTGTAGGGTAAGTGTGAGCTACCAAAAGAGGTGTCTAGCAGGGGGTCAAGAGGGACGTTCAGGTCTCCACCAAGAATCAAGATTCCTTCATGAAAGGAGAGTAATTGACGTGTGATATCTCGAAAGAAAGGAACTTGGCCAGAATTTGGGCTGTAGACATTCGCTAACGTAATTGGTTTGTTGCCAATATGGCCTTTAACCAGTTGCCGACCGCTGCACGACGATGTACGTCGACAGAATGGCACGGGGCAGGCATATGGGCGTACCTGTACGTCCCTGCCTTCCCGCGGGTGGGGGGCCCGATTGGGCCCCCCCCTGGTGCCAGCGGCAGTCGGAATCCGTTCAGGAGCGATTCGGGATGAGGGGGCGGCCATTCATTCATGGCCACCCCCTCGCGATCGCTCCTGACGAATGGAAGTGCAGCATGACATCACTTCCTCTCCTGTAATGTAAACACAGGCAGAGGAAGTGATGTAATCTTTCCTCCGTGTCGGTATTTTTCGTTCCGGCACCGAGGAGAGAGGATCGGTGAGTTGCACCAACACTACACTACACAGTAGAACATGCCAGGCACACTCTCACCCCCCCCTTCACCCCCCGATCACCCCCCAATCACCCCTGCACCCCCAGTCACAGTGACACCAATTGCATTTTTTTTTTTATTGCATTGGTGTCATTTGTGACTGTAATAACTGTTAGGGCAGTTAGGGTTAGCCCCCTTTAGTTCTAGGGTACCCCCCTAACCCCCCCAATAAAGGTTTAACCCCGTGATCACCCCCCGTCGCCAGTGTCACTAAGGCTGGGTTCACATTGCAGCGGTTTATGAGAACGGATGTGATTCGCACCGCACTGCAGTGCAAAATCACATCCGATCTCTGTGCGATGCGAGTTCAGCCATACAGATAGTATGGCTGAATTCGCGCCGCACCCGCCGCAAACTCGCACGGGACCCTTTTTTTGGTCCGCAGCAGAATCGGATCGCATGGGTGTTCACACCATGCGATCCGATTCCTGTCCGAGTTTGCAGATCGCACTGCGATATGCGAACTGATCTGGGGGTGTCATTAACATTTCACTGACACTCCCAGCAGTTCGCATAGGGCAGTGTGATGCGGGAACCCGCCGCGGATTCGTGGCGTTCCCGCATCGCTCCAGTGTGAACCCAGCCTAATAAGCGATCGTTTTTCTGATCGCTGTATTAGTGTCACAGGTGACGCTAGTTAGGCAGGTAGGTATTTAGGTTCGCCGCAGCTTTTTATAGCGCCAGGGACCCCCATATACTACCGCATAAAGCCCCCTGATTGCCCCCTAGTTAACCCTTTCACCAGTGATCACCATATAACTGTTACAGGTGACGCTTGTTGGTTAGTTATTTTTTTATAGTTTCAGGGCACCCACCATTTATTACCTAATAAAGGTTTAACCCCCTGATCACCCGGCGGGTGATATAAGTTTGAGGGTCAGATAGGGTCTGCGTCGCCCCAGGCAGCGTCAGGTTAGTGCCAGTACCGCTAACACCCACGCGCAAAGCATACACCTCCCTTAGTAATATAGTATCTGATCAGATCTATATTAGCGTCGCCAGCAGTTTAGGTTTCCCAAAACGCATTGTTAGCGGGATCAGCCCAGATACCTGCTAGCACCTGCGTTTAGCCCCTCTGCCAAGCCCAGCCCAGCCCACCCAAGTGCAGTATCGATCGATCACTGTCACTTACAAAACACAACACACATACCTGCAGCGTTCGCAGAGTCAGGCCTGATCCCTGCGATCGCTAACAGTTTTTTTTGCAGCGTTTTGATACAGTCGCTGACAGCCTAGGTGCTTTTTTACCTGTGAGTCTCACTAGTGTACCCCTAAATTTAGGGGTGTCTACTTTCCAAAATGGGGTCATTTGGGGGGGGGGGGGTTTGTGCCATCTTGGCATTTTATGGCCTTCAAAACTGCGATAGGTAGTGAGGAGTGAATTCAGAAATGTACACCCTTAGAAATCCTGAAGGCGGTGCTTGGTTTTCGGGGCCGCGTACGCGGCTAGGCTCCCAAAAAGTCCCACACATGTGGTATCCCCGTACTCAGGAGAAGCAGCAGAATGTATTTTGGGGTACAATTCCACATATAACCATGGCATGTGTGAGCAATATATCATTTAGTGACAACTTTGTGTAAAAAAATTATTTTTTTTGTCATTATTCAATCGCTGTACTCAGGAGAAGCAGCAGAATTTATTTTGGGGTGTCATTTCACATATGCCCATGGCATGTGTGAGCAATATATCATTTAGTGACAACTTTGTGAAAAAAATAAAATAAAAAGTTTGTAATATTCCCGCAACTTGTGGCAAAATATAAAATATTCCATGGACTCAACATGCCTCTCAGCAAATAGCTTGGGGTGCCTACTTTCTAAAATGGGGTCATTTGGGGGGTTTTGTGCCATCTTGGCATTTTATGGCCTTCAAAACTGTAATAGGTAGTGAGGAGTGAAATCAAAAATTTACGCCCTTAGAAAGCCTGAAGGCGGTGCTTGGTTTTCGGGGCCCCGTACGCGGCTAGGCTCCCAAAAAGTCCCACATATGTGGTATCCCCGTACTCAGGAGAAGCAGCAGAATTTATTTTGGGGTGTCATTTCACATATGCCCATAGCATGTGTGAGCAATATATCATTTAGTGACAACTTTGTGAAAATAAATAAATAAATAAATAAAAGTTTGTAATTTTCCCGCAACTTGTGGCAAAATATAAAATATTCCATGGACTCAACATGCCTCTCAGCAAATAGCTTGGGGTGTCTACTTTCTAAAATGGGGTCATTTGTGGGTGTTTTGTGCCATCTTGGCATTTTATGGCCTTCAAAACTGTGATAGGTAGTGAGGAGTGAAATTACAAATGTATGCCCTTAGAAATCCTGAAGGCGGTGCTTGGTTTTCGGGGCCCCGTACGCGGCTAGGCTTCCAAAAAGTCGACCACATGTGGTATCCCCGTACTCAGGAGAAGCAGCAGAATGTATTTTGGGGTACAATTCCACATATAGCCATGGCATGTGTGAGCAATATATCATTTAGTGACAACTTTGTGTAAAAAAATTATTTTTTTTGTCATTATTCAATCGCTTGAGGCAAAAAAATAAAATATTCAATGGGCTCAACATGCCTCTTATCAATTTCCTTAGGGTGTCTACTTTCCAAAATGGGGTCATTTGGGGGGTTTTGTACTGCCCTGCCATTTTAGCACCTCAAGAAATGAGATAGGCAGTCATAAACTAAAAGCTGCGTAAATTCCAGAAAACGTACCTTAGTTTGTAGATGTGACAACTTTTGCGCAAACCAATAAATATATATTGACTTTTTTTTTACCAAAGACATGTGGCTGAATACATTTTGGCCTAAATGTATGACTAAAATTGAGTTTATTGGATTTTTCTAATAACAAAAAGTAGAAAATATCATTTTTTTTCAAAATTTGCGGTCTTTTTACGTTTATATCGGAAAAAATAAAAATCGCAGAGTCAGTCAAATACCTTTAAAAGAAAGCTCTATTTGTGGGAAAAAAAGGACGCAAATTTTGTTTGGGTACAACATTGCATGACCGCGCAATTACCAGTTAAAGCAGTGCAGTGCCAAATTGTAAAAAGACCTCTGGTCATTGACCAGCAAAATGGTCCGGTCTGAAAGTGGTTAAGGAAGATAAACCTCCCTTGATCATCAGTCAGAGTGTCTGATATCTGTATAGGAATGTGTTTGGAAATGAGGATGGAGACTCCTTTAGATTTAGAAATGGGTGAGGTTGCATGAAACCTGTGTGGGTAAAGTTTGTTAGTGATGTTAGGGATTTTCTTGGAGCTGAAGTGGGTCTCTTGTAGGAAAACCACGTCAGCTTTTTGGCAGCGTAAAAGTGAGAACAATTGGGAGCGTTTTTCAGGTGTATTCAGTGCTTTGGTGTTAAGCAACAGTATTTTTATAGATTGGTGTAGCGTTTTATTTGTCTGCGGTGGCATGATTGCGTGGAACGCGTCTAACTATTGGTATGGAGTGAAGTAGGGGGGAGCCAGAGACAAAAAAAAAAGAGAGAAAAAAAAAAAGGGGGGGGGGGAGTGGGGAAGATCAGAAGATGAGATGGGTATGCGGAGAAGGGAGGGTGAGTGGTGTAAGGGGAGGGTGTTTAGGGAGACTTTTCCGGTATGGGAAAGTACAGGAGAAATCGAAAGTGGGTATTGGCCTGCAAGCCCACTATATATTAATGGGGTATCGATGAGGGCAGTGGTTTCTGTGAGAGACCGCTTTGTGGGAGAATGCTAGGATACGCTCTACAAGATGGGTGACTTCCATGTTCCTGTGAGGTCAGGGTGATTATGAAATGGAATACCGTATATACTCGAGTATAAGCCGAGATTTTCAGCCCCTTTTTTTAGGCTGAAAGTGCCCCCCTCGGCTTATACTCGAGTCACCGCCGTCTGCCTACCCGATCTGTGTGTCGTGCAGACAGACGGCGGCCATTCCACTATTCAAAAGCCGCGCCTCCCTGTCTGTGATAGGCGGAACACTCAATTTCCCAGCAGTCAGTGTTCCGCCTATCACGGACATCCGCTCATCTTCATACTACGGACGAGGATGAGAGGATGTCCGTGATAGGTGGAACACTGACTGCTGGGAAATTGAGTGTTCCGCCTATCACAGACAGGGAGGCGCGGCTTTTGAATAGTGGAATGCCCGCCATCTGTCACAGATCGGTGAAAAATGGCACAGGTAGACTGCGATGGACACAGGTAGGCTGCGATGGACACAGGTAGGCTGCGATGGACACAGGCAGGCATGGATGGACACAGGCAGGCATGGATGGACACAGGCAGGCATGGATGGACACAGGCAGGCAGGCATGGATGGACACGGGCAGGCAGGCATGGATGGACACGGGCAGGTAGGCATGGATGGACACGGGCAGGCAGGCATGGATGGACACGGGCAGGCAGGCATGGATGGACACGGGCAGGCAGGCATGGATGGACACAGGCAGGCATGGATGGACACAGGCAGGCATGGATGGACACAGGCAGGCATGGATGGACGCAGGCAGGCATGGACACAGGCAGGCATGGACACAGGCAGGGATGGACACTGTAACAGTAGCTGCTGCATGTCTCACCCTCGGCTTATACACGAGTCAATAAGTTTTCCCAGTTTTTTTGTGGTAAATTAGGGGCCTTGGCTTATATTCGGATCGACCTATACTCGAGTATATACGGTAATATAATAGCTAGGTAAGGAGCCAACCGAGAGCCAAACCCATCGGCTGGTTTACCTTGAAGCGAGTTGATTGGGTGCCGTCATTGTGAGAGGCCGGGAGATCATGTTAGAGGTGATGGGTGAGAGGCGAGGGGGAATGCCTCAGGGTGGAGGCAGTAGATTGGGAATTATGGATGATTCTAGTGTGGTAATGTGTCTCTCAGGTAATCGTGTGAATCTACCAACACAGCGTGTGAGGGGCCTGGTCGGCGTGTATGGAGTCTCAAACAGGGGCACTTGTGACAGCTAGTAATTGTTGAAATTGTGCAGTGTAACAGATTATAATGTCACAAACCATTGAAGGCAATAACATGTTGCAAACACTCATGAAACCTTTCAGAAACCTGTTAAACTAAAATATGTAATGGAACAGGCCAAACACATAAGAGGTGATAACAATCATAACAAGTTAGTTTTCTTCTTAAGGTAATGTGTACCCGTGAAGAGAAGCATCAGCTACAATAACAGTAAATAGTCGGCCTCGGTAGTGGTAGGATCGGGGGATGGGAGGTCATTGGAGGATAGCTCAGAATGGCCCTCTCCATGTGGAGAGGGACATGTCTATTCAGAAGGGTGGACGTATCCGCCCTGGGAAATCTTCTCCCATCAACCGAGTCTAGGCCAAAAAAAAAAACCACAAAAAAAAACACAAAAAAAACAAACTGTGGTAGTACACCAGAGGGTTCGTTGCCTCCACTAATTTGGAGTCAGACACATGCAGTACGAAAAGATATGGTGTGTTTAGAAAAACCTGGTTCAGTTTCGTTTCACTAGTCATATAAGTAAGAAGAGCGGAAGGATTTCAGAGCAAAGAGGAAGTATCAGGAGAGCAAGAGCAAATGCGTTTTAAGAGAGAATAGGAAGAAAAAGAAAGAAGGGAGGTACCCGGTTAGCAAAGGGGGAAAGGCGGAGATGGAAACCTGCTTAAAGGAGAACCTGAGGCCAATAATTGAAAGGTTCTATACGGACTGTCTCTGTGAGGCCTATGAAATACCAATGCCTTAAGCGGCTTTGAGTCTCAACAGCGTGGACTTATACCTCAAAAAAAAAAAAAAAAAGGGGGGAAATTGCTTGAAGCGAAGCAGTGTTAAAAGGTGTCTTGAGAAAGCTCATCATAGGGTCAGTAGAAATAGATCTATCCTATCAGAGCGGTAATATTAGGCATCTAGAATAAAGTCTTGTCGACAAGGGGGTACAGCTTAAAAGTATGTCTTCTAGGACAAGCGTAATCAAAACCTACGCAGGGAGAAAATACTAAAAGGCTTTGGTGTGGTATGAGACTGAGATAGGATGGGGGACATGTCAACTCAATGTCTCCGGGTTCCATGGTACGTAAGTGGTCAGTAAGTGGGTGTCAAATAGCGGTTAGTGGGTACCTCCCTGGATTAGATGGATCCATCTGCTCAGTTAGTGGAGACGCGCTCTGCGTTGCGCTGGTGAAGCAAAGGGACTGCCATTCCTCGGTGCACTCAAATCTTTTGGTGGCGTGTGGGGTAGTGGAGGGTGGGATCTTCTACGTCCTCCATTGGTGCTGCCCTCTTTGTTAATACCTTCCATGGAAGCAGCTCTCCTGGGTGCAGGTAGGCGGAAATCACTATACCAATCTGGTAATTCAACAGGTGGGATGCCCACTACCTCACAAAAATGGTGGATGTCTTCCGGTACTTTAAGGTTCGCGGTGCGGCCCTGGTGTGTCACTGAGAGGCAGAACGGAAATTTCCAGTGATAAACAATGGATTTGGCCCGTAGTACTTCTAAGAGAGGCTTCAGTTCTCTTCTGCGCTGAAGGGTAATGCTGGAGAGATCTTGGTATGTTTTAATGGAAGCCCCTTGAAAGGAAATCTGATTACGGCTTCTCGCTTTACGGAGTATTTCCTCCTTGAGAGGGTAATCCATAAGGCAGCAAACAGTGTCTCTAGGAGGATCAGAGTCTCTACCGCATGGACGCAAAGCTCTGTGGATTCTCTCAAATGAGACTGGGGTATCAAGGGGCCTTTCCAGGAGCTCATTAAATATGACAGGAACTGACTGTGATAGCTGGGTGGGATCAATGGTTTCCGGGATGCCTCTTACCCTAAGATTGCGTCTTCTCCTGCGGTTGTCGAGATCTTCCATGTGGCGGTTAATCTCTCTCAGGTGGATGGAGTGAGATTCAGTCAGTTGTTGTACCTGACACAGCACGGTATCATGGCGATATTGTGCAGCCTCCACTTCTTCCACCCTGATGGCCATAGCTTGTATATCTGTTCTCATGTCTGTGATGGCCGCCATTAGGGTGGATTTTATATCCGCTGCCACACTGCGGAGATCCTCTATGCTGACAGCTGGAGGGTGAGGAGATTCCATCTCTGCTCCCAGAGATCTGCGAGCTCCAGAGCGGAGCGGGCTGCAGCTGGAAGCGTGCGCGCTCTGAGGGGAAGCTGCCTGTGAGGCTTGTGACAGGGAGGCTTGTGTGCTGTCTCTAGGCCGCGATCCGAAGATCGCGGGGATACGGCGGCTGTGAGCAGATTCGGGACCCAGCGGGGATCTGGAATGGGTGGCGGAGGTACTGCGGGCGGTTCTCACCATCACGGACCCGGTAAGCAGCTGCGTGCTAGTAAGGCTGGACCTCATGGAGTGGGGGCTCGTCTCTTAAGCGTCCATCTTGGAACGGCTCCAGGCCACGCTCCCCCTATGTTTGTTGTTTTTACTTTTATTGTTAAACAAGTGTGATTTAACTGTACTTCTGTCTCGGGCTGATTTCATGGTTTCTGACATAGACCAACACAAAGTGGCACATCATTGTGAAATGGAAGGAAAATGATAAATGTTTTTTAATTTTTTTTTACAAATACATATATGAAAAGTGTGGGAGGCATTTGTATTCAGCCCCCCCCGAGTCAATATTTTGCGGAACCTGCTTTTGCTGCAATTACAGCTGCAAGTCTCTACCAGCTTTGCACATCTAGGGAGTGAAACTTATGCTAATTTTTCTTTGAAAAATAGCTCAAGCTCTGTCAGATTGGAAGGATAGTGTCTGTGAATAGCAATTTTCCAGTCTTGCCACAGATTTAGGTCTGGACTTTGACTGGGCCATTCTAACACATGAATATGCTTTGACCTAAACCATTCCATTGTAGCTCTGGCTGTATGTTTAGGGAAGTTGAACCTCCACCCCAGTCTCAAGTCTTTTGCAAACTGTAAAGCCCTTGTACACACGGTCGGACATTCCGACAACAAAATCCATCAGATTTTGTCCGACGGATTTTGTGCGAAGGATTTTGTCCGAAACTGTTGCACTGTTTTTTAATTTGTATGTGCCTGTAACTGATTCACACTGGTCATACTTTAAGGCCTCATGTGCCCTACAGCTGCTAAACTGAAGTATACTGCAGGAGCAGTTAGGCGTTTTTTCCGTAGGCCCCTGAACTCTCCTCTATGTTATTTTATGTGTACATGTACAGTCATTTATAGTAGGATAGAGGCAGTTGAGGTTACAGGAATTTTTTTGAAAGCAAAAAAATTGTGTTCAGGACTGTTGTTTACTGGCATTTAAAGTGCCAAATGCTTGTAACCACAGTAAACCACGTTTATGAGCGTTAGAGTTAATATGCATGTAGCGGCGGCTCCTGAAGAGCACGCACTATGCGTTTTTCAAAGTTAAACTTTACCAAAACTGCAGTTTGGTTTGGGTTTTATTTGTCTAAATTGGACCTCTGTATCAGTCTGACTGGACTGTGAGATGTTCAGCCTGGCCACAGGGGGCACTGTCTCTTGTGGCAGGCGTGGAACTATGGTCTGGTCAGGCGCTTAAGTTACTCTCTTTCGGAGTCAGGTCAGTGGGAGTGGCCCTCTAGCTGTGCCCTGTGGGAGAGGGTATTTAAGATGCGGATGTCACGTGGTTTGGGTTCAGGTCCAGTATGAAGTGCTGATTACATGGTCCTGGTCCTCCTGACCAGCCCCCAGGAAGGCTATGGCCTGGGGTGTGGATCCACCCGACTTTAATGTCTCGGGGCTGGCTAGCCCGAGGCAAGGAAACTAAAGGAGGATTCTGAAGTGGTTGGGTGCCGTCTCTGGTTTGGGAGAGACCCAGAGTACTTTGAGCATTCCAAGGGAAGACTCTTTAGAAGAACACCACGTACAGGTTGGTTTTCTTAACAAGTAACTGAGAGAATCCGGTCTTGTGGATATCGCCAAGCAGGCTGAAAGATCCAGGTATCCTACAAGTGTTCTAAAGCTTACTTTCCCTACGTGTTCTGCAACAACGTCTGTGACAAAGACTTTGTTCCTGAGTAAGCACATTGTTGGCTGCTAGGCCTTATGAGAGAGGGACTGTCCAACTTGAGTGATCATCCAGCTGTGTATGGCTATTCTCTGGATGCAGTCAAAGCAAGCAAGTTCTTTAACCACTTGAGACCCGCGCTATAGCCGAATGACGGCTACAGCGTGGACTTCCTTTGCTGGGACTACGTCTATTGACGTCGTCCCGTGCACGAGCGGCCTGCGCACCCCCTGCCAGTGCCCACCTGCCCCCTGCCATTGCCACCTCAATAAAATATAAGTGCCCCCCGTCAGTGCCACCCAGCAGTGCCCACAGTGCCACCCAGCAGTGCCCACAGTGCCACCCAGCAGTGCCCACAATCTGCCTCAACAAAGGTGCTGCACCCCAGTGCCACATATCCGTGCCCATCAGTGTCATCTACCAGTGCCCATCAGTGCCCATCAGTGCCGCCCATCAGTGCCGCCCATCAGTGCCCAGCAGTGCCACCTATCAGAGCCACCTATCAGTGCCCATCAGTCCCATCTATCAGTGGTACCTATCAGTGCCCCTTAGTGCCACCCATCCGTGCCAACTTATCTGTGCCCATCTTTGCCCATCAGTGCCGCCATATCTGTGCCCATCGGTGTCGCCTTATCTGTGCCTATTAGTTCTGCCTTAACTATACCTATCAGTGCCCACCAGTGCAGCCTATCAGTGCCGCCTCATCAGCGCACTTCAATGAAGGAGAAAAATGACCTGTTTGCAAAATTTTATAACAAACTATTAAACATGATTTTTATTTTTTATTTTTTTGCATCTTTCTTTGTTTGTTTAGCAAAAAATAAAACTCCCAGCTGTAATTAAATACCACCCAAATTAAATTTTTATCATTTTTTTCCCACAAATAGAGCTTTCTTTTGGTGGTATTTAATTACAGCTGGGAGTTTTATTTTTTGCTAAACAAACAAAAAAAGATGCAAAAAAATAAAATAAAATCATGTTTAATAGTTTGTTAGAAAATTTTGCAAACAGGTCATTTTTCTCCTTCATTGAAGTGCGCTGATGAGGCGGCACTGATAGGCTGCACTGGTGGGCACTGATAGGCTGCACTGGTGGGCACTGATAGGCATAGTTAAGGCGGCACTAATAGGCACAGATAAGGTGGCACTGATAGGCACAGATAAGGCAGTACTGATGGGCACAGATAAGGCGGCACTGATGGGCAAAGATGGGCACAGATAAGATGGCACGGATGGGTGGCACGGATGGGTGGCACTAAGGGGCACTGATAGGTACCACTGATAGATGGGACTGATGAGCACTGATAGGTGGCACTGATAGGTGGCTCTGATAGGTGGCACTGCTGGGCACTGATGGGCGGCACTGATGGGCACTGGTAGATGACACTGATGGGCACGGATATGTGGCACTGGGGTGCAGCACCGTTGTTGAGGCAGATTGTGGGCACTGATGGGTGGCACTGTGGGCAATGCTGGGTGGCACTATGGGCACTGCTGGGTGGCACTGACGGGGGCACTTATTTATTAATGAGGTGGCACTGGCAGGGGGCAGGTGGGTACTGGCAGGGCTGGCCGTGATCGGGACTGGTGTCCCGATCACGGCCACCGGTGATCGGCTCTTTTTTTTCTCCTCGCGCTGTCAGCGCGAGGAGGAATAATAGCCGATTACCGGCTCCGTTGTATCACATGATCAGCTGTTATTGGCTGACAGCTGATCACGTGGTAAGGGGTCGGGATCGACCCCTTGCTCGGATCCGTGATCAGGCGAGTCTCATAGACTCGCTGATCACAGAGCGAGCCGCGTGTGCCCCTCAGGGGGCGTGCAGGCCGCTCGTGCACGGGACGACGTCAATAGACGTAGTCCTGGCAAAGGAGGTCCGCGCTGTAGCTGTCATTTGGCTATAGCGCGGATCTCTAGTGGCTAGACATGCCACAAGGAGAAAATAAGGTAACGGTAAGCCCAAAAATAACCAGCAGCTCCTTCCGGTTTTTAAAGGGGAAAAAACTTCTGATAATTTTTGAACATATGTTCATTCACCACATGCTGCTGTCTGCATTAATGGGTAAGTCCAGTAGCGAAGAACTCTGGTCCTCTCATGAAATTTTCATTGTCATTGGAGCCTCAACAACATCCGGAGCATTTCCTCACGATTGGATCCATAGAGAAAACACAAAAAATTAGCCAGCTGTCTGCAAGTATTGTCATATGACGGCCTCCCGGCAATTAACCACTTTCAGACCGGACCAATTTGCTGGTCAAAGACCAGACCACTTTTTGCGATTCGGCACTGCGTCGCTTTAACTGACAATTGCGCGGTCGTGCGACGTGGCTCCCAAACAAAATTAACGTCCTTTTTTTCCCACAAATAGAGCTTTCTTTTGGTGGTATTTGATCACCCCTGCGGTTTTTATTTTTTGCGCTATAAACAAAAATAGAGCGATCATTTTGAAAAAAACGCATTATTTTTTACTTTTTGTAATAATAAATATCCCCCAAAAATATATAAAAAAACATTTTTTTCCCTCAGTTTAGGCCGATACGTATTCTTCTACATATTTTTGGTAAAAAAAATCGCAATAAGCGATTATTGATTGGTTTGCGCAAAAGTTATAGCGTTTACAAAATAGGGATAGTTTTATAGCATTTTTATAAATAATTTTTTATTATTTTTTTTTTTACTAGTAATGGCGGCGATCTGCGATTTTTATTGTGACTGCGACATTGTGGGGGACCCATCGGACATTTTTGACACATTTTTGGGACCATTGTCATTTATACAGTAATCACTGCTATATAAATGCAGTGATTCCTGTGTAAATGACACTGGCAGTGAAAGGGTTAACCAGTGGGTGGCAGTGTAGGGGTTAAGTGTTCCTAGGGGTGTGTTACTAACTGTGGGGGGGTTGGGCTTTCATTTAGTGTACACTGATCTCTGCTCCAATCACATGGAGCAGAGATCAGCGTCACTAGTTGCTAGGCAGAATGGAAAAATGTTGTTTATACAGCATTTCCTCCATTCGGCCGCTCCGTGAGACGATCGCGGGGATGCCCGCGGCGATCGAGTCCGCGGGTCCCACGACCGGACTCACGGGGGTCCCGACCAGCGCGGGAGCGCGCCGCCGGCGGCGCGCTCCCGATGGCACGGCGGCAACGAATATTGGACGCACATGTACGCCAATATGCCTGCCCGTGCCATTCTGTCGACGTACATCGTCGTGCGCTGGTCGGGAAGTGGTTAAGGTCCGCGCTGTAGCCATCATTCGGCTATAGGGCGGGAGAAGGTTAATTAACATTCTTGGAAGTTTTTACAGATAGTCTCAGTGATAGTGTACACTGGCAGCTCATATTTACCCATGGAAATGACTTTTTCCTATACAATTAACTTGTCTTATATACACTATATTACCAAAAGCATTGGGACACCTGCCTTTACACACACATAGAAAGTTTGACACTAACTGAAACTATAACAGTAGTAAAACCCAAAACCACATCCCACAGTAAAGGAAAAAAATGGGAGGAATGCCCCAGGGATTGTATGGGTAAGGGTTTAGTTGAGAGTAAGGTGGTGAGAAAACAAGTATATAGAAAAGTATTCAAAATGTATTTATACAAAAATATACATAAAGTACATTATTATAAAAACAATGATGCTGGTCATATACAATACGATATACAGCTATATTCTGAAGCATAGGAGAAGGTCTCCACATAAGAGGCCCAAATCAATCATATGGTTTTTCAGAAGACCCAACACGTTTCAGAGTTAATTGTTAAATTCCTTCTTCAGGGATTGAAGATAGGCTGTGTAGTCTAATATAAAAGTACATGAGAATTTTTTTTATATAAACAAACATTACATATGCAAAGAATGGGAAAACACACATTATGGCAGTTATTGGGAGGCATTTAATTTGAATCTAAAACCACTTACTAATAATGACCATGCAGTATATGGATGCACATACAAATGCCTCCCAATAACTGCCATAATGTGTGTTTTCTCATTCTTTCCATATGTACTGTTTGTTTATATTTAAAAAAATTCTCATGTACTTTTATATTAGACTATACGGCCTATCTTCAACCCCTTGATGAAGGAATTTAGCAATCAACTCTGAAACAAGTTGGGTCTTCTGAAAACCATATGATTGAGTTGGGCCTTTTAGTTCAAGATTTTCTCTTATGCGTCAGAATATAGCTGTATATCATATTGTATATATGACCAGCATCATTGTTTTTGTAATAATGTTCCTTATGTATATTTTTGTATAAATACATTTTAAATACCTTTCTATATACTTGTTTTCTCACCACCTTACTCTCAACTAAACCCTTACCCATACAATCCCTGGGGCATCCCTCCCAATTTTTTGCCTTTACACACACATTGCATCCCAGTCTTATGCCGCATACACATCAATCAAATTTTCCAATGGGAAATGATGGATGTGAGGTTGTTGGCTGTTATTCCGACCATGTGTACGCTCCATCAGACAATTCTTGTCTGACTTTCTGCCAACAAATGTTGGCTAGCATGTTCTCAAATTTTCCGCCATCAAATGTCTGTTGTACATTGTATTTTTTAAAATGTAACTGCCTACTCCCAAACTGTCATTTGAAGTAAAACACATAGCCAAGAATTATTTTCCACAATTTTTTTTATTGTGCATTAAAAAAATAAAAAATAAATAAACATGCTATCTGCCAATAAAAAATAACCAAAAAGTGCATTCTATGCATCCAAAAATATAGAACATTGATCAAATCATTATTCAACCAAAAAAATAATGTCAAAGCAATAACTCCAAGGCCAATAATAAATAACACGTTATCTCCTCCGAATCTGCAACATGTCTGGTTGACGAACGGCCGTTTAGAAATGAACTGAAAAGCACTAAATGAAAAGCGATAAATGAAAAACGTGAAAAGAATCAACACTCACCAAACTTCTACTAACACAAAATTAGCAGAAGGAGCCAAAAGGGTGGCGCTAAAGAGATGAAAAACCACATAGTACGTCACTACGTTCGTAATTGTTGGCCAAAATTTGTGTGACCGTGTGTATGCAAGTCAAGTTTGAGCCAACACCTTTCGGACAAAATTCCACGGTTTTGCTTTTGGAAAGTCCCATCATGTGTACGCTGCTTTGGTCTGTATTGTTCAATATTGAACTGGCCTACCCTTTGCAGCTAAAGCATCTTCAACGCTTCTGGAAAGGCTGTCCACAAGGTTTAGGAGTGTGTCTATGGGAATGTTTGACCATTCTTCCAGAAGCGCATGTGTGAGGTCAGGCACTGATGTGGACGAGAAGGCCTGGGTTGCAGTCTGCACTCTAATTCATCTCAAAGGGGTTCTGTTGGGTTGAGGTCAAGACTCTGTGCAGGCCAATCATGTTCCTCCACCCCAAACTTGCTCATCCATGTTTTTATGGACCTTGCTTTGTGAGTTGAAGCTGTTATATATAAAGGGTGGGCCAACTCAATATTGAACTCTACAGGCTGAGACCGGGATGCCATTAACGTTCATGTGCACATCATTGCTAATACTTTTGGTAATATAATGTACATCAGCAAGCACCCTAATCTGATTCATATCAGTTAAAAAAAAAGGCTGTTTAAAAAATGATCTGCCCAAGGAGTCATATGTCCTAAGAGAGCTATAGGACACATTATACAAATGATTAATTACATAAAGGTACTACAAACTGTAGATATCAATATTTTTAGCAGGGGCTACCCAAGACCTGTAACACATGTCTAGGGTTCTTCCAGGGTAAAAAGGTTGAGAAAGGCTGGTATAGACCATCTGGTATAATCTGCTCCAAAATCTCCTGTAGTGGGTACAGATCCACCATATGTGAAAGAGCATGTCCAGTGTCTGGCAGCCCCTGAAGCACAATCCCAATGCTGAAGGGGTACATTTTGACAGTCATTGTGGGACCATGCACAAAATGCATATGTAGGTTAAAATTTGATTCTATAGCTGAGTAGTTTATCGAACAGTGGGACATTAAGTTTCCTTTTTTTTGCATTTTCTTGAGTTCTAAAATGGATTATTGGCATAATTCGTATTGCATAAATTACAAATCCTTTGACAAGTAGAACAGTTAATAAATCTGTATTTGAACTGTCCATGAAGCTGTTTGCCTGGAATTCTGTCATCTGGCCCCATTTACCAAAGCCTTTGACTATTATCATGGAATATTTCCATCTTTCATAATACAGAAAAGGTGCTGCAGAAGCACACATGATGTTCCTAGAACTTTAGACCTTTCTTGCACACATTCCATATTGCTTACCATAGAACCATAGAGCATATTAATGAGAGATTCCAGGCAGATAAATAAACAATATAAAAAATGCAGTTGTGTGACGCGTCTCTCCAGTTCCTCCTGGCACCTCAGATCTTCATTGATAAGCACTGTTTCGTAAAATCTGTTGCCATGCAAACAGGTGCACGACCCTTTCTATTCATCCTCAGTGTTACCGTATCTATGTACTGTGGTTACCGAGGCAGCCAGTTAAAGGGGTCACATGTAGAAATTGGTTTGTATTTTTTTTTCTCTTTTTTTCCTTTTTAGTTGTGTGATGGAAATACATTTAATGAAAAAAATAAAAATAACACTAAGAAATGGCAATATTGCTTCTAAGAAAGTTAAAATGGCCAATTGTGCTGGAAAATGCTGCTCATTGCATAATACTTTTATTGCTTCCCTGGTTCAGTTCCTCTTGAGAGCATGCCTTTTATCATGCTGGCCTGATTGTGGAAAATGGTGGGTGAAGCTTGACTTGCTATTTTCAAAACCTCTTAATGGAAGTGGAACTGAAGTCAAAAAATGAAGTTTGCTATATTAAAGGAAATTCAGCTAGGAATTATTTGTCATTTAGGGATCAAAAACATTTAAAAATAAAGTTTTGTAAATCACAAGCCTAAGGCCGCGTACACACGGGCGGATTGTCTGCCCAACTTAGTCCGCTGAACCGTGTTTCAGCGGACAATCCGCTCGTGTGTGGGCTTCAGCTGACTTTTTCAGCGGACAGTCTGACTGATTTTGTCTTTCGGAATTTCCGTAATTTTGTCCGTCCAAACTTGGTTTTGTCCGTCCAAACTTGGTTTCAGCGGACAGTCCGCTCGTGTGTAGGCAAGTTGGACGGACTAAGTATGGCGCATGCTCAGAAAGGATTTACACGGCCGAAGGTTGCATTGCAGTGTATTGGACGTCGTTTTTCTAGTCCCGTCGTATGTGCTGTACACGTCATCGCGCAAGTTTTCAACGGACTGTCTGTTCATCGTGTGTGGTCAAGTCCGTTCATTCAAAATTTGGACGGACTGTCTGTCGGATTGTCTGACGAACTTAGTTGGGCAGACAATCCGCCCGTGTGTACGCGGCCTTAGTCTACCGTATAATGCTTAGATTGCACCCAAAAAATGAAATTAATTCAACTGAAGCCAAGCTGCATAAATCCTTTTTGAAAGATATTGTCTTCTTGGCTCCTCATTGTGACATGGCAGGTAAATCTTTGATGAATGTAATACCTTGATCTGGCACCCACTACTGGGAGGATTTTAGATTCACAATGGTTTCTGACATTTTTCTTAGATTTTTACTGTGTGGATATGGATTTCCCAATTTGTAAGCTGGCCATTCCATATGCACTAATGCACCCCGTACCATCAGAGATGACGACTTTAGAACTGAGCGACGATAAGAAGCCGGAAGGTCCTTCGCCTCTTTAGTCTGCAGCACACGCCACCCATGGTTATCAAAAAGAATGTCAATTCATATGACCACAGAACAGATTTCTACTTTGTAAAATACCATTTTAAATGAGCTTTGGCCCAATGAAGATGGCAATGTTTCTGGGCCATATATGGCTTCTTTGCATGATAGAGCTTTACCTTGCATTGCTTGACAGCATAAAGAACTGTGTGTACAGATAGCGATTTTTGGAAGTACTGAGTCCATGCAGTGATATTCATCAAAGAACCAGGCCTGTTTTTAATGCAGTGCAGTCTGAGGGCCCAAAGATCATGGGCATCCGATATTGCATTTCGGCCTTGTCCCTTGTGGACAGAGATTTCTCCAGATTCTCTGAATATTTTGATGATATTATGTACTATAGATGATGATATATTTAAAGTATTTGCAATTTTACGTTGAAGAGCATTTTTCTGAAATTGCTTGACACAGACACAGGTTTTCACAAATTGGTAAACCTCTGCCCATCTTTACTTCTGAGACACTCTGACTCTCTAAGATGCTCTTTTTTTATAAATCTAGGATCCATTGATAACATATTGCAAGGACAAATATTTACAATGTATAGTAATACAATTTGGAAAAGCTTTTACTTTTAATAAATGTACTTTTAATAAAGGTAATGCTTTTTATTTGGTGGGGGGTGCAGGCAAAGTACTGCAAACTGCAGTCATTCAGTGACAATATGAGGAAATTCATCTTCCTAGAAAGGGTGGAGAAATGATGGAACAAGGGCAGGAGTAGAACAACATGCAGTTCAATGAAATAATTGACATTTGCTTGGAACGAGCTCAACCCTATTCTAAGTGTGAAAAAATGTAAGAACAGAACATGGTGTGAATTTCCACTAATGTTTGGAAAGTGAATACAAAGTCCCACCCAGCTCCCATCTGCCTTCAATATTAATATTTGTTGTGTTATATAGGATAGAGATAGAGGAAATAGAAATCAGATTTCCAGATGAAGGAATAGAATAGATAGTGAAACAATAATAGAGAGTCTCTGCAAAGGGCTGTTGTATGCAATAGCATAATATTTTTTTAGCCATTTAAAAATGACTAGTGACATCGTTTCTCAATTAGTACACATCATTTGTCATTGCACTATGATACTAAATGGAACCACCCTACCTTAAACAGTAATAAATTGTCTATCCAATTTATTACTGCCTGGCTTTGTCCAACTAATGCTCAATTGATAGATCATGCTGTTTCCTTTGCTTTCCCTAACTTCAGACAGATCGCTTACTCCATCCTAAGTGTCTCTGGTATTAGAGGGGAGAGAGGCAATAACTCTAGTGACCAACCACCAGAATTTTTTTTTTCCAGTGGTTCATACTGGAGAAAGTTATAAATATTTGGGGTAACCTTGAGGACAAGGTCTTTCACCCCAGGCTTTAAGGCTGTGGAGAAGTGCTGACAGGGTTGCTACCTTCCTAGGCTTGCTCAGAGACTTGATAGAGCCCTCTTCTCACCAGAAAAGGTACCACTAAATTACAGAAAGGCCAGTCTGGGCTTATAAACTCTAGACTCCACCCTAAATCCTTGCTTTTAGAACAAATAATCACATTTTTGTTTATTTGTGAATGTGGGTGTTGCCAACCCTGTCTCTGGGGTCCCTTATGTTACTCTGAGAGTGAGAAGGATGCAACATAAACCAAAAAAAAAAAATAATAACACAGATAACAGAACCTTAACATAGTAACATAAAGCTCCGTTTCAGCTATAAAGACTACTGTCCAGCTGAGTGCCCTAATTCTACTTCTCTTGTACATGATTCAAATCAGTGAAGCACGAAATAGTGAAACAAGATAAAGATGCTGGACTCAGCAGGAACCACTTGGTAGATTGGGTTCTCTGTTCTGCCACAACTCAACCTCTCAACTGGGGTAGCTATAATCTAAGGATTTTTAGACCAAAAGGATGTCGGTAAGGGACATTTCAGAGACAGATGTAAAAAAAACACAGATTTTTACATACTGTCCCTGGTTTTACTGAGGCTGGCAACCCTGATGGGGCCCCCTAGTGGCACAGGGCCCTCAGGCAGTGCCCGAGTGGCCCAATGGTCAGTCCGCCCCTGGTTCTGATACAACCTGTGTTGCAGGCCATCCCTGCTGCTGCTCCAGTCTCTGTGCAGGCACCTGCCTCAAGTATCACCTCTGTAAGAGGTATGTCTGGTTCCACTCCGCTTCCCCAGCGATTTGGGCGTGATCCAGTCCAATGCAGAGGATTTCTCAAACAGGTTGATAGTGATGTAGCTGAACTGCATGTGTGCAGCTCAGTTTACATACTGCAGAAGTTAATGAGCAAGCTGGTAGGTGTATTTCTTTGCAAAAGAGACATTGCATATCTTTTCTGAAATAAAGAGCCTGTCTGACACAGTTTGTGACACTGTGACTTTAGTTCCACTTTAAACCCATGAGTTTATTTTGCTTAAAAATGTTGTAATGATATCCAAATAAAATATACCTGGTTCTGGAAGCCTTCAGAGTTTGCTGGAGAACATATCTAAAGAAACAAGATCATGAAAGCCTGTCAAATGTGAGCTATACGTTTGGTACAAACTTCTGAGAGAGTACCACTCAAGGTTTGATTTATAAAAACAAAAACAAAGACGCTAAAAAAAGTGAATTTAGCACAACTGGGAACTGTCTTAAAAATGTTTCCCTCCACAACTCAGTGACCAGGTAAGAAGGGTATTAATAGAAGAATAAAAATCAAATGAATGGAGTGGCACTAAATCTCACTAGAATAAATGTGCAAATCAATCACATAAATAATCCTGCAATCATATAACATGTGTCACTTCTAAATAATATATACTAATAAAATGCAAAAAGTTGACCAGGCAATAAAAAATAAAAAAACAAAAACAAAAAACAAACATAAATAAAAACAATGGTAATCAGTTTAACCACTTCAATACAGGGCACTTAAACACCTTCCTGCCCAGACCAATTTTGAGCCTTCAGCGCTGTCGCACTTTGAATGACAATTGCGCGGTCATGCTACACTGTACCCAAATGAAATTTTTATCATTTTTTTCCCACAAATAGAGCTTTCTTTTGGTGGTATTTGATCACCTCTACGGTTTTTATTTTTTGCGCTACAAATAAAAAAATACCGAAAATTTTGAAAAAAAAAATGTTTTTTTTTGTTTCAGTTTCAAAACTTTGTAAATAAGTACGTTTTCTCCTTCACTGATGGGCACTGATGGGGCTACACTGATGGGCACTGATAAGGTGGCACTGATGGGCACCAATGTGGCACCAATGAAGTGGCACTGATAGGCGGCACTGATGAGCGACACGGATGAGCGACACGGATGGGCGACACGGATGGGCGACACGGACGGACACTGATAGGTGGCACAAATTGGCACTGATAGCTGGCACGGATGGGCGGCACGGATGGGCATGGATAGGCGGCACAGGTGGGCATGGATAGGCGGCACAGGTGGGCATAGATAGGCGGCACAGGTGGGCATAGATAGGCGGCACAGGTGGGCATGGATAGGCGGCACAGGTGGGCACTCATAGGCGGCACAGGTGGGCACTCATAGGCGGCACAGGTGGGCACTCAGGCGGCACAGGTGGGCACTCATAGGCGGCACAGGTGGGCACTCATAGGCGGCATCGGTGTTATAGTAATGGATGCCAATCAGTGCCAAACAATAATGCATGCCAATCAGTGATGCCCATTGTGGCCACTGATTGGCATCCATTATGGGCACTGATTGGCACCCATTGTGCTGACTGGCACCCTGGTGGTCTAGGGAGGATTATGGATTTTTATTACCTTTTCCCTGGTGGTCTGGTGGTGTCCCTGGTGGTCCAGTGTGGGCATCCTCGGGGGGGCTGTGCTGATAATCGATCAGCACAGACCCCCCCCTGTCAGAGGAGCAGCCGATCGGCTCTCCTCTACTCGCGTCTGACAGACGCGAGTGAGGGAAAGCCGATCACCGGCTCTTCCCATTTACACTGTGATCAGCCGTGATTGGACACGGCTGATCACATGGTAAAGAGTCTCCGTCGGAGACTCTTTACCGAGATCGTAGTTGCCGGGTGTCAGACTGACACCCCGCAACAACGATCGCCGCGATGCGCGCCCCCGGGGGCGCGCAGCGGCTTATTATCCTAATCACGTCATATGACGTGAGGTTAGGATAATGAAACCACTTTGCCGCCGTCAATTTGTAATAGGGCGGGCGGCAAGTGGTTAAGACACTCCACAGTACATGGTGATGAGAAAGTCAAATGTCAGCGACGCAACGCGTCAGAAGGAGGCGGGTGACGCAATTTCTAGTCATGACCGGAAGTTCGGATCTGTGAACGCTGTGCGACTCTGTGACTCCTCGGTTACAATCTACTGGATGCATTTGCGGTATTTTAAGTGTAATTTACTACTTTATTTTAAATAAACTGTCCATTGTATTACACCATGAGGATCTGTGTTTTTGTTCCATGTGTGGGCTGAGCACTATCTGTCACTGCGTGACACTGAGAGACAATTACCCCATGAGGATTTACAATCTTATTGAAGCACATTACTTTGTATTCTAAGGTGAGGGACCACACACAGTGGTGGATGGTTTTGGATTGAGCACCTGATTGCACTATTGTTTTGGACATCACTGGATTTACATCACTTTATTTTTTGCCCTGTTTTATAAAATGTTCACCATTTCTACACTGGACATTGTCATTACCATGTACTGGGGAGTTCCTTAAAGTGATTACCATTGTTTTTATTTGTGTTTGTTTTTTTTGTTTTTTTACTCTTTTTTGATTGCCTGTTCACTTTTTTACACAAGTTATATGATTGCAGGATTATTTATGTGATTGATTTGCACCCAGCCTTAAAGAGGAGCTCCAGTCTGGGCAAAAATAAATGTCAGGAGCTACAAATACTGTAGCTGCTGACATTTAATATAAGGACACATAACTGTCCAGAGATCCAGTGATGTTGGTACCCAAGCCGATTTGCCAGTCGGCTTCAGGTGCAGACACCGGCATTTTCACTAAGGAAAACCGGCAGTGAAGCCTGCAGGCTTCACTGCTGATATCCTACTCAAGCTGCACTTTCTGAATGGCCCCGTCATCTTGTGGGACCTGTGTGTGTCCCAGAAGGCAATGGGTGGGGGGGCGGAAATACTCGGAGATTGCCGTGGAAAACGTACCCGTTAGTGGGAGCGGGTAGCTGTCGTGACCAGGTACCTGCCCCCCCCCCCCAAAAAAAATGTGCCAAATATGGCACTGGTGGGGGGGGGGGGGGTGCAAACAAGCAGACCTTCTCCTTTTGGGTCAAGCTCTGCTTTAAGGAGCAGCAGACATCCAACAACTAAAACACTCTACAAAGGAATAATGACAAGAAAAACAATTGCTGAAAAAACTCAAGGGTTTTTTTGGTCTGAAAAGACCCAAATTTAACCTTTTGGGCTTTGTGCTATGTTTGCCAGAAATCAATCACTAATCATCACCATGACAAAGATACCTCCACATTAAGGCAAGTTACGATAAACATCATGTTGTGGGAGAGCTGTACATTGGCAAGGAGCAAGAAATTGTTAAGAAAGACAGATGAAAAGATGGATGGAGCCAAATACAGTAAAATATTAGAGAAAAACTTGTTGCAATCTTCCACCCTGACAGAGCTAGAGCAACTTTACCAAGAATGGCTTGAACCAGATATGCAAAGCTGATAGAGACTTACCTCAAAATACCTGCAGATATAATGACAGTCAAAGGTGGTTCTTCAACATACCAGTTTACTTATACTTAAACATACATGGTAAAAATCCCCATTAAATACATTTTAATTCAAAGTGGGGACACTGCAAAATACTGAAAGGTCCAAGCAGGTGAATACCGAAATACCGTATGTAGTCTTTAAACTCTACTCAAAAAAAAAAAAAATGAAATGAAACAGCTTACCCTTACTGGTTCCAATAAGAAAACGGAAACTTTAATTGTAAACACTTTTGATTAAACATTTTGTACACTGGTTATATTGACGATTTGTGAAAATTGAGCTAAGGTTGAGCTTTTAGTCACAAGAATCAATCAAGTCTAATATTTGCATTTTGGTTAAATGTAAAAATGAATCCTATCAGTTGGTATGGACAACAGCTTTACATTTGTAGCCCAAAAATACTCAGCGCTTGTCCACGTTTCAGGTGTATTCAGGTCAAAAACAAGCTTGTTAGAAATGGTTTTAAAGTATCCTTCCATTTCTTCCATTTCTTATACAATTATACAAGTGCACTTTTTTGTTCATTTGTATAACTTTGCAAAAGAAACATTTAATTTTGTGTGAAGGAAAAAAAGTCGTCATACATTTTTCAATTTGACATTTTCCCTCTTATTAGAAGTCATAAAATATTAATGTTATCATCAGGCAGCCATAAAGCACTTATTGTGTTGGCAGACGACTTCTCTGGAGAACTATTACCTAAGGAAGTAAAATAGTAATTAAAGGACTAAAAACTACTTTAGCAGAAAATGAAGTCTTGCTGGAGCGTTACACAGCTGATTCGTGAAAACTTGAGCGAAAGAAATGGTTGCAGCCATTCAGCGCACGCATTAGACTTTTAGCTTATATTATTTATCTTGTACTGAGAATTAAAAAATGTGTCATGACCATGGCATGATACGTAACATGTAGTATATGTATCACAAAGACCCTGATTTGTGAAGCTGCAATGGCATTTAAGTCATGCAAATAGTTTTTAAAACATGCTTAAAGTGTTACTAAACCCAGGACCCTGCATTCACTATATCTGGTCTCCCACAGTACAGAGAACATGGAAATGCTATAGTTTCAGTTAATGTAAACTGCTAAATACCTTTTTTTTCATCAGCAGTTAGAGCAGTCTTGAGACTTCTATCAGTGTCTGGTTGAAGCTTGTAGGAGAAGTTATCATTCTACTCTGACTGTCCTATCAGGCTGCAGGCCCCCTGACTCTCTGTCTGGACAGTGCTGATTGGCCCTGTGCTAATGACATGCACTCTCCCAAGAAAAAAAAAACGGTGCATGTGCAGCTTGTCCCCTAGCCTCTGTTCTATCAGGAGACAGATTGGGGACTGTGGAAAGAGGGGAGGATCATAGAAGACAGGATCAAACAGCCTTTTTGCACAATGTGCAGGATTAACTCCTTAGGTTCCACAGTGAGTATAACAAGCATGCTTTACTGCATATACAGGCTGATTTTACTGTTGTGGGTTTAGTAACGCTTTAAAGCAGAAATTTACCATTTACCTTCCCTTCAGCAATTCAATGTCCTTGGGCTTCCTCACCAGTGCTGCCATCTTTGTCTGGTCTTCTTCCTGGTGCAGCATCTTTGATCATCATATTTGGCTGGCATGTTATGTAACGTCAAGGCATGCGCCCAACATTAAGGTGTCCCAAGAAGGTACACTAAGCTACGCATGCCCATCTTGGCATACAGTTTGTGAGCTGGAAGGTAGGAAGCTCTTATTGCAGAAGAGACTTAGTTTTGCCTTAAACAAACCTACCTCCTAGCATTCTTTTTCAGGCAAAGTATTAACTATCATATGATAATGCAAATTAAGAGACCACTAAAAAAAAGCACTTTAAAAAAAATCTGACAGGCTGGTTGTTCCCAATTAGATTGATGGAACGACTTGGGTATACGTAGCTTGCCCATAGATGGATCGAATCTTGGCTGGTCCATATATGGCCGGCTTTACTGAGTTTGTAGCTTCTTTATCTTTTAATCTTTGCATATGTTCCAGTTTAAGCTGCTGCCATGCCTGCTGCCCCAGGTTTCCTTTCTCTTGCAGCATCTGATGGAGCCACCCTTGCATATAGGGGCTAGCGTTGAGCCTTCCCACTTTTCCAGCTATATATTTACAGTTTATTTTGTGGAGAGGGGGGATTGGGTGGGACTAGTGGAGTGGGTGGAGTAGTTTGGCAAGAGAAAACTGGGGCAGGACTGACAATACTCAGTCCACACAAATATGTGTGTTATTAGCCCACAACAGGACTGAGGAGCCGAGTGCATTTCTGACACATCAGCAGGTATATTTCTGTACTCGTATGCAAGGCATAAAACATGGGGCATGTGAATGTATTGCAGAGATATACTGCATATGTTTTTAATTTTTAATTACATTTTTTGTACTATATTCTGGTTTTACAACTTGTATATTCTATATTCTTGTTTTACAACTTAGTAAATACTGAATCCTATACATTTGTGACATTAATAAAAATTTAAAAGGTATCTGCAATAAATGTGCACAATAAATGGGTATTTTAGATAAGGAGACATGTACCATGGGAGCTTGGTAAACATCTTACACAGTGAAATATTATATTTATGAAACACTACTGTGGACAAGGCTCTGCTATGATTCTGTCTGCCTGTCTATAGATCACCAGTCTCTGAGAGTAATAACAGAACCCTGATCAACAGAAATAGAGCTAAAAATGGGATGACAGTGCACCCAGGAGGTAATTGGCAAATATTTTTCCTAATAAAGGTGGGTACAACAAACCAATCCAACAGTAACACAAACTGTGTATACATCAGTCCCCAAGGGTGATGACATAACCTAGGTGTCTATTGGTCACACACAACACATGCATAACACCAAAATATAACAAAATCCCCATATTAAATGTATTTAATTAATTCCTGGTTCACATTGGTGCATTTTGACATGCGATTTGACCTGTCAAATCGCATTTCAAATTGGCCGCAATTGCTAGCTATGGCACTGTCCTAATTTCAAAAATTAGTTTCTGTACTACCTTTTGCGATTATGGGGTGCGACTTCCATTGACATCTGTACAGAAAGCCACACAGATGTCTGTGAAAGCTCCCCTGAAATCGGGACTGACATGTAGGAGTGAAATCATACGAGTTCAGCTGAACTCACACGGCTTCATTCCTGCAGCTCAGCGTGAAATAGGGCTAAAGCCTAACTTTATTTGAAACAAAATAAAATAAAAAAGAATAATCAGCACAAGGGACAATACTTACTTTCAGTGAGATGTGATCCTTGTTTTTCCAGGTCCTCCTTTTGACAAAATCTTCCTTTCTGTTGACACCCTCCTCCCCTGCTCCATAATCATCACGAGTGCCCAACTATGCCCACCCTTTTCAGATGTTCCATTCATAGAAGCTTTTACCACAGCTTCCATGAATGAAACAGGTTCTATGAATGGAGGACAGGCAGATGAATAAAGTCATTGTAAAGCTTTATTTTTTGTTCATTATACTAATAAACATTTTATGCTTACCTGTTCTGTGCAGTGGTTTTGCACAGAGTGGCCTGGATCCTCCTCTTGTCAAATCCCTCTTCGGCGCACCTGGCTCCTCCCTCCTTTTGGGTGCCTCCACAGCAAGCAGCTCGCTATGGGGGCACCCAAGCTGAGCTGCTGCTCTGTGTGTTCATTCTTGCATGGAGCGGCAACTTGGTCCTGCCCCTCCATCTCCTGATTGGCTCACTGAATGTGATTGACAACAGTGGAAGCCAATGGCTCCTGCTGCTGCCAATAGCCAATTAGGAGTGTGAGTCCCTGGAGAGCCGAGGTTCTTGTGGACATCACTGGATTGAGATGGGGCTCAGGTATGTATTGGGGGGTCGGGGGGGCTGCTGCACACAGAAGGTTTTTCATTCTATGCATGAAGGTAAAAAATCTTGTGCCTTTACAAACATATATAGAAGGAAAATTGCGCTAATTAAAGTCCTTATATCCAATATCAGGGCATGGCAATTCAGATGATTGTAAATGGCTATAAAACTTCAAAGGAAGAAAAGAAACCACACTGGTGCAATCACAGGAAAGTGTCCAAGCATCTAGTAGAAAAACATGCTTACCAGATAGTAAGCAAATTTGTGCAATTGGCTTTAACCCAGCCCAGGCCTTTTCTTCCCATGATCAGAATTCCACGTATAGGTTGATGCGACCCTCAATTGGATACCATAAATTTGTAAATCCATAGGGGATGATGTGACAATCATCCCAAAAAGGAAGAAATGATATAGACCATAGCGTGATATTGTAATATACATGGAACACCCCAGTGATGATTAACACAGACAAGTGAACCGCCACCTTATAGAGAGCACGCTTACCAGACAACCTACAGGAATAAGCATATGATTTAACAAAGGGCAGGCTTTCTAGTTCACAGTAGATCCCAATGATAAAGGATGATGCTTTCTCAGGCAAAATTTTGTCCAATCCATGCCTTTGTGGGTAATACTCAATTTAAGCATCTTCAAAATAACTTTAAAAAACGATGCAGGCTGGCTACAATACAAACTCCCGTCATTCTCACGAGATGGCGTGGTGACTTCAGCAGGTTACCTCCTCATTGAGAATGTCATATGTGACGAAACGCGTATGAGGAGGTAACGTGCTGATGTTGGTTAAATTATATGCTCATTCCTGTAGGTTGTCTGGTAAGCATGCTTTCTGTAAGGTGGCAGTTCACTTGTCTGTGTTAATCATCACTGGGGTGTTCCGTGTACATTACAATATCACGTTATGGTCTATATCATTTCTTCCTTTTTGGGCTGATTGTCACATCATCCCTTGGGGAGTTATGAATTTATGGTATCCAATTGAGGGTCGCATCAACCTATATGTGGAATTCTGATCATGGGAAGCAAAGGCCTGGGCTGGGTTAAAGTCAATTGCCCAAATTTGCTTACTATCTGGTAAGCTTGTTTTTCTACTAGATGCTTGGACACTTACCTGTGATTGCACAAGTGTGGTTTCTTTTCTTCCTTTGAGGTTTTTTAGCCATTTACGATCATCTGAATTCCCATGCCCCAATATTGGATATAAGGACTTTAATTAGCGCCATTTTCCTTCTATCTATTGTTTGTGCTATATTTCACATTTATTATTGATTTTGGGACTGGTTCATCCAATTTTATGTTGATAATTTAATATAATTTTTTTGTTTGTATTTAAATTTTTTCCTAGCGCAGTTTTTTCTTTTTCTATTGCCTTTACAAACATGACTCTGGCCCCTCATTCATAGGTTATTGTCTATAAATAGGAGCGTTGGACGAAAAGGATGAGCATAGTCGTGCTCCCTTGATGAGTTTTTATCATGACCCCTTATTTCAAATAACCTCTGCCACATTGGGGACACAACTCAATGAAGGCAAGTAATGTCCTTTGTACTGGCTTTTCATTTTTTAAAGTTGGCTTTAATAAAGTGTCACAAACCTACCTATAGTTTAGCATACATGGGTGTTTTTGGTTTACTTTCTCGCATGTGTTTTGAAATATTTTTAAAGGATCTGGAATGAAGTTTGAAAAGGATCGTAGGAAGCAAGGTTCGCTTTCATTGTTACTTTTGCTACATATATATTTACAATTGTAACCAGGGCTATATTTTATCCCAGTCTGAACTGATAAAAAATCAAATGCTTTCAAGCATAAATAATTGAGTGAAATTACTATTCAAATCAAACATAGCATTAAAAAGAAAAAGCAGAGGCTATGATGTAACAAATAAGAACCAGAATTCTAAAAGAACAGCCTATGATGCCACTTGCCTGCCAACAGCATGCTATTCAGCATCAAACAGGTTTCAATTATCGTAAACGTTTCTTTAGAATGTTCTCTTTTCTTATTCAAATGCTAGACCCTCGTGCAGAAGTTCTTTCCTGCAGTGCAGAGCTCTGGGCGCATCCACTGCTGGTCATTGAGATCTACAATGACTGAATAGCTCACATGAGCCCTCAACCCCCCCCTGTGGTCCTAATCCTATGGTTCACCAGAACAATGTTCCCTGCCAGCAAAGGATTAGCTATTGTACTCTGTGTCCAAACCTGGCCTGTGACCTCATGATCAGCTACAATCTTGGATGTCTAATGTCTCCCGCCGATAGTCCGACATAGTGTCCTTTCCAGCTCCTGTGCTGCTAAAGAAAAAAAACCTCTATACTCTTCTTAACCTTTCATTACTGGCAGCGCTATGTATTAATTGCTCGGGTAATAAAGTAGGTAATAAAACACTGCAGGGTGTGTAATTATAGGAAGATAATTGCAAGGCACAATATGGAGCGCGAGTAATTAGTCCTTGACATACCTAAAGTGATTTAGTGAGAAAATTCTATGTAGCGCAAGAGCTTGTTGTTAGTAAAGATACAGATAATTGAATCATTTAGTACATAAATGAACTCAAACAATTAAAATGCAAATCAACAGGTACATTTGAAAGCTTGCCTTTACTTATGACTTCATCAGAGTGAACAAAACATTTTTTTTGCAATGAGATCAATTTGCAAGTATTAGTCTCAGAATTATTGATATTATTGTTCTTTATATTAGTTAAAATAAAATGCAGAAGACCTGTGAGCAGTTGAATGTATGGGCCCTCCTTCTGCTGGAAAATCTATAACGCTGTGCAAACTGTTGGCCCTATATAAATCTTGTATTATAATAATAATAATTGTAGCACCCTGGTCCTAAACAGGGCTGCTAATAAATCTAGTTGTGCTAGGTGGTAACTAGCCTGGTTAATTGCTAGTTTGATTCACTGATTTCTGTCCTAAGACTGAGTTTAATTGGTAGTCTCTCTCTTCTGTCAATAGGTGGCACTGTTGCCTTTGGCATTAGGATGATGGATTACAGTGAATTCAGTTGATGGGTAAATAAGTTGTCACAGCCAATCAGCAGGAGTTTCTTTTGGGTGCTGTGCATGCTGGGATAGGCTATTTATTTGGGAGGAGTCAGGAGATCGGGGTTCTTCCAGTCTGGGGTTACGACCTGGGTCGATGTGTGTCAAACAGCTCCTCGCTGCTAGGCGTGAAGCCCAAGGCCTATCCAGGAGTCCTACTGGTTGCTAGGTCTACGTGAGGCCTATCTAGTAGTTCGGGGTTCCACAAGGAAGGAGCAGCAAAGATTAAGCCCAAAGCCTGCAGTGGAACCGCTTTGCCGGGGGTAAAGGAGAATCAGTTGACAGAGGGAGGACCACTCCTGTTACCAGAGGCAAGTTTTGAAGGGATGAAATTCTTGAGGAGTACCAGAGAAGATACTCCACTAGCCGGGCACAGTGAAGTAAGAGGGAAAGCTTCAGTGGAGACTCATCCAGGAATAAAGTGGGTGGCTGTGAGTACAACTTGAAGGAATACAGTGGGTAGCTGTAAGTAAAGCTTGAAGATAAGTACTGCAGTTAGCTGTGGGCAGGGCCGCTGATAGAAATCATGGGGCCCCGTACAGCCTATCTGACGGGGCCCCCTTCAGCTCCACCCTGGCCCCGCCCCTGGTCCCTCCTTTAGCCCCACCCCTGGCCCCACCCATTGCCCCTCCCCAGACCCCGCCTTGAAACAAAGTGTAGGTTTGTCTACAAGTGATATTTGTTTTTCTCCAGTCAGTTATAGGTTTGATTATCCAAAAGAAATACTGTTTTCAAATGAGAACATACCTCTTTAATATCTATATGTAATACAAACCATTAATGAATAAATAAAATGGTATTTTGGAGAGTATTGGCAGGGTAAGTATTGCAGAGTATTGGCAGGGTAAGTATTGCAGAGTATTGGCAGGGTAAGTATTGCAGAGTATTGCCAGGGTATTGGCAGGGTATGTATTGCAGAGTATTGGCGGGGTATGTATTGCAGAGTATTGGCAGGGTATTGGCGGGGTATGTATTGCAGAGTATTGGCGGGGTATGTATTGCAGAGTATTGGCGGGGTAAGTATTGCAGAGTATTGGCGGGGTAAGTAGTGCAGAGTATTGGCAGGGTAAGTATTGCAGAGTATTGGCAGGGTAAGTATTGCAGAGTATTGCCAGGGTATTGGCGGGGTATGTATTGCAGAGTATTGGCGGGGTATGTATTGCAGAGTATTGGCAGGGTAAGTATTGCAGAGTATTGCCAGGGTATTGGCGGGGTATTGGCGGGGTATGTATTGCAGAGTATTGGCGGGGTATGTATTGCAGAGTATTGGCGGGGTAAGTATTGCAGAGTATTGGCGGGGTAAGTATTGCAGAGTATTGGCGGGGTATGTATTGCAGAGTATTGGCAGGGTAAGTATTGCACAGTATTGGCAGGGTAAGTATTGCAGGGTATTGGCAGAGTAAGTATTGCAGAGCATTGGCAGAGTATTGGCAGGGTAAGTATTGCAGAGTATTGGCAGGGTAGGTATAAAGTATTGCAGAGTATTGGCAAAGTATGTATTGCAGAGTATTGGCAGGGTATGTATTGGCAGGGTATGTATTGCAGAGTATGTATTGCAGAGTATTGCAGAGTATGTATTGCAGAGTATGTATTGCAGAGTATGTATTTCAGAGTATATATTGCAGAGTATGTATTGCAGAGTATGTATTGCAGAGTATGTATTGCAGAGTATATATTGCAGAGTATGTATTGCAGAGTATGTATTGCAGAGTATATATTGCAGAGTATGTATTGCAGAGTATGTATTGCAGAGTATATATTGCAGAGTATATATTGCAGAGTATATATTGCAGAGTATGTATTGCAGAGTATTGCAGAGTATATATTGCAGAGTATGTATTGCAGAGTATATATTGCAGAGTATGTATTGCAGAGTATGTATTGCAGAGTATATATTGCAGAGTATATATTGCAGAGTATGTATTGCAGAGTATGTATTGCAGAGTATTGCAGAGTATATATTGCAGAGTATGTATTGCAGAGTATATATTGCAGAGTATGTATTGCAGAGTATGTATTGCAGAGTATATATTGCAGAGTATGTATTGCAGAGTATATATTGCAGAGTATGTATTGCAGAGTATGTATTGCAGAGTATTGCAGAGTATGTATTGCAGAGTATTTGCAGAGTAGTAGTAGATGTTGAACTTCAAGCATACACCTCACCTGTGTAATTGTTAGCTCCAGCAGGGCAGCAGAGATCACTTCCTCCCTCTTCTTGAGTGTCCACAATAGCTCGATCGCCCGGCCCCTGCACTCTCTGCTCCTCTCACTCTGCTACTTCTTCTCACGCGGAGAGAGAGAGAGAGGAATATCACTCCGCAACACCATAGGGTATGCTGGCCTGGACTTGTGCTGTGTGCGGAGCAGGAGGAGCGGGCACAGAAGGCGTATTCTTCCGCGCCCGAAATACAACAAATAGTCCCTCCCCTGCAGCCTCATACAGCACAGACTAATCACATCTAATAAAAAAAAAAAACTTACCGAACGGGGGTGGGGTTGTGCGGACGATGATCGGTGGAGGAGAATCTTTTTTTTTTTTTTTTTTATTTACTTTGCAGTTCAGGTTGCCCGGCCCCCCCCTGCTGGTCAGGCCCGGTACAGCAGGGCCAGTTGTACTGGCCTATCAGCGGCCCTGGCTGTGGGTGAAGCTCGAGGGATCCAGCAGGTAGCTGAGAGTCTAAGAAGTCTAGTGGGAGATGGCATTCTGAGCTTAAATATCTACAGTGAAATACTGTGAGTTAAGCTGGAAGATTTACAGGGGGATACCGGGAGTTAAAGGGATTGTAAAGTTAATTTAAATTTTTTATTAAATAACAAACATGTTATACTTACCTCCACTGTGCAGCTCATTTTGCACAGAGTGGCCCCGAACCTCGTCTTCTGGGGTCCCTCGGCGGCTGTCTCTGCTTCCTCCCGCAGGTATTTCTCACGTTCATGCAAGCTCCCTCACATGGTGAGAAGCATCTGCGGGCGCTCTCCCGTGATACAGCCGGCGGCTATAGCTGCTCGCTGTATCACACGGCCCCGCCCCCGGCGCGCCACGTCAGTGGATGTGATTGACAGCAGCGCGAGCCAATGCTTTCGCTGCTTTCCATCCATCCACTCCAGCCAATCAGCGGCCAGGCTGAGTGGTGAAGAAGAACGGCGGGGGCGAGCGTGGGATTTTCGAGGGGTGAGGTAAG
The DNA here is from genome assembly GCF_037356315.1 of Lithobates pipiens. Taxonomy (NCBI): domain Eukaryota; kingdom Metazoa; phylum Chordata; class Amphibia; order Anura; family Ranidae; genus Lithobates; species Lithobates pipiens. The sequence continues at coordinate 634,108,772 of NW_027507748.1, read as the reverse complement.
TAAAACGGGGGGGGGGGGCTGGGGGCACAGGCACTGTCAGATGTTTTTTCACCTTAATGCATAGAATGCATTAAGGTGAAAAAACATTTACCTTTACAACCCCTTTAAGCTGGAAGATCTACAGGGGGATATTGTGAGTTAAAGTGCAAGATCTACAGTAGGATACTGTGAGAGGAGTTGTTGCTATACGAGACAGCAGTTGCTACAAGATACAGATTGCTGCATTTAGCTTAAAGGCCCTTTATCTGAATTTCTGTCTGCCTAGTTCTGTTTTAGTCTGTAGTTTGCCTAACTGCTGTTAAATTTACCTAAGGGTGTCCTGAGCCCTAACCCTCTCTCCCACTGTTCCTATTAAGAGAAATAAAACTCTCTTTGTTCATTTTGACAAAAAGGGGCTGGCGCCCAATCTTTCCACCTTGCACGACACCCACTATACCTAGTAATCTGCACCCTGAGGAGGAATGCCAGTTCCCCCTGGCTCTGGGAGTCACCACCAGGCCCTTGGAAGACGGGGAGGCTGCTACATAATAATAGCCCAACGTCTACCTAAGTATTAAAGCAGATCTATACTGCATCTGAGCAGCACAAACTAAAAATGCTATTTAATTCATTTTTAATATTCCCCGCAAACTCTCCCATCCATCCATGTCTCCATGCTTTATTTTGCTGCCCATCTTGAGTCAGGGCAGATAATTTGTGTATCATTTACTTCTTGCAATCCATGTGCCCTTAGCTCAGGCAGGCAAGAGGGTGTGCTAAGCTGAGAAAACCCCTCCTCCCTTTCTGGGGACTCCTGGGGTGTATGACATCCTTTGCCTAGGCCTGGAAACCAGGAAGTAACTGTCTAGTTGTATTCTCTAACTGTGTAAAGAAATACCTATGCTGAGTGAAATATTAGGCAGCCATTGTTAACCAAGAGTTATCTAGCTTCTTTGCTGAACCGTCTTTGTCTTTGGCTGAGAGTAAAAAAGCTAAATTTGAGAATGTTGATTGCTGCAAAAGTGGCAGGCCTGGTTCACAGTGCGATTTGTCACGAGATTTGACAGTTTCAAATCTCATGACAAGTTGCAGCCCATTGTCAGCAATGGGATTGTTCACATTGCTGCAACTCATGTTGCAGTAACTTTGAAAAAGGTTCCTGCACCATTTTTTTTTTATTTCATTGTGACTTGCATAGACTTCTGTTAAACTAAGTCCCAAGCCGCAATGAAATCGGAGGTATAAATCGAACTGATCTGCAGCTTTGAAATTGCATTGAAGTAGCGCGATTTCAAAGCTGTATCAGGGCTGAGAGGGTTGAGACCAACCATTTATCACTTATAGGGGTGACTACAATGGTCAGCTTTTATTCATTTATGTAAAACCTTTATCCTAAAAGAAAAAAAAAATGGATTGCTGTAACTGCTTATAAAGTGTTAAATGGCGTTCAGTTGTAATTTGTTAGTCACTTGTGTAAAGTTCATCTAAATCTACTAGCCCATCTACCACTACCCTTTCCAGACAATTCTGCTGTCCGAGGGTGACTTTATTGCTCCTCCAAAGAGGGAGAAGCCAACCCAGGGGGTCATTTACACTAGCATTTATGGGGCGGTAAAACCATGGGGTTGAGCCACGATTTTACCATCCCTTTAGTTGGAAAAGCAGCCGGGGGTATGCACATGTCATGGCCATGATTTTTCTTGGCCACAGTAAGAATTATACCTCCTTTAGTGTTCAGCAGCACTACCGCCCACTAAATGGGACCCATTCAAGTAAATGGGGCAGCACTGCAACTGCCCTGGAACCGCACAGTTATGCCACAGTAGTCTAATTGGTGAGGAGGTGATAAAATGCCTCCCTAACTCGTGCCCATAGAAGACGAAACACGTAGGGCGGGGTGCCATGCTGACATAATCTCAAGTTCCCGGAAGTGCAGGTGCTGTGTTTGTATCTGGCCAGTGAGGAATGCGTTGTATAGAGCTTTGATGGCTTTTTTTGACGTAAGGGTGTTTTTAATCTTCAATAAATTCATCAGTGAGGTTTTACACTATTGGAGCATTTCTTTTCATGTTCTTATGAGAAACTCTATGGCAGTGATGGCGAACCTTGGCACCCCAGATGTTTTGGAACTACATTTCCCATGATGTTATGTACTCTGCAGTGTAGTTGAGCATCATGGGAAATGTCGTTTCAAAACATCTGGGGTGCCAAGGTTCGCCATCACTGCTCTATGGGATGAGGCTGAATTGAGAACCATTATATAATCATCTCCAGACGGAGAGAACCTTTGGAACTGCTCTGTGATGACCTAAAGCGGGGTTGTTCCATTTCAAACTCTGTTGACTTCTCTTTAATTAGGGGGCCATATACAGTCGTTATGCATCTTTTCATAAGAGGTGGTGGCTTCACGAGTGAACATTGTCCTTTATGGGTGATAGATGCTCATCACATATATAAGAGTGTATGAACACATGAAAAGAGGACTTTTCTTTTACATGTGGACTTTTTTGTATTTGTAGTCAATGGAAGATATACAGTATGTTTTCTGTATATACACTGTATACAGGGGCGGACTGACAACTCATGGGGCCCCCGGGCAATAGGAGATTATGGGGCCCCCAGGCAATCAGACATTATGGAGCCACACAGTATACACAAACACAGTATACAATAACACAGTATACACAGACATGTTTCTATTGGCTGAGAAGGTACTGGAGAGGCGGGGCAGCTATAATCTCAGGATTTTTAGTCCAAAAGGATGTCGGTAAGGGACATTTTAGAGACAGATTTAAAAAAAACACTGATTTTTAAATACTTTCCCTGGTTTTACTGAGGCTGGCAACCCTAAAAGGGGCCCCCTAGTGGCACGGGGCCCTCGGGCAGTGCCCAAGTAGCGCAATGGTCAGTCCGCCCCTGACTGTATACTACTTGGTTCATTTAATTTTTGCTGTGCGACTCCTTGTGTTGAAAAGGCCTCAACGCCTGTCAAATGCTCTCTGAAGAGTCATCTGAATGCAGATCACGCTTCAAAGAGCACGGCAAGTGTAAATGAGGCGAAGACAGGAGGTGTGTTATTGGCTGGATTACCAGGTGAAAATAAAAGGGAAAATTATTAAAAGAAAAATAATGCAGCCATCACATTTAGGAATTGGTAAACTGCCATATATTACATTTTTTTTTTTGTATGGTTTTATACCGCTTTAAGCCCTCTGTAGCCTAAAATGTCAGCTAACTTGGAGCAACTATCAAAGTTACGTCAGAATTTTATTTTATAGTCAGTGCAAGTATGAGCACTTTACACATAATTATTTAAAACAATTTAGGTAGCTGTGTGAAATAAAGTAAGATTTTTTTGGGCTATCTGCTTCTGTCTATTTATTCAGAATTGTTTGTTAGCAAAGTAACCATGGAGACATTTATTTATCTGTGTAGTTTTATACTAACATAATCAATTTTTTTTATGCTATATCAAAAACGTGATTTCTGCATACTGAGAAAAGGCAATCATATTGCTGCTTGTAAAGCTTATGCAGAGCTCAGCTGATGCATCTTCCACTTGGTGTCAGTATAGATTTGTCTTAGCACTCTATTGTATTGAATTCATGCACCTATCTCCTTAGAATGAGAAGCAATTTTTTTTGTGTTTCCTACAATGTGTGCTAATTTCATATTTTTTATTCACAAACATAAAAGAGAATACAATCCATAGAGCCCTGTGAACACCCAAATGAACGGTGGCCTTCAATGAAACAAAATGCATAACTAGTGGAGATATTTTCCTAGAGAGGGCTTATGTACAGAACCCTAAACAATCAATGTTCCAAAGCATAGAATATTTGTATCCTTTCGAATATGAGTGAAATCAATACTTTATTCTGTCTTAATGGAGTTTATATGTCCTTGACAAAAGTACAAAGATTTATGGGCTCTTATTTGATAATAAACAACTGTGAAATGTGAAAAGAAAATCCTTCCTTCTCTTGGTACGAATGTCAATTTAGTCACTTATGCCTTTTACAATACCCAAGTCTTTCATACACGGACCGATAGTTTGTTGTATGCGCTTGTACTGTATATGATATATATTGAGCGGGCAGATTACAGTTTATAACAATTGACATGTTTACCCATGACATCAAGAATCATATGTGAATCACAAAAGGCTCCGAACATAATGAATAGACAGATAATGGTGAAATAGATACAGTGCCTTGAAAAAGTATTCACACCCCCTGAAATTTTCCACGTTTTGTCATGTTACAACCAAAAACATAAATGTATTTATTTGGGATTTTATGTGGCAGGCCAACACAAAGTGGTACATAATTGAATGAAGTGGAAGGGAAGGGAAAGTGGAAGGAAAATGATAAATGGTTTTCAATTTTTTTTACAAATAAATATGTGAAAATTGTGGGGTGCATTTGTATTCAGCCCCCCTGAGTCAATACTTTGTAGAACCACCTTTCTCTGCAATTACAGCTGCAAGTCTTTTTAGGGATGTCTCTACCAGCTTTGCACACCTAGAAAGTGACATTTGTGCCCATTCTTCTTTGCAAAATAGCTCAAGCTCTGTCAGATTGGAAGGAGAGCGTCTGTGAACAGCAATTTTCAAGTCTTGTCACAGATTCTCAATTGGATTTAGTTCTGGACTTTGACTGGGCCATTCTAACACATGAATATGCTTAGACCTTATCCATTCCAACGTTGCTCTGGCTGTATGTTTAGTGTCATTGGATGGAGAGTGTCTGCGTACAGCAATTTTCAAGTCTTGCCACAGATTCTCATTTGGATTTAGGCTGGAAGGTGAACCTCTGCCCCAGTCTCAAGTCTTTTGCTGACCCTAACAGGTTTTCTTCTAAGATTGCCCTGTATTTGGCTCCATCCATCTTCGCATCAGCTCTGATCAGCTTCCCTGTTCCTGCTGAAGAAAAACATCCTCACAACACGATGCTGCCATCACCATGTTTCATGGTGGGGATGGTGTGTTCAGGGTTATGTGCAGTGTTAGTGTCAGAAACCATGAAACAGACTGAGACAGAAGTACAATCAAATCACACTTGTTTATTAATAAAATTAAAAAGGTAAATAGAAAAAAGCGTAGTCAAGCATAGCCAGAGTCCTGTAACCAGATCGGGTAGTCAGCCAGTCCAAAGTTCATTAACCAGATCGGGTAATCAGTCAGGCCGGAAGTCAGGGATCCAAGGATAGCAACCGCAAGCAGGATAAGAAGCCATGTGGGATATCAGCAAGCCAGTCTTGAAACAAACAGCAGGAGATGGTTCCCTGTGATGTGACCAACGCAAAGGCAAATGAAAAAGTGAGCAGGAAGGCTTTAAATGGGCAGGTCAGACGAGCATCATGGGGAACAGCTGGTAACTGTGGAAAGAGAAGAGAGCTGACAATTATCCGACAGCTGAGCGGCCAGCCCAGAGGAGGAAGGGCTAAGCCAGCCCTGACAGTTAGTTTTCTGCCACACTGTCAAGGAAAGTTCCATCTGCTGATGACACTGCCTGATATTTGGCATGCATTACTGTGGTACACCAGCAGGTGTCTCCTGGCAGTCTTAAACTGCCAGGGGAGCTTTCCCCTTTTGGTAGTATTATGTGATCTTTAGGCCGCAGTACTGCCGTCCACCAGCGGGTGGTTTCTGGCAGTGTGGGGCCGACATCATCTCCTACAATCAGGCATCACCTGATTCTGATTGAGACGAGTATAAATACCCGACAAGTGCACGCACACCTTGCCCTGGTATTGTCCTTGTGCCCTGACCTGCAGCCTGTTTATCTGTTATCCTGATCCAACACCTGAACCCTGAACCCTGATTCCTGTATCCTGAACCTGTTTGTATCTGTTCCTGCATCCCTGGATCCTTGCCCAGCAGCCTGATCCCTTTGATCCTGTTCCCTGTCTGTTTACTCCTGGCCCCCATCTGGTAATCTCCTGTTTATGATCCTTGCCTGGCTTGACTACGATTCTGGTACTCCCTTTTGCTATATATGCTGGTTGGTTTATTATCACTGTTTGTTTGTTTGGTTTGTTCACTCTGTTTGTATTGGTGGTGTGTTCACATTTATATGCATTTACTTTAATAAACTTACTTATTTTCACCCATTTATGTCTGGTTCACTCTGTCGCAGTCACACAGTTCTGGTCACATCTGGTTTATGGCGTAGCATTTAGCTTTTAGGCCACAAAGTTCAATTCTGGTCTCATCTTACCAGAGCAACTTCTTCGACAGGTTTGCTGTGTCCCCCACATGGATTCTCGCAAACTGCAAACGGGACTTTCTTTCAATAATAGCTTTCTTCTTGCCACTCGTCCATAAAGGCCAGATTTGTGGAGTGCACAACCTAGTGGTTAAAGAGGCATATTATATGTGTAGCTATTCCTTTATGTGTATATTGATTCCTTCAATTTAATATAATATATATTTTTTTAGATTTTTACTACCAATGAATTAAGTGTTATATATTTTTATACTAACATTTTATAGTTTTTTGTGCTTTATGATTAAAATAAAATTTGTATTAACCACTTGCCGACCGCCGCACGACGATATACGTCGGCAGAATGGCACGGGCAGGCATAAGGGCGTATATATAAGTCCCTGCCTTCCCGCGGGTGGGGGGCCCGATCGGGCCCCCCCCGGTGCCTGCGGCGGTCGGCATTCGTTCGGGAGCGATCCGGGATGAGGGGGCAGCCATTCATTCATGGCCACCCCCTCGCGATCGCTCCCGACGAATAGAAATGCTCCACGACATCACTTCCTCTCCTCACAGGAGAGGAAGTGATGTAATCTCTCCTCCGTGTCGGTATTTTTCGTTCCGGCACCGAGGAGAGAGGATCGGTGAGTTGCACCAACACACCACACGTACAGTAGAACATGCCAGGCACACTCACACCCCCCCCTTTACCCCCCGATCACCCCCCCAATTACCCCTGCCCCCCCCCCAGTCACAGTGACACCAATTGCATTTTTTTTTTTGCATTGGTGTCATTTGTGACTGTAATAACTGTTAGGGCAGTTAGGGTTAGCCCCCTTTAGTTCTAATGTGCCCCCCTAACCCCCCAATAAAGGTTTAACCCCGTGATCACCCCCCATCGCCAGTGTCACTAAGGCTGGGTTCACATTGCAGCGGTTTATGAGAACGAATGTGATTCGCCAAATCACATCCGATCTCTGTGCGATTCGAGTTCAGCCATACAGATAGTATGGCTGAATTCGCACCGCACCCGCCGCAAATTCGCACGGGACCCTTTTTTTGGTCCGCAGCAGAATCGGATCGCATGGGTGTTCACACCATGCGATCCGAGTTTGCAGATCGCACTGCGATATGCGAACTGATCTGGGGGTGTCAGTAACATTTCACTGACACTCCCAGCAGTTCGCATAGGGCAGTGTGAACTGCCGCCGGGAGGCATGCGATGCGGGAACCCGCCGCGGATTCGTGGCGTTCCCGCATCGCTCCAGTGTGAACCCAGCCTAATAAGCGATCATTTTTCTGATCGCTGTATTAGTGTCACAGGTGACGCTAGTTAGGCAGGTAGGTATTTAGTTTCGCCGCAACTTTTTATAGCGCCAGGGACCCCCATATACTACCGCATAAAGCCCCCTGATTGCCCCCTAGTTAACCCTTTCACCAGTGATCACCATATAACTGTTACAGGTGACGCTGGTTGGTTAGTTATTTTTTTATAGTTCCAGGGCACCCGCCATTTATTACCTAGTCTCACTAGTGTACCCCTAAATTTAGGGGTGTCTACTTTCCAAAATGGGGTCATTTGGGGGGGGTTTGTGCCATCTTGGCATTTTATGGCCTTCAAAACTGTAACGCCCTTAGAAAGCCTGAAGGCGGTGCTTGGTTTTCGGGGCCCCGTACGCGGCTAGGCTCCCAAAAAGTCCCACATATGTGGTATCCCCGTACTCAGGAGAAGCAGCAGAATTTATTTTGGGGTGTCATTTCACATATGCCCATGGCATGCGTGAGCAATATATCATTTAGTGACAACTTTGTGAAAAAAAAAAAAAAAAAGTTTGTAATTTTCCCGCAACTTGTGGCAAAATATAAAATATTCCATGGACTCAACATGCCTCTCAGCAAATAGCTTGAGGTGTCTACTTTTTAAAATGGGGTCATTTGTGGGGGTTTTGTGCCATCTTGGCATTTTATGGCCTTCAAAACTGTAATAGGTAGTGAGAAGTGAAGTCAAATATTTACGCCCTTAGAAAACCTGAAGGCGGTTCTTGGCTTTCGGGGCCCCGTACGCGGCTAGGCTCCCAAAAAATCCCACACATGTGGTATCCCCGTACTCAGGAGAAGCAGGAGAATTTATTTTGGGGTGTCATTTCACATATGCCCATGGCATGCGTGAGCAATATATCATTTAGTGACAACTTTGTGTAAAAAAAAAATAAAATTTTTTTTGTCATTATTCAATCGCTTGAGGCAAAAAAATAAAATATTCAATGGGCTCAACATGCCACTTATAAATTTCCTTAGGGGGTCTACTTTCCAAAATAGGGTCATTTGGGGGGGTTTTGTACTGCCCTGCCATTTTAGCACCTCAAGAAATGAGATAGGCAGTCGTAAACTAAAAGCTGCGTAAATTCCAGAAAACATACCTTAGTTTGTAGATGTGACAACTTTTGCGCAAACCAATAAATATACAGTTATTGACTTTTTTTTTACCAAAGACATGTGGCTGAATACATTTTGGCCTAAATGTATGACTAAAATTGAGTTTATTGGATTTTTCTAATAACAAAAAGTAGAAAATATCATTTTTTTTCAAAATTTGCGGTCTTTTTACGTTTATATCGCAAAAAATAAAAATCGCAGAGTCAGTCAAATACCTTTAAAAGAAATCTCTATTTGTGGGAAGAAAAGGACGCAAATTTCGTTTGGGTACAACATTGCATGACCGCGCAATTACCAGTTAAAGCAGCGCAGTGCCAAAGTGTAAAAAGACCTCTGGTCATTTACCAGCAAAATGGTCCGGTCTGAAAGAGGTTAAATTAGTTTATGTGAAAAGGAATATCTACACATATAATACAGCTTTTTAACCACTAGGTGGTTCTAGAAATATAATATATGATCCAATTAACTTGCTATCATGAATTATGAATTAGTTATTTCAATTAAGGATCTATATTAAGTATAGTACTTGTGTTAATTACCTAGTTCGATTGTGGACGTTGTTAGACAAATAGGTGATGAAATTGAGAATACTGTTATCAAGTTATTATGTATTATTAATGATCTGCAATATATTTTTTGTTTTTGTTTATATGCACTTGTCTTAGCGCTTGTGTATTTATATGAGTAACCAAGATGTACAGTGGTGATGATTGCCCAACAATTAGATTGCCTAGCTGAGCTTAAGCAGGGTATATAAGGCTATAAGAAAATGGCGAGGAGTACGTTTCCTGATGACGTGTTGACCACGAAATGCATTGAGGCTGTGCGCTTGCTCTTACTGATGTAATTTCCGGTACCGTTGGTTCCAGTTATTGAGGTGGTGGAATGCACACTGAGACATGGATAAACACAGTGTTTATTTTCCCTGTGATATTGCTGTACATGTTGGTGTTAGCATAATAACACCCCACAATGTAAGTGCATTTTATCACTATTGGCACTTGTTTACATCAAAGCATATTGCGCTATGTGAATCATTTTGCTTTTATCGAGTTAAATTGTCCTACGAGTACAAGGATACATCAAGGAATGCATTATACCTCCTAAAGGATTTGGGCATACGTAATCACCTATTATCTAGTTATCTGGTGAGTCTGTATTTCTCCTACGTCAGTGATGGTCGAGCATGGATAACTAAAAATTAACTGTCACTAGGGATGAGCCGAACACCCCCGGTTCGGTTTGCACCAGAACTTGTAAAAAGGCAAAAAAATTGTGCAAAAACGCAAACACCGTTAAACTCTATGGGACACGACCATGAAAAATCAAATGTTCTCATTTTAAAAGCTCATATACAAGTTATTGTCATAAAAAGTGTTTGGGGACCCCGGTCCTGCCCCAGGGGACATGTGTCAATGCAAAAAAAAAGTTTTAAAAAGGAATGTTTTTTTTTAAGAGCAGTGATTTTAATCATGCTTAAAGTGAAACAATAAAAATTAAATCCCTTAAATATCATGCCTGGTGGTGTCCTTAGTCTGCCTGTAAAGTAGTGCATCTTTCTCATGTTTATAACAGTACCACAGCAAAATTATATTATACAGAAAAATGCAATTTAAAACTGCTTGTGGCTGTAATGCATTGTCGGATCCCGACACTATAGATAAAAATCATTGAAAAAAAGGGCATGGATTCCCCCCCAATCCATTACCAGGCCCTTTGGGTCTGGTATGAATTAAGGGAAATCCCACACCAAAATTTCAAAAAAATTATGTGGGGGGGGGGGGGGGGTACCTCCAAAATCCATGCCAGGCCCTTCAGGTCTGGTATGGATATTAAGGGGAACCCTGTGCCCAAATTTAAAAAAAATGGCACAGAGGTCCCCCCAAAATCCATACCAGGCCCTTCCGGTCTAGTATGGGTTTTAAGGGGAACCCCATGCCAAAATTAAAAAAAATGGCATGGGGTCCCCCAAAATCCATACTAGACCCTTTAATCGAGCAGGCAACCTGGCAGGCTGCAGGAAAAGGGGGGAGATGAGAGAGCACTCCCTCTCCTGAACCATACCAGACCACATGCCATCAAAATTGGTCCCCTCTCAAAACTCCTTGTCCCCATGTTGAAGGGGACAAGGGTCTCATCCCCACAACCCTTGCCCGGTGGTTGTGGGGGTCTGCAGGTGGGGTGCTTATTGCAATCTGGAAGCCCCCTTTAACAAGGGGACCCCCATATCCTGCCCCCCCCTATGTGAATGGGTATTGGGTACATTGTACTCCTACTCATTCACCAAAAAAAAAGTGTAAAACAAGTAAAAATGGCAGGAGACAGTTTGGGACAAGTCCTTTATTAAAAAACAATGTCCTGCGATGTAACTCCATCTTCGATCACAGCAACCAATGGTCCCGATAGGAACAAAAAAAACAGAAAAACCTCCTCCATGGGAGGTATCCTGCAACTACAGCCTCTTATATTCAGACTGATCTTATTTTTAGTTTCAGTTCTTAAAAAGTAGTATAAAGGATTGTCATATTCAAGTTCTATTAATGGCATGATATTCGGGACCATGGTGTGGTATGCTATGGGCTTTCTGAATGTAATCTTGCAAAATATTTAATAAAATGAATTATTATGTAAAAAAAAAAAAAAATAATAAAAAAAAGATCTCTGGAGATGGACTTGTAGCCTTGATATTGTCCATGCTTTCCCACAATATTTGTTCTCACATCCTCAGACAATGATTCAGTCCATTTATAATAATTTTAACGGTTTTCCGGTGTGAGCACTTATTAATTGATACAGGGGAGTTTAATTACAAATTACAGGAGCACCACAAACTTGGAATGCAATTATTTCTTACAAGTTTGAGAAGGTGCCAATTGTTTTGTCAAGTCCATTTTTGGAGCTTTGTGTTGAATGTGTCAGATTTGGATTTTTGCTTCTCCACTTTTTTGTGTCATACCAATACAAATAAAATAAATAAACATGATAATGCATAAACATTTGTAATTGCAACAATTTTCTGGGTATTATCTGACAGAGATGCCATGACTGTATAAATATTGATAAAAATCACTTTTATAAGATAGGGAAAATTGTAATTAGAAATTGCTACTAAAAAGCTTTATAAGAGGTGGCTGCAACATTGCCATAACTACAGTGCCTTGCGAACGTATTCGGCCCCCTTGAACTTTTCAACCTTTTGCCACATTTCAGGCTTCAAACATAAAGATATAACATTTTATTTTTTTGTGAAGAATCACCAACAAGTGGGACACAATTGTGAAGTGAAACTATATCTATTGGATATTTTAAACTTTTTTAGCAAATAAAAAACTGAAAAGTGGTGCATGCAAAATTATTCGGCCCCTTTACTTTCAGTGCAGCAAACTCACTCCAGAAGTTCAGCGACGATCTCTGAATGATCCAATGTTCTCCTAAATGACTGATGGTGATAAATAGAATCCACCTGTGTGTAATCAAGTCTCTGTATAAATGCACCTGCTCTGTGATAGTCTCAGGGTTCTGTTGAAAGCGCAGAGAGCATCATGAAGACCAAGGAACACACCAGGCAGGTCCGTAATACTGTTGTGGAGAAGTTTAAAGCCGGATTTGGATACAAAAAGATTTCCCAAGCTTTAAACATCCCAAGGAGTACTGTGCAAGCGATCATTTTGAAATGGAAGGAGTATCAGACCACTGCAAATCTACCAAGACCTGGCCGTCCCTCTAAACTTTCAGCTCAGACAAGGAGAAGACTGATCAAAGATGCAGCCAAGAGGCCCATGATCACTCTGGATGAACTGCAGAGAACTACAGCTGAGGTGGATGAAAACCTGTTTGAGTCTGCAAAAGACCTGAAACTGGGACGGAGATTTATCTTCCAACAAGACAATGATCCCAAACATACAGCAAAATCTACAAAGGAATGGTTCACAAATAAACGTATCCAGGTGTTAGAATGGCCAAGTCAAAGTCCAGACCTGAATCCAATCGAGAATCTGTGGAAAGAGCTGAAAACTGCTGTTCACAAACGCTCTCCATCCAACCTCACTGAGCTCGAGCTGTTTTGCAAGGAAGACTGGGCAAGAATTTCAGTCTCTCGATGTGCAAAACTGATAGAGACATACCCCAAGCGACTTGCAGCTGTAATCACAGCAAAAGGTGACTCTACAAAATATTAACGCAAGGGGGCCGAATAATTTTGCACGCCCCACTTTTCATTTTTTTATTAGTTAAAAAAGTTTAAAAAATCCAATAGATTTCGTTCCACTTCACAATTGTATCCCGCTTGTTGGTGATTCTTCACAAAAAATGAAAATTTTATATCTTTATGTTTGAAGCCCCTTGTATGTCTTACATCCCAAAGGCAAATTCCTCCAGGCATACAGAATGCTATTTTTTTTCATAGCAGTTGTATAGTTTTGTGCTGTATAGAAAGTATTGCGATTTTCTTGGCAGCTCTGCCATTCACATTGTTTTATTTTGCTGCTGGGTTTAAATGTCAAGAGGTGCCGCCCGCTCATAATTCTGCTTTTAGCCCACTAGTATCTTATAGCAAAAAAATACAGCAGTAAAAGTATTTCACATAAGTCAAGTGAAGTTCTGTGAAAAATAGGCTGAAGCTTTTGTTCCTATCTGTTTGGGGGATATATACATTGATATAATATGCATGTAACTTGATATGTATATATCCACTATCCAGGCAAACAGCAGCTTCACACTTTGATTCCACAAATCACAGTCCATAAGGCTTGCCTTTTAACCACTTGCCACCCACCCCGCCGTCAAGGACCCAATTAAATGAGCCTAAATGAGCCTAAAAGGCTGAGCCCCCTTAACCGCTTCAGCCCTGGAAGGATTTACCCCCTTCCTGACCAGAGCACGTTTTGCGATACAAAACTGTGTCGCTTTAACTGACTGCGGTTGTGCGACGTTACACCAAAACAAAATTGATGTCCTTTTTTTTCCACAAATAGAGCTTCCTTTTGGTGATATTTGATCACCTCTGTGGTTTTTATCTTTTTCGCTATAAGCAAAAAAAGAGCAACAATTTAAAAAAAAAGCAATATTTTTTACTTTTTGCTATAATAAATATCCTCCAAAAAATATATATATTTTTTTCATAAGTTTTGGGCCGATATATATTCGTCTACATATTTTTGCTATAAAAAAATCGCAATAAGCATATATTGATTGATCTGCACAAAAGTTATAGCATCTACAAAATAGGGGATAGATTTACAGCATCTTTAATATTATTAATTTTTTATTAGTAATGGCAGCGATCTGCGATTTTTATCATGACTGCGTCATTACGGGACTATCGTGACTGCGACACATCAGACACTTTTGACATTATTTTGGGACCATTGTCATTTATACAGCGATCAGTGCTATAAAAATGCACTGATTACTGTGTGTCCTAGGGAGTGATTCTAACTGTAGGGGGGATCCGCTCACTACAACATGACAGAGATCACTGCTCCCGATGACAGGGAGCAGTGGATCTCTGTCATGTTGCTAGACAGAACAGGGGAAATGCCTTGTTTGCATCTCCCTGTTCTGCTGCTCCGTGACACTATAGCGGGACACTGGCGGACAATGAGTCCGTGGGACCCACAGGAATGGTCACGCAGTACGCTGCCTCTCTGTGCAGTGCTCACAGTATCTATTGCATGAAATGATGTACAGGTACATTGTTTCGTGCCATGGAGCCGACCTGCTGCAGTATATGTGTGGTCTCAAAGTGGTTAACTTGGATAGGATTCAGGGATTTGTGGATATTCCACATCACTAACAGGAACACTGTACCCATATGACATTTATATATTTTTTTCCACACAATAGAGCGTTCTTTTGGTGGTATTTAATCACCACTAGGTTTTTAGGTTTTTGCTAAATAAATGAAAAAAGACAAAAAATCTTGAAAAAAATGTGCTTTTCTTTGTTTTTGTTATAACATTTTGTAACATCCAAGGTATTTAGTAAGAGGCATGGTGAGTTTTTTGAAGGTGTAATTTTTTGTCACAACTTTTTGGAAAACTAAGAAATAAAAAAAAAATGTTTTTCACAATTTTCATTTTTTTTTTAACATACTGTCACCAGTGGAGTACAGTGCCAGTGTGGTGGTCAGGGACACTGACTGGTGACAGTATGTCCAAAAAATAATAATTGTAATATTTATTTTTTTATTCTTTTTTCTTTTTTTTTTACACACTGTGACCAGAACAATATAGTATTACCATGGTAACACTATACTATGGGGAAATGGTCAGGATTGTTTTTTTTACACATTATGATTGTTTATACCAGTGAATTTCACTGGTATAAGTAACCATTTTTATTGAATGAAACTGATTCATTCAGTGTGTTTTGTTGTGATTAGCTGTGATTGGTCACATCTAATCACATGGTGCAGATAGGCTGTGATTGGCCCTGTCTGTACCATGTGATCACTGTGACCAATCACCATTAGCAACACAATTGTACACAATGGATAGCATGAAAGGAAGCTTTCCATTGTTTACAATTGTCATGTTAACTGCTGTGATTGGTCACAGCAATCACATGGTATCGGCAGCAAGCCTGTACACTGATCAGCCATCGGCTGTGCTCGATTGACACAGCCGGTGACAGATCATGCCTCAGCGTAGCTCTGTGGCCATCCACTCATATGACGTCCACCCAGATCGACGAACAGTCATTTTTCTATAGGCTGGGACCTGGTTAAGCAGTGGGACGTTAAGTGGACAGCACTGGGGCACCAATAGAAATGACCCAGGGCAGGCAAGCATTGTACTTTCTGCAGTAGGGGTGATAAAAGCGACAATCACTGAAATTCTTCCCCCTTTGGGTCAGTACTCATAGTGGCCTTCCAGCTTGGAATGTTACTCTCTAATTCCAACAGACAGCCCCCCCCCCTGTGAACTCCCAAGGCAGGTCTTTAGTGACACCCCTCTTTAGTCCCTAAAAGGGTTTGTTGCTAAGCAAGCCCTCTCAGCATGGCTGGGATCCTGATGAGCAGGATGGACCTTCAGCAAGACAGCCATGACGGCAGGCAGTCCTCCCTGGCTGGAAATGTTTCCTCCTGGACAAGAACCCAGGCCTCTGAGGACACAACTCCCCAGGGATTTACCTGGGGCTACATACATATTCAGGCTGCCTCTCTTATTCTTTAACCCACTATAATATGGAAAGTTTTAGAAGACAGGGGAAATCAGCCGGAATGGCAGCCTGTGGAACCCAGAGCAACCTAAAGCAATCAGCTCTGCTGATTTCAGGAGAGCAAAGAACGACATTTGCCTTAGCAAAAGACTAGCGACCTAGCAGGATGGTGCTACTCACAATAGAATAACTAAAAAAAGGTAAGCTGCAATTCTAAAAAAGAAAAATTGTCAAAAAAAAATACAATTATTTTGTCTTATGCTATGTGAATGGGAACATGTAACAAATATAAGGTGGGCTGCAAAAGTGAAAATGCGCTTGAAGTATTGAATATTATGGCAGTTATGGCCATTCATATTATTCATATTATTATTTTTAAAGAGGAGTTTCCCTTTAAAAAAAAAATGTAAAAGTCAGCAGCTACAAATACTGCAGCTGCTAACTTTTAATAATTGGACACTTACCTGCCCAGGGTCCAGCGATGCAGGGGAACGAAGCCTCGCTTGTCCCCCCCTCCTCTCGGCGGCGCCAGCATTGCAACCGTGAAGCCACAGCCGGGCACCCACTGCGCATGCGTGATTACGGCTCCATGCGCCGTAATTGGCCGCGCAGTCATCTGGGACCTGTCACGTGTAGCAGATGACTGACAGGAGGGAGGGGGCGCAGTTGAGCCCTTCCTGCGCCAAGGGGAAGTGATGTCAGGAGCTCAGACACTGAAGGAGGCAGACTACGAGGGACCCCCTAGCAACAGGCATTTCGAGGTGAGTTAAAAAAAAAATCCAATTTTTTTTTAGGAATTTTAAGCATTTTCTTTTGTGTGTGGAACACCAATTTAAGTACCATAAGGCTTGGTTTAAAAAAAAAAAAGTTCCAAATCAGTTTGCAAAAAAAAAAAAAAAGAAGAAGAAAGCCCCATTTATCTATACTTTATTTTTGCAGCCTTAAATGATACCCAATGAATAAAAAGTATGACATTTGAAGGTGCTGCTTGCTTGAGTGATATAGAAAAGCCAGGGTCAAAAGTGTGAGGTTCTTCAAACACTCCAGAAGTGTTGACCTATTTAGCAAATGAGTCCGTCAGCGAGAGATGTGAAAAGACACATTATTATAACAAAGGCATTGTTATCGCAATATAAGACTGTGGTCTCAAACCCACACACGTACTGCACACAAGAGAGCAGATTAAATATATTAGACACTAATGTAGATAATCAGTGTATATTCAGTGAATAGGCACTCTGTCACAGACACTGCACTCAGAGAGCAGGGCATGAATGAAGAAAATAACATTTAAGTGTATGTGCTAATCTAACCGCTATATGAATATGAAATAGAACTCAAACAGTTCTCACTTCGACCCATCTCAGCTTATGCAGCTCACAGCCAGCAATTAGCCTTTCAGCAGTGGTGCCAAAGTTAATAGAGAAACTTCATCGAGGAGCAATATTGTACCATAATATTGAAGATATCAGTAATCCATCTGTTAATAAATTGTTTAAGACTTAAATTATGTATTTTATAGCTAAAGGGTATAAAATTCCCACAAAAATGCCATCCCATTTAGACCTGATTCACACCTATGCAGGTTGCAGTTTGCATATTCCAGGTGCATTTTGCGCTTTTTGATGCACGTTTTTGATCCATTAAAGTCTATGGAACCAAAAAACTGAAAAAAAGTCCCTGGCCCTTTCTATAAAATGCACAGACGTGAACGTGACCCATTGGAAACCATGTTACATGGCCTGTGGTGTGTTTCTGCAAAACCGAAAATGCACTAAAAATGCATAGGTATGAACCAGGCCTAAGGCATCTAGTTGTGGGAAAAACAACTTGTTGAAGTTCAAACCGAGCATAAGGCCTGATTCACACCTATGCAGCTTTAGGCCTGATTCACACCTATAAATTTTTAGTGCTTTTTGCATTTTGCAGATTTGCACTACAGTCCGTTTAACATGGTTTCCTATGGAACACGTTCTGTAGTACAAATCTGAAAAATGCAAAAAGCACTTAAAATGCATAGGTGTGAATCAGGCCTAAGGCTCGATTCACATCTATGCATGTTGCTTTTGAGCGTTTTTGCAGTGCTTTTTGCGGTGCTTTTGTGTTTGTGGACACACGTTTTTACCACGATTTTGCCACGTTTTGCGGGTTTTTTTTACACTGTGGTTGCTTAGCAACCAGATATATACAGTGAAAAAAATGAAAAAAAAATGCAAAATGCAAATTGCGGCAAAATCGCGATAAAAATATGGTAAAAAAGCGGTACTTGCGTTTTTGATGCAGGTCCATTGACTTTTATTACATGCAAAACGCTGCATTTTGCATGAAAAAAAGTCCCCGACCCTCTCCAAAAATGCAGAGACACAAAAATGCATTGATGTGAACATGTTCCATAGGAACCCATGTTAAAAAATTTCCCTGCATTTCTGCAAAATGCAAAATGCATCAAAAAACACGTTAGTGTGAATCAAGCCTTAGGCTGGATTCACACCTATGCATTTTTAATGCTTTTTGCATTTTGCAAATTTGCACTACAGTCCAGTTAACATGGTTTCCTATGGAACAAGTTCTGTAGTGCAAATCTTAAAAATGCATAGGTGTGAATCCAGCCTCAAAATGGTTGAACATGGTATGGTTGTTGGTGCCAGATGGGCGGTCAGGCATGTACTGGCCATCGGGACTACTGGGAGTTTCCCGGTGGGCCGATGGCTCAGTGGACCACTCTGATGTAAGGGGGCTGGTGATGGGACACGCTGATGTAAGGGGGTGCTGATGGGACACTCTGATGTCAGGGGGCTGGTGATGGGACACTCTGATGTAAGGGGGTGTTGATGGGACATTCTGATGTAAGGGGCTGCTGATGGGACACTCTGATGTAAGGGGGCTGGTAATGGGACACTCTGATGTAAGGGGGTGCTGATGGGACACTCTGTTGTAAGGGGGCTGGTGATGGGACACTCAAAATGTAAGTGGGCCGGTCTGGATGAAGTCCAGGGCCAAATTTCTGTCCCAGTCCAGCCCTGTGGGCGGTTCTGAGTATTTAAAAAAACTGCTGATCTACTGGGATTTTCAAGCACAACCATCTCTAGGGTTTACAGAGAATGGCTTGAAATAGAGAAAATAACCAGCGAGTGGCAGTTGTGTAGACAAAAATGCCTTGTTGATGTCAGAGGTCAGAGGAGAATGGGCAGACTGGTTAGAGATGATAGAAAGGCAACACAACAGTAACTCAAATAACAACTCGTATGCAGAATACCATCTCTGAACGCACAACACATCAAACCCTGAAGCAGATGGGCTACAGCAGTAAAAGACCACCCTGGGTGCCACTTCTGTCAGCTAAGGACAGGAAACTTAGGCTACAATTCACATAAGCTAACCAAAATTGGACAATAGAAGATTGGAAAAACGTTGACTGGTCTAACGAAACTCGATTTCAGCTGCAATATTCAGATATTAGGGTTAGAATTTGACATAAACAACATTTAAGCATGGATCCATCCTGCCTTGTATCAATGGTTCAGGCTGGTGGTGGTGGTGTAATGCTGTGGGAGATATTTTGTTGGAACACTTGGGGCCCCTTAGTACTAACTGAGTCATCTTCTGATGACTACTTCCAGCAGGATAATGCACCATGTCACAAAGCTCAAATCCTCTCACCACTTTTTTCTTGAACATGACAATGAATTCACTGTACTCCATTGGCCTCCACAGTCACCAGATCTCGGTCCAATAGAGCACCTTTGGGATGTGATGAAATGGGAGATACGCATCATGGATGTGCAGTCAACAAATCTGCAGCAACTGCGTGATGCTATCATGTCAATATGGACCAAAATCTCTGAGGAATGTTTCCAACATCTTGTTGAATCTGTCCCATGAAGAATTAAAACAGTTCTGAAGGAACAACCCGAAACTGGCAAGGTGTACCTAATAAAGTGGTCGGTGAGGGTACATTTACAATAATAAATAACATGTGGCCTTCATATTCATATAAATGTACACATCTTGACGTGCCTGGCCTGCACGCAATGTTTTACTAGAACTAAGTCCCCTTTCACACTGTCGGACCACTCAGGTCCGCCTGTCAGTCTTGACAGCGGACCTGAACGGGCGCTCCATGCTAGTCTATGGATTGACGAATCTCAGCGGTGACATGTCCGCTGACATCCGACCCGGGCCGATCCACTAAAAGCAGACAATGGCTCTACATTCGCATCCGTCGCTGGCGGATCGAATCGGAACGGGTGAGATCTGATGAAAACGGACATGCTGTCCCTTTTCACCCAATCTCTCTATAGAAACCAGCGGCGCTCGACAAGCCCCTTCCCGCTCAGTGAGCAGAGAGGGGCCTGTCATCTGCCGTCTCAGTGGAGATCAACGGCAAGATCTCCCGCTGAGCTGGTGAATGGAGGCAGACTCCGCGGAAGTGGATCCGCCCAGTGAGAATGAGGCATTAGACTCTGGAATTACAAAGGGTAGGCTGTTTATTCCAACAAGAATATGGGTATAGGGGCTGTGTTATTAAGGATATGATTGTAGGCAGGTGCAGTCCGTATTTCCTACTGTACGGTGGCGCTTGACTGAAGCTGCAATGCAGACATGGAAGGAAGTTGTGAGGAACTTGGTCCCTCTTTGACTTCCTGCGGTCACAGCTGTTCGATTGGACGCTGGCACCCCACGCGACCTCGGCGCCCATCTTATTTAAGACCCGGCTCCCAAGTTTAGCAAGCGGTATGCGAGTGTCTAGTGTAGGGACACGTTCCCTGTCTGGCAGAGACAGTGTTTAGTGGCACGGAAAGGTTACTGAGGAGTAGGGAAAATGCAGGGACTATGTCATTGACTTGCAGGAAGCCTCCCATTTTGGTGTGGACTGGCAAGGTTGCATTCTCACTCCTTTCTGCAAAAGTTGTCGGCATCATTCCAAGATCTCAATCATCTGCTCTTGTTTGTAAGTGGCTCCGCTCGGCTGTGCCTTGTCGTCAGGCGTTTTGTTGCCTTTAAAATGTAGATAGAAACTCCTATAGCGTAAATCCGTAAGTAAAATCTTTTATTAAATCATAGAAAACATACTCACAAACATAAAAGGTCAAATCAGCGTTAAATGCCGGCCGGCAAAGCGAACGCCCAAATGTCACGTGATAGCATCAAGCACGTGCTTTACGCTATGGGAGTTTCTGTCTACATTTTATGAATGATCCAATCGTGTGGAAAGATGCGATGCTGTCCTGGTGTGATGACCCTTTGAGATTCCTGATTATTTATGCCTATTTGTTTTGGGATTTGGTAAGCACGCATTCTTACTATTAATCAGCACGGTGGTGGTGAAGGAAGCTTTTCACTGTACCTGCACTGAATTTCCTTTGGAGAAATATTTCCGTTTGTGGGACTGCCACGTTTATAATCTATATTTTTATATGGGTGTATATGCATAGGACACGTGTATTTGTATCCCTAAAAGAACTGTCGTTTACACACTTTCTTTGAGCACTCTATATATTATTTGTGGTGCCTGTTATTGTTTGTATATTTAGTGCACTATGTCTTTCAATGAATTTTATTAATCACATGAATTTATTTATATTCATTTCAACAGATTTTTTTCTATTTATTTGTTTAAATTTAATTGCTCATATTGTGTATGAACTTATTTTCACTGGATCTTAATTGTCCATAGTGTACACACAGTAATTTTTGTTCACATGTTACGTTTATTATCATTACTATTTTTTGTTTGTAATTTTTAGATGTTAGTTGTTTTTCACTAGGATTTGGTATATGGGAGAGCGCGGTTACAATATTTTGGCTTATATGTTTTATGGGTGTGTATCACATCATATTAATCGCTGCTTTTAGGTATTCGGATTAGTTTTTTATTTTAAATTTTTTTAGCGCAGTATTTTCCCCTGTTCTCCTAGTGTATGTGACTATGTATAATATTGTGGGGAATAATACATTTTGATATTCAGTGATAAATGGTAAAGCAGCGCTAAATATCACTTCAAAGTATTCATATATATTCTGTTTATACATTTTAGTGGCACATTAGTACTTCACTTTTAACATTTTGATATTCAACATCATTTTGAAGTGCAATGCCTTTTCTTGGGACTGCATTCTGTTTCTGATTACAAGTCCACCTAAAACATCAAGGTAGACTTTTTTAGGGCAAGACTCACAATATACTGCACTAACCTCTTCTGCTGATACTAGTTCTTATTCTAGTGTTGGATAATAACTTCCAACTGTCCCTCTTTGGAGAGACTGTCCCTTGTTGGAAACATATCCCTCTGGCCCTTCTACCTCCTCAGTTGTACCTCTTTTTTTTTGTCCAATATATAGACCTCTATTAAAACAATGCAATGTTTAACTGCCAAGAGTGTTTTACTATACTAAACATTTTATTCTATATAATTATTGCATTTGTTATTTTTAAAAAGCCAGTATTGAGGAAAAGAGATGGTAAAAAAAACACTTGTAAATTTACCCAATAATTTGTTTACATATTCATTTATAATAATCTTCGTAACTGGGGGTGCGGAAGGGGTGTGTCTTTTGCCTACTTACATATTTTCCGATACTATATAAGGTGACCCTTTTTCTCTTTTCATAAATTAGGGAGGTATGTTGGATGAGTGTTTGTAGTAGGCCTTATCCTATATCATGTGCCCTACACTATGCTACATTGGTTGTTCTTCTTTATGCATCTACTGTATGTAGTGTGTAGCACAGACCCCTGACAGGTTCTGCCTATTTTCCCCAGGTTCTTTTCCCATTCAGGAGTACAGGCAGCCAGGCACATGGCCACTCAGACAGTCTCACTACTCAATGACCAGACAAGGGGTGCCTTTTTATGTTTTAATGCTGGCTGAACTTGGGATCCAGGGAAGCTTTGGGATACTCCAAAGTATCCAGAGGGCACTCTGTCTCTTTGTCCTGCCTACTCTCTTCAGGGTAATCTCCCTTTTGGCAGAGACTAGGAACACAGGCAATTCTGGGGCTCCAAGCAAGGGCAGTCTCAATTCAGCAACACCGAATAGACACTTGAGGGGTTAAAACAGCAGCCAGCCACTAGCATTCTACTTCCAAGCCTCTAATCACAATGTCCCCCGGAACCCATATCCACTCCGCCAGTCAGTGTACCTCTGCTACCTCACCCCTTGATAACAAAATGGGATCCTGCCGAGCACATAGTGTAGATTTCATGCATGCTAACTTAACACTTGATCCTCTATACCCAGTGATCAAACCATAACTTTCCATAACACTAATCCACTCCCATTGACCAACAGAGATGTAGCCCTAACAATGGACCCCCTCCCTACTAGACAACCTGCCAACTTACCAAGTACCATGCCAATGACTGGTTGTAGTTAACCTTTGGGGGGGGGGGAATTTGTGCTAGGAGGAGAATTTTGTTTTGAGGGAGGGATTAGTGCTAGTAGGGAGGATTAGGGGGTATTTATGCTACTAGGGGAAATTTGGACGGGAGGAATCGTGCTAAAAGGGGGGATTCAGAGTGGGGGGAGAGGATTGATGCTTGGAAGGGAAATTTGAAGGGTAGACGGTTTATGCTAATAGGGGGGATTTTTTTGGGGGGGGGGGATTTGGAGAGATTTAGGCTGGTAGGGTGGATTTCAGCAGGAGGCAGATTTGTACTGGGAGGAGGAGAGATTTATGCTTAGAAGGTAAGCATGTTGATTAGTGCTCATGCATTTTGGTGGGGGGAGGGGCACAGTTTGATATGTTTGCCCTGGAATCTAGATGGCCTTGTCCCGACACTGTATCCAGAATCTAACTCCATTCTTGGCCTCTTAAAGGCACTGGAAATGAGCTGGGACTGATGAAAGTTGCATCTTTCATAACTTAATTTAGCTCATAGGGGGAAACTCCAAATTCTCTGCTCAGTCAGCATATTAGAGTGAATATATTTCAAATATTCTTAATATGCAGACATGTGAACAGGAGAAGGAAACCAGTTAGTAGACCTACCTGTACTTGGAAAAAAGAGACATTTCTTTGAAAAAGATTTGCATGTGTCAGATGTCAAATGCTTTAGGGTCCATTCACATTCTCTAGTCTGTTAGAACACACGTGAAAAGCTGGGTATTATTGTATATTGCATAGGACAACCTATTCATTATAAATAGACTGCAATGCAATTACCTGCAAATTGGACATGACCCCCTTTTTTTTTAATGCAATGTCCCATTATGGACTACTGGTGTGTGGTGCACTGCAGTACGGGTACTCTACCCACTACTGCAACAGTACTTTGGGAGGCCATTCAAAGTGACAGGGGCAGCATTTAAAGCCCCATGTATCTTGCAAGTTGACCATAATGTCAAACAGTTCCAGATTTTGCAAGGGTGCCCAGAGATATTACCACTCCCACTGGAATGCTGTTTTGAGCATTCAAGTTTAAGTTTTTGGCTGCTCTGTTGTGTTATCTCTATCCCAAAATGAGCACTATGGTTCCTGTAGAACAGTGGTTCTCAACTCCTGTCCTCAGGACCCACTAACAGGCCAGATTTTAAGTATTACCTTGGGGAGATGCAGACAAGAATACTGCAATCACTGAGCAGCAAATGATATCACCTGTCATGTATTTCAGTTATCTTGCAAACCTGGCCTGCTAGTGGGTCCTGAGGACAGGAGGTGAGAACCACTGCAGTAGAAGGAGGCAGCAGCATTTGACGCAGAGTGTGGAATGTATAGGTAAGTGATCAACTTAGCATGTGTTTCCCACTAAATACCAATGACCCCCTGCTGATACCAGTGCCCCCCACCCTAATCTCACCAAGCACTAGTGCCCCCCTTTCCCTTCAGAGAGTATCAGTGCCCCTTCTCCAAAGAGCATTAGTGCCCCCCCCCTTTGCCTCTACAGAGTACCTGCACCCCACTCTCCTCCTATAGATTAATGGGTTTCCCATCATAAAGCACTAATGTCCCCCCGTGCCCCCACTGAGCAACCAAAGCCCCGTCCTCCTCAGACTAAGCACTGGTGCACCCCCTTCCCTCCATTGGGCCATTTTTCCTTGCACTGGCGACCACCATGTATTTTCTTCATCCCACTGACCACCAACTCTGGGTTTTCTTTCCTCATGTTAAGCCAGTGATATTCATCCTGTCAGTAACCATCAACACTGAGCGCCCCCCCCCCCCCACTGACCAACATTTCTGGGTATTTCTGTCTCCCTTGACCACTGGTGTCAGACACTTTTCCCTCCCTTACCATTAAGGCTAACCACCAATGTAAGGGGCCCTATGACACATACTGCTGACCACTGCACTCTGCACATGTGTACCTGTGCTGTACATAGCAAAGAGCTTACCAGTTGTTCATTACATACTCCTGACAAAATGTTTATTATTCAATATTTGCTGGTTGCTAAGTAGTTTCTAACTATTTTAATGAAGGCAGGTTCAGGCAAAGTGTTAGCTATCTGCCCATATTCTGTTTTATTTTTTAAAGATGATCTATTAGATGTATGCATGTCTGTACATTTCTCACTTGTAGTACAGTAGATAGGCAGAAATGTGTGGGTACAAGGATTGCAGCATACATGCAGTGTGTCCTGCCAGTAGGCTTAGACTATATTTAACCATTTTTCTTTAGGCCATGCCCAATATCCAGCACAATTTAGCCACACTCAGTTTTCATTGTGACACCCTGCGCTTGTTTTCTCCTTTTATAGGGGGTCCCTCTTTCTCAACTTGTGATATTGTGTGGCATAAAGTTGAACCCCACTCCAATAATTGAATGGTGGATGCACAGGTACAGCAAATTTTAGGTCCCATGCACACTGGGTGCCTAGCTGAATGCATGGGGTTTTGGTGTTTAGCTGTAGGTTGAGGGCAAAGATGCACAATCCAGCCTTGCTGCCTACAGCCTGTCAAAATTTATGAGAGGCTGACAGCTGCTGCAGCTGTATGGGGCACCTAGTGGCATTGGTGTGTTTTGGCCTAGGCTGGCAAGGCCCAGGCCTAGGACGGCACTTTACGAGGGGGCAGAAAAAAAAGAAGCCCCCCATGAAAAAAACCACCATCAGGGGAGTACTGCTGAATCCCACAGCAGTGGCGTCGCTATGGGGGGGGGGGGGGGCGCACCCAGGTGACACTGGCCAGAGGGGTGACACCAGGAAGCAGTTTTAGTGGGTGCCATTGTGCCGCCACCCACCAGCTTTTTTCCATTTGCCAGAGAACTCGGCAGCCACGCTGTAACAAGAGAGGAGAGCTGCGACTGTCTATGTATCTCCCCTGCTTGCCCTCTCCCCTTTCTCCTGTCAGCCAAGGCAGAAGAGAGAGCGTCTCTAATCGGGTTCCCCCGAGACTCTGCCCACTGAGAGAAGAGTGCACGCACGCTCTGACCTCCCTCCACTCTCCTGTTGCTGCTGTCACACATTGGGGCTCGTATGTGTGTCAGCAGACTATCATGTCCTAGGAGCAGAGGTGAGTGATCCGTGGACACTGAGCCAAATCAACACTATGGGCACCCAAAATCATTGTCACCCTCCTCCTCAGACTGGGCTCTCCACTACACCTCCCTCACTTGAAGAGTTAACTGTGCCTAGATAAAGGCAATGAGGTATTCCTGCGCTACTAAAAGATGTGAACCAGGTAAGTGAATAAAATTAAATAAATAAAATTTGGTTGCAGCAAACCACCGCGAGGGGTGCAAACCCCAACCTAAATAAATAGTAAAAAATCAATATATTGTGTTGCGCTCCAAAGAACCACAAATAAATAAATGTGCTAAGATATTCAAATTAAGTAAATATAAACTGTAAAAATATGCTGATATGCTGAAACATATAAAATGTATATGTACCATAAATAAATAGATAATCCTTTTGCTGATGAAGATAAATAAAATCTAATAACCCAACTACTAGTGCAATAAAATGATACTGTGCTGATTATATAAAGTGCAAAGTGATCATCCGAATATGTGCACACTTGCTATCCATGCAAATATAAGTGCCATATGTAAACAATCTACAAATAAATGTAAAAGTCCGTGAATGTACGTAATGCAAACAGTACATACAAAATAAATAGGATTGCTTTGGACATCGGAAGTGACGTCCGGAGTACGAGCGCGGCGCTCGTTTTTATATTGCATGCTATCTGTGTTTAGGGTTAGGATAAGGATATATCGCTTTGGATATTTTAACTTTTTTGCTATTTACCTTACATCAGTAAGGTAAGGAGTCATTGCACCTGGTGTTTGCGGGCACTTTGAAGACATTGGATCACTAAGTCACATGCTCAAGTCACCCAGTTTTTTGTGTTTATTCACAGACTTTGACATTTAATTTAATTTATTTATTTTGTATGTACTGTTTGCATTACGTATATTCACTGAGTTTTACATTTATTTGTGGATTGTTTACATATGGCACTTGTATTTGCATGGATATCAAGTGTGCACATATTTGGATGATCACTTTGCACTTTATATAATCAGCACAGTATAATTTTATTGCACTAGTAGTTGGATTATTAGATTTTATTTATCTTCGTCAGCAAAAGGATTATCTGTTATCTGTGCCTTGCAAAGTGTGTCACCTACCTATGTGTGTGGGATGCCCTCACCACCCCTCCACTCGCTTACTTCTCCAACCCAGACCCCACATAGCCTTCAAAGGCCTCGCACGGCCACCAGGGACCACACACAACCACCAGGGACCCCGCACAGTCACCGGGACCCCACTAAGCCACCTGAGGCACCGCACAGCTACCAGAGGCCCCACACAGCCACCAGGGACGCCACATAGCCTTCAAAGGCCCCGCACAGCTACCAGGGACCCCACACAACCACCAGGGACCCTGCACAGCCACTAGAGGCCCCCGCATAGCCACCAGGGATCCCACACAGCCACCAGGGACCCCTCAGAGGCACCATAGGCCCCACACAGCCAACATAGCCTTCAAAGGCCCCGCATAGCCACCAGGGACCCCACACAACCACCAGGGACCCCGCACAGCCACTAGAGGCCCTGCATAGCCACCAGGGATCCCGCACAGTCACCAGGGACCCTGCACAGCCTTCAAAGGCCCCGCACAGCCACCACCAGGGACCCCGCACAGCCACCACCAGGGACCCCGCACAGCCACCACCAGGGACCCCGCACAGCCACCAGGGACCCCGCACAGCCACCAGGGACCCCACACAGCCACCAGGGACACCACACAGCCACCAGGGATTCCGCGCAGCCACCTGGGATCCCGCGCAGCCACCAGGGACCCTGCACAGCCAGCAGGGACCCCGCACAGCCTTCAAAGGCCCTAGCACAGCCACCAGAGGCCCTGCATAGCCACCAGGGACCCCACACAGCCTTCCAAGGCCCCAGCACAGACACTAGGGACCCCACACAGCTACCAGGCACCCTGCACAGCCACCAGGGGCCCCGGATAGCCACTTGAGAAGGAAGGGGTGGGACAAATTTAGATGGGGGCGCCCAATTTTAGTCTTGTCTAGGGCAGCACAAAATCAAAATACACCACTGCCTAGTGGTACTAACATTTAGGGCAGTATGCGTCCAGAAAGAATGCCCAAAATGCAAATTTCTGGCATTTCAGATATTTGCCCTGGGTGCATACTACCCTTAAAATTCCTAGCCAACACCGTTCAGCCTCAGCAGCTGTCAGTTTCTCATAGAGTTTGACAGGCTGCAGACAGTGAAGCTGGACGGTGTACCTGTGCCCTTCACTCACAGCTAAACATCCAACGTACATAGAGATCTTCCTGATGTGTTTTTATTTAACCACTAGGCGTCTGCGTTATAGCTGAAAGACGGCTGCAGCGTGGACGCCAATTGCTGGGAGGCCGTCCCTGGGCGTCCTCCTGTTTACTTCCGCATTGCGCTCTCCCGCGAGCATGCATCGGGGAAGTTCTGTGCTGGTCGTGTCCCCTGGACATAGCCAGTCACAGATCGCTGTAAACGGCCAATCACAGCGGCTGTTTACAGCATGATCGGCATGCCCAATGAGAGATGATCTCATATGTAAACATTTGAGATCATCTATCATCGCCTGCTTTCCCTCCTCACACAGACAGCGTGTGAGGAGGGAGAGATGAACAGCTGCAGTGGCCGTTAGGTAAAAAAATAAATAAATAAAAATAAAGTGCCCACAATGTCAGTGCCACCTGTCCCCAGTGCCACCTGTCCCCAGTGCCAGCTATCAGTGCCATTTGCCCCAGTGCCACCTGTCAGTGCCACCTGTCAATGCCATTTGCCCCAATGACACGTATAAGTGACACGTATAAGTACCATCAGTCATCAGTGCCACGTGTCATCAGTGCCACATAGTGCCATTTGTCATCAGTGCCATATCAGGGTCACGTGTCATCGGTGCAACATATTAGTGCCATCTGTCATCAATGCCACGTATCAGTGCCATCTGTCATCAGTGCCACCTGTCAGTGTCACGTGCCATCTGTTATCAGTGTCACGTGTCATCAATACCATGTATCAGTGCCATCTGTCATCAGTGTCACGTGTCATCAATACCATGTATCAGTGCCATCTGTCATCAGTGTCACGTGTTAGTGCCACGTGTCATCAGTGCCATGTATAAGTGCCATCTGTCATCAGTGCCATCTGTCATCAGTGCCACTGTCCTGGTGCTCCAGGGCCTTCAAAAGTGTAATAGGTAGTCAACAAGTTAGATGTGTAATTTATGCTCCTAGAACACCCAATGGTACTCCCTGCATGTTGGGCCTCTCTGTGTGGCCAGGCTGTGGAAAAGTCCCACTCATGTGGTAGTGTAATACTCAGGAGGAGTAGCAGAATTTATTTTGGGGTGTCATCTGTGGTATATACATGCCATGTGAGAGAAATAACCTATTACAATGACAATTTTGTGAAAAAAAATAAAAATAATTTTGCAAAGAATTGTGGGAAAAAATGATACTATAGTAAATGATACTAATGATACTATGCTATGCATAATAGTCCATTATGCTTTACCTTTGCAGGGAGACAAAGAAGAAGTAAACCCATCAGGGTTTACTTCCTCTTTAAGTCTGGGCTTTGACTAGGCCACTCCAAAACTTACATTTTGCTGTGTTTGAACCATTTGGAGGTGGATTTGCTGTTGTGTTTTTCAGATCTCTGTCTTGCTGCATAATCCAAGTGCACTTGAGCTTGAGGTTACGAACTGATGGCCAGATTTAGGATTTTCTGGTAGAGTTCAGAATTCATGTTTCCATCAATATGGTAATTCGTCCAGGACCTGAAGCTGCAAAGCAGCCCCGGACCATCACGCTTCCACCACCATGTCTGACTGTTGGTATGATATTCTTGTTATGAAATGCTGTATTAGGTTTATGCCAGATGTAACGGGACACACACCTTACAAAAAGTTACATTTTTGTCCCATCAGTCCACAGAATATTTTCCTAAAAGTCTTGGGGATGATCAAGATGTTTTTTGGTAAATGTGAGATCAGCCTTCTTTTTGGTCGACAGTGGCTTTGGCCTTGGAACTCTCCCATAGATGTAATTTTTTCCGGGTCTCTTTCTTGTTGAATCATGAACACTGATCTTACCAGTGGCAAGTGAGGTCTGCAGTTCTTTAGATGTTGTTCTGGGTTCTTTTATGACTTCCTGGATGCGTCGTTGCCATGCTCTTGGAGTCATTTTTGTAGGCCAGCCACTCCTGGGAAGGTTCACCACTGTTCCAAGTTATCTCCATTTGTGGATAATGGCTCTTCCCTTTGTTCACTGGAGGTCCAAAGCCTTAGAAATGGCTTTGAAACCCTTCCTAGACCGATATATGTTTGTTTCTAATCTGTTCTTGAATTTATTTAGATTGTGGCATGATGTGTGGCTTTTTATGATGTGTTAGCATGCTTCACTTTGTCAGACAGCTTCTATTTATGTGATTTCTTGATTCAACAGGTCTGGTAGTAATCAGGCCTGGGTGTGGCAAGTGAAATTTAACTCAGCTTTCCAAAAAAGTGTGGTTAATCACAGTTCATTCATGGTTCAGCATGGGAGGAGACAATTACTTTTTCACATAGGGCCAGGCAGACTTGAACAGTGTATTATGTAATAATAATAATTGAAAAACTGCATCTTGGATTTACTCGGGTTATCTTTGTGTAATATTAAAATTAGTTTGATCTGAATCATTTAAGTGTGAGAAATATGCAAAAAAAATCAGGAAGGGGGCACTGAATGTAGGCATTGGACCCCCCCCCCCCCCCCAAACCAACAAGGGCTTTTTTTTACCACTACTATTCCATTATACTGGCTTTTCACATTTACAAATGCAACCATTTAGAAATTGGATGAAAGGTTTAGCACTGGGAAACACTTTTTGAAAGATAAATAATGCATTTTATATATAACTCTACAAATCAGACCAAAATGAGGGACAAATGAGGAGGAATGAGGGACAGAGAGACTTTGTTTCAGATCAGGGACAGTCCCTCGAAATCAGGGACAGTTGAGAGCTACAGTCTTGTACATGCAAGGATCAAGCTATTTTAATTCATGACCTCCAGCTCCTCAAACTGCACATTCAGGTACATTTTAGAAGTGTCAGGCAGGAATGAAGACCCGTGAGATGTGCAGGGATTGACTCAATAATGTCATTCCGACATGACACATAAAATTTATGTGAAAAGTGCAACCTGAAAATAAAAAGGTCATAAATTACCAGTGACTTCAGGTATAAACAAAATTTTCAATTTTTCTAAATCTATGCAGTAAATGTCATTTTTAGGCTTGTGTGATAATATATGAACGTATTATCTATATATTTGAAGCTGAACATACAGTTTAACTACAGCTAGTTTAAATACCTTAATTTGACTTGGTATCTGCCTCCTAGCTATACTTATAGAGCAGAAATCAGACTGGTAGATGGAGGGGGTGGTGCTAGAAGCCAATCAGGTGCCCTATATACACATACACTATATTGTCAAAAGTATTGGGACACCCATTTTACACACACACACATGAATTTAATGGCATCCCAATCTTAGTATGTAGGGTTCAATTTTGAGTTGGACCAACCTTTGCAGCTATAACAGCTTCAACTCTTCTGGGAAGACCGTCCACAAGGTTTAGGAGTCTATGGGAATGTTTGTGAGGTAAGGGACTGATGTTGGATAAGAAGCCCTGACTTGCAGTCTCTGGTTTAATTCACCCCAAAGGTGTTCTATTGGGTTGAGGAAAGGACTCTGTGCAGGCCAGTCAAGTTCCTCCACCCTAAACTTGCTCATTCATGTCTTTATGGACCTTGCTTTGTGCACTGGGGGCCATCCCCAAACTTTTCACACAAAGTTGGGAGCATTAATTTGTCCAAAATGTCTTGGTATACTGACGCCTTAATGCTGCGTACACACGATCAGACTTTCCTGGCAGACTCGGCCCGGAATCCGTCGGACAATTTGATTGTGTGTGGGCTCCAGCAGACTTTTTTCCCCAAAAGTACGACGGACCTAGAAATAAAACATGTTTCAAATCTATCCGACGGACTAAAAATCGGGAAAACCATTTGTCTGTGTGCTAGTCCAACTGACCAAATACGACACAAGGGCTACTGGCTATTGAACTTCCTTGTTTAGTCCCATTTACGTTATCACGTTCAAAACATGGTCCGTTTCATTCAGAAAGTCAGTCAGAAAGACCATTGGACCTAATCCGATGAAAAATCCGGTCATGTGTACGCGGCATAAGAGTTCCCTTCACTGGAACTAAAGAGCCAAGCCCAACCCCTGAAAAACAACCCCACACCATAATCCCCCCTCCACCAAATAATTTGGACCAGTGCACAAAGCAAGGTCCATAAAGACATGGATGAGTGAGTTTGGGGTTGAGGAACTTGACTGGCCTGCACAGAGTAATGACCTCAACCCGATAGAACACCTTTTGGATGAATTAGAGTGTAGACTGTGAGCCAGGCCTTCAGTACCTGACCTCACAAATGCGCTTCTGGAAGAATCGTCAAACATTCCTATAGAGACACTCCTAAACCTTGTGAACAGCCTTCCCAGAAGAGTTGAAGCTTTTATAGCTGCAGAGGGTGGGCCAACTCAATATTGAACCCTAAGACTGGGCTAAAGTTCAAGGGAGGTGTCCTAATACTTTTGATAATATAGTGTATGTTGACATGGATCATTTGGCGGTATTTGTTCGATGTTCTGATCTTTAGAGGGATCAGGGGCGGACTGACCATTGGGCCACTCGGGCACTAATCCGAGGGCCCGTGCCACTAGGGGGCCCCATCAGGGTTGCCAGCCTCAGTAAAACCAGGGAAAGTATGTAAAAATCTGTGTTTTTTTTTACATCTGTCTCTGAAATGTCCCTTACCGACATCCTTTTGGTCTAAAAATCCGGAGATTATAACTGCCCCACCTCTCCAGTACCTTCTCAGCCAATAGAAACATGTCTGTGTATACTATGTGATTGTGTGTGTGTGTTTGTGTATACTGTGTGACCCCTTAATGTGTGATTATTATTATTATTAATAACGATTTATATAGCGCCAACAGTTTACGCAGTGCTTTACATTGTATAGGGGAGACAACACAATTACAGTACAATACAAAAGGTACAGGAGGGCCCTGCTCGTAGTGCTCTTAATTCTAAAGGGAGGGGGTGGTGGTACAAAAGGTAATAGCTGCAGAGAATGATTTGATGGGGGCGATTAGATTTGATGATTTGATAATGTCTGATTGCCTGGGGGCCCCATAGTCTCCTATTGCCCGAGGGCCCCATGAGTTGTCAGTCCGCCCCTGAGAGGGATCAAAGCAATGTTCATTTTTGACTGCAGTGAGAAGATTCAAAAAAGCAGGACTGAATTTTTTTCTTTATCAAATGAATTTCAAATAGTAAATATGTATATTTTGCTCTGAAAGGTGTATTTATTCCAAAATCGAAAGTTAAATGCAAATTAAATTTTAATGTTCTTTTGAACATTTATTTGTAAATCTCCTAGTGTATGGCCAAGTTAACCTAGGAGTTCAGTGACTATTATCAATGATTATATAAAGTTCTCAGTGAAATCTTATATGAAAAATGTACGATTCCTTATATTACATTAATATTATCAGTGATTATATAAACTCCTCACTGAAACCCTATATGAATAATGTATCATTCCTTATAATACATCAATAGATGCTGTGCCAATTTAAATGTCTGCTACCATTGCACAGAGCAGCTGAGCAGATGCATAGATGTATAGACCTAGACCTCTTGACATTGCATTGTGCCTGAACGCTGCAGAGAATTACTCAACATAGTTACCCTGAGAAAGACTATATTATTATACCTGGTGACGCACTGTCATTTTATCCATTTAGGAAATTGCTGTATATGTAAGCGTTTTTGTAGGCATTGGATTCTCTTAAAATGTAAATATTTAACATGTTAAATGAATTAAATCAAAACGTACAGATATACAAACATTATTTATCATGCATTAAAAGCAATCATATGAAAAATGCTAATGAGATCCATGCAGACATTCACACAAAAACCGCATTATTCACTCCCTCGTTATTTCTCGCCTTGACTACTGCAACTCCCTCCTCATTGGCTTACCTTTAAATAGACTATCCCCCCTTCAATCCATCATGGATACTGCTGCCAGGCTCATCCACCTTACAAACTGCTCAGTGTCTGCTACTCCTCTCTGCCAATCACTCCATTGGCTGCCACTCACCCAACAAATTCAATTCAAAATACTATAACTTACAAAGCCATCCACATCACTAGCTTAGTCTCAAAATACCAACCTAATCGCCCTCTTCGTTCCTCCCAAGACCTTCTGTCCACTAGTTCCCTCATCACCTCCTCCCATGTTTGCCTCCAGGACTTCTCCTGAGCCTCTCCCATGCTATGGAATTCCCTACCCCAATCTGTCAGACTGTCTCCAAATCTATCTACTTTTAGGTGATCCCTAAAAATGTTTTTCTTCGGAGAAGCCTACCCTGCCTCCACCTAACAACCGTTCTTTTATTTTCTTCATCAGCTCACCCCCCACAGTTTTTACCCTTTCGTATCACTTGACCCTTCTTTCTAGATGGTAAGCTCTAACGAGCAGGGTCCTTTAATTCCTCCTGTATGGAATTCTATTGTAATTGTACTGTCTGCCCTACTGATGCAAAGTGGTGCGCAAACTGTCGGCATTATATAAATCCTGTATTATAATAATAATAATAATAAATGTAAGATAGCTTTACTACTCAGTATTTTTTAAAACCAGATCATGTCTGGGATGCAAAATAAGTAAGATATCACAAAAAAACTGTTTCAGAACCTCTTCTCACTTCTCCATTGTGCATCCCTGCTCCATTATGGTAACGCAGCTCACTGTGTTTCATAGCATGCTTAATGTAGTGCTCTTCAGTGGGGTACGTTTCCACCTCTGGTACTTGTACATTGGGATACCACCCTAAAACAATATGAGAGCCACCTTAAAAATAATTGTGTTTATTGTACTACTTTTCCTCCCCATTCAAAATGAATATGTTTTCCATAACCCAGTGCCCATTATCGCACAAAATACCGCACATTAACTTGAGTGCAATAACATACTACAACCAAGTTGGAAGGCACAGCAAGAGTTATGCGCTGATTAGTACATACATCCATGTGCGTACAAGCATCCCTATGCCTGTACAATAGTATTTGACCGTATACGTATGTGATAAACCATGCTTCCTATAATTAATTCCTTGATTTAAAGTGCATACAATACAAAAAATACTATGAAATATACAACCACAGGAATCACTCCGGTAGAAAGACATAAAACAAATAAAACTGAATAAAATATATAAAACACTGGTTCGTCACTTCCGCCCACAGTGGAACACAGGTGGAGTGCATCCATCTGTATATTTTTTATACCTTTTCCTTGTTGGATTGTTCTTAAAAGCCATTTTCTTTATTGTACATTATGGGACACAGAGCCACAGTAATTACTGTATGGGTTATATAGGCACCTTTAGGTGATGGACACTGGCGCACCCTAGACAGGAAGTTTAGCTCCCTGTATAACCCTTCCCCTTACCGGGAGTACCTCCATTTTTTTGCCAGTTAGGTGTTGGTCACAAGTGTAGATGTGCTGTGCTGAGCTCTGCTGGAGAAATCTTTGCTGGGGCAAGCCATGCAACCGGATCCATTCAAAGTGTCTTTTCCAGGCCAAATTGAATGGTACCCGGGCCTCGTGATGGAAGAAATGAGGTTCTGCCTGTAACGTTTCTCTTTTTAGAGAGCTGGAGCACGGGATCCAGTGTTTGGTTTGTAGTGGCCATAACCCTTTGCAGGGCGGCCTTAGCTTTTTGGGCTTACCGGTTACCTCCACTTGGCTTGTTCTTCCACGTCTAGGGGTTCCCAGGGTTGATACCCAACAACTTTGGACGCTGACACCAATAAAGTCCTTTTAAAAGGTTTTATTTTGCAGGGGTAACATCCAACAACAGTCTTGTATGGGAACAGAGGGAGAGGGTGAAGAACTTAGGCACCTTGAATTGCAGACATAACAAGTCTCTAGTACCACCCACAGAGTAGCCACTCACAGCTGGGCGCTTCAAGGCTGAACAAATCTCTAGCCAGAGATTATGGCAGTCAGCACTTTGATTCAGAAAATGTAAAATCTCTGACCTTGAACAAGTTGTAACTGAAAGTGAACAGGAACCTTTTTCCTCAGTACCTGGAATGGTCTCTGTCTCCTTGATAGTACTGGAAAAAGCGTGGATTCGTCAATGTCCTTCCCAACTCAGTAACCAGGCACTTTTCAGGATGCCAGCTTGTTGGCCCTCCTCCAAAGAGTCCTCCCCTGGTCACTTTCACGAGCTGTGGTGCCCTTCCAAGCCAAGAGCACACATGGATACCTTGAATCCTCCCTCAGTTACTGCGCCTTGGACCAGCTGGTTCCGAGACCCAGGAACAGAAATCCCTACCCCAGACCAGGCAGATCTAGTGGGGTTAACCAACCGAAGCATGTTGCGGAGCGTCGAACGCTCCCATGACCGGGACCCCTCGCGGGGCTACCGTGGTCCAGAAAACAGGAACAGACTGCTAGGGCCAACCCGTAACACGTGACCTCAACATCTTAAGTACCCCTCCCCAGACTCCTCAGCGGGGCCCGGCACACCCACTGATTGGTTCTGAGGAAGCTGATAGCCAAAATGTCCAACCAGGCCTGGTTCTGGCCTGTCATGTGCACCTCACTGTACACATGACCAAGCAGAACTCTAACACAGCCCAGCCAAACTGATGTCAAAGTTAACCTTCATAATTAACCCTCAGAACCCCATTACCGATCTGAGGCAAAAAAGTAAATTTACACATGAATGACACTTTGTCCAAAATTTCATCCGCTACAGTTTTTTTTTAGCCATATTTCCTGGGGGGGTACTTTACAGGCCCAGGAGTGTGGATCCCCTGATAAAAAGGGGCCCTGGTTCCTGAAGTTTTTTTAAAGGAGCCCACCTTGAGTGGTAAAGATTGGGTCTGTTTGGTTTACCACAGAACCCTATAGCCGGATAAGGTAAGGGAGATTCCTAAGGAATTTTTCTAATTCTTGTGGGTTTTCTCCTTTAAGTAAATGTGTCATGCCTAAAGTCGCTACCGGGGGCTGTCAAGAACACGTACCGGATTCCATGCTTGTCAGTCTGTGTCATAAGCTGCAAGCTTCCTCCGAACCCAAGCTTAAGGTAGGATATGGGAAGGAGGTTTTTTCTCTTCGGAATGTCCCCCCACAGCTTCTTTCCAGGCAAAGAGGGCATGGTTCAGTCGGCGGTATGCTGCACAGGTCCCGCTTTTTACAGAACCCTGTTCTACAGAAGAAAAGTCACTACATTCTCTGGATGTAGTGAGAGCGGTCAAAATCTATTTAGAGGCGACTGCTCAGATTCAGAAAACTGATGTTTTGTTTGTGTTACCTGAAGGTCCTAGAAAAGGACAGGCAGCGTCGAAATCTACTATTGCTAAGTGGATTCGGCAAGCAATTAATCAAGCTTATGCTTTGAAGAGGAAAGTTCCACCTTTTCAAACCAAAGCGCACTCCACCAGGGCTGTTAGTGCTTCATGGGCAGTGCATCACCAGGCCTCCATGGCACAAATCTGCAAGGCCGCAACTTCGGGTCTTCAGTCCATACATTCACCAAATTCTATAAGGCGGATGTAAGAACGCATGAGAATATCGCCTTTGGGCGCAGTGTGCTGCAGACAGCAGTATAGGTCCTCAGGTCTGATTGCACCCTACTTTTTATAACAACTTACCTGTAAAATCCTTTTCTTGGGGTACATTACGGGACACAGAGGTCCCTCCCCTCTTTTAATACACGCATATTGCTTTGCTACAAAACTGAGGTACTCCCGGTAAGGGGAGGGGTTATATAGGGAGCTAAACATCCTGCCTAGGGTGTGCCAGTGTCCATCACCTAAAGCTGCCTATATAACCCATAATTTGGGTAATAATAATTACTGTGGCTCTATGTGCTGTGATTTACTCCAAGAAATGAATTTTTACAGGTAAGCTGTTATAAAAATCCTATTTTTAATCAATAAATTTTTGATGATATACTTCACCATGGGAGTTTGTTCCTTGTTTTATGCTTGATCCGGATTCATGTGGCCATCCCCCTTAAATGATGGATCAAAGGTACCACCGTGTTTGCTGAGACGGATCTTTAGAATATCTTATCCCAATGCTGTTATGATCTCTGTAATAGGGATCATCTCCCCCTGGTGAGTAGGCTTTGTGATTGGTGTTGGTGGAGGATTCCTACAGTCACCCATTTCTTGCATTAATGAAATCGCTGCTTCACTGGAAAATGTTTGATGGGATTCTTTGGACTTAAATTATTCACTTATCCTTGGTTATTTGGACAATACTGATTCGTGATTCATTATTGAGTAAATTAAATTTACAAGTTTGATCGCAGTTCATTTACACCCATGTTTATTATTCAGTGTTTTATTTATTTTATGTCTTTCCACTGGAGTGATTCCTGTGGTTGTATATTTCATTGTATTTTTTGCACTGTATGCACTTTAAATCAAGAAATTAGTTATAGGGAGCGCGGTTTATCACATACATATTTTATTCACTGGTTTATAACAACTTTAACGGGCAGCTCGACCAGATAATTTAAATTGTATTTTTGTCATACATTTTTTTTACCCATCTGCGCAGGTAGGGAATAATATTAATTACTCCCCTCTCTAACATTGTAATGCAACTTATTGCTCCGTGTAAGCTGCAATTTCAGGCAAAAAGGAGGCAGTAAAACAACACCTGGTAGTTTTCTTATTGGTATTATTGGATGAGAAGCCAGCTGTGCATTGGAATTGTTTTCCTCCCCCAGACACTCCTACTTTCATTTTTATAAGGTAATGAAACTCTGATGCTTTTCCATATCTATCCAGTAGGACAGCTTTTGGGCCCCAAGAACATTTGTAGGCATTCAATATGCCTAGTGGAAATCTCCAGGTGTTTTCCTGTGCCCGAGGTGCCACAGTTTGGGCGTATACCCAGCCACAGAAGTGAATGGCTGTATGCACCTGTACTTGATTAAATGCAATGCTTTTTGTGCATTGGCATTTTCCCAAACATGCACATAGAACATATTTCTCAAATAAGGAAGGCCAGGAAATGTATTATATATGCATGCATGGGTAAATGCCGATGCACAGAAATATCAAAAATTACAAAAATATAGGGGTGTACAGCCATTGACTTCTGTGGTTGACTGTACACTCCACCTGTGACACCTTGGATTTGGGAAAGATCCAGGAATTGAAAACACTTGTTACCCCAACACTTCCTATTCCTGATATGTGCCTGCTGTACCCTGTGCTCGTATGGGAAAGTATCCTGTTCTCTTTTTATTGCTTCCTTTGTGTAAATTTCATGGTGTTCCTGCCAGTCTCTCTGCTTTCCTATTAAAAACCGACCACACTTAATGGGAGAGCATAGCGGGGTCAGTTCTCTAGCTTTGCTGGGAACTCAGCCTGCTCTCCTCCAATGAATGCCATTCACTAGGAAGCTCAGTGTGCTGCTGCTTTTCCTCCCCCCAGCTGAGAACAGAGGGAATGTGATCACTTACAAAAAAGGTTAAAAAAAAAGGCATTCATATATTTGTTTTATATTTTTACAAAAATGTTTTGAATTTAATTTCTATTTTAAACTGAATGGGTTCTTTTACAAGGTAATCATTTACAATCACTTTAACTGTAGGAATATTTTATGCCTGCTAATATCCATGTGCAAGAGGCCTTATACTGTAGAAGCTAGTATAAACTGTGCATTTCTGTTCATTTTTTTGGTAAGAAGTTAACACCAGTGTCGAAACCA
The DNA here is from genome assembly GCF_037356315.1 of Lithobates pipiens. Lineage (NCBI taxonomy): Eukaryota > Metazoa > Chordata > Amphibia > Anura > Ranidae > Lithobates > Lithobates pipiens. The sequence goes on along the minus strand of NW_027507748.1, from coordinate 634,068,658 downwards.
GGTAATTTAGTTCACAGGGCAAAAATGACAAACTGCTCTCCTTCCTTCCCAGGTGGAGGAGGGCATGGGGCTAAGAGAATTGTGCACAGCGAATTGTGCCTAAATATATGTAAAAAATCGGTGCATAGATATGGCGATACCAGTGGCAGAAGAAAGAAATGTCCCTGGGTAGGTAGTGTGACTGGAATAAAAATTGTTCCTGCATTAGTGGTGTCACTGGAAGAAAAAAATGCCCTTGCATTGGTAGTGTCGCTGGAATGAAAAATATTTCTCTGCATAGGTAGTGTCACTGGAAAGGAAAAATGTCCCTGCATTTATGGTGTCACTGGAAGGGAAAAATGCCCCTGCATCATTGATGTCACTGAAGGCAAAAAATGTCCCTGCATTGATGGTGTCACTGGAAGGGAAAAATGCCCCTGCATCATTGATGTCACTGAAGGCAAAACATTTCCCTGCATTGATGGTGTCACTGGAAGGGAAAAATGCCCCTGCATCATTGATGTCACTGAAGGCAAAAAATGTCCCTGTGTCTGTGGTGTCCCTGGATGGGAAAAAAGTCCCCTGCATCAGTTGTGTTGCTAAGGATAAAAAATAGTGCTGTATCAGTGTCAGTGGAGAACAAATGCTTCTGGGTTGGTGATGTTAGTCTCAGGAGGACTGCTTTGACATCTATGCCAGTGAGATGAAGGGGAGGAGGAGAGGTTGGAGGGGTTCTGTTGTATCATACATTTAGTTGTACTACTCAGAAAATTGCCTGATTAGTGCAAAACCTGGGCAGAAAGCAATTTTCTGGTCCCTGGTGAATGTGCTATAGAGTGGGTTACTTCGCTGGCAGTGTCCTTCAGAGCTTGATTTGATGGGCTTTGGGCTTCACTTTGACATCAGTTTGAGAAGCTTCTGAGATCATTCAGAATTTACTGACAGGGGCATTTGACCTGCAGTTGACTTCCTTCTGACCTGCATTTGACCTGTTTAAAGTCAGCTTTGCATTGCTAGAGCTCATGTTCAAGCAAAAATGCATTTTTTAGATTTTCCTTACACATAATTGGGTAATCTTTGCAAAAGGAAACTACATTCACAATGCTCTGGGGAAAATTTCCTTGCAAAGTGGACACTCTATTTCCCTTTAGTAAATAGACTCTTGTGAATCCACTACTTAACAAGCTCCCAAGATAGTAAATGGAATTGTACTCTAAAAAGAAGGTGAAGTAGCCAGGTAAACTTTTCCAGTGGCAAGTTTCTTGGAAAACATGGGACCCCTTTGGCAGCATTCCTTTGGTCTGTCGCAATAAGACATTGAACTTGTAACACAGATCTCTATCGTGTCCTGAACAGCATCACAATGCACTGACATAATACACTGACAGCATAACACCTCTTATGCCAGTGTGGAACCTTTCTGAAAACCTTCAAGCATTTACATGTTGGCACATAATGTTTTGTCTTGATTATTTTGGATTATAGAATGGGAGGGGCACAAGTTAAGCTAAGGATGGAACTGGTCAACAGTCTTAGGAGAGCAAGCAGGACTTAGATCTCTGGTACTATGGTGCTTTATCTCAAAGCATGACAACTCCAGGCATACATGTTCTTTACCACTCTACTAAAATGAAACATGTCATTACTAACCCCAATCCTCTATCAGGAATTAGTGGCATCATACAAGGGTCCCCTGTTCAGAAAATGTCAATCTCTCTGTACCTCACATGTCTCTCGTTCCTTCTATCTCTCCAATGGCGTCAACTTGTATTTATTTTTTTAATATTATTTTTTTTTTTTAATAATCTTTATCCTTAATAAATATACAAACAGGAAGCACCATACAAAATTACAAAACACATTTTTGTTAACACTTATCTTACCCCTGTAAATCTTTCTAGCCATACTCTGTACCCTCCCTGGGAGAACCATAACCCTATAACTCTAAACCCCCGTACACACGATTGGATTTTCTGACAACAAATGTTGGATGTGAGTTTCTTGACGGAATGGAAAGTCCGACAGTGTGTATGTTCCATCGAACATTTGTTGTCAGACTTTCCTCCAACAAATGTTGCCTAGCAGGTTCTCAAATTTTCCGCCAACAAATGTTTGTTGTCGGACTTTCCGATCATGTGTACACAAGTCTGTCAGACAAAAGTCCACACATTCTCGGAATCAAGTACGAGCCGGAAGGGTTCGGTCTTGTAAAACTAGCATTCATAATGGAGATATCATGTACGTCTTGTACGTAACTACATTCGTAATTGTTGGCCAACGTTTGTGTGACCGTGTGTATGCAAGACAAGTTGGAGCCAACATCCTTCAAACAAAAATCCACAGTTTTGCTGTTGGAAAGTCCAATCATGTGTACAGGGCATGTGAATCTCTAATAAACGTTAAGCTAAAAAAAGTGCAGATTTGGGACAGATATGGACACAAGGACATGGACTATGAGCCTTCCCATCACAGGAATAAAATAGGAGGACCTTAGGCCTCTGTTACGGACACATGGAGTGCAGCAGTCGAGGCCAGTCCCATGAGCTCAGAGGCAGCCAACTGTTAGCAGTAACATTAGTTATCCTGCTCTATTCATATGCACTTGTGTAGTTGCCTGATATAAACAGCGTTGCCTCTTGTGTTGTATACACTAAGCCGACATTCTAGCACCATGGAGAGCAGCAAATTCCCTCCTTAATAAAACAATATACATTGCCATTACTCCACCAGTGCACAGAATCATATTCATTACCTTCAATGATGTCAGACTAATCTGCAAGCAAGGAAAGAAAATTAATTTCTTTCCTTACTACAATATTTTATTTGAAAACCAGCAAAAATGCATAACAATATAGATGTTACATTTTTTTAGCTCCAAACTAGAAAACAAAATCATTACAGAAAATATGCACAACCATTTTTTGCTCACTGAAAAAAAACTGTACAGCGTGCAAATTTAGGACCACAAGCTAAAACACTATGCAATCAATGTTAAAGTGGTTCTTAAGACAAAAGGTTTTTTCCCTGCATTAAGGTAGAAAAACCTTCTACTACTTGCCCCCCCCCCCCCCCAAACACTTACCTGAGTCCTCCCACGATTCAGTACTGTCCAATTTGCAGCAGTGCTGCTCTCTCTTCTAGCAAGAACAGGAGAGACTGAGAGCAGGGGGAACCATTGGCTCCTGTTGCTGAGAGTCATATTCAGTGAGAAGAAAGCGGGGGCATGGTGGAGCTGCACTGTTTGTCTATGGATTCACACAGCCTGACTCAGGAGCATGCCCATATGTATACACCTATAGCACATGGCTTGCTATGGGGGCAAACGCAGGAGAGGAGGAACGGACAGCATCCGCAGGTGACTTCAGAAGAGGAGGTAAGCACAGGGGTGAAAACATAGGAGCCTTTAATATCACTGTAACACCACTCATAAGTCATATATTAATTTAAGGGGGGTCATGGTCAGTAAAGTCTCTGGTTGGCTTCTTAAATGTTTCAACCATTAGTAGTAAGATTTTCTCATAGGACTTTTTGTTCCTTTTCTTCTACAAGGCATAACAATAACATTCTTTCTTATAACTGGAAGCTCTGATTATTTATTGCACATTTCTGACAATTCTAGTAATTCTAGTGATGATCTTACATTATTACATATTTACATCATTAGTCAGGTTGAAACAAGACACAAGTCCATTTAGATCAATCAATAGAAAAAAACTAAACAAATAGGAAGCCTCCATATACACAATCCTATACCCACGGTTGGTCCAGAAGAAGACAACAAAAAACACCAATAAAGTATGATCTTGGTGTAGTTATACATTCATCAAAAACTATTCCATTTATATGGCACTGGAATCCCATGAGATTTACCTATAAAGTATCGATATAAAAATAAAATATCTTCTTTTGAGTGGAGTTCATACTGCATAGCTTAACACATTAAAACACCACACAATATAAGTATAAGTCACATAAAGCTGCTATGGACCGATTCAAGACAAGTGAATGAAAACATTGTGTGAACTGCCTCAGTCTTGGGCAAAAATATTGGCACCCCTGCATTCCTGTCAGATAATGCACCACTTCCCCCAGAAAATTGTTGCAATTACAAATCTTTAGGCATTCTCATGTTTATTTCTTTTGTTTGTATTGGTATGACATAAAAAGGTGGAGAAACAAAAGCCAAATCTGACACATTCCATGCAAAACTACAAAAATTGTCTGGACAAAATTATTGGCACCCTTAACTTAATATTTGGTAGCACACCCCTTGGAAAAAATAACTGAAATCAATCGCTTGCTATAAGTATCAGTGAGTTTCTTACACCTTTCTACTAGAATTTGGGACCACTCTTCCTTTGCCAACTGCTTCAGGTCTCTCAGATTAGAAGGGTTCCTTTTCCCAACTGCTGTTTTGAGATCTCTCCACAGGTGCTGGCCAGTTCAGAATTCTCCATTGCTTTGTCCAAAACCATTTCTGGGTGCTTTTTGGCATGTGTTTTGGGTCTTTGTCCTGCTGTAATATCCATGACCTCTGACAGAGATCCAACTTTGTGATACTGGGCCCTACATTGCTACCCAAAATTCTTTGGAAGTCTTCAGATTTCATAATACTATGCACACAGTTAAGACATCCAGTGCTTGACGCAGCAAAACAACCTGAAAACATTAGTGAACCTCGACCATGTTGGACTGTAGGGACTGTATTCTTTTCTTTAAAGACCTGATTTCTTTTTTTGAAAACAGTAGAATTAGGGGCTTTACCAAAAAGCTGTAATTTTGTTTCGTCTGTCCACAGCACATTCTCCCAAAATGATTTTGGCTTCTTCATGTACGTTTTGGCAAACTCCAATCTGGCTTATTTATGTTTCTTTGTCAGCAGTGGGGTCCTCATGGTTCTCCTACCATAGCGCCCCTTTTCATTCAGATAGCGACATATAGTGTGAACTGACACAGTTGTACCCTGTTCCTGAAGGTCAGCTTGACTTTGTATGTAAGTTGATAGAGGTTCCTTATCATTCATTTGAACAATCCTTCTCTGCAATCTTTGATAAATTTTTCTCTTTCATCCACATCCAGGGAGATTAGCTACAGTACCATGGACTGTAAACTTCTTTACAATGTTGCACACAGTGGAGACAGGAACATTAAGATCTCTGGAGATGGACTTGTAGATTAAGATTGTCCATGCTTTTCCATAATTTTTGTTCTCAACTCCTCAGACAATTATTTTCTGCTCTTTCTCTTTTCCATTCTACATGTCGCACGCAGAGACACACAACAGAAAGGTTGAGTGTATTTTTCACCATTTTAACTTGTTGCCAGTGTGATTTCTATATTGTCAGTGCCTGTAAATTGATACAGGTGAGTTTAATTAAAAATTACAGCAGCATCACGGACTTGGAATGCAATTATTTCTACAATTTTGAGAAGGTGCCAATAAGTTTGTCCAGTCTATTTTTGGAGTTTTGCGTGGAATATGTCAGATTTGACTTTTTGTTTCTCCAGTTTTTTGTGTCATACCAATACACACAAAATAAATAAACATGAGAATGTCTAAACATTTGTAATTGCAACAATTTTCTCTGCAAAGTGGTGTATTATCTGACAGAAATGCAAGGGCGCCATTATTTTTGGCCATGTCTAGGGGAAACATTGAAATACTGAGCTGGCTATGCAACACAAGGTTCAAGTTTCCATTTTTTCCCCAAAATGTACAATTAATGATTTTTATTGAAACCATAGCTGCATAGATTGGTGTTATTTTATATCTGCTAGGAGTTAAGCATTAAGAAGCTACAAAACCAACTTGTTTGGTAAATGTCAGCAGGATGAGTTGGCACGGACATATTTTTGTGAGGATCGGGAACAGTACAAATGATTTAATGGTGCAGGGTATGATCAATGTGCACTTGGCAAGCTTTAGAGGGTATTTCTGACTCTTGCTGTTTGTTGCAATTTTTTGTCAGAATGGAGGGACTTATTTTTCTGTGTTGAAGGATGAAATAATTTTAATGAGGTACTAGTAAAGCATTTGTATGAATAAAATAACTACTTGGCTGAAGTTCAAGTTCTGTTAGCCACTAAAAAGTAAACAATGGTAAATATGAAACAATGTTTAATGTTTTATTATTAACCTAGCAAATAGATGAATAATCTATTAAATATATATAATTATTATTATTCAGGATTTATATAGCGCCAACAGTTTGCGTATTTTGGAGATGTTCTGGAGGTTTAGCCGGCAAGATTTGGACAGTGAGTGGACGTGGGGCTTAAAGGAGAGTTCAGAAGCCAGGATTACTCCTAGGACCATGGCATGTGGGGATGGGCTGATAGTTGTGCAAGGAGATGGGGCGTAGGTTGTTAAGATTGGATGGGTCCAGTGAGGGCTTTTTAAGTATGGGGCTGACAAGTGCATGTTTTAAAGAGTTGGGGAAGATGCCAGAAGAGAGGGAGTGATTGAAGATGTGGGTTAGAGAATGTAGAATAGAGCTGAATGTATCATTTGCGAGGGAATAGGATCCAGAGGACAGATGGTGAGATGGATGTTAGCAAGTAATTTAGCAACCTCATCTATAGTGGTGGGATTGAAAGAGGGAAGTAATGATTGTACCTGTGGACACGAGGTGTAGAACATGGAGGGTACCTGAACAGTAGAGATCTCCTCGCAAATTGTATCAATCTTCTGTTTGAAGTGATTGGCGATCTCCTGGGCAGTGAGTGAGTGAGTAGTGGGTGGAGGCAGTGGAGGGCGAAGTAGAGAGTTGAAGTCAGAGAAGAGTTGACGGGGACGGGATGATACATTTTTAATGAGAGTGATGAAATAGGTCTGCTTGGCAGTGAGGAGGCTGGAATTGTATTTTTGGGGGGCATATTTATACTGGCTAAAGTCTTTCTGGGACTTTGTCTTACACCACAGGCTGTGTTTTATATATATTAGTACAAAGTTGCATATAACTGGCTGTAAATGGATCAAGCTTCTTGTCCAGTATTAATAATTTTGAAGCATTTGCATAACTTTTCATATCTGCTGACATACCGCCGCAGCCCCCACTGCGTCCTGGACACTCGTCTACATTCCTATCAAGCCAAAAACATACCTGCAATAATATATTAAACTACGTTTTAAGCTCCTGAAGAATCGCTTTTGCGCGTAACATGTAGAGCTGATCCACATTATGCCCTAACCAGTCTACACCAAGCCTGATGGACTTCTGATATTCATCAGTCAAAGGACTTTCTCATATCCATTAAGGAAACAAAAATATTTGGAGTAACTGGTGGTGTGATTTATAGTAGTTTAGCAGTAATTTTTACTGCAAAGTTTTTAACAATGCTTGTTCATATTCCCTTTTCCCATTTTTTGTAATAAAGATATTCATTTTTAATTATGTGTACTTATGCGATATTTGTTCCAATTAGTATTCCAATTTAATGGGACATGGCACATTTTTATCATGCTTGCATCCGCAGTACCACCCTGTGGTGATGAGATTATTTGTCTTCTAACTATGTAACTATGTTGAACACATTTCATAGCTTCTCCAAGTCACTTTTTTGGTTCCACTGATTGTCAGAAAAATACCTTAGACTTTATATCCATACAGGTAGCACAGACACCTTATTCTAATCACTATTGGTTGTCCAAGAACAGAATGGGAGGGATGAAAGTTGTGTAACCACTATCTTTGGAGCCAGGAAGCCTGAATATGTGTTATTTCTTCTGTTTCATGAGAAAAGATGTAGATTGTTGTTAAATAGGCGGGGTAGAGATGTTGCATCTGCATTTATGTGGAACACAAATGGTATCAAAGGCCCCAACGTGACACCTTTTTCACAAATAAGTTGTTCCTGTCCAAAATGTGTGCCTCACTATCCTCGAAAGATGTCCCTTTTTCTTAAGATATATGATGATGGCTGCGTCTTAACCTGTAGAATTTGCTTTGCTATGATGAGGGGCATGATAAGCAATGGCAAGACCTTTTTCACTAATATAATCATTCTGTCATCCCTTTGCATCCTTGTGTCCTTCAAGTCCAGCAAAACACAGAGAGAGAGTTTGTACCTACTACTACCGTACTAAAAACCTGGTGCAGTATCAGGTGGGAAGTGAGAGGTTTGCTTTCCATGAGACGTTTCCAGTAGATGCTTTCTGTTATGAGTGTTTGCTGCTGTGTTGGAGAAAAACTGGGCTGCAACATTTGAGCAGAGGTCACAGAGAAATCCAATGACCTAGAGGAAAGGGGCATATCTGGTTCTGTGAAAGAGTGCCATTACGGTGTCCTGTGTCACTGCCAACACCATTGGTTCTTGAACAGGGGGAAGTTTGATTACAGAGTGAGTAGTAGTAAAAGGCTGCTGGCCACAGCTTCTTTACCTATGTCTTAAAGGGAGAGTGTCACTTTACCTTGGGATAGTTTGGGAACTCACACACTGCAAAGTGGGATTTTCTTAACCACTTTCAGACCGGACCATTTTGCTGGTAAATGACCAGAGGTCTTTTTACACTTTGGCACTGCGCTGCTTTAACTGGTAATTGCGCGGTCATGCAATGTTGTACCCAAACAAAATTTGCGTCCTTTTCTTCCCACAAATAGAGCTTTCTTTTGATGGTATTTGATTGCCTCTGCGATTTTTATTTTTTGCGATATAAACGTAAAAAGACCGCAAATTTTGAAAAAAAATGATATTTTCTACTTTTTGTTATTAGAAAAATCCAATAAACTCAATTTTAGTCATACATTTAGGCCAAAATGTATTCAGCCACATGTCTTTGGTAAAAAAAAAGTCAATAATTGTATATTTATTGGTTTGCGCAAAAGTTGTCACATCTACAAACTAAGGTACGTTTTCTGGAATTTACGCAGCTTTTAGTTTACGACTGTCTATCTCATTTCTTGAGGTGCTAAAATGACAGGGCAGTACAAAACCCCCCCAAATGACCCCATTTTGGAAAGTAGACCCCCTAAGGAAATTGATAAGAGGCATGTTGAGCCCATTGAATATTTTATTTTTTTGCCTCAAGCGATTGAATAATGACAAAAAAAAAATTTTTTTTTTTTTTTTACACAAAGTTGTCACTAAATGATATATTGCTCACACATGCTATGGGCGTATGTGAAATGACACCCCAAAATAAATTCTGCTGCTTCTCCTGAGTACGGGGATACCACATATGTGGGACTTTTTGGGAGCCTAGCCGCGTACAGGGCCCCGAAAACCAAGCACCGCCTTCAGGCTTTCTAAGGGCGTAAATTTTTGATTTCACGCCTCACTACCTATTACAGTTTTGAAGGCCATAAAATGCCAAGATGGCACAAAACCCCCACAAATGACCCCATTTTAGAAAGTAGACACCCCAAGCTATTTGCTGAGAGGCATGTTGAGTCCATGGAATATTTTATATTTTGCCACAAGTTGCGGGAAAATTACAAACTTTTTTTTTTTTTTTTTTTTTTCACAAAGTTGTCACTAAATGATATATTGCTCATGCATGCCATGGGCATATGTGAAATGACACCCCAAAATAAATTCTGCTGCTTCTCCTGAGTACGGGGATACCACATATGTGGGACTTTTTGGGAGCCTAGCCGCGTACGGGGCCCCAAAAACCAAGCACCGCCTTCAGGCTTTCTAAGGGCGTTACAGTTTTGAAGGCCATAAAATGCCAAGATGGCACAAACCCCCCCCCCCAAATGACCCCATTTTAGAAAGTAGACACCCCTAAATTTAGGGGTACACTAGTGAGACTAGGTAATAAATGGCGGGTGCCCTGAAACTATAAAAAAATAACTAACCAACCAGCGTCACCTGTAACAGTTATATGGTGATCACTGGTGAAAGGGTTAACTAGGGGGCAATCAGGGGGCTTTATGCGGTAGTATATGGGGGTCCCTAGCGCTATAAAAAGCTGCGGCGAACCTAAATACCTACCTGCCTAACTAGCGTCACCTGTGACACTAATACGGCGATCAGAAAAATGATCGCTTATTAGGCTGGGTTCACACTGGAGCGATGCGGAAACGCCGCGAATCCGCGGCGGGTTCCCGCATCGCATGCCTCCCGGCGGCAGTTCACACTGCCCTATGCGAACTGCTGGGAGTGTCAGTGAAATGTTACTGACACCCCCAGATCAGTTCGCATATCGCAGTGCGATCTGCAAACTCGGATCGCATGGTGTGAACACCCATGCGATCCGATTCTGCTGCGGGCCAAAAAAAGGGTCCCGTGCGAATTTGCGGCGGGTGCGGCGGGTGTGGCGGGTGCGGCGGGTGCGGCGAATGGCTGAACTCGAATCGCACAGAGATCGGATGTGATTTGCACTGCAGTGCGGTGCGAATCACATTCGTTCTCATAAACCGCTGCAATGTGAACCCAGCCTTAGTGACACTGGCGACGGGGGGTGATCACGGGGTTAAACCTTTATTGGGGGGGTTAGGGGGGTACATTAGAACTAAAGGGGGCTAACCCTAACTGCCCTAACAGTTATTACAGTCACAAATGACACCAATGCAAAAAAAAAAAAAAAAAAAAAAAAAATGACATTGGTGTCACTGTGACTGGGGGGCAGGGGTAATTGGGGGGGTGATCGGGGGGTAAAGGGGGGGTGTGAGTGTGCCTGGCATGTTCTACTGTGTGTGGGATGTGTTGGTGCAACTCACTGATCCGCTCTCCTCCGTGTCGGAACGAAAAATACCGACACGGAGGAGAGAATACATCACTTCCTCTCCTGTGTTTACATTACAGGAGAGGAAGTGATGTCACCGGGGATTTCCATTCGTCGGGAGCGATCGCGAGGGGGTGGCCATGAATGAATGGCCGTCCCCTCGTCCGGGATCGCTCCCGAACGAAAACCGACCGCCGCAGGCACCGGGCGGGGGCCCGATCGGGCCCCCGACCCGCGGGAGGCAAAGCACGTACATGTACGTGCTTATGCCTGCCCGTGCCATTCTGCCGACGTACATCGGCGTGAGGCGGTCGGCAAGTGGTTAAACCTAAGTGCTACAAGGCAGGAGGTTTGGACCCCAATAATTAAAACTTTACTGATCAGTGGAAGGGGTTTGGAATGGCTGAAGGCCCCTTTAGCTTCCAGTACCACCCTTGGTTAGACTTTGCCCAAAGAGCTTATTGCCATTTGAAATCAGGGGACCCATACATCAGTGGCTCCTTCAGCGGTATGTTCTACATCTTTATAGATAAAATAGATTAACTGTGTAAATGTGTGAGGTACAAGCACAAACTCAGTCTCTATACCCATTGCTATGCTGCTTCTTTAGAGCCAACTTCCAAGAGTACTTTGCTGTAAAAAATGTTAAAAAAAAGTGTATTTGAGATGTTAACTATAGTTATAAGTATCACATTTTTACAAGTGTATTTTACACATATAGCTGTGTCTGTTGAAAACTGAAAAAATAATGTTAAATAGGCAAAGAAAGATTTCTAACCCAGACTTCAAAAGGCATCATTTAGCAGCGTTAATGAAAACATCATGTTCTCTTGGGCGCTTCCAACAGGAACTGATGCATTTGTATGCTATGTGCTCTTAATATGGATTATATACTTTGTGTCTCCATAACGCTGTGATTTTGTCAATGACATCAATTGCTGGATCTAAAAATGCACTTGATTACTGGCCAGTTCAGAAAGAAAGTGTATTTTTAGATCTTGCGTTTAATACTTTATTCCTGCCAGTTCTTTTCTGTAAAGAAAACAATTTTATCTCACGCTACTTAACCTCAATGTGAAAATTGGAAACAGACATGATGGCTGCTTATCCAAGTCTGTTCTGCTATGTTAATTATGTGATTTTGACTATTCAGCTCACCAATCTGATTTATTTTAATTGTGATAAAGCCACTGAGCCACAACTTTGCAGCACGGTATTATGCATGCATTGTGGCTGCCTTTACTGTACGTGCTTAGAGTAGGTAACAACAGGCTTTTCATTTCTATTTTTGGTTGATTGTATATTAGTCCAAATTTAGGAATATGTTTACAAATCACAAAACAAGTAATGTCTGTTAATGATATAGTCATTCCATCAAAGCTGTTACCACATTTAAGTATTATATATAGATAATGCCACTAGGTTCATATATCTTCCATGGACTATTGGAAAAAACTCAACACTGCGGTTCTTCGCCCTTGTACACACGGTCGGACATTCCGACAACCAAGTCCGTCGGATTTTGTCAGACGGATTTTGTCCGACGGATTTTGTCCGAAACTGTTGCATTCACACAGTCGGACAAAGTTGTCAGAAAATCCGATCGTACTTAACCTGATGACGTTATTTTGTTAGGACGGGACTACGTTCAGGCTAGTAGCCAATATCTTTGGTCTAGGAATTTGATCTGAGCATGCGTGGCACTTTGTCCGATCGGAATTCTCTACACATGATCGGAAAAAGTCCTATCGGATCATGTTGTCGGAAAATTTTATAACCCAGCTGGAAAACTTGGTCCATCGGATACTCCGATGGAAACAGTCTGATGGAGTCCATACACTGTCGGATTATCCGACAACACGGTCCTATCGGACATTGGGCTAAGCTTCATTCACTTACTCAAGCAGCTTCAAGGAGATCTGATAACAACAATGTCTGGGGAATGCCCAGGAAAAAAAAAACAAAGCCTACTTACCACCAGCTCTCAGACAACCAAATTGACCTGTCTAACAGTATGCGTTAAAAACAGGGGTTTAGTCTGCACGCATTTGCAAACGCATGTGTGAGCCACAGAGCCACGTCACGGCACTCTGGTATCTGTGGTCCTAACACTAAAATATAAGTGTCCCCGCAGTGAAGGCACATGCATTTTGATGGATAGATGAGAGCAGGTGGACTGAAGTGGAGCCCACCCCTCCTTAAAGGTACAGGAGCACACCAAACACCCAGCGAGAGCACAGTGGCAGCAAAGGTGTTGGTGCACTGCTGGACCAATACAAACACACGCGTGATAACAAAAACTTGCCACCACCCTCATCTATAGCTGGCTATCGCAGTAAGCGGCATTGGAAGGCTAAAACAGGTAACAACAGTGTCTGGGGAATGTCCAGGAAAAAAACAAAGCCTACTTACCACCAGCTCGCAGACAACCAAATTGACCTGTCTAACAGTATGCGTTAAAAACAGGGGTCTAGTCTGCACACATTTGCAAATGCATGCGTGAGCCACAGAGCCACGTCACGTCACGCTGGTATCTGTGGTCCTAACACTAAAATATAAGTGTACCTGCAGTGGAGGCACATGCATTCTGTTCTGTTGTTACCTGTTTTAGCCTTCCAATGCTGCTTACTGCGACAGCACATGGCCTGGTACGGCTCAGGAGGGGCGCTCGCTTGTCCCCACCCCCGTTCGTGACCGGCCTGGCTGCGTGCTCCGATAAGGGTCTGATATGGACTTTGGGGGGACCCCCGCACTGTTTTTTCAGTGTAGGGCTTCCCCTTTAAGTCCATACCAGGTGACAGGGCCAGCGAGGTGTCAATCTTGCAGATGGAGGCGGCGACATTGACTTCCTGCGCTAGTCCCGTCTACCTGGAGCCACGTTCAAAATGAACTGACTTTTCTCCGTGTGTGGGCAAGTCTATTCATTTCAAAAGTCCCACGATCTCCCACGATCTCCTTCTCACAAAGGATCAGTGTGTGAGAAGGAGAACCCAGTAAAATCTTGTTACTGTGGTTTGTTGACATTTAGTGATCGGCTGTGAAAGGATCACAGCCGATCAACTGGTAAACAGCCGCCGGCCAATAGCTGTTTACCAGTGTTGGTGATGAGCAGTGTTCCTGTGAACACGCTGCCACCAACATGCACACACAGTGCACCCGCGATCGCACGCATACACCATACAAAGTGGGGCAGTACCACCTGTGACCGGCCGAGACTTCATCACGGCCGATCATGTGGTAAACAGCCATGCCCAATGGCTGTTCACCCCTTTGTGGCGATTGATGTCTCCGTGACACGCTGCCACTGAAGGTACAGGGATGCGTGCACACGATCACGTGCATTCCCTGTTTAAATGAACGGACGTCATATGACGCCTGCCCAGAATGAGAGCCAGTCCGCCTGGCTGTCATACGGCCGGCGGGCGCAAGTGGTTAAAAAAGACATGACAGTCAGCCCGAGTCTTAGTGGCTGGATTGAGCTTTGGTGAATTCTGGATGAATTTTGGTTGAAAAAGTTATTTAAGTAATAACATTTATGACATTTTGATGTAAACCAATAAACCAAGGCCGTGGCCTATATTTATTCAAACATTTATGTATTCACTGTTTTTTATATTATGCATGTTTGCAGGTTGTTTAGCCTGAAGTCTACGATCCCATGCATTAAGATAAAAAACCTCCTGCCTTTACAACCCTTTAAAGGTCTATGTTGTAAAGAAAAATGTAGCACAGAATGTGCACAGGGGGTGGGCACAATACAGTGAACACCGGTTTTATAAGCTGTTAGGAAATTCAGAAATATTCTATTTTGTGAATTTAACAACCTCTAACAATGTATAAAGTAGCCAGTTTATCTGCATAATTGATTTATGAGTTCCTGTGCCCACAAAGGAAGATATGAGATGAGGCTCCTCTCAGCAAGTAGCACAGATGTTATTGTATCCTGTACCTAGATAAAGTCAGACATAACGGCACCAGCAATTTGGGGCTAAATCACGTAACCATAAATTCAACCAAACAGAATTCTATCTGCTCAGTTTTTAGAACTCGAGCAGTAGCACAATTTAAATATAAATAACAGTTCCCTCCAGAATCCGGGGTGACCCAACCACATATAGGTGCTCGCGACTGGGGCGGGAGGGAGGGAGCTCCAATCTTCTTGGTGGTCCACAGTCAAAGAGGAATACCCCTTCACCTGTTAACCTTTTATAACCTCAGGAAAGCTTCCAGCACATTCCCTTAAACCTGATTGGCCCTTATCTAAACTCCTGCTTTCACCTTCTTAAAGGGGCCTCACCCAGATAAACTAATCTTTACTGTCCTGCTAGCTGCACTCATCTGTAATAGCTGACAGGGGGGGGGGGATTTTGGGGAGTCCACAATCTCAAGAAAGTGGACCCATAATGTGTCCCCTTTTTTCATGAGATTGCAGGACCCACCTCTCCCCAGACCTACCTATAATACCTTAACTAAAATAAGACCACGAGACCATTATTTAATTTTGGCAAAACTTGGCCGCGGCACCTTTATTGATTTTCAACAGTGTATTTATCATCACCATTTATTAACCGCTTGCAGACCGGACCATTTTGCTGGTCAAAGACCAGACCACTTTTTGCGATTCGGCACTGCGTCGCTTTAACTGACAATTGCGCGGTCGTGCGACGTGGCTCCCGACCAGCGTGGGAGCGCCCCGCCGGCGGCGCGCACCCGATGGCAGGGCGCATTGAATATTGGATGTACCTGTACGCCAATATGCCTGCCCGTGCCATTCTGTCGACACACATCGTCGTGCGCTGGTCGGGAAGTGGTTAAATCACGTAACCATAAATTCAACCAAACAGAATTGTATCTGCTCAGTTTTTAGAACTCGAGCAGTAGCACAATTTAAATATAAATAACAGTCCCCACAAGCCGGCCTTGACCTCAAGGACGGCCCACCCCACCTGCCGCGGCCACGGCCTCCTCTATACTATATTGCAGGCCTAAGTTGAATATATCTAAACCCACCTCTGATAAGTGCACCCCATCAAGTCTATACAGTCCTGGATAGCCACCTTCTAAGTCTACATGCCGATAAGATAGACCCCCAAGCTGGGGCATGAATTTCTCCATTGCCCTATTAACTCTTTTCCTCATCTTTTCTATAACCCTCCTCAGGTCAGAGGAGAGCCAGGAAAGACAAGGGTCTATCTCTGAGAAGACTAAAATTGTGCCCGGGAAAATAGTGCTAAAACGAAGGAGGTCCCTCTTGATCATAAAAATCAAATCTAAAGTTCTAAGGTTCCCTAAATCATTACCGCCTAAATGGATGACCAATATAGAGGGCGAGGGCCATATTTGACATAACCTGTTTAACTGAAAATAGAGTTGATACCACTGAAGTCCTCTAATGCCCTTCCAAAGTAACTGAAAAGATTCTGGTTGTAATGACAGATTCGTTGAATAACTGCGTTGAGACGCTCTTTTTTGCACCCAGTATATAAACGAATGCCCCAATATCCACACCGTGTGTTGTGCACCTGGAAATTAAACAAAGAGATTAGGATGTACATATAACCGAAAACATTGGGACTTCCACCTCCCCATTTCTTTAATGTCCGCATCCGGGAACCCTGACCGGGCCGCTTCAGAAGCTGCACCTATCCTAAATGAGTGTGATGAGAATTTGAAATCACTCAAACCCAGCCGTTCTAAACATTTTTTGAGTACTGCATCAAATTGATATTTTGTCAGAGGCCTCAAATCTGCGTGAATCAGGAAAAGCCCCATTCCCGGTGGTCTAATAGCCAAGAATTGCTCCGAAAAAGGCCAGTGTAAATGCTGCCTTGAACAGTAAAACCTCATAAGCCGAGAAACATATGACTTCAGTCATCCTACAAAGGCCACCAAGGATGTCGAGGGAGATCGGTCTTCTATCATCCGCCAAGACTGTTGACCTCCTGTAACCCTTTAGTGCCTGTTTCAAAGAAAAATAAGAAGAACAAGCTTAAAGAAAAAGGAGATACCAGCCAAAGCTTTCGTTATATAACTATACGAGTAGCTTTGCTGCATTAAACTATCCATGAAGGCTAAAAGCCTGTCTTCGGATGGTTTGTAAACACAAAAACCTCCCACACTGGCAAAGGACAGCCAACTTCTCCAGGCTGCTGAATAATCGGCCCACGTCTTGGGCGCTAAAGACCTCTGAATAACTTCAGATACTTCCTTCATACCACTTCCCACAGATAGTCTGGGCATGGAATGCCATCTCTGTCCGCTTCTGGGAGCAACAACCGAAAACGGTCCATCTGAAAACGAGATAAAGAATCGGCTATGTTATTCAAAATCCCCGGAGTATACTTAGCCTTCAGCCAAATGTTGAATTTAAGGCACCTGAAAACCACCTGCCGAAGAACTTTAATCACTAATTCAGAACTAGATGATAAACAGTTCACTGCATACAGTACTCCTTTATTATCTGTCTCCCCCAGTAAACGCTTATTCAAAAAATTTGAACCCCACAGTTCCAGAGCCACCAAGATTGGAAACAATTCCAACAAAACCACATTCTTAGTAACGCCCTGCTGCACCCATGACTCAGGCCAGCTCGCACAGCACCAATGATTCTGCCAGATAGCACCGAATCCTTTCGAGCCCGCTGCATCCATTAACAGTCGGAAATCTGGGGTAAAAATAAAATTAGACTGAAAGAAAGACCGGCCATTATAACCCTCTAGAAACCTAAACCACACCAATAAATCCTCCTTAATCGAGACAGTCATGCGAATGTGAGCCATAGGGGATTTTATACCTGAAATAGCCAGGTAAAGGCGTTGTGAAAAAATTCTGCCCACTGGCATAATTCTGCAGGAAAAAGCCAGAATACCAAGGAGAGACTGCATGTCCTTCAACTTGATTTTCTTCTTTTGCAGAGCTTTGGTAATCAGACCTTTCAATTTGCTAAGTTTCGCCTCGGGTAAACGAAACTCCATCATACATGCATCAATTTCAATGCCTAAAAATTCTAATACCGTACCAGGCAAGCATGTCTTTTCTTCAGCCAGTGGAACACCGAATTCCCATGTCATAGCTTTAAATAACTCCAACAATTTAACACAATGAAAAGAGTCTGATGGTCCTACAAACAAAAAATCATCCAAATAGTGTATAACACTATCCGAACTAGATCTCGCACCCAAAACCCAATGTAGAAATGTGGAAAAAAACTCAAAATAGGCGCAAGACAGTGAACACCCCATAGGGAGACACTTGTCAAAGAAATATTGCTTCTCAAAGAAAAACCCTAGGGAATTGAAAGCCTCTGGGGAAATAGGCAGGAGACGAAAAGCTGATTTTATATCGGCCTTTGCCAACAAAGCCCCAGTGCCGCACCTCTTAATTATATTGATTGCATCCTCAAATGTCGCATAGGAAACGGAGCATAAGTTTTCATCAATATCATCATTCAATGAATCTCCTTTCGGGAACAACAGATGATGGATAATGCGGAAAGCATTAGGCTCACGCTTAGGAACTACTCCCAATGGGGATATTCGAAAATTAGGGAATGACGGATGCTCAAAGGGCCCTTCTATACGCCCTTCCGCCAATTCCTTACACAACTTATCCCTAACTATCTGAGGGTACAAGTCTACTGACTTTAAATTCCCCACTAATATACAGCCAACCCCCGAAAAAGAAGGTAAAGGAAAGCCTTTAGAAAAACCTTCAATGAGGAAACGTCTCCTTGTCTGGGTAGCTGTCCAGCCATGGGCGCATTTTTTCCAGCCTCACTGGAGTGCAGGCTTTTTGGAAAAATATCCCTCTGCGTCGGACCAAGACTGACATTCACATTCTTTTTAAAACATTTCGCTGCTTGGTGTGTACCTGCGCAAATTGAACATTCATGTCTGTATTTACAAGCCAAATTCCAACGACACTGACTTTCATTGAAAGCAAAACAACAGCCTTTTCTAAAAGCCAGATTTGCAGCGGTAAATGCAGCTGGCCTGGGTGACACCGACTTCTGAGGGAGTATCAAATTGAGCCACAAACCAACATCCTTCATTCCCCATTTTAATGCTGGGTGTATGGACAGTTTCTGGCGAAAAGACTCATCATAGTAAAACCATCCCGGGCCGCCAAAGCTCCTATAAGCCTCTAATATATGGTCCAAATGTTGGAAAAGACCCCCACACAGCTCTGGGTGCTTCTCCGCTAGTATGCCCGCATATATACAGAAGGCCTGTAGCCAATTGTTAAAAGACCTGGGGACCGGCCTACGCCTATCTTCCTCACCTCTCTCTTCCCCTTTCTTATCTGATCTAATCATAAATTCCTTGTAGGAAGGGAGGAGCGAAAGTATGTCTATATATTCCCCCTTCCATATTTTATCTTTTACTGATACATTCAAATGACATCCTAATGGTGACATCTTGCATGGCATAACGCCTTTCATGCATGTTTCAGGTACATTCAGTGCATTAGAAGGTGCAGCTGTGTGTAATGATTCAGGACCTGTAATGTCATCCTGCAATCCCCTATTGATATTCCCATTGTGAACTGTGAAATTAGTAGGAGCAGGAGATAACCCCTCTGTTGCTGTGCTAACCGGCAGCGATGCCACAGCAGAAGAGGGAGGCACAGACACCTGAAAAAGAGATTGAACCAGAGAAGACAAAGATCCTACTAACCCATTCAGAATATGCAGTTGATTTAACTCACCAGCTGCTGAAGGCTGTCCCGCATCATGCTGACTTTCCACCTCCAGAAGTGCTGCTGGGTCTGGGGGTTGCAAGGAATACCCAACCTGGGACTGCTGAGGCACCTCAGCTCGCCGAGTGCCTTGCTGTGTTATTTCAGCTGCAAGCTGCCTTGAGAGGTGCTGCACTGGCTTCCTCCCCGTTAGTTCTGCTGCTGGCTGCTGTACTTGACTCCGCCGACCGCCTTTGTCTGCTGGTGACTGGGAGTAAGTTAGTCGTTTCTTTGAGCCGCGACGGCCCCTTGACACACCGACCAAATCTTCCGACCGTTCGCGAGGTCCGCTCTCCTCTTTGTCTGCCTCCACAGCCTGCTGAAAACGTTCGGGAGGAGCACTTATCCTCGTTCTTCCACGAAGGGGTGGCTCTTTCTCTCTCCTCCCTTCGCCATTAAGACCAGCCTGCTCGCCGCCCACTGCTGAGTCTCCGCCTCCATCTTCTTCCAGCTGTACGGCTGAGTCTGACTCTAAACAGCGGCGAAGCCATTCCTCTCCTCCTGCACTGCCCGCCTTCTCCAGGAGCTGCCACAATAAGGATTCCATAATGAGGAGAGCTCCAATCTTCTTGGTGGTCCACAGTCAATGAGGAATACCCCTTCACCTGTTAACCTTTTATAACCTCAGGAAAGCTTCCAGCACATTCCCTTAAACCTGATTGGCCCTTCCCTAAACTCCTGCTTTCACCTTCTTAAAGGGGCCTCACCCAGATAAACTAATCTTTACTGTCCTGCTAGCTGCACTCATCTGTAATAGCTGACGGGGGGGGGGGGATTTTGGGGAGTCCACAATCTCAAGAAAGTGGACCCATAATGTGTCCCCTTTTTTCATTCTGTGTGTACTCTAGTGATGGACGCAGAGACACTCATAACTGCAGGTCTCATTAGAAAAAGACTAACAGGTGCTTAACACTGCTGAGACTGATAGTTCCATATGGGCCGTGTGCTCCTTTCTAGACACTGTGTCTGCTGTGGCTTGTAGTTTTGTACTGTCTGTGCTGCTTTCTGGACACTGGGACTCCCCCTTTCCCCCGCTTTGTAGACCCTCTTCTTTATGAGCTCCTTGCTACCAGAACTTGATGGGGCCCAAGACTATAGCTGGACCTCCAGGATCTTCCTCTCTGCCTGTCTTGACCCAAGAGCCTCGCCTGGGTGCCACTCGGCCCTGCTCATTCTTTGCCCCTGCTGTGGGTTTCCCTGCTACCATGTGAACCTGAAGTTGTGGAAAGGTCACCTTTAACTGGATCCAGCAGCCTCTTTTGGCAGGAATCTGCCAATCCTTATTCTGTGAATCAACCTGCTCTTTCTCTTTGGACCCTTGTGCTTCCCTGCTGGCTAGGCACACATAAAGCTGCAGCTGGATGCAAAAGCCAGGCCCTCTCTGCTTCCCTGCATTCAGGATTCTTCGGTGCCCACTCTGACCTTTCACCTGCTCCTGGACACTCTATGAATGATGTTTTGAAGCCATGTGAGTCGGCTTCTCTGAGGCACTGTGATTTAATTGCTGCTTTGTGGATAGCTGTCTTGTGACTGTTATCCTGTGCTTACAGTCCTGTGTCCCTGTGCTTTGTCCTTGTTATCCCTGGATTGCCTCTGATGGACCTGAACCTACTGTTTATTGTACCATATTGCCACTCAGGACTTGCCCTTGTTGTACTATATGACTACCCTGTGACTATTAATCCTTTCTGTGCCATATTGCTACCCGTGGATTATTTCCCCTTGCTGTGCCATATTGCTAGTCCATAAACTGTTTCTCTGTGCTGTGCCATTTTGCTATCACGTGAACTATTTCCTCTTGCTGTGCTTTGATGCCACCCCTCCTGTATAACAAGTTCCCCAAAAAAAACTGTACTAGACTCGTGCAATTAGTTTCACAACAAATCGAAATTTGGCCAAATTTTGCATCTTTTGGACATTCAGATGCATCTGAATGTCGAATAAAAAAATAACGAATTTCAACTAATACGAAATAAATTATTTGTATTGTATTTGAGCAGAAGAGAAGAGATATTGTCATTGTGTGTGTTAATAGATTCAATAAATAAACGACTTTCCAAACTACGGATCATTATCACGAATCAATATACAGTATCTCACAAAAGTGAGTACACCCCTCACAATTTTGTAAATATTTTATTATAACTTTTCATGTGACAACACCAAGTAGTGAGTGTACAGCTTGAATAACAGTATAAATTTGCTGTCCCCTCAAATTATCTCAACACACAGCTATTTATGTCTAAACTGCTGGCAACAAACGTGAGTACACCCCTAAGTGAAAATGTCCAAATTGGGCCCAATTAGTCATTTTCCCTCCCCGGTGTCATGTGACTCATAAGTGTTACAATGTCTCAGGTGTGAATGGGGAGCAGGTGTGTTAAATTTGTTGTTATCGCTCTCACTCTCTCATACTGGTCACTGGAATTTCAACATGGCACCACATGGCAAAGAACTCTCTGGGGATCTGAAAAAAATAATTGTTGCTCTACATAAAGATGGCCTAGGCTTGAGAAGATTGCCAAGACCCTGAAACTGAACTGTAGCACGGTGGCCAAGACCATACAGCAGTTTAACAGGACAGGATCCACTCAGAACAAGCCTCGCCATGGTCGGCTAAAGAAGTTGAGTGCACATGTTCAACTTTATATCCAGAGGTTGTCTTTGGGAAATAGACATATAAGTGCTGCCAGCGTTGCTGCAGAGGTTGTAGGGGTGGGGGGTCAGCCTGTCAGGGCTCAAACTATACACCTCATTCTGCATCAAATTGGTCTGCATGGCTGTCATCCCAGAAGGAAGCCTCTTCCACAGATGATGCAAGAAAGTCTGCATAGAGTTTGCTGAAGACAAGCATACTTATAACATGCATTACTGGAACCATGTCCTGTGGTCTGATGAGACCAAGATAAACGTATTTGGTTCTGATGGTGTCAAGCATGTGTGGCGGCAACCAGGTGAGGAGTACAAAGACAAATGTGTCTTGCCTACAGTCAAGAATGGTGGTGGGAGTGCCATGGTCTGGGGCTGCATGAGAGCTGCCGGCACTGGGGAGCTACAGTTCATTGGGGGAACAATAAATGCCAACATAGTGTGACATACTGAAGCAGAGCATGATCCCCTCCTCTTGGGGACTGGGCCGCAGGGCAATATTCTAACATGATAACGACCCCAAACACACCTCTGAGATGACCACTGCCTAGCTAAAGAAGCTGAGGCTAAAGGTGATGGGCTGGCCAAGCATGTCTTTAGACTTAAACCCTAAATATTCCAACATGATAACGGCCCCAAACACACCTCCGAGACAACCACTGCCTAGCTAAAGAAGCTGAGGGTAAAGGTGATAGTCTGGCCAAGCATGTCTTCAGACCTAAACCCTATTGAGCATCTGTGGGGTATCCTCAAACGTAGGGTGGAGGTGTGCAAGGTCTCTAACATCCACCAGCTCCATGATGTCGTCATGTAGGAATGGAAGAGGACGCCAGTGGCAACCTGTGAAGCTCTGGTGAACTCCATTCCCAAGACGGTTAAGGCAGTGCTGGAAAATAATGGTGGCCATACAAAATATTGACACTTTGGGCTCAATTTGGACTTTTGTTTTGCTTGCGGTTTAGACATTAATGGCTGTGTGTTGAGTTATTTTGAGGTGACAGCAAATTTACACTGTGATACAAGCTGTACACTCACTATTTTACTATTGTAGCAAAGTGTCATTTCTTCAGTGTTGTCACAAACAATATAATAAAATATTTATAAAAAAGTGAGGGGTGTACTCACTTTTGTGAGATACTGTACATACATAAATATTGAATTTCAACAAATATGAAAGAAATTATAGCGGATATAAAAAATTAATTAGACATGATTCCGTAGTTCGTTAATGATCTAATGAAACAAAAGGTCAACTCAAAGTAAATCTTACAGTACAATCAGCTGATTAATTTTGTGCTGGAGGTTGGATTACTGGCAAAGCGCATCCCTGAGAACTGAGTTAGAAGGGTGTTGTATTGTATTTGAATGGAGATATTGTAATTGTGCGTGTTAATAGATTCAATAAACAAACGACTTTCAAAACTACGAATCATTATCACAAATATATATATATATTGAATTTCAACTAATACAAAATAAATTATAGCGGATATAATGAATGAATTCAACATAATTCGAGATTCAGTATAACGAATATCAACATTCTACGAATAATAACAAATTAACTGGAAGCGAATTAACGTAACATAACAAATATAACAGAACGAAATTATGTATTTCACGAATGACAACTAACAGAAACCAAACAAAATTTCCTGTTGTGCACAAGTCTAACCTGTACGTTGGGTTCTGTGTGACTTGTCTCTGTGTGTAATCTCTCTGCGCTCCTAGTTCTTCACTTAGAGCCTTTTTTTTTATTCGTGTAGACACTGCAAAAAAAAAAGAAGGTTGTCATCCTTTGTTTATCATTTCAATTCTCTCTAGGTTATGTTACATATTTATTGCAGTGTATTACATGTTCCTTTTAGTAGCAGTTAGTAAGAGGGGTCAGTAAAACGGATGACTTGTTGGATTCCCAAAGGGTGACTTGTTGGAGAATCTTTAATGTAGCCAAATGATTTGGTGTTTCAAAACCTATAGTCTCCACAATTATGCCAAACATTTTTTTTTTAATAAAGGGACAAAAAACGTGAACTAGTCAACTCAATGTAAGTAATCTGATTGAAAAAATATGGTGGTGACTTTATTTGGTCAATGATATCACCAGAGATCCCCACCAGCATGTTAAGAAGCAGTAGTGGTTTCGCCACTAAATGACAGACTTCCAGTTGCATCAGCTGCTGGCAGGTAGGTGAACTGGCAAAATTTGGACAGCTTGTTCACCTGTTTGCTGAATTGCAAACAAGCTGGGATTGGTTTGAACTCGTGTTCAACCTAAACCCTGAAGCTGGCCATACACTAGTTGACTTACGAACAAACATTCACACAGAGATTCTTGATGGAAGTTATTCAAAAATACTTCAAACCTTTTGTTAGCTTTTAACATTCTATTTTGTGATGAAGGAAATTTCCCAAATAAAAAAAAACATATTCACTGTAAGAGTCCATTCACACAGGGGCAACACAACTTCCAGCGCGACTTTGGGAGGCAACTTGGACACGACTTGAGTATGAATCACAGCGCGACTTGGGGCAACTTACAACGCAACTTGAAGTTGCCTCCAGGACAGGGGACTTTGCCAGTGGTCAATCACATAATAATCAGCTCTGTGGGAGGGAGGGGTTTGCCTAGAAAACTATTTTTACTTCCGGGAAAGTTGTTTCAGTTAAGACAGGGGATCCGACTTGGATTCAACTTCCATTGAAATCAATGGGTACAAGTCGCCTAGAAGTCAGATTGAAATAGTACAGGAACCTTTTCTGAAGTCGGAGCGACTTCAGTAGTGTGCATTAAGATGGCTCTCATTCACTTACATTGATTTTATCATGTCGCGCAACTTGAGGCGACTTGGGGCAACTTCAAGTCAGATCCAAAGTTGCCCCTGTGTGAATGAACTCTTAGAAATTAGTTTGTTTAAGAAAATTTTTCTTTTCTACTGTACTCCTTCGAATTTTCTCATCACTGCAGATGAAAATGAACATCGATTTTATCCCATTACCGTAAAATCAGCGTTCCGGAAACAAAATTTTTTTCAAACATTCCTTGAGTAGTACAATTTAATCTCATGACCAGTCAGATTAAGCTATATGAAAGCATAATGCCTGCGATTCCTTTACCTTCTCCCTCTCCATTTTATCAGAAGCTCAGTATGCTGAACAGAGCACAGGGTGAACTTGTTGCTTAATGCGTGGGAACAAGCTTTTTGACAGTAGAAGGAATGTAGAAGGACAAGGATATTGGCACGTGTGTCAATGGCCACTACGCCTTGAGGGCTGTAATTGAGGGCTGAAAGCTACTTGCAAATACTTTTACCTTTTTGAACTACATTGTTTCCTGACAGATAATAAATTTCAGAGTCACTACGTATTTCCTTAAATTAGGCTGACAGAAAAGCTATCCTATCACACCCCGTCTATGCATGCTTGATCCTAACAAGCACTTCAATTGTTACCTGTCTAGGTCAAATTTCTATGTTTTTTTTTTGCAACCATTCTTGCTTTAGGAAGATTGGGACAGATAAGCTGTAAATGTCATAATGATGTTGTCACGTAAGTAAAGGTCTAAAGGACATCTGAGAGAAGGTAACTTTAGCAACACAAAAATGCAGGCAGATATAAAATAAACCCATTAAAGTAGATCTATGGCGAAAATGTAAAATCCTATGTAGCGGCGACACTTTTGACAAGGTGTCCGCTATGTACAAATTCAGTTTTTCCTCAGAACAGTAAAGGGGTTCTGAGGGCTGATTGTGCAGGTTTAACTTTGGCCTCAGTTTGGCTGGGCTGTGTTAGGGTTCTGCCTGGTCATGTGTACAGTTAGGTGCACATGACAGGACCAGAATCAGGCATAGTTGGACGCTTTGAGTATCAGCGTTCCCCGGAACCAATCAGTGGATGCGTTTAGCCCCGCTGAGGAGTCTGGGGAAGGGTACTTAAGAGGCTGAAGTCATGTGTTCCGGGTTCGTTTGTTAGGCGAGAGCTGCCTGTTCCTGAATCTGGACCGGGGTAGCCCCGCAAGGGGTCCCGGTCACGGGAGCGTGTGCTGCCCCGCAACATGGTCAGTTTGATTAGCCCCACTAGACCTGCATGGTCTGGGGTAAGGATCCATCTGTTTCCAAGTCTCGGAGCCGGCTGGTCCGATGCGCAGTAACTGAGGGAGGATTCAAGGCGTCCGGGTGCAGTCTCAACTTGAAGGGGCACTGCAACTCGTGTAAGCGATCGGGGAGGACCTCTTCGGAGGAGGGCCAACAAGCTGGCATCCCAAGAAGTGCCTGGTTGCTGGATTGTCAAGGATACTAACGAATCCATGCTTTTCCAGCACTGCCAAGGAGACAGAGAACGTTCCAGGTACTGAGGAAAGGTTCCTGTTCACTTTTGGTTGCAAATTTATTCAAGGCCAGAGACTTTGCAAGTCCCGAATTAAGGTGCTGACTGCCATAATCTCTGGCTAGAGATTTGTTCAGCTTTGAAGCGCCCAGCTGCGAGTGGCTACTCTCTGGGTTGTATTAGAGACTTTCTAATGATTAGCAGTTCAAAGTGCCTGAGTTTCTTCACTTTTATGGTGTCAGCGTCCAAAGTCGTTGGGTACTAACCCTGGGAACCCCTAGACATGGAAGAACAAGCCAAGCGGAGGTAACCGGTAAGCCCAAAAGTCAAGGCCGCCCCATCGAGGGTTATGGCCGCTACACTATATTCATTTTCATATTGTACTTCAAATATTTCTAGTCTACTCCTATTAATCTGAATGATGTAAACATACTTTATGAACACCACCACACTTTACTTTACTCTTGCATTCTGTGACTTGTATTCATTATGTCCTATGAGTAGGCACTGCTGTGTCACTCATTTTACAGAGCCTGCCTTCTGTACTACAGAGGAGCTGAGAGGACTCAGTGCAGCAATAACTGCTTGCAGGCAGCAAGGTACCATGGAATAAGTAGTCCTTAGAAAATGAGAAGCTGCAATGCATGCAAGGAATCCAATAAGTTGTGGAAAGCAGGCAGGCAGAACTCACATCATGAAAGGTTTTTCAAGTAAGATTATATTGGATTGTCAACAATAACTATCTATTGTATTGCCTTTACAATGCTGATGTTATAAAATGAAAGTGTTTATTATGACTATAGATCTTGTTTAAAGCCGAGTATGCAATCATTAACCACTTGCTGACCAGCTGCCGCTATTATACTGCGGCAGGTCGGCACAATCCCACGAACCGTCGTAGCTGTACGTTGGCTCCTTTAAGCAGTATAGCAGGCGAGCGTGCCCGCTGCACTGTGGGGGTGCCAATGCTTTTGGCCAGCGGCCGCCGGCCACGCACGATCGTGGGCATGAGAGGCAGAACAGGAACATGTGTGTGTAAACACACAAATCCCTGTTCTGTGAGGAGAGGAGAGGCAGATCGTGAGTTCCTAATAGCTAGGAACCACGATCTGTCATCTCCTATAGTCAGTCCCCTCCCCCTACAGTTAAAACACACACAGTAAAACAGTTAACCCCTTGATTGCACCCTAGTGGTAACCCCTTCCCTGCCAGTGACATTTATACAGTAATCAGTGCATTTTTATAGCACTGTCGCTATATAATTGCCAATCGTCCCAAAAATTTGTTAAAAGTGTCTGACGTGTCCCCCATAATGTTGCAGTCCTGATAAAAAAAACACTGATCTCCGACACTACTAGTAAACAAAAAAAAATAATAATAATAAAAATGCCATAAATCTATCCCCTATTTGGTAGACGCTATAACTTTTGCACAAACCAATCAATATACACTCATTGCAATTTTTATTACCAAAAATATGTAGAAGAATACATATCGGCCTAAACTGAGGAAAAAAAAATTAGCTTTTAAACAAAAAAATTGGGGATATTTATTTTAGCAAAAAGTACAAAATATTGTGTTTTTCTCAAAATTGATGCTCTTTTTTTGATTATAGTGCAAAAAATAAAAAACTCAGAGGTGATCAAATACCACCAAAAGAAAGCTCTATTTGTGGAACAAAAAGGAGGTCAATTTTATTTGGGTAAATTGGGCATTTGTCAGTTAAAGTGACGCAGTGCCGTATCGCAAAAAATGGCCTAGTCATTGAGCAGCCAAATCTTCCGGGGCTGAATTGGTTCAAGATCCCTAAGTATATTTTTTAAATTGTACGTATGTGAACGTCCTGTAGTGCCATGCATTGCATGAATCAGATGAGGAAGGGGCTGCCCTGTAAGCCAATTAAACTACATTGTACTCTGCACAAGGTGTTGGCTGATGGAAGAGGGGAAAAAACGGAAGCTAATTACCTGGTGTTCTTAAAACGGACCTTCAGTAATTTTTTCATCTTTACATCTATTAAATCTTCTGCCCTTGTTGTTTTAACTTTGGATTGTAAAACTTTTTTTTTTTCTGCCAGCAAATACCTTATACAGCCCACTTCCTGTTTCTTGTCTGTTAGCCCAGGATTTTGACATCAGGCACAGCTCTCTCTCTCTGAGAGTTTGAGTCATAAGAAGGCCAATGAGAGCTGCAGAGCTGGAAGTGTGCCTCTGTGTGTCTGTGTAAATCCAGGAAGTGAACAGGCAGCAGCTTCAGCTGCCCACATTTAAAATGGCTGCAGCCAGACTCAGTGGAGGGAGACTTCTGCAGCATATTTGGCAAGTACAGAATCACAGTATATATAAAATAATATGCAACGTGGTTGAAGAAGCTTCAGAATGGAAAAGATGTTTTTATGATAAAGTATGTGAGCAGTCTGCAGTTCCTCTTTAAGTGATTGAGCCACAATAAATCAGTGCTGTGTTGCCTCACCCTAAGGGGGGGACACTGAACAGAGAAATCATAGGTTGACTACAAAGGGGATCAGACATTGAGCAAAACAACTATCTGGCGTATAAGTAAACTAACCCCTGTCCCCTCAACCATTCTGTTACAGGATATAGA
Organism: Lithobates pipiens; assembly: GCF_037356315.1. Lineage (NCBI taxonomy): Eukaryota > Metazoa > Chordata > Amphibia > Anura > Ranidae > Lithobates > Lithobates pipiens. The sequence continues at coordinate 634,039,695 of NW_027507748.1, read as the reverse complement.
TCTGATGCAGCTTAGCAGGAAGCAAACGTTGGGGTTTATTTTTGTAAAAATGTGCATAGCAATTCATTCAATGAAAGTGCATGTGCATTTGATCTGTGTAAATGCGGCAAAAGAAAAAAAACTTTTTTCTGGGCTGGATAAATGTTTTCATATGATTTAAAACAGAAAACACTGCATTTAGCCACTAGATGGTGCTAAATATCATAGGAATTTCCTATAATACTTCCATCCAGTATCCAAATTCAGTATTTTGTGTTTTAAATCAATTAAAGAGGAGGGCCACCTGAAACAAAATTATTAAAAGCCAGCAGCTACAAATACTGCAGCTGCTGACTTTTAATAAATGGACACTTACCTGTCCCAGGGTGCCCCCGATGTCGGCAGCAGATGACGAACAATCGCTCGGCTCTTGGCTGCCCCCACTGCCATCCTCTGTCAGGGAATCCGGAAGTGAAGCGTTGCGGCTTCACTGCCCGGTTCCATACTGTGCATGCGCGAGTCGCGCTGTGTGTCTTCACTGGTCCCCGCTGTGTCTCTGGGAACTGTGTATTTCCCAGAACACAACGGGGGCAGGGGGGCATCTGCAGCTAGCTGAAAGGGGCCAATTGTGGCACCGGAGGGGGTTCTAATGAGCGGAACTTCCACCTGAGGGTGGAGGTCCGCTTTAAAAACATTCCAGCACAGGAAATAGCCAAATGTGTTTTTGTCCCGATCACAAAAGAGTGAATGTGCATGCATTTTTACTGGGCAAATTGCCATGCAAATGTTTTTATAAATACACCCCATAGTGTTATCTTAATATCTTTATCTTTAATAAAAGTTCCTTCTTTTACAGTGTAGACCTGTGTCCTCAAATGATAAACATTATGGGTGTCATTCTACGAAGTTACATTCTAGGAATTCTGGGCCTGATTTATTGCTCAGCAACAGCTAATCACATGCAAACTTACATTCTTCAGCTGTCATTTTTTTCTTAGCAGATTTACATTTCATTGTTGTATAACAACACAGACCTTTCTTAGGCTGGATTCACACCCATGCAGTCTTAGTGCATTTTGCAGATTTGCACTACAGTCCATTTAACATGGTTTCCTATGGAACATGTTCTGTAGTGAAGATCTGCAAAATACAAAAAAAAAAGCACTAAAAATGCATAGGTGTGAATTCAGCCTAAGGCTTGATTCACACTAATCAGTTTTTTGATGCGTTTTGCATTTTGCAGAAATGCATGGACATTTTTTGACATGGGTTCCAACGGAACATGTTCACATCAATGCATTTTTGTGCCTTTGCATTTTTGGAAAGGGTCAGGGACTTTTATTGCCATAAAATGCAGAATTTTCAATTTCAATGGACCCGCATCCAAAATGCAAGTACAATGCTTTTACACCGATTTTGACACAATTTGCATTTTTTCTTATTATTTTTACACTGTATATAGCTGGTTGCTAAGGAGGGGGCCGCCACGTTCTTAACAACCGATGAGTCATCAGCTGTCAGCTGCCTTCCCGCTCAATGTACAAAATACTGGCTAAAAAAAAAATTGTGAAAAAAAACAGCGTGGGGGTCCCCCCCAGGTCCTTGGGTCTAGTATGGATTCGGAGGGGGCCCCCCACACACCAAAATTAAAAAAAAAACCCCAGACTAGGCCCTCATCCAAGCATGCAGCCTGGCAGGCCGCATGCCCTCAACATGGGGGGATGGGTTCTTTGGGGCGGGGGCGGCGCAGAGCCCCTTGCCCCATGTTGATGGGGAAAACCCTTGCCCGGTGGTTGTCGGGGTCTGTGGGTGGGGGGCTTATCGGAATCTGGAAGCCCCCTTTAACAAGGGGACCCCTAGATCCCGCCCCCCTCCTATGTGAATGAGTATGGAGTACATTGTATTCCTTTTCTCTGTCACATGGTGTCACTTAAATTGTTTTAGTATTTGTTTCACGGTAATATTGTGACATTAGCACCACTATTTTTTCATTTAAATACGTTTATACTTCAACACTATTTCAAATGGCAGATCTATTAGAGTGTTTTTGCATGAGCGCAGTGGTGGGACATCAACCATAGGTATGTGAGACTTGCTGATCAACAGTTGAATATAATAAGGCTTACCTGTAGGTACTGTGAATAGCTCTTAAACTTGCACAGTTTAGGAGATATTCAGTGTGCATGCAGCTGATGATGTCATTGAATGAATGAATGAATGAAATACTTGTATAGTGCACAATGCGAACTGAATCGCCTCTAGGCGCTGTGGCGAGCTTTGATCATCTGCTAAAAGAGGAAGGTCTTGAGTTTTTTCCTAAAAGCCAGGTGATTTTCTTCCAGGCGGATGTTGATTGGTAGAGCATTCCATAGCCGAGGCCCTTGGACTGCGAATCTCAGATCCCCCTTGGATTAATACCGGGCTTTGGGCACGAGGAGGAGGTTTTTGTTGGCTGATCGAAGACTGCGGTTTGGTGTGTAATGATTTATTTTCTCCATTAGGTATTGCGGAGCTTCTCTATGCACGCATTTGTGGGTGAGGCAAAGGGTCTTGAACGTGATCTGATTTTTTACAGTTAGCCAATGTAAGCTCCTCAGCGAAGGAGAGATGGATTCCCAGGGTTTTTTTCCTGTTATCAGCCTTGCCGCCGTGTTTTGGATCAGTTGCAATCACGCAAGTTGATATTGTGGTAATCCTATGTACAGCAAATTTGCGTAGTCCAGTCGTGAATTAATGATGGTTCCAACTACCACTGCTTTGTCATTCTTTGGGATAAAAGGGATGAGTCTGCGAAGCATGCGTAGCAAATGGTGAGATCCACTGACTACAGATCTTATTTGCGCATTCCATTGACATTTGTGCATCTAAAATAACCCCGAGACTCTTCGCTTTGGTCTTTGGGGAGATAGTCTGCCCAAAGACGGTTGGTGGAGACCAGGAGGTTTTGGTTACGGAATTATGATTTGGGTGTAAGATAAGAAGCTCTGTCTTTGATTCGTTCAGCTGGAGGGAGTTAGTGGCCATCCAGTCCTCTATTGATTTGAGGCAGTTTTCAAGTTGTTGTTGGTGATCTTTTTTTCCATTGATCCGGAAATAAAGTTGCGTGTCGTCAGCGTAAGAGTGGAAGCAGGGATCTGAGACGCTGATGATTTGAAGGAGTGGGCGAATGTAAATGTTGAAGAGAACGGGTGACAACGGAGAGCCTTGAGGGACTCCGCAGGTGACTGCCCAAGTTTCAGAGAGGAATTTTCCTAGTTTCACTGTCTGTGACCGATTTCCTAGGAAGGACGCGAACCATTGGAGATCTATGTCTTGGACTCCGGCTACTTCTGTGAGGCAGACGAGTAGAGTGTTGTGATCTACTGTATCAAACGCTGCACTTAGGTCTAGCAGTACGAGGAGACACGGCTCTCCGTCATCTGCTGCTTCGAGGGCCTCATCCCAAATCTTGAGGGCATGCGCTCTGAAGGTCTGGCTTACTGTGCCGGACCTTCAGAGCCCGTGCCGTAAACGGCAGCTTCTGCATGCATTTGCGGGAGTGATGTCTTTGCGGCTCCAGCCACTCACAGCCCTGGAGCCCGAAAAACCGGAAGAAACACCGGGGAAGATGTCAGCCATCTCAGTGGTGTGTGGGCGTGGCTGGAGGGCTTCATTCTAAGGTAAGTATTTCATAATGAGCTAGTATGCAATGCATACTAGCTCATTATGCCTTTGTCTTGTTTTATTTATTTTTTCCCAGGGTTTACAACCACTTTAATGAGATTTATTGCACTTTTCAATGCGATTCACTTATACGAATTAAATTTTTTTGTTTAATTTATTGAGATTATTATTAATTTAACTTATGCACTTTGAGTATGCTATTGTTTATGTTGAAATAGTGCCACGCATACTTAGTAGTGTTAGCATTAGGCACATATTGCATATGGCAGTGCACACCCAGCACGCTATCAGTGTGCAAGGAGTGATACAGCCAGTGATGGCTGGTGTTTTTTTTTTGGGGGGGGGGGGTGGCAAACAACCACCCCCCATCCCCCCGACGGCACCTCAAACCCCCCCGCTGTCTGCTGCTCGGGCATTTACCCCATCTAGGTGGCGGGCATCCAGGCAGCCTGCATTCGTGCAGAGGGAATCCGAGCAGCATGCAGTGGGCATCTGGATAGCGTGCAGCGAGCATTCGGCATTTGAGCTTTCAGGCAGTGGGCATCTGGGCAGAAGCTCCTGTGTACTCTCCTCCTCGCTTCCACCATGCGTCTCCTCCCCTCCTCCTAGATGTCCAATAGGATCCCCTGTCCTTTCAGCCAATTGGGTGACGGGTCTCAGACCTGCTTCCTGATTGGCCGGGAGAAGGATTAGTGTTACAATAGCGAATACTCATTCGCTATTTTAACACACTTGGCCCGCCCTATTTTGAAGCCTATTAGGGCCTCTGGCTCTAATCAGTGCTTCAAAAAAACACCCCCGCCATAGGAATTCATGCACTTCATGGATGGGAAGCGAATGCCTGTGCCCCCTCAATGGATAGGCCACACCTGGATACAGCGAATAATAACAGCTCACTATTCCTTCTTCTCCTCTCTCCCCCACTATCAGGAAGGGGACAGAGAAGTGCAGACAGCAGAACAGCACAGAACTGCCTGCTGCCTTCTCCCTCTGGTGTCTATGTGGACACTCATCAGAGGGTACCTGCCAGCTAAGTTCCAGGTAGGAATCAGTAGGTTACAGCTGGGGACACTTTGGGGAAATTGATTTAATTCTTACTTTTCTTACCCAAAAGTCCCATGGACAGATCTACTCCACCTAGAAAGTAACATACTGTCACCAAGCGGACTGCTATGTTGAGAAAAGTCTGTGGTTGAATAGACCTGAGGAATGGTAGATCAACTGTTACATACAAATTAATCACATTTCTTTTCTATCTAGAAACAATGGATGTCTGGACTTAAAGTCTGCAGAAGAGTCAACACATGCAAAGGTATTGCTGACCTTTACTATTAAAGTGGTTGTAAACCCTTACAAACCACTTTGACCTAGATTAGATTAAGGCTTACCTGTAGGTCCAAGAAATATCTCCTAAACTTATACGGTTTAGGAGATATTTACCTGAAGACAGCCACCGCTGTCTACGGCGCATGCGCCGTAGACAGCGGTGCGCAGGCGCACTGGGTAAGCTGCAGATCGCGGCGTGTGCATGCTCGGGAGTGACGTCATCGCTGCTCCGGCGAATCACAGCGCCGGAGCAGCGAGACCCACCAAGAAGATGGACGCTCAGAACTACAGGGGACAGCTGGGACTTCACTGGCTCCTATGTCAGGTAAGTGACACATAATGGACTACTATGCGATGCATAGTAGTCCATTATGCTTTACCTTTGCAGTGAATCAAAGATGGGTTTACTTCCTCTTTAACCACTTAATAACCGCCCTATACCCAAATGACGGCTACAGGGCGGTTTCTTAACTCTGGGAGGCCGTCATATGAATTCCGCTCTCGCGCGCCCCCTGGGGCGCGCACTCGAGAGCATCATGGATCGCGGTAAACGGCCGCTCATAGCGGCCGTTTACCACGTGATCGCTCCATCAAATGACGGAGTGATCACTTGTAAACAAACCGGCGTCATGTTATGCCGCCGGTTCCTCCCTCCCCCTCTCTGTACCAATCGGAACAGCGGAGGGGGAAGAGATCGGTGTTAGCAGCGATGTGGGCTGCATCTGCAGTGGCCAAATCGCTGCTCACCGAAAATTAACCCCTCAATTCCCTGCAAATACTCTGCAATACCCTGCAATACTCTGCAATACTCTGCAATACTCTGCATTACTCTGCAATACCCTGCAATACTCTGCAATACCCTGTAATACTCTGCATTACTCTGCAATACCCTGCAATATCCTGCAATACTCTGCAATACTCTGCAATACCCTGCAATACTCTGCAACACTCTGCAACACTCTGCAACACTCTGCAATACCCTGCAATGCTCTGCAACACCCGCCAATACCCTGCAACACTCTGCAATGCTCTGCAACACCCTCCAATATCCTGCAATGCTCTGCAACGCAATACTCTGCAACGCCATACTCTGAGATACCCAGCCATACTCTGAGATACCCAGCCATACCCAGCCATAGTCGGTGATACCCTGCAATACTCAGCCATAGACACTCCCCCCCTCCCGCCGCCCTCCGGTGCTTTACACCGACTCGCCAATACGATCAAATCCAGAATCTTTTTTTTTTTCAGGCTTCCCAGCTTAGAGGTGAGATGCGGGGTCTTATTGACCCCATATCTCACTGTAAAGAGGACCTGTCATGCCATATTCCTATTACAAGGGATGTTTACATTCCTTGTAATAGAAATAAAAGTGATCAAAAAATTTATTTTTGGGGAAAAAAATGTCAAACTAAAATAAATAAAGTAAAATGAACAATACCTTTTTTTTTTTTTTTAAACCGCCCCTGTCCCCATGTGCTCGCATGCAGAAGCGAACGCATACGTAAGTCCCGCCCAATATGAAAACGGTGTTCAAACCACACATGTGAGGTATCGCTGCGAACGTTAGAGCGAGAGCAATAATTCTAGCCCTAGACCTCCTCTGTAACTCAAAACATATAACCAGTAAAAAAAAATAATTAATCATCGCCTATGGGGATTTTTAAGTAGCGACGTTTGGCGCCATTCCACGAGCCTGTGCAATTTTGAAGAGTGACATGTTAGGTATCGATTTACTCGGTGTAACTTCATCTTTCACATTATGCAAAAATTGGGCTAAATTTACTGTGTTTTTTTTTTTAAGCACAAAACTGTTTTTTTTCCAAAAAAAAAAGCATTTGAAAAATTGCTGCGCAAATACCATGGGAGATAAAAAGTTGCAACGACCACCATTGTATTCTCCAGGGTGTTTGCTAAAAAAACATATATAATGTTTTGGGATTCGATGTAATTTTCTAGCAAATAAATGATGATTTTTACATAGGAGGAGAGAAATGTCAGAATTGTCCTGGGTGCTCCAGAACGCCTGATGGCGCTCCCTGCATGTTGGGCCTCTGTATGTGGCCACACTGTGTAAAAGTCTCACACATGTGGTATCACCGTACTCAGAAGTAATAGCAGAATGTGTTTTGGGGTGTAATCTGTGGTATGCATATGCTGTGTGAGAAATAAACTGATAATATGACAATTTTGTGGAAAAAAAAAAAAGTCAAAAAAATCTTGATTTTGCAAAGAATTGTGGGAAAAAATGACAACTTCAAAAAACTCATCATGCCTCTTACTAAATACCTTGGAATGTCTTCTTTCCAAAAAGGGGTCATTTGGGGGGTATTTGTACTTTTCTGGCATGTTAGGGTCTCAAGAATTGAAATAGGCCGTCAGTACTTCAGGTGTGATCAATTTTCAGATATTGGCACCATAGCTTGTGGACTCTATAACTTTCACAAAGACCAAATAATATCCACCAATTTGTACTTATTTTTACCAAAGATATGTAGTGGTATAAATTTTGGGCAAAATTTATGAAGAAAAAATTACTAATCTGCTAAATTTTATAACAGAAACGAAGAAAAATTCATTTTTTTACAGAATTTTCTGTATTTTTTCTTTTATAGCACAAAAAATAAAAAACCCAGCGGTGATTAAATACCACCAAAAGAAAGCTCCATTTGTGTGAAAAAAAGGACAAAAATTTCATTCAGGTCCAGTGTTGCATGACTGAGTAATTGTCATTCAAAATGTGAGAGCACCGAAAGCTGAAAATTGGTCTGGTTATTAAGGGTGTTTAAGTGCCCAGTGGTCAAGTGGTTAAGACAGTGGTTTTCAACCCCTGCCCTCAGGACCCACTAACAGGCCAGGTTTGCAAGATAACTGAAACACATCACAGGTGATATCATTTGCTGCACAGCGATTGTAGTATTCTAGGCTGCATCTCCCCAAGGTAATACTTAAAATCTGACCTGTTAGTGGGTCCCGAGGACAGGAGTTGATAACCACTGTATTAGGAAGTCCAGCATGCTCAGCAAACAGACTATCATAGAAGCTCAGCATGTCCAATATGAAATAAAGATTTTTAAACTTATAATGAAAAAATATTATTGATTGTTCGTTTATAAACCTGTTAACTAATTCCACACAACCTAATAGTCCTAAATTTTAAAGAAGAGTACCGTAGAGAATGAAGCAATGATATTAACAGTTAGAAGGGAAAGAAAAAGGCCATGCAGCTCCTTAAAATGCATTTTTTAATTATCTATCCTAAATCAAGTTATTGATGACTCAACACAATAAGATGAAGTCAAATAATACTGTTCCAAAAATGTGTCTTTATAAGAGAGACTATTTTCTCATCTCCGGTTATGCTGTAAATCAGGGGTGCCCAACCAGTGGCCCGCAGAGTCCTCTAATGTGGCCCTCCGCCTCCTGCTCTAAGATGGCAGGTTGGCAAGCCCAGACTACGAGTTACTGACCCGCCATCCCAGAGCAGCAGTTTTGTGAATGAAGCCACTGGTAGTGCAAGCAAGTGGCTGTGGAGCAGAGCCACATAAGCCAATGCTTTCTGTATAGTGCCCGCTCCTGTCACAGGCGGAGTGGTACCAAATGCACTCAGCAACAGCCAGCAATACCAGAACGGAAGATGGTTATTAAAGGTAAGTTTACTACCAAATTTACAGTATATATGGATATATATGTTTTGCAGTGGTTACTGGGCTGCTTTCAAACTTATCTGCAGGTGCAGTGCAGCTGCGGGTTACCTGCATTGAGCCATAGACTTCTGTTATTAATTGTGGGTTTGTTGCGCCTTCAGAAAGTGCGCCAAACTTGCAGGATATAATAGAAGTTTTACGGAAAAGTGCAGCTAACCTGCAGAAAATCCACAGGTTCACTGCGCTGCACCTGCGGCTTGGGCAAATCACACTGCATCAGTGTGAAAGCAGCCTTTGGCCCCTTTCACATGATTGGTCCAACCCAATAGGACTTACTATTCACCTCTATGGAGCAGCAGATGAAAACGGACTTGTGTCTGTTTACGCTCGCCTACTTAAACAAAATAGAAAGGGATCTGCCCCTTCCATCTGGGTGAATCGGATTGGATCAGAGGGCCCACATAGTAGAGTGAACTGTGTTAGTGGACACGGATCTGTCATCCTCCCGCTCCACTCATTGTGGCCCGCGACCAGTTACCAATTCACTTAAGTGGCCCTCGCTCTCCAAAAGTTTGGGCACCCCTGCTGTAAATAATAGAAACATTTTGAATCTTATTAGTGGAGGAGAATGAATCAAAGATGCATGTTGAAACAAATGGTACTAAATGTTTAGACGAGGTAGCAATATTTTGCTATAAAGATGTCTCTTAAGAGATGATTTGCCCCTTTCTCTAATAGGGTAAGTATTCACTGGGGTTGATTTACTAAAGGCAAATCGACTTTGCATTACAAGTGCACTTGCAAGTGCAGTCGCTATAGCTCTGAGGGGAAGATCTGAAATGAGGGGAAGCTCTGCTGATTTTATCATCCAATCATGTATAAGCAAAAATGCTGTTTTTTATTTTCCTTGCATGTCCCCATCAGATCTACAGCGACTGCACTTCCAAGTGCACTTGCAGTGCACTTGTAGTGCAAAGTGGATTTCCCTTCAGTAAATAAACCCCACTACCGTCTATATCAGGGAGCTATTCCTATGGTCTTTGTTAAGGTAAACTGAGTAAAACATTTGGACTTTAACCCCAATCACATTATTTCCTCCCTAACATTAACAGTCAATGCTTCAGTTTTACTTGTTGCTCTCTAAATTAGAAAATATGGAAAGCATGATGGCTGAATGGTTAGAACTTATGATTCACAGCACTGGAATCCTCAGTTTGATCCTAATTTTGTATGGAGTGATTTACACTTTTCCGGGCCCAAAAATTTCCCTTACTCACTCAAAAGACTGCTTTGCATGATGTCCATATTACTTGCTTTATTCATTCCACCAGCAGTTTCTGTAATTTACTTCAGACAGCCATTTTTAAGAAGCCTACATCTCACTAAGACATAGTGATTTTCTGAGGGAGGGATCACATTAATCTAGGGATCAGTCTTCAGACACACAAGGCATGGTTGACTAAGATGAATGAGTTATTATAACACCACCACCCATTTTATCTCATGTTAATTTTCACCAAACATTTGTTCCATATACAAACATAAATGTCACCAAGATGTGTATTTTTCCATATGAAAATTTAAAAATGTGTACTCACCTTTAAGCAATTTTTATTGTTTTGTGCATTCTTATGGCAGCATATAGGAAGTTGAAGACATTGGCTTATCCATAATGTATGCAGTATGTGCGGTGCAAAAGAGCCCAAAGGGGGATTAGGCCCATTGTGCACTTATTGAACACATTGTGGGTGTGGTCCGCACCAGAAACCACCATTTACTGGGTGCCCCAGTATGATATGCAGAGTGTCAGAAGTGTGCTGGTTACTGGAACACTCTGCTTTCAGAGATTGTCCAGCATCCGACCAGATGCTGGCAGAGGGTGGCTGTTTTGATTTGCGTCTTTTAAGGTTCATGCATTAAAAGAAAGTTAGCAGTAAAGCCTCTGTATTATGCTTTATGAAACAAAATGATGTACATACAAAACTATTTTCAATCAGAGGAATACAATACAAGACTGACAGTTATACATACAACACGCATTACCCATCTGTATAATAGGAATAGGCTAAAAGTTACTTAGCTCAGGTTATAGCTTCAATTGAACTCAAGCACAAATCCCGGACGAGCCCCCAATTTGCTTTACATCTTTTAAAAGTTCTTTGCACTAGAAGCAAAGAAGCAATAACACCTCTGTGGTGTATCCATATGCTTTTTCTAAGTAAAATGCTGTACAGACATATAGGCCATATATGTCAAAAGGTCAAGCTATTGTTGAACTTCACTTATACAGCTGTTTGACAAAGGATGACAGAACAGTTGTAAAAAAAATGGAAGCAGAGAGGACAGCTTGTGTAAACATTCCAAGGACATCTGTGCTCGGATAAGGGTCTGGTATGGACTTTGGGGTGACCTCCACGCCATTTTTCGGCGTAGGGTTACCCTAAAAAAACAATACCAGGCGTCGGGGCTCACAAGGTGTCAATTTCGCCGATGGAGGTGGCGAGATTGACTTCCTTCTCTAGTCCCATCGTACCTGAAGTCACATTCAAAATGAATGGACTTTAGTAGTCCGTGTGTGGGCAAGTCCGTTTATTTGGAAAGTCCGGCGGACCTCAGCCAAAAGTCCGGTGGATAGTCTGCCAGAAAATCAGTTCGTGTGTGGTCGTGTGTGTGCAAGTCCGCTCGTTCGGAAAGTCCAGTGGACCTCCGCTGTAAAGTCCAGCGGATTGTCCGCCAGACTAAGTCCATCGGATAGTCCGATCGTGTGTACGGGGCATCACTGTTTCTAAATTGAAAATGTTTCTCACATGATTCTAAACATGTGAATTAGAAAAGAAAACAAGAACACAACTCAGAGCAACCCGAAAAAAAAATATGCCATGTGTATCGTTACCCCATAGGACCTGCTAGATAGGATAGGTAAAGCCGCGTACACACGTAGCGGTATGTCCGACGTACTTAGTCTGGCGGACTTCCCACCAGACTGTCCGTCGGACTTTCCGTACGGGCTACTTGCCCACACACGGCACTTTTTGAGCGGACTAATACGGCGTACTAAGTCCGCCGTACTATCCGCCCTACTTTTGAAATGAACGGACTCGCCCACACACGCAGAGGAAAGTCCGCTCATTTCGAGCGCGTCTCCAGGTAGGCGGGGCCCGCAAAGGAGACGTCGCTGGCCCCGCCGCCTGGTATGGACTTAAAGGGGAACCCCAACGCCGAAAAAAATCGGCGTGGGGGTCCCCCCAAGTCCACAACAGACCCTTGTCCGAGCACGCTACCCGGCCGGCCAGGAAAGCGGGGGCGAGCGAGCGCCCCCCCCCCTCCTGAGCCGTACCAGGCCGCGTGCCCTCAACATGGGGGGTGCCTTGGGGAAGGGGGGGGCCGTGCGGCCCCCCACCCCAAAGCACCTTGTCCCCATGTTGATGAGGACAAGGGCCTCTTCCCGACAACCCTGGCCGTTGGTTGTCGGGGTCTGCGGGCGGGGGGCTTATCGGAATCCGGGAGCCCCCTTTAATAAGGGGGCCCCCGGATACCGGCCCCCCCACCCTATGTGAATGAGTATGGGGTACAATGTACCCCTACCCATTCACCTGTAAAATAAAAGTACAAAAAAAACACAACACACGAGATAAAATACTTTATTGCACAGCTCCGGGGGTCTTCCGTCTTCAGGGGTCTTCTCGCCGGACTCCTCCGCTATCTTCTAGTAGCTCTTTTGCTAGCGGAGGAGTCCGGCTTTCTTCCTCGCCGCCGGCCTCTTCTTCCGACTTCTCATTCACATAGGGTGGGGGGGCCGGTATCAGGGGGCCGGACAAGGGTCTGTTGTGGACTTGGGGGGGACCCCCACGCCGATTTTTTTCGGCGTTGGGGTTCCCCTTTAAGTCCATACCAGGCAGCGGGGCCAGCGACGTCTCCTTCGCGGGCCCCGCCTACCTGGAGACCCGCTCAAGATGAGCGGACTTTTCTCCGGGCGGGAAAAGTCCGCTCATTTCAAAAGTACGGCGGACTGGCATACACACGGCCGGATTGTCCGCCGAAATGCGAGTCCGGCGGCAAGATTGGAGTGCAACACGGCATTCTAAGTCCGCCGTACTTTCGGGTCAAAAAAGTATGCCGGAGGCTACACACAGGGGGATTGTTTGGCGGACTTGAGTTTGCCGGACTTTTCCACCGGATTGTTTGATCGTGTGTACGCGGCATAAGGAAAACTGTTTCTTTTTTTTCCTGTAAAAGTTAATTTTTTGCATTTAAATAAAAAAAATAAAAAAAAAACAATGGTGCTAAAATACCACCTAAAGAAAACTCCATCGCTCTCAAAAAGATATAAAATACATTGGAGTTATTGTCATTGTCAAAGTAGCACTGAATATTGAAAAATGGCCTAGACATAAAAAAAAGGTTTTTACATGCTGGTCCTCTAGTGGTTAAAGTAGGCTGAGAAGCATATACAGTATAGTAGAGCTTCATTTTTTAACAATTGTGCTGAATGTTGTATGTGTCTGTTAGACTCAGGTTTTATTTAACTATGTCACTTTAAAGCCGCGTACACACGGTCGGAGAATCCGTCGGAATGCGTCTTATCGGACCGTGTCGTCAGATAATCCGACTGTGTGTGGTATGCATCGGACTGATTCCGTCCGAATCTCCGTCCAACCCAATTTTCCAACATGTTGGAAATATTTCCCGACCAACTGGGCTGGTCAGACGTAATCCGATCATGTGTAGAGAATTTTGATCGGACCAAGTGCCACGCATGCTCAGATCAAATTCCTACATCAAAGCTATTGGCTACTAGCCTGAATCTAGTCCCATCGTAACGAAATTACGTCATCACATTCTGAAAGATCGGATTTTTCGACAATTTAGTCCGACCGTGTGTATGCAATAGGTTCGGACACAATCCGTCAGACTAAATCTGATGGACAAAATCCGACGGATTTGGTTGGCAGAATCTCCGACCGTGTGTACAGGGGCTAAGACACTCCCAATGTTAGTACAATCTGGCTACACCAACCATTTGGCACGGCATGCTGCTCTTCAGTACTACAAATATTTTTTGTATTGGTGTATTAAAAAATGTACACCTGGATTGCAGGTGTGGTATGGCTCTCCCTTGTTGCGGGCTCACAGGGGGCAACTTATGATCTTGTATATAGACCTAATGCATTAAAAAATACCCCTGGTGGAAGGTCCTCCCATTCAAGCCAATAGGACCAGTTAACTATAAACACCAGACACCTCAGCTAGCTGGATTTTTGTGAATATAGGAGCTAAGTATGCTGTCATTAAGAACTCTTGTGACCTCTGCACTTTTGGCATTCTCAGAATTGCTTATTTATTTAAAAGCTAAACTACAAGTCCCATCATGCCTCTGCCTGTGGGAGTTATGCTTGTAATTGTCAGCCTTGCAAGGCCACATGGGACTTGTAGTTTTAAAACAGCTGAAGGGTTGCATGTTTGAGACCCCTGTTTAGAGGAACCTGGGTTTCCATGAAAGGATTGACTCTTTAATGCCTAGCAGTGGCCCAAGGTTCTTCTAGTCTGGTGCCCATTGCCCCACTTTGGGCTGGGGCACCTTTAAAATCATTTTTGGGGGTATTGGACCGAAGAGGTGGTCTTGGTCATCTCCAGGAAGGTGGATTGTGTTATTTTGTTCACCTCCAGGACTTACTATTCTCTCTTCCTGGCTTGTGGGCTAAGACTTCTCTTTCCTTGTTAGGTTGAAGCCTGCCGAAGAAGGGCCTGGGTTGATGTGGTTGGGGGATTAACCTGGACTTGCCACCAGTTGCTTTTGAAATTGCAGAATTGAACTACCTGCCAAACAGATTCTTACCATTGAACTGAATCTTGCACCAATGGACATGAGATGCTGATTCCACTGATCAGAGTTAAAACTATAATGCCCCCTTGACCGCCACTGTTGTCAACATGGCCCAGACTTAGCACCTGACAATATCAATAGAGGCTTCGCCAATGAATTCTTGAAATAACTTTAACTACTTCGGAGCTTTGATTATACTCTCCATGTCGACATTTGAGCCATTTGAGCTCAAACCTGCCTTGGTGTTCTTTGACCCGGCAAAGATTGCCTTCCCCAAATAGGTCAAGGCTAATGCTGGACAACAGATGTCACTGGTCAATGTATATGCCTTTTTAAAATTTGTATCTATCCTCCTGACCAATACTTAGTTGTAGGATGTGGTATCCTCCATAATAAGTGTCACAGGGTGCTACTCTTATCAGTGATGCATCAGTGAGTGGAAGAGTGGAGAATGAGATACATTCCTTTTCTTTGATGGGACCGAGCTTGGTTATTGGGTTATTAAGGGCAGATTTCTTATTTGTGCTTTTCCGTTCCTCCTGCATTATTATCTTAGGCAAGTCCAAAAATGGAAAAACTGTCAGCTCTTTGATATACTGTGGGAAATAGTTAAACTTCTCTTTGAGGGCTTCTGCTTCATCCTTTCAGCTGATTGCAGATTATTTGTTTGTAATAATGTACTCTACATCTAACTTTCAAAGAAAAATAGTCAATACAGAAAATATTACTAGATACAGTGCACACTAAATAAAACATGTTATGCATTTTTGTGACTTGAGATTCAAAAGATATGAGGTAGTGCCATTCTCAGTTATTATTGCAGTATGAACCCCTGTAGTGAATTGTTAAGGGGTCCAAAGAACTGCTTTTCCAATTCACAGATTGGTAACTTTAGTGGCCCCAGATCATCATGGGTCCAAGACACAGCCCATGCCAATGAATAATGGGAAATCCTGTCTTAGTGTGAACTTATATCACTACCCCACGAAACGCGTAGAGCTTTCCTATGATGCAACGTCACAGTTTCCCATTCTTTACCTTCTCACCTGATTACCTCCACAATACTATTATGAACCAATTCATCATTGTTTATATATTTATATGTTACTATCACAATCTTGTTTACATACCTTAGGTCCATTATTATTACCTTATTTTTTATTATTATTTTTATTGTCTTGAGTTTAATATGTAATATTTACTGATTTTACATATGAGTTCTATATGTGACCTATTATTGATTATGCTATTTTAATCTATTTATACTATGTTACAATGTTATGTATGCCATGTGTACTAAATAAATAATGTTTACATTGATTGGCTCTAATTATGTTATGTAGCAGCGTGCCTCATAAAAAGTCCCAAATCTTTCTTCTTATTCACCCCTTGTTTGTTTTTCCTCTAGGTGTTCCAGTTTCCTCCCACAATTCTACCACACTTTAGTGGGTGAATTGACTTTCACCAGGCTGGTCCTAATGAGTATATGAAAGAAGAGACTGTGAGTCCCTACAGAGCAGGAAATGCTGTAATTTTTTTCAATGTTCGCTGTAACATAATGTGAAAAATATGGCAGTAATATGTAAAAGAATAATATAAATCATATAGATATTAAAAGCTTGGCAAACCTTTTTTCTGTTATCCTACAAATGACATTTAACAATCGCCCTGCCATAACTGTGAGTACAACTTCAGAGTATAAGCTTATGATTTCTAAGCTTTAAGTATTTATATCTGTTTTACAACTCAACATAACCTGATACTTGGACAGTGCACACTGTTCTTTTCCATTGGTGCTTCATATGTAAAAGCGCACTACACCCAAAATATAAATGATCAAATCCATTATATGCAACATGTGGCAGAGTTAAAATTAAAGACTATACATAAAACTCACCACGCCATTACAGAAATGTTCAAATGACACATATATATTTAACTAAGTGAAAAATAGGCAACAAAATGACAGTCAGAAATCTTCTTTTATGGCATTATCAGATACAAAGTGTTCTCCATGTGTTGAATAACATTTGACATTTCCACTTGTTTATCACCAAGTTGTATTAATGGAAATTTGATCTGAAGAATCACAAAGGCTGCCACTGCTGACTTCTTCTGAATATACTAGTTTCTCATATCCCAATGTTGTGACTGCCTTATCATTCTTTTTATTTTTCAGCTGCGGTGCTGCAGTGCCACTACCATCCACGCAGCAGCACCAGCTTCTTCAACTGTCAGACCTCAGATACACCAACAGCCTAGAGCCATGGGAAGGCTCCTATAAGCTCCTCTTTGACTGATGTGACATAATTCCCTTCCATCCCATTGTACCACAACAGTATCTGAAGTCTGGTTAGTGGATTTCACAGAAGGGGGCTGTGTACTAGGGAGAGTCCTGTATTGTGGTGGTGGGAGATCTGTACTGGAGGGGGGAGATTTAGTCTGGGGAGCAAGAAGCTCTGTATTGGGGAGGATTTGGGAGGGCCTGTAAATTGAATACTCCTGACCCATTCCCCTTGTGCTTTTCATGCTTCTGACCTCTGCACTCCGTGGGGTTTATGTACTAAAGCTGGAGGGTGCAAAATCAGTACTCTCTTCTGCATAGAAACCAATCAGCTTCTAGGTTTTATTGCCAAAGCTTAACTGAACAAGCTGAGGTTAGAAGCTGTTTTTTCTGCAGCAGTGAGAGTGATTTTGTACTGTCCAGGTTTAGTAAATAAACCCCTGTGTGTTAAGTACTCCTGCACTCTGTTCATCACGCTTTCCTGACACCTGCACTGTCTGAGTTACTTACCCCTGGCCCCCGTCCTTTGTGTTTTACATACCCCTATGCTCTGTGTGTTGTGCACTCCTGACCCCTGCACTCTGCGATTTACGTACTCCTGACCCTTGCACTTTGTGCATTAAGCGCTGCTGGGCACTTTACTCTCTGCATTAGGTACTCCTTACCCTCACACGCTGTGTGTTCTGTACTCACGACCCTTGCACTTTGTGTGTAGCATACTCCTGACCTCTGTTCCCTAACCTCTGTGGAGAACTTATGACCAATGCCCTTTGCATTTTAAGCACTCATGAGCCCTGCACTCTGTGCGTAACATACTTCTGGCTCCTGCTAGCTATGCATTACGTACTCCTGTACTCTGTGCATACCTCCCAACCCTTTGAGATGGGAACAAGGGACACCTATTAGCAAAAGTATGTGGGCATAGGACACACCCCCTTAAAAGGAGAATTATACAACAACAACAAAAAGAAGGATTAGTTAAACCCAACAAGTGTTTTTTTTTTTTACCACTACTATTCCTTTATATTGTCTTGTGAAAATTTACAAATTCAGCAATTTAGAAATTAGATGAAAGGTTTAGTACTGGGAAACACTTTTTGAAGGATAAAAAGTGCATTTTATATACAACTATATAGATCAGACCAAAATCAGGGACAGTCCCTCAAAATCAGGGACAGTTGGGCCGGACGCATGGAATCCAATGAGGGTTTTTTAAGAAGCACATGATTGGAGCCAAAGGCTCTAATAGGCTTCAAAAAAGGGTGGGCGGTACGCAGAGTACTGTGCCCCGAGCCTACCCAGTTGTGTGACAATAGTGAATTAATATCCGCTATTGTCTCCTCCAGGCCAATCAGGAAGCGGGTCACCTGATTGGCCGAGAGGAGAAGCGCTCCTATTGCCCGCCAAGGAGGAGGAGAGTGAAGATGCAGGGGAAGCTGTCGTGAAGCACCAGGAGGGGGAGGCGCCACCCAGAGGAAGTGATGCCCCTCACGTAGATGGGGTAGCTGGTGACCATCAGCCTCCACTGATATGCACCCTGTTTGTTATGCATTCCTGACCATATGTGCAATATGCACTTCTGACCCTTATACTCAGTGCATTATGCATTCCTGCCACTGCGCTCTGTGTTATATACTCCTTACCCCTGCACGGTGCATTGTGTCATGGTGTTGTTTTATTACCTGTATAACCTTGCGCACTATGGAGTATGTTCTGTGCTGTATACAGTAAATGAATACTATTGTTTTCCAGACAGGTGCAGAATGTTTTCAGTGATTGCTTAACATCTGCCATAGTGTGCACACTAGTTTCTGTGACTCATGTAAGGAAGATTGACTTTCTGTGTGAGTGCATATGCTGTCACAATGATACATACTCTTTGTGATGCAGTAACTTGGCTATGGAATAAATGTTCATGTATCTGTGTGTAGTTCTTGTCCAACCTGCAGCCACACCCCTCACCGTACAATAGAGGAGAATCCTCCTGATGTTATAACCATGTTACCTAGTTTTTGCAGTTTAACAATGCAAGAAAAATGTAAACACAAGTGACGCAGTTAGAATGATGCAGTTACATAAGAAAAGGGGACGTCATTGTTATGTGAAACTATTTACCAGTCATCACACATCACAATACCAGATGGCATGTAGTCATCAGCTTTGTGAGGACGTTTTGAGTATTTGTGGTTTGAAAATTAAGCTTTTCACTGAAACAGGAATAAACTCTTCATACCTACTGGAAGCACATTATATAGAAAAAATATTTTATCTACAATCAAAAAACAAAGATTAAAGTGGATCGAAAGGCAGACAGTTGTGCAACTCCCCCCCCCCCCAGCCCCCCCTATGCATCAAGGTAAAGAACCTTCTGGGTGCAGCTCCCCCCAGCCCCCCTATACATCAAGGGAAAGAACCTTCTGGGTGCAGCTGCCCCCAGCCCCCCTATGCATCAAGGGAAAGAACCTTCTGGGTGCAGCTCCCCCCAGCCCCCATATACATCAAGGGAAAGAACCTTCTGGGTGCAGCTCCCCCCAGCCCCCCTATGCATCAAGGGAAAGAACCTTCTGGGTGCAGCTCCCCCCAGCCCCCATATACATCAAGGGAAAGAACCTTCTGGGTGCAGCTGCCCCCAGCCCCCCTATGCATCAAGGGAAAGAACCTTCTGAGTGCAGCTTCCCCCAGCCCCCCTATACATCAAGGTAAAGAACCTTCTGGGTGCAGCTGCCCCCAGCCCCCCTATGCATCAGGGTAAAGAACCTTCTGGGTGCAGCTCCCCCCAGCCCCCTATACATCAAGGTAAAGAACCAAGTAAAGAATCTTCTGGGTGCAGCTCCCCCCAGCCCCCCTGGCATCAGAGTAAAGAACCTTTTGGGTGCAGCTCCCCCATCCCCCCCCATGCATAAGGGTAAAAATGTGTAAAATGGACCCTCGCGCCACTATGTGCTAGACGTGAAATAGATCTATGTGCATAACAAAGTATAATGTAACAATCTGTGGAATAACAAAAGTGCAAGTGCTACTAAATAAAACAGAAAATGCAGCGGGACAAAATAGTAAACACAAACTATCACTTGAATAATTAAAAAAGAGTCCTGCGCAAATAATACCACAAAAAAATGAATAATGTATAAAAATTTGAAAAAAAACAAGAGTCAATGAAAATATTTCAAAATAAACACACCAATAGTGTAAGTGTGTAGTGAAAAAAGCACTGGAGGAAGAACAGGACCAAATGTTCCAAAAGATCAGGCTCCCAGAACTCTCACCTCAGAGATGGAATAATAAGGCAAAAGAAAGTAATTCCAATGGACTTCTCCTTCACTTCTCTGTGCACAATCATCAAATGGTATAAACTTCTACCACTAGAGGGCCGATTCAACCTCTTATGAGTAATGCTGCAGCATATGTATCCTCGTGGTTAGTGATGGACGAACTTCCGACGGGACGTTTCGCGAACGCGAAATGCGAACGGACCCAAACGTTCGCGAAACCGAACGTTCGCCGCGGGCCCCATTGACTTCAATGGGAGGCGAACTTTGCAAACCTTCATGTCGAATTTGCGGCCACGTGGTAATTATTAGGGGGTAAAACGTAGTCCCACCATCTGGACAATGACATAATACATGTATGAGGTGAATTTGGGATCGATAACTACAAGCATTTTTATTTTATTTGGGAAATTGTTCTAACAATTCAGGACTATGGAGCTAATGAAGGCAATGGAGGAGAGGGAAGGTCAGGGACCAGGGTAGGCAAAGAAGAGGGTGCAGGAGATGATCACCAGCAGCGTGACATACCGGAATGACACATGCACCGTGATAGAGGCATCTGACAGCAGCACCGTAATACAGAGCACTGACAGCAGCACCGTGACATACAGCGCTGACAGCAGCACCGTGACATACAGCGCTGACAGCAGCACCGTGACATACAGCGCTGACAGCAGCACCGTGACATACAGCGCTGACAGCAGCACCGTGACATACAGCGCTGACAGCAGCACCGTGACATACAGCGCTGACAGCAGCACCGTGACATACAGCGCTGACAGCAGCACCGTGACATACAGCGCTGACAGCAGCACCGTGACATACAGCGCTGACAGCAGCACCGTGACATACAGCGCTGACAGCAGCACCGTGACATACAGCACTGACAGCAGCACCGTAAGCAGCCCCAGGAGGAAGTCAGCACAGCACAGGGATGGTGTGATCCCCTCATAATAAGAACCCCCAGGAGGAAGTCAGCACAGCACAGGGATAGTGTGATCCCTTCATAATAAGAACCCCCAGGAGGAAGTCAGCACAGCACAGGGATATCATAAGCAGCCCCAGTAGAAATATGACACCGCTCAACCTCTTCAAAGAGGAGGGTAGGGGCATATAGTACGGTGTGCTTTTTTGGGTCAAGGAAGTGAGCCAAATGAATTAAGAAGGTCTGTGTGCTTGATTAAAAAAATAGTTTATAGACATATACATGGTCTACTGGTCACATGTGTTGAATTCCTCCGAGATCCATGCCTCATTCATTTTTAGAAATGTGAGGTAGTTAACACTGTGGTGAGCTAGGCGAGTACGCTTATCGGTCACAATCCCCCCTGCTGCGCTGAACGTCCTTTCGGACAGGACACTGGATGAGGGGCAAGCCAACAGTTCGATTGCAAATTGGGCAAGCTCTGGCCAGAGGTCAAGCCTGCCCACCCAGTAGTCTAGGGGTTCATCACTCCTCAGAGCGTCCACATCGGCCGTTAACCCAATGTAGTCGGACACCTGACGGTCTAGGCGTTCCCTGATGCTGGATCCGGATGACACCTGTCGATGGGTCGGCTGAAAGAATGACCTCATATCCGAAGTCACCAACACATCTTCAAACCGGCCTCTTCTTGCAGGCGCTGTTGGATTGGTACCCGCAAATCCTTCTCTGGGAGTGGGAATTGCTCCTCTGCCAGCGCACGCAAAAGCAGAATGCAGCATTTCTCGAAGCAAGGCCTGGAAGTGCTGCATTCTGACAGCCCTCTGCGACGGCGGTAACATTTCCGCCATTTTGTGTTTGTACCGGGGGTCTAAGTACGTTGCCACCCAGTACTGGTCCTTGACCCTCATGCTTTTTATACGGGGGTCCCTATTAAAACACTGGAGCATGAAGGCCCCCATTTGCACTAAAGTGGAAGCGGTGTGGTGGCCTGGCTCCTGCTCATCATCCAGGATAATGTCGTCCTCTTCATTCTCCTCTCCCCATCCTCGCACAACAGGGATCCCAGAAAGGTTTAAAGCATGCTCTTCTTGCTCCTGCTCATCCGCCCCGGCACCATCCTCCTCTGACTCCTCATCAGACTCCTGTTGTTGACTTGTCTCAGATAGAGTAGCCCCCCCTGGGAATTCATCCAGCATTGCGACTTCCTCATCTTCCCGCTCCTGCTCCTCCACAGCCTGATCAATGACACGACGCAATGCACGCTCCAGAAAGAAGGCATAAGGTACCATGTCACTGATGGCGCCATGGCTGCGACTGACCAGTTTGGTGATCTCCTCAAATGGCCGCAGAAGTCTGCATGTGTCGCGCATGAGCAGCCACTGGCGCGGTGAAAAAAAACCCAGCTCCCCAGAACCGTTTCTTTCGCAGAGTTCATACAGGTAGACGTTAACTGCACGTTTCTGCTGGAGCAGCCTATCAAGCATATAGAAGGTTGAGTTCCATCGCGTCGGGCAATCGCAAATAAGACGTCTGACCGGCAGATGGTGTCGCCGCTGAATGTCAGCAAGGCGAGCCATGGCCGTGTAAGATCTTCTGAAATGGGCCGAGATTTTCCTTGCCTGCCGCAAGATGTCCTGGACCCCAGGGTATTTGACAAGGAATCGCTGCACGACCAAGTTTAAGACGTGTGCCATGCACGGCACGTGCGTGATTTTGCCCTGTTTCAATGCGCTAAGCAGATTGGCACCGTCACTAGACACGTCATCATCAACGTCACCTTCCCCACCGCTATAAGTAGAGATCTCGGAGTAGGCAGCAACACCGGGGACCAACCTCCTCCTTGGGCTGATCTGGGTACTGGCGTCAGACTGCTGAGTAGCGCTTGTTGCTACCTCCTCTTCCTGATCCAATACCAAGAGTGGCTGCGCATCAGAAATGTCCTCTTGATATGGATCGGAAAATAATTCCAGTGACTCAAGCGGAAGGTATGTGGTGGTGGTGGTGGTGGTCGTGTTGTTGGTGGTAGTGTCTTTGGGGGTGCACATAGCAGAGAGTGAAGAAGAGGGTGCAGATCGAGAGGATGAGGAGGGTGCAGAAGAGTAAGGCTGAGCGAGCCACTCAACCAAGTCTGGTGCATCCTTTAAAGTAATTGAACGCACCTTCTGCAACTTCCCACTTTGGCTCAAGCCTGTTGCTCCTGCCCTACCCCTACCACCCCTGCGGAAGGGCCTGCCTCTTCCTCTGCCTGTCATTTTTTAAATGACCCTGTGACAAAACTCTTAGTCCCTATACCGATGAAGGACTGCTGCAGTATAGGGCAGCGGTCAGCAGTGGTGCACGTCAACCCTATCTATTGTGGACCGATAGCGGTCCTTACAGAACAGCAGACTGTACCGCACTCAAGCCTATGTACCGTAGCACCCTATACCAAGTTACCAGTCCTTATAAGAACTTTTGTGGACCAAGCAGGTTGTGTATTAGTGTTTAGCAGACTGTACGTCAGTCCCTATACCGCTGAAGGACTGCTGCAGTATAGGGCAGCGGTCAGCAGTGGTGCACGTCAACCCTATCTATTGTGGACCGATAGCGGTCCTTACAGAACAGCAGACTGTACCGCACTCAAGCCTATGTACCGTAGCACCCTATACCAAGTTACCAGTCCTTATAAGAACTTTTGTGGAACAAGCAGGTTGTGTGTTAGTGATTAGCAGACTGTACGTCAGTCCCTATACCGCTGAAGGACTGCTGCAGTATAGGTGAGCGGTCAGCAGTGGTGCACGTCAACCCTATCTATTGTGGACCTATAGCGGTCCTTACAGAACAGCAGACTGTACCGCACTCAAGCCTATGTACCGTAGCACCCTATACCAAGTTACCAGTCCTTATAAGAACTTTTGTGGACCAAGCAGGTTGTGTATTAGTGTTTAGCAGACTGTACGTCAGTCCCTATACCGCTGAAGGACTGCTGCAGTATAGGGCAGCGGTCAGCAGTGGTGCACGTCAACCCTATCTATTGTGGACCGATAGCGGTCCTTACAGAACAGCAGACTGTACCGCACTCAAGCCTATGTACCGTAGCACCCTATACCAAGTTACCAGTCCTTATAAGAACTTTTGTGGAACAAGCAGGTTGTGTGTTAGTGATTAGCAGACTGTACGTCAGTCCCTATACCGCTGAAGGACTGCTGCAGTATAGGTGAGCGGTCAGCAGTGGTGCACGTCAACCCTATCTATTGTGGACCGATAGCGGTCCTTACAGAACAGCAGACTGTACCGCACTCAAGCCTATGTACCGTAGCACCCTATACCAAGTTACCAGTCCTTATAAGAACTTTTGTGGACCAAGCAGGTTGTGTATTAGTGTTTAGCAGACTGTACGTCAGTCCCTATACCGCTGAAGGACTGCTGCAGTATAGGGCAGCGGTCAGCAGTGGTGCACGTCAACCCTATCTATTGTGGACCGATAGCGGTCCTTACAGAACAGCAGACTGTACCGCACTCAAGCCTATGTACCGTAGCACCCTATACCAAGTTACCAGTCCTTATAAGAACTTTTGTGGAACAAGCAGGTTGTGTGTTAGTGATTAGCAGACTGTACGTCAGTCCCTATACCGCTGAAGGACTGCTGCAGTATAGGGCAGCGGTCAGCAGTGGTGCACGTCAACCCTATCTATTGTGGACCGATAGCGGTCCTTACAGAACAGCAGACTGTACCGCACTCAAGCCTATGTACCGTAGCACCCTATACCAAGTTACCAGTCCTTATAAGAACTTTTGTGGAACAAGTGAGTTGTGAATGTTTAGCAGACTGCAGCAGAAGGGCAGCAGTCAAGTATAATATCCTTTCTATATTTGGAAGAAAGAATATTATACATGTACAAGCCTATTACTGTACCACTGATACCAGTCCTGAAAAGAACCTTTGTGGAACTAATAATAACAGCAAGTCTTTAAAATTACCCTCACTGCATGACAACACTGCTTCCTTCCTGTCCCTATACAAATTGGCAAAAAAAGAGAACGATTAGTGGTTACTGGAACAGCTCTTTTGTGGACCTTGATAGTAACAGCTAATGATGATGATGATGATGATGATGATGAAAGACTAATCTGGCTGTCCCTGTAGCATACACCGTCCTTTCCCTTTCTCTAAACTAACAAAAGACACTCAGGCTGCTGCAAGAATCAGCAGCACAGCAAACCTATCAACACCTAACACCTATACCAGTCCTGAAAAGAACTTTTGTGTACCAAATAGCTAGTGGTTTATCTCTCCCTACTCCACACAGGAACCTGTCCCTATCGTAACAGAAGAAAGAATGTAAAATGGCCACCGGATCGGGTGTATTTATAGGTTAGGGGGAATGTACAAGTGTCCATGTGCTGTCATGTCTCAATTGGCTGTCCTGTATCACATGATAAACGTGTCACCAAAGGTTAAAGTTCTTGTATACATTAAACACGTAAGTCCGCCGCGGCGAACGACGGAAAAAGGCGTTCGAACGTGCGGACCGCGAATGTCGGAAATTCGCCGCGAAACGACCGCCGGGCGAACCGTTCGGCCATCACTACTCGTGGTATGAAACTTAAAGAAAACACAGAGGGGAAGGGGGAAGGGAGAGAGAAAGGGGACTCCAATAGTGTAGTGGTTTCCAAAACTGAATAAATTTATTTAAGAGAAAGCAAATGGACTCTCACATTTAAAAAGAAAATATCAAACAGAAAGAGATCTGGCGTGTACAGCCAGTCTTACGCTTGTTCCGGTATTCCTACGGCCACTCCCTACGCGTTACGTCACCACGTGACTTCTTCATGAAGTCACGTGGTGACGTAACGCGTAGGGAGTGGCCGTAGGAATACCGGAACAAGCGTAAGACTGGCTGTACACGCCAGATCTCTTTCTGTTTGATATTTTCTTTTTAAATGTGAGAGTCCATTTGCTTTCTCTTAAATAAATTTATTCAGTTTTGGAAACCACTACACTATTGGAGTCCCCTTTCTCTCTCCCTTCCCCCTTCCCCTCTGTGTTTTCTTTAAGTTTCATACCACGAGGATACATATGCTGCAGCATTACTCATAAGAGGTTGAATCGGCCCTCTAGTGGTAGAAGTTTATACCATTTGATGATTGTGCACAGAGAAGTGAAGGAGAAGTCCATTGGAATTACTTTCTTTTGCCTTATTATTCCATCTCTGAGGTGAGAGTTCTGGGAGCCTGATCTTTTGGAACATTTGGTCCTGTTCTTCCTCCAGTGCTTTTTTCACTACACACTTACACTATTGGTGTGTTTATTTTGAAATATTTTCATTGACTCTTGTTTTTTTTCACATTTTTATACATTATTCATTTTTTTGTGGTATTATTTGCATAAGGGTAAAAAACCTTCTGGGTGCAGCTCCCCCCAGCCCCCTATACATCAAGGTAAAGAACCAGTTTCAGTGACATCCTGTCAAAGTAATGGCTGCACGGCTTGCACAGCTATTAATTTGAGCACCGCCAGGGATCTGCAAGGTGTGCGTGAGCGGTCCTTGCAGTTTCCACGGCCAAACCAAGTGCAGACTGCAGAGTCCTCCCTGAGTCCCTGACCTCCACCTCTTCCTCTTGTGTATGACACAGACATGTCACAGAGCTTGCGTTTTAATTCTTCTGCGATGCTGTAAGAGTCCTGCTTCCTACACCGGCTCCTCCTGTGATAGAAGCTCCGTCTATCACAGAAGGAGTCGGTGTAGGAGGTGGGACCCTGTGTCACAGACGCAAGCTCTGTGACACATTAGAAGATACCACAGACTGAGGGGCTCAGAGTCAGCATTGATGGGCACAGACTGAGGGGCTCAGAGTCAGCATTATTTGGCACAGACTGAGGGGCTCAGGATTGATAGGTACAGACTAAGTTGCTGAGAGTCAGCATTGATGTGCACAGACTGTGAGTCTCAGGTTTGATGGGCACAGACAGAGGGGCTCAGAGTCAGCATTGATGGGCATGGACTGGGGGGGCTTAGAGTCAGCATTTATGGGCACAAACTGAGAGACTCAGGATTGATGAGCACAAGCTGAGAGGCTCGGGATTGATGGGCACAGACTGAGGGGCTCAGAGTCAGCATTGATGGGCACAGATTGAGGGGCTCAGGATTGATGGGCACAGACTAAGTGGCTCAGGATTGATGGGCACAAACTGAGGGGCTCAGAGTCAGCATTGATGGGCACAGACTGAGGGGCTCAAAGTAAGCATTGATGGGCACAGACTGAGGGGCTCAGAGTCAGCATTGATGAGCACAGACTGAGGGGCTCAGACTGTTACAGCGCCACTGAAGAATTCAGACACAATCTAAGTGACATAGTGGGAGATACCCACTGTGTGAACCAGGCACTGGTGAGCCTGCATTGGGCACAGATTGAGGGGCTCAGAGTCAGCATTGATGGGCACAGACTCAGGGGCTCGGAGTCAGCATTATTTGGCACAGACTGAGGGGATCAGAGTCAGCATTTATGCGCACAGACTGAGGGTCTCAGGTTTGATGGGCACAGACAGAGGGGATCAGAGTCAGCATTGATGGGCATGGACTAGGTTGCTCAGGATTGATGAGTGCACAGACTGAGGGGCTTAGTGTCAGCATTGCTGGGCACAGACTGAGGAGCTCAGAGTCAGCATTGTTGAGCAAAGACTGAGGGGCTCAGGATTGATGGGCACAGACTGTCACAGCACCGCTGAAGAATTCAGACGCAATCTCTGTGACACAGTGGGAGATACCCACTGTGTGAACCAGGCACTGGTGAGTCTGCATTGGGCACAGACTGAGGGGCTCAGTGTCAGTATTGATGGGCACAGACTGAGGGGCTCAGAGTCAGCATTATTTGGCACAAACTGAGGGGCTCAGGATTGATGGGCACAGACTGAGGGGATCAGAGTCGGCATTTATGCGCACAGACTGAGGGTCTCGGGTTTGATGGGCACAGTCAGAGGGGATCAGAGTCAGCATTGATGGGCATGGACTAGGGGGCTCAGGATTGATGGGCACAGACTGAGGGGCTCAGAGTCAGCATTGATTTGCACAGACTGAGGGGCTCAGAGTCAACATTAATGGGCACAGACTTAGGGGTTCAGGATTAATGGGCACAGACTGAGGGGCTCAGGATTCATGGGCACAGACTGAGGGGCTCAGAATCAGCATTGATGGTCACTGACTGAGGGGCTCAAAGTCAGCATTGATGGGCACAGAGCGAGGGGCACAGACTGAGGGGCTGAGAGTCAGCATTGATGGGCACAGACTGAGGGGCTCAGAGTCAGCATTGATGGGCAGGGATTTAGGGGCTCAGGATTGATGGGAACAGACTGAGGGGCTCAGGATTGATGGGAACAGACTGAGGGGCTCAGGATTGATGGGCACAGACTGAGGGGCTCAGAGTCAGCATTGATTGGCACTGACTGAGGGGCTCACAGTCAGCATTGATGGGCACAGAGTGAGGGGCACAGAGTGAGGGGCTCAGAGTCAGCATTGATGGGCACAGACTGAGGGGCTCAGGATTGATGGGCATAGACTGAGGGGCTCAGTGTCAGCATTGATTGGCACTGACTGAGGGGCTCACAGTCAGCATTGATGGGCACAGAGTGAGGGGCACAGACTGAGGGGCTCAGAGTCAGCATTGATGGGCACAAACTTAGGGTCCCAGGATTGATGGGCACAGACTGAGGGGCTCAGGATTGATGGTCATAGACTGAGGGGCTCAGAGTCAGCATTTATGGGCACATACTGAGGGGCTTAAAGTCAGCATTGATGGGCACAGAGTGAGGGGCGCAGACTGAGGGGCTCAGAGCCAGCATTGATGGGCATAGACTGAGGGGCTCAGGATTGTTGGGCATAGACTGAGGGGCTCAGAGTCAGCATTGATGGGCACAGACTGAGGGGCTCAGCATTCATGGGCACAGACTGAGGAGCTGCATTGATGGGCACAGACTGAGGGGCTGCATTGACGGACACAGACCGAGTGTCTGCATTAATGGGCACAGTGAGGCTGCATTGATGAGCACAGTGAGGCTCCAATTGATGGACACTATTAAGCTGCATTTGGTGGGCACTGATAAGGCTGCATCTGGTGGCAACTGATAAAGCTGCATTTGGTGGGCACTGATAAGGCTGCATTTGATGGGCACTGGTAGGCTGCATTTGATTGACACTGGTGAGGTTGTATTTGATGGGCACTGGTGAGGCTGAATTTGATGGGAACAGTGAGGCTGCATTAATGGGCACTGATGAGGCTGAATTTTGTGGGCACTGCTGTACTGCCTATAAGAGAAATAAAGTAGAACGGCTAATAGCCAGTGAAGGGGGGGGCATGGGTAGCGATCTGGGTTTGCCGGTTTTCCAGGTGGCCGGTATGGCAGAGACCTGTCATCCACACTGCCCATCACCTCACTTCATAGGCTCAGCCTCAGCTCAGCCTCAGCGCCGCTGCATTGCTGAAAGGCAGCCAATAGCTGTGCAGCAATACCGGTTTCTGAAATTCCAGCCAACGACCCTGTAGCAATGTTCCTGCATGACGTTAGCCCTCCCACCTCACACAGTGATGTGAGAAGGAGGAGAAAAATACAGAGGAGAATAAGTGAAATAACAAAAGAGGTGAGAGAGGACAGAGTTAGAGTATATTTTCCATTAACACATAACACATTTTCATACAGAAAACTAAATGTTGTAAAACTTGGAGGACAGATATATGTTCTGTCCTATGCCCAATACCTTTTATACAACTTACACATTTCATTCTGAAGCCCCATACACACTATCAGTTTTTCTGCTGAGTTTTTCCTTCAGATTTTCCAAAACCATATAATATGAGGTCAAACCTTAGGCGTTTCAATTTTCGTTTCAATTTGTATGCAATCAGGCAGAAAAAAATCTGCAGAAAATCTGTGTGTATGGAGCCTAAAGGTGTCTGTAATATTGGAATGCATCTTTTTCTCTAAATAAAAGCCGTTTATACTTACAGTGGAATGTTTTTACTTATACTTTTTTTTGCGTAATTGCCGATAGTTTATATACTGTTTTTGTGCATTTGCAAAATTAAAGTGGGCCGGTCTGGGGCCAAATTTTTGTCCCAGTCCAGCCCTGGCTGTGATTAAATACCAACAAAGAAAGCTCTATTTGTGTGAAAAAAAAAGATAAAAATGTCATATGGGTACGGTGTTGCATGACCTCGCAATCATCATTCAAAGTGCAACAGCACTGAAATCTGAAAATTGGCCTGGGCAGGAAGGGGGTGAAAGTGCCGGTTAAGTACCATCAGGTGTTGATTGGTCCCTTTGTTTTGCCAAATAACTGTTTCAGTGAACCCTGTGAGTCCTCCAAGCTCTGTGTATCTGCACCATTTAATTCCTGACTTACAGAAACATAATCACATTCTACATTTCAATACAGCACAGTTCTAAAGTCCTACATTGCATTGTGGATGCTTAGTGTTGCACACTGTGGTATGTGGGCTCCCATGGCACCCTGCACCATTACTTTGGCAATGATAGGACTATTAACAAGTGGGTAAAGCACAACTGAACTTTCAGTTTTATTCAACTAAATACATTTCAGATGTGTTAAAACAAAATAAAAAAAATGTTTTAGTTCTTTAGATAGCAGCCACAGAAAAGCCTGTTCACTGCCAGCATGCTACAGTATGATATGTTTCAAAACCTCCCACAACCTGAACCTGTGTACACCCATATCTAGTCCGAAACTATGGTGGGGAGATCTCACTGTTGGGGTGGTAAAGACTTAAGAAACCAAGGGCTGACTCAGTCCACCAGGCTCCATCTAAAATGTGCAATGTAATTTTTTGGGTAGACATTTTAAATGCCTTGAGTTTAGGATGTAGAATGGTACAATATTTGATAATCAGAAACTAGTAATAAAAAAAGGGCCTCTAAGATAAAATGGTTTAGGGCCTATCTACACTATTACAATAAAATTAGCATATGTGTGTTAATGTATGCTATGCGGTGCATTACTATGCATTGCAATAAGGCAGACTAGTTGAACGGCACCAAAAAAAGTACATGAAGCATTTTTGGAGAAACACCACATGTGAATTACAGTGCAAACTCAACGCCCATTTCATTTTATTGTTGAAGAACTGGATTGAGTTCCTTTCTGTGTAAGCATGCATTTATGTGTAAAGCATGACTGCATCATTTGTCAATCATGCAATTAGTAGCACTTCTGTAAATAGATCATGTAAAGAATTACATTCACAATTTGTCTTTAGCTGTCCTCAAATAAACCTTCTTTGTGCAGCAGAAGCCCTTCTGGTAATGAAAAAGAGTAATGTGCCCACAGCTAAACAAATAGGTTACACAATAATAATCTCTTTGGTTACATACATGCAGAATGGTACATAGCAAGCAATACCGGAGGAGCAGATAATGTAATCTATAACCTTTGTGCTGCAAAAGGTCACCTGTGGGGAAAAGTAAATGTGCACCATCCCCAAGTACTGCAGAAAGTAAATTATTATAGGCTGTATTAAAAAGGTAGAACAGCCCTAAATGGTGGTGGGGTACTTTTTAGATTATATGAACCACCCATAAACTACCTTAAAGTGGAATTATAGCAGTTTTAAAAAAAAAATATGAGCAGAAAAGTTTTGCGTTGCAGGAAAGACATATGTCCCCTCTGCAGTAATAGCTTTCTAACTTACTGTTCAGATTCTTGTCTTAAACAAGGAGATTTATGCTTGAGAAATGTATTTAGATGACACTTTTCGCTTGGGATGTTACATACTGGCTGCTATATAATATATGACATACCCTGCCCCATGCATTTTGTAGATAGGTCCGCTTGAGAGGGGATATGATTTCAATATACAAATACCGTACTGGTGACTAGGGATGAGCCGAACACCCCCCGGTTCGGTTCGCACCAGAACTTTCGAATGGACCCCAAATTCGAACGAACTTTAGAACCCCATTGAAGTCTATGGGACTCGAACGTTCGAAATGAAAAGTGCTAATTTTAACGGCTAATATGCAAGATACTGTCCTAAAAAGGGTTTGGGGACCTGGCTCCTGCCCCAGAGGACATGGGTCAATGCCTAAAATGTTTTTAAAAATGGCCGTTTTGGCGGGAGCACTGATTTTAATGACGATTAAAGTGAAAAAAAAGTGAAATATTCCTTTAAATATGGTGCCTGGGGGGTGTCTGTAGTATGCCTGTGAAGTGCCACGTGTTTCCCGTGTTTAGAACAGTCCCTGCACAAAATGACATTAAACGGAAATAACACCATTTAAAACTGCTTGCGGTTTTAATGTTATATCTGGTTCCTGCAATATGGTTGAAAATCATTGAGAAAAATGGCATGGGTAGCCCTCCCTGCCCATTACCAGCCTATTTGGGTCTTGTACACATATTAAGGGGAACCCTGTACCCATATTAAAAAAAGGAAATGCGTGTGGCCCCCAGGCCCTATATACTCAGAACAGCAGTATACAGGCGGTGCAAACAAGACAGGGACTGTGTAGGTTTGTTGTGTTAAGTTGAATCTGTTTGTAATTTTCAACTGGTACATTTTTAAAGTGTAGCTCCAGTCAAAAAAACTATTTTTAAGCTTTTTGGAAAACATAGGGAAGGGTTATCACCCCTGTATAATTTGTTTTGTCGTCCATCTTTTTTCATCTCCCTTGCTGTTGTCTCCTTCCGTTTGCAAGTAGGAGATGTTTGTAAATTGGATGTTTGAAAGTAGGGGCCTGCCCTATATGCTCTGCAGAAATGGCGGAACAAGGTGTTGGTTTTGCCACAACATTGTAAGCCCTCAAAGTGACTCCTGCTGTGAACGATTATATCAAGAATTGTAATTACATGCCATTGTTGAACAGTGGTAGAAAAACTGACCTTTGGTGGTTGTGATGCTGGTGCCACAACACTATAAGTCCTCACCGTTACTCTGGGTGGGCACAGGAAGGGGCCCTCCTGTGAAATATTATATTAAGAATTGTAATTACATGTCCCTGTTAAACAGGGGCAGAAAAATTTGGCCTTAGGCACTGCTGCTGGTGCCACCACACTGCAACCTCTTCCATATACTCTAGTTTTATTGCAGGAATTAGCCCTGCTGCAAAGCATTGCATCAAAAATTGTACTTAAACGCCCCTGTTAAACAGGGGCAGAAAAATTTGGCCTTAGGCACTGCTGCTGGTGCCACCACACTGCAACCTCTGCCATATACTCTAGTTTTATTGCAGGAATTAGCCCTGCTGCAAAGCATTGCATCAAAAATTGTACTTAAACGCCCCTGTTAAACAGGGGCAGAAAAATGTGGCCTTAGGCACTGCTGCTGGTGCCACCACACTGCAACCTCTTCCATATACTCTAGTTTTATTGCAGGAATTAGCCCTGCTGCAAAGCATTGCATCAAAAATTGTACTTAAACGCCCCTGTTAAACAGGGGCAGAAAAATTGGGCCTTAGGCACTGGTGCTGGTGCCACCACACTGCAACCTCTGCCATATACTCTAGTTTTATTGCAGAAATTAGCCCTGCTGCAAAGCATTGCATCAAAAACTGTAATTAAACGCCCCTGTTAAACAGGGGCAGAAAAATTGGACCTTAGGCACTGGTGCTGGTGCCACCACACTGCAACCTCTGCCATATACTCTAGTTTTATTGCAGGAATTAGCCCTGCTGCAAAGCATTGCATCAAAAATTGTAATTAAACGCCCCTGTTAAACAGGGGCAGAAAAATTGGGCCTTAGGCACTGGTGCCACCACACTGCAACCTCTGCCATATACTCTAGTTTTATTGCAGGAATTAGCCCTGCTACAAAGCATTGCATCAAAAATTGTAATTAAACGCCCCTGTTAAACAGGGGCAGAAAAATTGGGCCTTAGGCACTGGTGCTGGTGCCACCACACTGCAACCTCTCCCATATACTCTTGTTTGATTGCAGGAATTAGCCCTGCTGCAAAGCATTGCATCAAAAATTGTACTTAAACGCCCCTGTTAAACAGGGGCAGAAAAATTGGGCTGATGGCATCAACCAGAACCAGAAATGTTCTTCCAACATATCAGCGGAGGAGGAAGAGGATAGACAATCAACGTAACAGGACAGTCACTCAGCATCAGCATAGGCAGTCTTGAAGGGATGTGATATTTCAAAAAAAATTATTCTGTTACATCAGCTTCAGGTGCTTGGTAGCTGTGGGTGATCCAAGACTGATTCATCTTGATGAAGGTCAGTCGATCAACTGATTCGGTGGACAGGCGCACCCTGTGATCGGTAACAAAGCCACCAGCAGCACTGAAGGTGCGTTCCGAAAAAACGCTGGATGCAGGACAGGCCAGTAGCTCAATTGCATACTGTGCAAGCTCTGGCCAGTGATCCATCCTCAAGACCCAGTAAGCCAGAGGATTTTCGGTGGGAAAGGTGTCCAAGTCTGACCTTGCCCCTAGGTATTCCTGCACCATGTAAATCAGACGCTGGCGATGGGTGCTGGAACCGATCATACCTTGGGGCTGCGGACTAAAAAATTGTCTGAAAGCATCAGTCAGACGGCCACCTTCTCCACCGCTCCTTCTGACCGATGCCTCAGCAACACGTTGTCTAGGACCAGGAGTTTGTAACCTCCCAGTCTCTGGGAACGCGTTGCACAGAGCTTTCTGCAAGGCCTCCCAGAGATGTCTCATCCTCTGCTCCCTCTGCGATGGCAAGATAAGGTCGGCAACCTTACCCTTGTACCGTGGATCAAGGAGAGTGGCCAGCCAGTAATGGTCCCTCTCCTTGATCCGAAGAATACGAGGATCCTTCCGCAGGCTTTGCAGGATCAGGGAGGCCATGCAGCGTAGGTTAGCTGAGGCATTCGGTCCGGAGTCCTCTGGGTCACTAAGGACAACATGATCCGCAGCTACCTCCTCCCAGCCACGTACAAGTCCACGTGTTTCTTGGGACTGTAAATCATCCCTACAAGACTGCTGCTGCTGCTGCTGATGCTGAGTGCCAGCCTCCACCTCCATGCTGACACAATCATCCTCCTCCTCCTCTTCCTTTTCCTCATCCTCTTCCTGTGTGATGGGTGGCACAGCAGGAACACTGTCTGGATAAAGGGGGCCTTGAGAGGCAAGGAAGTCCTCCTCTTCCTGCCTCTGTTCTGCCTCAAGTGCCCTGTCCATTATTCCACGCAGCGTATGCTCCAAGAGGTGGACAAGAGGTACAGTGTCACTGATGCATGCACTGTCACTGCTCACCATCCTTGTGGCCTCCTCAAACGGTGACAGGACAGTGCATGCATCCCTGATCATGCCCCACTGGCGTGGTGAGAAAAAACCGAGCTCCCCTGACCCTGTCCTGGTGCCGTAGTCGCACAGGTACTCATTGATGGCCCTCTGCTGCGTGTGCAGCCGCTGCAGCATGGCCAATGTTGAGTTCCATCTGGTGGGCATGTCACATATAAGGCGGTTCTTGGGCAGGTTCAACTCCTTTTGGAGCTCAGCCAGCCGAGCACAGGCATTAAATGATCGGCGGAAATGCACACAGACTTTCCTGGCCTGCTTCAGGACATCCTGTAAGCCGGGGTACCTGCCCAAGAACCGCTGCACCACCAGGTTAAGGACGTGAGCTACACAGGGCACATGGGTCAGTTGTCCCTGTCGGAGGGCGGAGAGGAGGTTGGTGCCATTGTCGCAAACCACCATTCCTGGCTTAAGCTGGCGTGGCGTCAACCACCTCTCGGCCTGCCCCTGCAGAGCTGACAAAACATCCGCCCCAGTGTGGCTCCTGTCCCCCAAACAAACCAGCGCAAGCACGCCATGGCATCGTTTTGCCTGCGTACTTGCGTAGCCCCTGGAACGCCTACGGAGCACCGCTGGTTCTGAGGACAGAGCACTGGAAGAGGCCATGGAGGAAGAAGAAGAGGAGGGGGTGGAGGAGAGAGGTGTGTCACAACCAATAGTAGAATTTTGGAGGCGTGGTGGCGGAACAACCTCCAACACTACTGCACCTTGTCCTGCATCCTTCCCAGCTGCCAGAAGAGTGACCCAATGGGCCGTGAAAGACAGGTAACGTCCCTGTCCATGCCTGCTGGACCATGAGTCAGCGGTAATATGCACCTTACCGCTGACCGCCCTGTCCAGCGAGGCAAGGACATTGCCTTCCACATGCCGGTAGAGAGCCGGAATCGCCTTCCGTGAGAAAAAGTGGCGTTTGGGGACCTGCCACTGAGGAACCGCACATTGTACAAACTCACGGAAGGGGGCCGAGTCTACCAACTGAAAAGACAGCAGTTGAAGTGCTAGCAATTTAGCCAAGCTAGCATTCAACCGCTGGGCATGTGGATGGCTGGGAGTGAACTTCTTTTGCCGGTCCAGCAGCTGGGGCAGGGACATTTACCTGCTATAATCGGACGTGGGTGTACCGCTAGCAGAGTTCCCGGAAGCACTTGGCTGTGACACACCTAATTCTACACCTTCATTCCTCTCAGAGCAGGTTTCAGAGAGGACTGAAGGTCTAGTGGGGTTGGAGATGCCAGCTGATGAGGAGCAAGGAGAGGTCCGCTTTGTTCTTTGGTGTGGGTCTTTGAGGTACGCTTGCCAACGAGCTGCATGGCAGGTCAACATATGTCTGGTCAAGCATGTGGTGCCCAAGCGGCTGATGTTTTGGCCACGTGAGATACGCTTGAGACATATGCTGCAAATAGCAGCGGTGCGATCTGATGCACTCGTCTCAAAAAAGGCCCACACCAAAGAACTTTTAGAATAACGCGCAGAGGCAGCGCTCTGCACAGGCGGAGCTCTGCGGTGTGATTCAGTCGGTGTGCTGCCCCTAAGCTGGCCCCCGGAGGGCATCCTGCCTCATTGGACATGTGCCTCCTCCTCCTCCTCCTCTCTCCTTCCAGGCACCCACGTGGAGTCAGTGCCCTCATCATCCCCTCCCTCTTCATCGCTGTAGCAAACCTGGCAGTATGCTGCAGCTTGTGGAACATGACTGCCAGATTGCTGTCCTTCTTGAGCATCCCCTCTCTCTGCGCTCACGCTACTGCCTTCCTCTAGCTGAGTGTCATCATCAGAGCCCACAAAACACTGGGCATCCTCCTGGAGCATGTACCCAACACTGTGCTCAAAGAGTTCAGGAGACTCCTCAGGAGGACGTGGTGGGTCTAGGGAAGGAGTCACTGATGATGACATTGAGAGGAGGGAAGACGATGCGTTGGCAGCTGCTTTGCTAGTACCCTGAGACTGGGTGAGAGAGGATGAGGAGGATGAAGAGGGCTTGGTCATCCACTCTACCAAGTCGTTGGCATGTTGCGGTTCAACATGTCCAGCTGCCGAAAAGAAGGACAAGCGTGTCCCATGGCCACGTGCTGATGACAATGCACCGCGTCCACGACCAGCACTGTTGTCTCTAGACACAGAGCCTGCTTGCCCTCTTTTATCGGCTCGCGCCTGTCTGCCTCTCCTTGCTGGCCTTCCAGACATGGTAATGGCCTGAAGGGAGTTGGGTAAAAAAGCAGTTGGGTAGTGTATATTGTGCTAGAGGCACACAACACCCACTAACTCCTGCAGATGCCTTTATTATAGAACACCAGAGATAAAGGGGTATATACAGATGTATACTGTGCTGTGCTGGAGGCACACACAACTTCCAATAACTCCTGCAGATGGCAAGTGGTCTCAAATAGAGAAGAGCTATGTAGGTGGATATAGCGGTATGTACTGGGTACAGAGCACGCAGACAGCACGCACTATCTCCTAACACTACTGACTGCAAGCTCTATTATAAAAGATAGATCACTAGCTATATAGGTGAGGTGAATATAGCAGTGTATACTGCGGTCAGGGCACGCAGACAACAACCACTACACAACAGCAAGATCAAAAATCGTCCGAAAACGATCGGTGTGTACTGTGTTGAAGGTACACAGAACACCCACTAACTCCTGCAGATGCCTTTATTATAGAACACCAGAGATAAAGGGGTATATACAGATGTATACTGTGCTGTGCTGGAAGCACACACAACTTCCAATAACTCCTGCAGATGGCAAGTGGGCTCAAATAGAGAAGAGCTATGTAGGTGGATATAGCGGTATGTACTGGGTACAGAGCACGCAGACAGCACGCACTATCTCCTAACACTACTAACTGCAAGCTCTATTATAAAAGATAGATCACTAGCTATATAGGTGAGGTGAATATAGCGGTGTATACTGCGGTCAGGGCACGCAGACAATAACCACTACACAACAGCAAGATCGAAAATCGGCCGAAAACGATCGGTGTGTACTGTGTTGAAGGTACACAGAACACCCACTGCTTCAGACGCCAACACACTACACAAGGCCGCCGTGCTGGCGGCCTTATATAGTGTGGGGCGTGCACTACACAGCCTGAGCTATGATTGGCCACAGGCATCCTGCCTGTGGCCAATCATGGCTCTCCTCGCTGCTGGCGCTGCGATTGGCCAAGCATGCAGGGTCACAGTGCATGCTTGGCTAATCATGAGCCAGCAATGCACTGAGCCATCGCAGTGCATTGTGGGCCGTGAGCGCCACACGAATTTGGCGCGAACGGACCAAAATGTTCGGACTTCGCGGAACGGACGAACAGCCAATGTTCGAGTCGAATGTATGTTCGACTCGAACACGAAGCTCATCCCTACTGGTGACCCCACAATAGGGATAAAACTTTCTCCCAAAAG
The DNA here is from genome assembly GCF_037356315.1 of Lithobates pipiens. Lineage (NCBI taxonomy): Eukaryota > Metazoa > Chordata > Amphibia > Anura > Ranidae > Lithobates > Lithobates pipiens. Next base: position 634,001,111 of record NW_027507748.1, on the reverse strand, counting down.
GGAGTTTAACAAGACTCGTGGCCACACATTAAAATTAGAAGAAAAGAGTTCTAAACTTAAACTACGTAGAGGGTTCTTTACTGTAAGAGCGGCAAGGATGTAGAATTCCCTTCCACAGGCGGTGACCTCAGCGGGGGGGCATTGATAGTTTCAAGAAACCACCTGAACGACTGCAACATACAGGGATAAAAAATGTAATACTGACATATAATCACACACATCGGTTGGACTTGATGGACTTGTGTCTTTTTTCAACCTCACCTACTATGTAACTATATATATATATTACATACTCCTGGACCCTTCACTCAGTGGATTACTGTACATACTCCTGAGCCCTGCACTCTGTGCTTCACATACTCCTGATCCCTGCACTCAGTGGCTTGAAAACTCCTGACCCTTGTGCTATGTACTTTATGTACTCCTAATCCATTAACTGTGTGTAATACATACTTCTCGTCCTTGCACTCTCTGCATTACATACTCCTGACCCTTGCCTCATGTACTCCTAGCTCTGTGATTTAAGTTCTCTTAACCTCTGTGCTCTGTGCTTCATGTACGGTACATAGTTGATATTGTTAAAAAAAAAGACACAAGTCCATCCAGTTCAACTCACAGAGAATTAAAAAAACACACACACAAATCAAAAGCCTCCATACATACAATCATATACCCACAGTTGATCCAGAAGAAAGAAGAAAAAAAAAGCATTATCCAATTTGCTCCAGCGGGGGAAAAAAAAATCCTTCCTGATCCCCAAGAGGCAATCAGACCATTGGCCATTTAGGAAAGAATCCTATCCTTTTAAAACAAGCTCTTGAGGGAGTCTATATTCTATATCACAATTTCACGTTTTTTACTGTGAAGAAGGCTTTTCATATTTGGAGTGCCCACTAGTTCTCAGTGATGACCTTAGTCATTTAGTGAATAATTTAACACCAAGTTCACTATATGGACCACCTATGTATTTATACATGTTGATGATACTCCCCCTTAATCTCCTCTTCTCAAGAGAGAATACATTTAGTTCCTCTAATCTTTACTCATAGCTGAGCTCCTCCATGCCTCTTATCAGTTTGGTTGCTCTTCTCTGCACTTTCTCCAGTTCCGCAATATCCTTTTTTGGGAACTGGTGCCCAAAACAGAACTGCATATTCCAGATGAGGTCTTACTAATGATTTGTACAGGGGCAACATGATATCTCCATCTCCCTGCAGCCCATACCTCTTTTAATACAAGAAAGGATTCTGCTAGCTTTGGAAACCACAGCTTGGCATTACATGCTATTATCCACCATTGTGTAACATAAAAAATTGCAACTATGACCATTTTATTCCCTAGGGCAGGGATATGCAATTAGCAGACCTTCAGCTGTTGCAAAACTACAAGTCCCATCATGCCTCTGTCTCTGGGTGTCATGCTTGTGGCTGTCAGAGTCTTGCTATGCCTCATGGGACGTGTAGTTCTGCAACAGCTGAAGATCTGCTACTTGCATATCCCTGCTCTAGGGTCTCTGCTTTTAGAAAATATATCATATTGTATGGGCGGTTAATTAATTTTCTAGCCTAAAATTAGCATTTTGGTGTGCAAAAACATCTTTGGCAGTGAAAGGGTTAAAGCATATTTTGTTCCCCTCCCACTGTGCAAGAATGACACACCCATCATTTTCCATAGAGCGGTCTGAATCATCTTTATCCTTGAGGTGTGCTAGGATGCCCCAAGTCTTTTATTATGCTGCTGGTGCAAGGAAAGAAGCAATAGCGTTAGTGAACTGAGACTTCCTGATGTATGGCAGCAAGTTCAGAGGCACATTGGAAGGCAACACAAATTGTTCATAAAAAGGGGTGCGAGTAAGTATTTCAAATACTTGATTTAAACACTTGAGTGTAACATTAGGGAGTAGCAGGACAGTTTTAATCAAGGATAATAGACCTAACAATTGAAAAGAAGTAAAAAAAAAAAACTAAAAACTCAAAATACCACCCCTGAAACAGAAGCCCATTTTGTAAATAGGGTAGCCTTGCAAAAAAAACAAACAAAAAAAATAAAATAAAGGCCCTATCAACAAAAAATAAGAAACAACATACCCTGAAAAAAATGAGAACCCAAAAATGTTGCCCTCTTAAAACACACATAAAAAAAACAAGTGAAAAGGGGTTAATTGCCCAAAGAGCACGCAATCCCTTTGAAATTTGTCAACTTTCCCCTAACTTTTCCCTATGGCAGTTACAATACACTGACACTGTGGCTACTCTCTCCCTGGGCAAAGAGGGCTGACTTATTCAAAAGCCCTCATATTTGTCATTCTATTTGTCATGCTGGCTATAGTTCAAAGGTTATGCAATGCATTATGATGTAAAAATAATTATTTTGGGCCAATCTGCACATAAATTAGCTGGGGCTGCAAATTTACAACCTGCAGGATTTGCCTCGAATGCAATGGTTGTATAGGAAAGGGAAAAAAAAAACTCCAGGAAGGCAATAGACGATGTAAAAGTTTTCACATTGACAGCTTGAAAAAGAACCTCATGTGGACAAAGAACATACAGTTAAAAGCAAGCAATAATCAATTTAAATTGCATCATATGTACACAAAAAAAAAGTGACCAAAAGGCAAGAAAGCAGATAACACATACAAAAATAAAATACTATTGTGCAAGACGACCAACATAATGTGTGCATTATAACATGTCCAACATAACCCGTCCTTACTATCATTGTTACCTTTTAATCCACAGTGGAAAGGTTAAGTGGTTTTATCTATGATTCAGAGGAAATCAATAGGTATGTAGAAAACTATGTACAAATTTCCTCACTAAGAAGATACAATCAAATAAATTAGCATTAGTGATGAAAATCTGAAATGCCACAAGTGGCAAACATTGATGCAAGTAGATCAAAGCCATGTATCTATTTGTGTTTCTTGAAACCACCTTAACTACAAGTCTTCAGCTGCAGCAATCAAAAGCAAATTGGCCGAGTACTGAAAGCCATGACCTTTGATCGAGAAAAAAAAGCATTAGATTAACTTGTAACACCACTTAAACTGGATAATAACTAATGTATATTCATGCATCACAGCTACAGGAATTTCCCCTTTGACCTGTGAGTGATATGTAGGTGTATGCACAGAAAAAAAAATGTATTATTTAGCTTACAGCTCTAAAAGTATACATAGAACTAATAATTGTCCTCCCCTGTCCCTTTCCATGGGCGGTACCCCCAGCAGAATGTGACTCATTAAAGTGAATAGGGCTGTGCCGCAGCATACGCAGTTACAGTGTGATGGTGCAGACTTTTAGGAGTTAAAACTGGTGATGAGGAGGCAATATATCGCCACCTCTCCTCCTGTCAAATGCCCTATGAAAAGTGATCTGCCACAGATTCTGTAAGGGCAAGGCTTCTGTAAACAAGCCCTTACTGATTTTCCAATAGTTTTGCCTTTATATATGACTGCTTATACAGTATTTGTGGTGTGGTGGACTGGGCTATGTTGGGATGGGAGCAGGCTTACTATGGATGGTATTGTTCTCCAAAAAACAGTGGCAGCTGGTAGTTTTTTTTTTGGGGGGGTGGCAAACAACCACACCCCCCCGGCAGCCAGTGACACTTAACCAGCACCCCTCCGCCCGCTTGCTGTCTGCCGGTCTGTCCGGCACTTACCCCATCTAGATGGTGGGTGATGGACGATGGGCTGCGAGTCAGGCAGTGGGTGATGGCCAGCAAGCTGTGGGTCAGGCAGTGGGTGACGGGCAGTGAGCTGTAGGTCAGGCAGCGGGTGACAGGCGGCTTCCTTCGTGCGTCTCTTCTCTCCTCCTGCTAGTTGTCCAATAGGATTGCCTGTCCTTTCAGCCAATTGGGTGACGGATCTTAGACCCGATTTCTGATTGGCCAGGAGGAGGATCAATGGGGCAATAACGAATATTAATTTGCTATCGTCGCACAACTGGGTGAGCGTTGGGTGCAATGCTCTGAACCTGGAGCACACCCTTTTTTGAGGCCTATTAGAGCCTCTGGCTCTAACCACATGCTTAAAAAAAAACACCCCCACCATTGGAATCCATGCGTCCGGTGTCCCTGTATGCAGATCAAGAGGCTAGGGGGGTGGCGCCCATGCACCCCTAACGCATGGGCCGTCACTGTCCAAAAAGGACTTATTTTTTTATGAATTTATTGTCAAAAACAGCTATAACAGCGAACTCTAGAACACTTCTTATCCAGTTTTGACCAGTCATGGTTTTATAACAAGTTATATTGCTATAATAAGCAGGGCCTCTGATTCCTCCTGCATTGAATTGTAATGTAACTTTACTGTCTGCCCACATGTTGTAAAGCTCTGCGCAAACTGTTGCCGCTATATACTGTATATATACTATATATATATATATATATATATATATATATATATATATATATATATACAAATCTTGTATAATAATAATAATTATAGCATATACATTTTTATTCTGCATTGTGAAGCTAATCATAAATCAAATATTACATTTGAAAAAAAAAATATATATATATATATATATTTTAACACAACAATACAAAAGAAAATTGAACATAAAAAGCTCCAGGGCACATTTACACTTTGAGTTACAAACAAACATGTGCAGTGCAATGTACAGTAATAAAACAAATTATATAAGATTATATGAATACATAAATATTGTGCGACAATGTTACATCTAAGGTAACAACTGGTAAATATTCAATCCAACACAAATAGTGTGTCCAAAAGAAAAACAAAATGAATAATGGGATTGACAGTTCCTTGTGTTCTTGATCTTCCACCTCTGTGCTGAATAATGATGATAACAGTGCTAAAACGTGATACTCTACCAGTGAAAGGATTGCAGCTCACTTTATACTTAAACCCCTGTGTTACCAGCGGGTCTAAGTAGGCAGTCCCCTTATCAGGGTAAAATAAAGTCCATGCTCTGCTCTGTTTCGGGTCTCCAATACCTCTTATTAATGGTTGTGAGTCCCCAATCAGCGGCATATGCAAACGAAATAAGAGATATCTAGTGCTCTCTGTACCAAACTGTTAATGATAAATAATAGATAACTCACATAAAAGGCACTCAGCCGTGCCAGCGTATCAGGCAGATATATTTAACCATAAAAGAGTCCCAACATGCTTCAGCAAGGATAATGATGACCGTGGGATAACTTCCGAGGGTTCGGCACCTAGTCCCAGACGCGTGTCGTCCTAAGCATGGACTTCATCAGTGGGCTTTTTTTTTTTTTACACAACAATACAAAAGAAAATTAAACATAAGAAGCTTCAGGGCCCATTTTCATGTTGGCATCCTGGTATGTTGCTTGTTTTTTTCACATATTAGGTATATTTCATTGCATTAAGGCTGCTCATTCAAATAAATGTACTGTCAATGCACCAAAATAACTAAGAAAACGGACATGCACCGTTTTTGGCAATGCAGCACACCACAATACAGAGTAGTGCACATGTACATTGGAGATGCATTTCCCAACCGTGTTGGGGTGCCACTTAAAATAAATAGCCCTGCAATAACTTATGTAACGTGCATTGACATGCATTACTGTAACACTGGAAAGGTGTGCATGGGCCTTTATGCTGTGCATTAATTTTAGAATGTCTAATCCTCCAAAACACACCACGAAAAGGTGCATACAGCATTTCTGTCAGAGCAGTGCAGCACAGACGCATTTGGGTGCCATTCAGTATAAATGGCATCGTACTGATGCCTGTAACATGCATTAATGTGTGTTGGAGTAATTCACATTACAGCTGTGAAATTGTGTGAATTGATCCTTAGTAAAGGGGTGGTAAAGAAATAAAAAAAATTTAGAAAAAAGATAAAAACTGTAGAATAGGTATCATTTAGGGGGCAATGCAATTTAACAAGGAGTCAAGTAGTAGTTAAATCAAAAACTATTTTGAAAAAAAAAAACACTTTTCCGCCCTTAAGCTGGCCATAAATGGATTGAAAGTCCAGTCCTTGCTGAACTGGCCAAATTTCGATTATCCAGACCTGAAATCCTAGTGATTCTGTAGTGAAAGACCTTGTTCAGATACTTCCTGTAATGGGGTGACAACCAGTGGCGACCTCCCATATGGGGCACAGGGGCGTCATCCCCCTAACCTACATGCAAGGTGCCAGACACATGAATTTCAATGTTTTTTTTTTTGAAGCATGCGATTAGAGCCTGAGGTCCCCAGCCACCGGTGACACCGGTGCCACTGGTGACAACGGTCAATTTCAAGAAGCTGGACCAAAGCAGTGATGTGCATCTCATACTAGAGAAATTGCATGCAGAAGGAAGTCCCTAAAGCACGTGTCCTCAACCTGTTGCCCTCCAACTGTGGCAGAACTACAGGTCCCATCATGCCTCTGCCTTTGGGAGTATATACTGCAAAGAGTGCAGGGCTCAGAACTGCATATTGTACAGACCACAACCCTCAGAAATGCATAATGCACAGGGTGCAGGGCTCAGGGGTGGGTAATACAGGCTAGTGTATAACCAAAAAGTATCCCCCCTATACCAACCACCCCCCACCCCATAGTACACAGCTCCCCCCAGTATTGAGCTTTATGCCCAACCCCCCAGCACAGAGTTCTAACCCCAACCACCCCCCTCCCCACCAGAGTGCTCCCTCCATTGCTGACCTCTAAATCTAAAATTGCTATTTGCCTGCCTTCCATGTTGCACCAGTGGCTTTAAAACATTCTGATTTATTAGGATAGAAACAAACATACAAATTCATGCTGGTTCAAAGTTGGAGTATCAAAGTACCGAAGCCAGAGATTGTCATGAACTAGCATTTTCAGCTATGGGTCAGCAATGGCAACCTACAGATTTCTCTCAGTGTAAGCATACTTTAACTAAAGATAATATTAGTAAAAAGTGAGAAAATGTATTGTAACTTGCTCTTTCCTTTCAGTGTGCAATATATGACAGCATTAAGTCACAAAGAACCCCATAAAATTCTGACTGTTGCCTTTTGTCCTACACTATCATTACAAAATGTTTAACGGCAATAAATGCTCTAGTAGAGAATCAATTTCCTCTTTGTCGCCTTTAATGATTTGTAATCACCCTGGTCATACCCGTATACCCAGTTTGTGAAGCTCTAGGCTACAACACGTATGAACATACTTTGAAAAGACATTTCTGAGATTTCTTCCCCTAGCCAAAGATGAATCTGACCTCTGTTGATGACCAGTCTTTACTTGGCTAGCAGGGCCTCCAGGCTAAAATGTAGCTTTCACCATGACATGTATCATTTCACAGTTATAATCTGACACCTATCAGACTTGTAGCATTTTGATATGTGAAGTGTTAATCCCGAGATGGGTGTCGACAGAAACTGCTCGCTGATTATTCTTGCACATCCTGTGATTGGCTTGGATGGATTTTTTTGATATAATCTCCATTGTTTCCACAGACATGGAACTGGTGCCAGGGTTGTCTGCTAAGGTTCTCATTTATCCAGGTCATGGTATATCTGTTTTAAGTCACATTCAACTAAATGTGTTATGTAACTTTGAAGCTAGGCTAGCTAAGTAACAAAACGTCTTTACAATTACAGAAAAAGTCCAGTTGAATGTGACTAATGCCGCGTACACACGATCAAACAATCCGGTGGAAAAGTCCGGCAAAGTCAAGTCCGCCAAACAATCCCCCCGTGTGTAGCCTCCGGCATACTTTTTTGACCCGACAGTATGGCGGACTTAGAATTTCGGTTTGCACAACAATCTGCCCGCCATACTCGCATTTAGGCGGACAATCCGGCCGTGTGTATGCCAGTCTGCTGTACTTTTGAAATGAGCGGACTTTTCCCGCCCGGAGAAAGTCCGCTCATTTCGAGCGGGTCTCCAGGTAGGCGGGGCCCGCGAAGGAGACTTCGCTGGCCCCGCCGCCTGGTATGGACTTAAAGGGGAACCCCAACGCCGAAAAAAATCGGCGTGGGGGTCCCCCCCAAGTCCACAACAGACCCTTGTCCGAGCACGCTACCCGGCCGGCCAGGAAAGGGGGGCGAGCGAGCGCCCCCCCCTCCTTAGCCGTACCAGGCCGCGTGCCCTCAACATGGGTGGTGCCTTGGGGAAGGGGGGGGCGCGCGGCCCCCCCACCCCAAAGCACCTTGTCCCCATGTTGATGAGGACAAGGGCCTCTTCCCGACAACCCTGGCCGTTGGTTGTCGGGGTCTGCGGGCGGGGGGCTTATCGGAATCCGGGAGCCCCCTTTAATAAGGGGGCCCCCGGATACCGCCCCCCCCCCTATGTGAATGAGTATGGGGTACAATGTACCCCTACCCATTCACCTGTAAAATAAAAGTACAAAAAAAACACAACACACGAGATAAAATACTTTATTGCACAGCTCCGGGGGTCTTCCGTCTTCGGGGGTCTTCTCGCCGGACTCCTCCGCTATCTTCTTGTAGCTCTTTTGCTAGCGGAGGAGTCCGGCTTTCTTCCTTGCCGCCGGCCTCTTCTCCTGACTTCGGGGGTCTTGTCCCCCTCTTCGGTTCTTCTGCCGGGCCACCGCGCCTTCTTATAGCTCTTTTACAGGCGGTGGCCCGGTCTTCTGTCGCCGCCGCCTTCCATTCTTCTTCTTCTCCTTCTTCTCCTGGTGATGTTGACTCGACGCTCTCTCCGGCCACAATGCCAGGGACGCGCTGCGCGGCCACTTATATAGGGACAAGGGGCGGTGTCACATGGCTTTATGTCACATGGGTTGGTGTCACATGGTGACCCCGCCCCCTTACGATGTCACAGTCCCCATGTGACATCAACCCATGTGACCAACCCATGTGACATAAAGCCATGTGACACCGCCCCTTGTCCCTATATAAGTGGCCGCGCAGCGCGTCCCTGGCATTGTGGCCGGAGAGAGCGTCGAGTCAACATCTCCAGGAGAAGAAGGAGAAGAAGAAGAAGAAGAACGGAAGGCGGCGGCGACAGAAGACCGGGCCACCGCCTGTAAAAGAGCTATAAGAAGGCGCGGTGGCCCGGCAGAAGAACCGAAGAGGGGGACAAGACCCCCGAAGTCAGGAGAAGAGGCCGGCGGCGAGGAAGAAAGCCGGACTCCTCCGCTAGCAAAAGAGCTACAAGAAGATAGCGGAGGAGTCCGGCGAGAAGACCCCCGAAGACGGAAGACCCCCGGAGCTGTGCAATAAAGTATTTTATCTCGTGTGTTGTGTTTTTTTTTGTACTTTTATTTTACAGGTGAATGGGTAGGGGTACATTGTACCCCATACTCATTCACATAGGGTGGGGGGCCGGTATCCGGGGGCCCCCTTATTAAAGGGGGCTCCCGGATTCCAATAAGCCCCCCGCCCGCAGACCCCGACAACCAACGGCCAGGGTTGTCGGGAAGAGGCCCTTGTCCTCATCAACATGGGGACAAGGTGCTTTGGGGTGGGGGGGTGCGCGCGGCCCCCCCTTCCCCAAGGCACCCCCCATGTTGAGGGCACGCGGCCTGGTACGGCTAAGGAGGGGGGGCGCTCGCTCGCCCCCCTTTCCTGGCCGGCCGGATAGCGTGTATGGACAAGGGTCTGTTGTGGACTTGGGGGGGACCCCCACGCCGATTTTTTTCGGCGTTAGGGTTCCCCTTTAAGTCCATACCAGGCGGCGGGGCCAGCGACGTCTCCTTCGCGGGCCCCGCCTACCTGGAGACGCGCTCGAAATGAGCGGACTTTCCTCCGCGTGTGTGGGCGAGTCCGTTCATTTCGAAAGTTCGGCGGACTTAGTACGCCGTATTAGTCCGCTGAAAAAGTGCCGTGTGTGGGCAAGTAGCCCGTTCGAAAATTCCGACGGACAGTTTGGCGGACGTCCGCCAGACTAAGTACGTGGGACAGACGGCTACGTGTGTACGTGGCTTAACTACTACTAGATGGTGCCAAGAATGGCTCACAGCTTTCTTGCTACTCTCCTCTCCAAATACTCAATAACATGATGATACTAGCTGATAAGAGATTCAAAGTTGACATTCAAAGTTGACTGTTCCTCTATAACAGGGATCTCCAAACTTTTTAAACAAAGGGCCAGTTTACTGTTCTTCAGACTTTAGAGCCAGACTGTAGCCACAGAGAGTAGAAAATGATCTTGTGTAAGTGGGAGCAATGGTGCCCCATCCTTAGTGTCAGTGGGAGGAATAGTGTTCCATCATTGGCATCATTGAGAGGAATTGTGCCCCATGATTGGTATCATTGGGAAGAATAGTGTCTCATTTATGGTGTTTTTGGGAGAAATAGCGTCCCATCGTTGGTGTTATTATGTGGAATAGTGTCTCTTTGTTGGTGTCAGTAGGAGGAATTATGCCCCATTAATTGATATCAGTGGAAGGAATTGTGACCCATTGTTAGTGTCATTGAGAGGAATATTGCCCTATTGTGGTGTCACTGGGAGGAATAGCGTGTTGTTGTTGGTTTAATTGAGAGGACTTGTGCCTCATTGTTGGAGTCATTGGGAGGAATAGTGTCCTGTCATTGGTATCATTGGGAGAAATCTCATTGTTGGTGTCAGTAGGGGCAATTGTGCCCAATCGTTGGTGTCATTTGGAGGAAGCCCGTGTAGACACGGTCGAAAATTCCGATGGAAAATGTTCGATCAGACCGTGTTGTCGGATAATCCGACTGTGTGTGGGCTCCATCAGAATTTTTCCGTCGGAATGTCCGACCAACAAACTTTGAGAGCTAGATATAACATTTTCCGTCAACATGATCCGATCGGACTTTGTCCGGTCATTTGTAGAGAATTCCGATTGGACAAAGTGCCATGCATGCTCAGATCAAATTACGAGACCAAAGCTATTGGCTGCTAGCCTGAACGTAGTCCCATCAGAATGAACGAACATCATCACGTTCTGAACGATCAGATTTTCCAACAACTTTGTCCGACCGTGTGTATGCAACACCAGTTTCGGACAAAATCCGTTGGAAAAAATCAGACGGATTTTGTGATCGGAATGTCCGACCGTGTGTACAAGGGCGAATAGTGTTCCATCACTGGAGTCATTGGGACGAATAGTGTCCCATCGTTAGTACCAGTAGGAGCGATTGTGCCCCATTGTTGATGTCATTGGAAGGAATAGTGTCCCATCACTGGTGCCATTGGGAGGAATAGTGTCCCATCCTTGATGTCATTGGGAGGAATAGTGTCCCATCCTTGATGTCATTAGGAGGAATAGTGCCCCATCAATGTCAATGGAAGGAATTGTACCCCATTGTTTGTGTCATTGGGAGAAACAATACTTTGCCATTGGTGTCTGTAGGAGAAATTATACCCCTTGTTTGGTGTCAGTGAAAGGAATTGTGACCCATCATTGGTGTCATTGGGAGGAATAGTGTCCCTTCAGTGTCAGTTAGAGGAAATACGCCCCATAATTGGTGTCAGTGAATGTAATAGTGTCCCAAGGGCCTGATAAAAGCAAGCTAAGGACCACCTCCAGCCCCTGGGCCACAGTTTGGAGACCATTGCTCTAAAATGAATAACTATTCATTGGTCAGATTGTACCTACTAGTCTGACCACCTATAATGTCTGTGACAATTTTGGGGTGCACTTACACTGAACCGAACCCACTCCCTCACTGGTCTGTGCTCATACTGTGCTTGAAAGGAAGCATTCCTGAGCATGCTCATGTCATAACCTCTAAGAAATTGAGTGCAGCGAAGGTTTCTACTGGTGCACATCAAACTATTATGATGGGGGAGTGGGGGTGGGGCTTAATAAAGGAGACACCTGGAGGTGGGAGAAGTTGACAGTACTGGTAAGTGACTGCTAGAAAAGGAGGAAGGCAACCTTTCTGAGCAATATTTATCTGTGGTAGAAGCACACATTACAATCTGATTTGTTCAATCTCTGTAAAATCTCATCCGGATTTACGAAGAACCATATAGTGTTAGAGACTACCTAAGCAACCCAATAAACCTATATCTAACCAGGCAGGCCCTCAAACTTTATACCGGTAGTAGTTAGTATATATAAGCAAATAAAATTTGATTAGAACAGGTGTGGCCAGGTTTAGGGATGTTAGACATTAAAAAAGATAAATAAATAGTAAAAAAAAATTACTTTGAAACATTTATATAGCATCATGACCTCCCCATTTTTTTAATTGCAAAATTCAATAAACAGGAAACATATAATTTTAGAAAATAACGTGCTAGTCGTAATTTGCAAACAACTCTCTGCATCAGTAAAGCAAATGTGAATTGGGAATATTACTGCGCTAACTCAATAAGTGAAAGAAAGGTGAAAAAGGGTGAACAGCTGCTACATAAGAATGTGAAAAAATTCAAATGCAAAGGATCGGTATAAAATGTAGTGCTAAAACCATAAACATTAAACAATATATCAAATATTGTATGTGAAGGTAATCAAAACTTAATGGTAAAAATCAATCCCAAATATAATGACAATAAAACAGAACATTTGTACGATGAGTGGAAACATAGTTGAGAAAGTCCCAAAGGTGAAACAATCTTGTGGTAAACATGTAAAAAGTTCACCACAGAAAGCTGTTGCTCAGAAGTGGGGTACAGAGGCCTCAGCAGGCATGTAGAGCTTCAGGGATAGTGTGTCCTCCACCAGAGATAAGAGGTATGTACTCTTACCGGAATCAGTGGACTTGAATGTCAACGACAATTAGTCAACAAGGCCAGGATAGCCGAATCAACAGATTGCCAAAACGATCCAGGGAATCTGGAGAGCTCCAAGAGTGAATCCAGGGAATAGTGCCGATGATCGTGAGACTGGAACTCAGATGCTAGGCAGCCAGATTGGAAAGCCGAAACTCTCATCCAAAGGGCATACTGCTGCTGTCTCAAAGATGTCGGACAGAAAGGAAGAGGCCCCTCCAGAACAGCGTTCAGCCTCACGGTCATCGGCATGATTCCCTGAATTTGTTCTTGGAGCTCTCTGGATTCTCTGGATCATTCTGGCAATCTGTTGATTCGGCTATCCTCGCCTTGTTGACCAGTTGTCGCTGACATTCGTAAAGCAAAGCATGGCCTAGATGGAAAATACAATAGTGAGTGCAAACTCTTTTTACAGCCATTTCTAATCCTGTCATGGCTAAGCAAAATCCATAAAGATCCAGCTAACCATTGTTGGTTTGGATGAATGAATGGATGAATATGAAAGATATTTTATTTAAAAAAACTTTGGGATTTTGGACTTTACTGGTACCAAGAGAGGAACGGCCACACCTTTTATAGTAAAAATAACAATGTTTATTACAAAAATGTATAAAAAGCATCAATAAATGATTTTCATGTTGCATCCACTCATACTGTCAGCTCTTGGATTACAGGACATGCGGCAACATATAGTCCCTCAGCTGGCAGTAAGCCAGAATTCCAAGGCCCCATCAGAATGATTTGACATGAAGGCAGATATCCTTTCTTGATGTTTTGACAAGCTGCACGTCAATCCCGATAGTAGATTGCAGTATGGAAACCATGGTATAAACACATTTATTTTCAATAAAGAATGCTTTTTATATATTTTTGAAATAAACATTGTTAATTTTACTATAAAAGGTGTGGCCTTTCCTCTCTTGGTACCAGTAAAGTCCAAAATTCCAAAGTTTTTTTAGTACAGGCATACCCCACTTTTAAGTACACAGTGGGGTTTATTTACTAAAGCTGGAAAGTGCAAAATCAGGCTCATTTCTGCATAGAAACCAATGAGCTTCTAATGCCGTGTACACACGCCCGGACTTTTCGACGGACTGAATTCCGTCTGACTTTTCGACGGAGTTTCAACTGGCTTTGCTCGAATCGGACTTGTCTACACGCAATCACACCAAAGTCTGATGGATTTGACCGTGATGACGTACGACTGGACTAGAATAAGGCAGTTCATAGCCAGTAGCCAATAGCTACCCTAGCGTCGGTTTTTGTCCATCGGACTAGCATACAGACGAACGTATTTTTTGACCGGACTCGAGTCCGTCGGAAAGATTTGAAACATGTTCTAAACCTAAAGTCCATCTGATTTTTCGACAGCAAGGGTCCAATGATGCCCACACACAGTCAAATTATCTGACCGATTTGTTCCAACCGACCTTTGCTGGCGAAAAGTCCGGCTGTGTGTGTACATGGCATTACCCCAGCTTGTTAAAATGAGTTTTGGTAATAAAACATGGAAGCTCATTGGTTTCTATACAGAAGTGAGCCTGATTTTGCACTTTCCAGCTTTAGTAAATAAACCCCATTGTGTACTTAAAAGTGGGATATGCCTGTAATATCTCATATGGATGAGGTAACCTTCTTATAGCCTGATCTCTCTTTTATAAGAAAGATATTTTAGCTATGAGAACGTATGCTTCAAGCTGTGATATTCCCATACATTGTAACGCTATATCTAAAATCTATTTGATAACATTTCCTTGTTCATATTAATAATAGATCTCATGGACCAATAGGGATGGACAGGAGGTGGAAGGGGGCAGAACAAAGTACTGACTTTATAGGTAAAGTCAGTTCCATCACAAATCCAAATGAAGATTTTTTTTTCCGACAGTTAATGTAGTTAAAATGGAACTTTATTATATAAAATGTTTGCTATTAGGGAGGCTTTTATTGCAGAAGAGATTTTGTACGTCTTGTTTGCCATTAATCATTCTTTACTGCCTGCTAGCAAGTTCTTCTAGATTTTTGCCATTCCTTGTTGCAGGTATGAATTAACTCCCATCTACACACATGCTGGTTACACCAATAAAAAATGGGTGACGACTCTGACATTGAAAGAAGAACATGCGAAGATGTCAGCGGCGGCGAGGAAGCTTGTGCATATTGGTGATAACAATGGACTTTAGAAACACGTTAAATATAGTGAGTGCAACCCTGTATAGTACACATGTAGCCTTATGTTAAAGAATCTTTTATTACAATTTGCATAAATCTGATTAGTCATGTTAGCCATCATCTGTGCAGTATGGAAACCATGGTACAGCATTCCAAACACCGTTATTTTTTATCTTGAGTTGCTAAAATGTATCACAATGACGGGTCTATGGGAGGTTACGATGAACGACTCTGGTCATCAGTACTGGTATTTTTTATTTGGTACATGCCCCATAATTCTTCAACAATCTTATGCCGCGTACACACGATCAAATTGTCCGGCGTACTTAGTCCGCCGGACCGCATTTCACCGGACAATCCGATCGTATGTGGGCTTCAGCGAACTTTTTCAGCGTAAAGTCCGGCGGACTTAGAAAGTAGTTTTGCAGCCCGATCTCTCCGCCGGACTTGGGTTTCAGCGGACAATACGTTCGTGAGTATGCTAGTCCGGCGGACTAAGAATGACGCATGCTCAGAAGCAAGTACGAAAAGGAAGCTATTGGCTACTGGCTGTTGAACTTCCTTTTTCTAGTCCCGTCGTACGTGCTGTACGTCATCGCGCTAGCAATCCCAGGACTTTCCGTGCGTCCGTGTGTGGCCAAGTCCGTTCGGTAGAAAGTCCGCCGGACTATCCGCCGGATTGTTTGCTGGACTAAGTACGCCGGACAATTCAATCGTATGTACGCGGCATTAGACTTTCAATTGTCTGTGTACTGCAGGTTAAATGATTATTTATTTTCTCCTTTGGATATAGCATCTATGTATACCATTGCTTTCTTCAGGCCATTTCAGTCAAATCAGTCCCTTCCACTTAAATAGCTTGTAGCCTAATGCATTTTGTTACACAGCCAGATACACAATATTATTATTATTATTATTAATATTATACAGGATTTATATAGAGCCAACAGTTTACACATCGCTTTACAATGTAGAGGGGGGACAGTACAGTTACAATACAGTTTAACACAGAAGGAATAGGAGGGCCCTGCTCATGGAGCTTGCAGTCTAAAGGGAGGAGAAGGTGGTACAAAAGGTAATAACTCTGGTGAATGATCTGATGGAGGTGACTTGGGAACAGTTCTTAGGTGGAGGTGGGGTAGGCTTCCCTGAACAAGTGAGCTTTCAGGGATAGGGTAGGAGCTGACCAGACATACTGGGGTAGGGAGTTCCAAAGGATGGGAGAAGCACTGGAGAAGCCCTGGAGGCGAGCATGAGAAGAGGTAACAAGAGAGCTAGAGAGACTCAAATAGTACCAAGGCCAACTTTATATTTCACTCTCACACCGCCTGGATATTACCTATCACAATCAAATTACCCCCTACATCAACCAAAAGCCCAATTAGAACGGAAATCTGACGTAAAACCTGTATGGAGAAAAAGACCATCTAAGCATATATATTACCACCAGACATACCACACAGATCCTTCAGTAGTATACTAATTTGTTATCCTAATAGGGAATTTGGTTATCCTGTGGATAAGGCTCAACATAAGTTCTATTTATGTATATACATTCTTCTTCCGCACTTTGCAAGAAATTAACTTTTAAGCTCCTGGTCTATGCTGACACTTGGATAGTCTACCCAATGAGGACTAGATACTACTGTTAAGTGTTGTATTATTAAAACAAAACATTTGTACAACTTTATAACACTGTTGAGTTATATTTCTACCTGTACTTTCTAAAATAAAGCTTTTTTGGAAAAAAATAAACACAAGAGACCTAGAGAGCAGGAGGTATTGGGAGGAGTAGAGACTGAGAGGACCATTTGGGTGATATCTTAAAATGAGGTTGGTGATGTAGCTGGGGCCGATGTTGTGGATGGCCTTGTATGTTGTGGTTAGTATTTTGAATTCTATAAGTTGAGCTAGTGGAAGCCAATGAAGAGATTGGCATAGAGGAGCAGCAGTCATGGACCGGTTAGTGAGGTGTATTAGTCTAGCAGCAGCATCCATAATAGACTGAAGGGGGGATAGCCTGTGTAAAGGTAAGCCAGTGAGGAGTGAGTTGCAGTAGTCAAGGCCGGAAAAACTAACTAATGAGTGAATACGTTGTTAATATAGGATATATAGGAAACTGTCTGCATGTCTTCAATTTGTGGGGCAAAACAGGTGTACCTTAACAAGCCCATAGATTTTTTTTTCATTCAACCAGTTCAATCATGTAAACATTTAAGGTGGATTGGGGGGATTCACCACACTGAGCTATTGTATTTTGATAGTGGGGAGACTTCCCCCTATCAGAATACACTGATCAGCGTTGCCGGTTATAGCCTGTGGCGGCAATCCAGCAGACGAGTACTGACAGGCTGGTTGTACAGAAGTCGATCAGATCTGTAGATTGACTTCTGTACAACCAGACTGCCCTATACATGGATGGAAATTTGTTTGGTCCCTGTGACAGGGCCACCCACAGAGCTAACTTCAGCTGGCTCACCAGGAACCAGCTGAAAGTCGCAGTGTATGGCCAGCCAAAAGCTGGATACACACTATAAAATTTTCTGTAGATTTTTTCCTTCAGATTTACCAAAACCATATAATATGAGGTCAAACCTTAAGAGTTTCAATTTGTATGCAAGCAGGCAGGCCCTTGCACTACATGGTTTTGGTAAATCTAAAGGAAATCAGACCACAAAAGTTGTATAGTGTGTATGGGGTCTTACTTTACTTAATAACTGTGTTCAGTTTCATTTGGTATAATATATATGCAAAGGAACTTACACAACCCTATCTTAAGCTCCATACAGACTATTAGATGTTCTGCATTTTTGTTTTCAGATTTACCAAAACTGTGCGTAGTGGTTCTCCCTGCGTAGTGGTTCTTTGGACGTTATCTACACCATGAAAACACTATGGTGTCCTGTCTCATGTTCAAATACTGAGTCACAATTTCATAAACAATTGACTTGGTTATTCCCATTTCCTCTGCAATCATTCTGATAGTGAGCCATCGATCACAGTTGAGAACAGACCTTACTGCATCCATATTCTGTTCTGTCTAACATTAGTACCTGACCTCACAAACGCGCTTCTGGAACAATGGTCAAATATTCCCATAGACACATTTTATAAACCTTGTGAATGGCCTCCCCTGAAGAGTTGAAGCTCTTATAGCTGCAAAGGGTAGCCAACTCAATATTGAACCCTATGGACTAAGAATGGGATGCCATTAAAGTTCATATGTGTGTCAGGTGTCCCAATACTTTTTACAATATAGTGTACGTCTACCTTTTTATAAACATTTTTTATTTACTATACCATCATGTTTTTTTCCCAATAGATATTTCTGCCTCAGCTTCAACAAAGACATAGTTTTTAGGTTTTTGCAGTCATGGAGACCTTTTGTTAGCTTGACGCACCTGTTTTTTCTTTTGAGTGGCCTCACCCTATTGTATGACATGCTATAGGATGTCTTCCTAACTATGACAGCAATGCTAAGATATGTATACTATACAACAAAAAACCACAAGTGTCATGAGTCAGTCGATCACGAATCTTCAAGAACTTCTCTGTTATGTTCAGGGTCCGCTGTGGAGGTTTGTCATCATCTAAGAACAGACCTAAGTGCTGCCTCACAAACACATATATTCATTTGAAGTAGTCAAGTCACAAATGCCTACGATTGATTTATAGGCTGCTAAATGCATCAGCTTAGGCATGCAGGGTGTAGGCAGTTTAGCTGGGTGCCAACATTTGAGAAAGCCAAAAAGCATAGCTGAAAGATCAGTAGGATATCAAATTCCTAATGACATCATAAATAAAGTCCAATGTGCTGGGCCAAAACTGTGTCGTAAGAGCACTTAGTACATTCTGTATTCGTCACTCTCTGAAATCAGCAAAAGAGCATTTAAAGTGGCTTTTTTCCTTCAGGGTAGAGGCAGAGGGTGACATCGTTTTTTTTTTTTTTTTTTTTTTTTTTTTTAGGAGACGTGTAGGGCATTAAGCTAATGCAGTGTCCTTTTCTTTATTAGTTTGCAAGTAACCTATTGCTTTAGATACTTGTGACCCTGCCTGTCCTGCTATTTACTGTTATTGATCTCCTAATTAATGACTAATCCTTTTTGACTACTTTTAACCTTGCCTACTACACTAAAACCCCGTACACATGATAAGAATATCGTACAAAAAATACCGATTTCGAATTGATCATACGATAATCTGTCGTTTGAAATTTTCCGAAGGGACAAACGCGAAAATTTTTCTCCTACGATATCAGATTGTATTATTTTCTTTTAATCAGTACAGTTTTCGTCGGAAAATACAATACAAATACATTACAACCATTACATCACTTCCGAATTTTTATTCTGTCGTACGAGAATTTTCGTCCTTTTTTTAATCTATTAGTTTTCGATATGGAGATCAGCATCCAAAAAAAAAAAAGACGATCATTCGTCCGGTAATCTTATCTTATGTTCAAGAAAGGAAAGATAACCCCAGGAAGTCACATATCTATGGTGGACTACTGCAATGAATGGAGTGGCAACCTCAGCCTGGACTCCGACCAGGCCACTTCCCCAACTCGTTAGTCCCTGAGCTTAGTCATGGGGATCTTATCGTGTGTACTAGGCTTGATTCTGTAAACCTCCAGATTTGCAGCGTTTATATCTAAAAACTGGCCAGAAGTCTGAGAGGCATCATTTCTGAAAGGGTTAGAAGCTCTGTCAGGTTTGTTTTGTTGTGTGTGTCCCCACTGGGGAGATTTCTCACTTACTGTGTGGTCACCAGTTCGGGAAGTAAAGGGAAATCTCTTAGGGACGCAAACCGCATAAACAACATTATTATTATTTTTTTATAGAGTTTATTTCATTAAGTGGAGCAGGATTGGAACCTCTGTCTGATTTATTCATTTATTTTTTGCTTAGGGAAAGAAATTATCCACAAGCAATAATTTAAACTTGACAGAGGTTTTAATTCTTCCTCACGCTATCAAAAAAATAAATAAAAAATCAGACATCACCCAGCCATTAATCTATGGATAATTTGTCCTTGGTTTCTGCAACTGTGATGGCTGAGCAGCCAGCCTTGTGCGTGGTCCTCTTACTGAAGAGTCCTCCCCTGGTTGCATGTAGAGTTGCTGGGCCTCGCCAAACCCGAGACAGCACTGGAACACCTTCGAATCCTCCTTCCAGTTACTGTGCCTCGGGCTAGCCAGTTCTGAGGCTCGGAATTGGATGGATCCGCACCCCAGGCCATGAGGGCCTCTGGGGATTGGTCAGGAGGGCCATGACCAAAGAGTCAGCAACAACTTCTGGACCGGAACCCAGAACCAAGTGACTTCAGCACCTTAAGTACCCTCTCCTGGAATACACAGCGAGACAAACGCTCCCACTGGCTTCGAGAGAGAGATCGGCACCCAATGCGTCCAACCAGACTGCGTTCTAATGCCTCTCACAGGTGCAAACCCCACCTATGACCAGGCAAAATGTTAGTACAGCCCAGCCAAACTGATGCCAAAACACAGTTTTACACAATTAACCCCAAGACTCAACTACAGTCTTGGGCAAAAAATTTTTTTTACAGATATAGCGCGTACTCATCAGGAGTAACGGCGCTACATGTACAAAATATTTAAGACAAGATCTGGGTATCTGTAAATAATGAAAATGGTGGAGAAAGTTCAATATTGATTGTAATAATTTAACGGGTTCCAGACCGGCACACGCCGATGTATGTTGGCAGAATATTGGCGTACAGGTACGTCCAATCTTTAATGCCGGCCTGCCATCGCGAGCGCATTGCCAGCGGCGTGCCGGTCGGGACCCCCGTGAGTCCGGTCGCGGGTCCCGCGGACTCGATCGCCGTGGGCATACCCGCAATCATCTCACGGGGCGGCTGAATGGAGAAATGCAGTTGTAAACAGTATTTCCCCATTCTGCCTAGCAACTAGTGACGCTGATCTCTGCTCCATGTGATTGGAGCAGAGATCAGTGTTCATTAAATGAAAGCACAGCCCCTCACAGTTAGTAACACACCCCTAGGAACCCTTAACCCCTACACTGCTAACCACTGGTTAACCCCTTCACTGCCAGTGTCATTTACACAGGAATCACTGCATTTATATAGCAGTGATAGCTGTATAAATGACAATGGTCCCAAAAATGTGTCAAAAATGTCCGATGTGTCCGCCATAATGTCGCAGTCACAATAAAAATCGCTGGTCGTCGCCATTACTAGTAAAAAAAAAAATGATTAATAAAAATGCCATAAAACTATCTCCTATTTTGTAAACGCTATAACTTTTGTGCAAACCAATCAATAATCGCTTATTGCGATTTTTTTTACCAAAAATATGTAGAAGAATACGTATCGGCCTAAACTGAGGGAAAAAAATGTTTTTTTATATATTTTTGGGGGATATTTATTATAACAAAAAGTAAAAAATAATGTGTTTTTTTCAAAATTGTCGCTCTATTTTTGTTTATAGCGCAAAAAAAAAAAATAACGCAGAGGTGATCAAATACCACCAAAAGAAAGCTCTATTTGTGGGAAAAGAAGGACGCCAATTTTGTTTGGGAGCCACGTCGCATGACCGCGCAATTGTCAGTTAAAGCAACGCAGTGCCGAATCGCAAGTGGTCTGGTCTTTGACCAGCAAAATGGTCCGGGGCTGAAGTGGTTAAAGGGGAACTAAACTCTCTCAATCAACATTAACTATGTTTAATCCTTATGCTGCTAGCATTAGCAAATAGATAAGAAGGTAGATTATTTTTACTTGTTTTAAACTTTTATTTTTCATTTTCTGAGCTGGTTCCTGTTTTTAGGCCTCAGCCAAAATGATGTCATACATCCAAAGACTCTTCATGGGCATTTTGTTCTTTCATCTGGAGGAGGGGAGGAGGGGCTTTCTCAGCTAAGTACATGCTCATGCCTGCTTGCGTAAGCTAAGGGCAGATGGATTCCAGGTTGGATATGCTACATGAACCATCTGCCCTTACTTAAGATGGCCATGGTTAGACATGCTAAAGGTGGGTTTTTAAAAATGATTGCCCAACAAAATAAAGTATGGAGGCATGGATGGGTGGATGCCTTTGCTTTGAATAATAAAAATAAAGTAAAGCGGTTGCAAAAAGTCCCCCTGCAAGTTAATGGAATAATGTGCTAGTATGCATTGTGCTGCCACCGCAGACAGGGCTCCCATCTTCACCCGGTCTTCTTTCTGGGTTAGTCGCTTGAATGGCCGAGCTGCGATGATGTTAATCTCACACAGGGGTCAAAGCCATAGCACAGCGCTCTGACTGAACGTCCATTTGGAGTGTAGTACGCATGCACTGGTGATGTCTTCGGCTGATACAGATATGAATATCTCCTAAGCGGTGCACCTTATTATAGGCTTACTTGTAGGTAAAACTGATGCTTTGTGTATGTTACGGTATTTATTATATATATATATATATATATATATATATATATATATATATATATATATATATATATATATATATATATAATAAAGAACATACACAAAAAAATGCTATATATATATATATATATATATATATATATATATTATATATAGCAATTTTTTTTAAATTTAACCAGTTGCCGACCGCCGCACGCCGATGTACGTCGGTACAATGGCACGGGCAGGCATAAGGACATACATGTACGTCCCTTGCCTCCCGCGGGTCGGGGGCCCGATCGGGCCCCCGCCCGGTGCCTGCGGCGGTCGGTATTCGTACGGGAGCGATCCCGGACGAGGGGACGGCCATTCATTCATGGCCACCCCCTCGCGATCGCTCCCGACGAATAGAAATCCCCGGTGACATCACTTCCTCTCCTGTAATGTAAACACAGGAGAGGAAGTGATGTATTCTCTCCTCCGTGTCGGTATTTTTCGTTCCGACACGGAGGAGAGCGGATCAGTAAGTTGCACCAACACTCACACACACAGTAGAACATGCCAGGCACACTCACACCCCCCCTTTACCCCCCGATCACCCCCCCAATTACCCCTGCCCCCCAGTCACAGTGACACCAATGTCATTTTTTTTTTTTTTTTTTTGCATTGGTGTCATTTGTGACTGTAATAACTGTTAGGGCAGTTAGAGTTAGCCCCCTTTAGTTCTAATGTACCCCCCTAACCCCCCCAATAAAGGTTTAACCCCGTGATCACCCCCCGTCGCCAGTGTCACTAAGGCTGGGTTCACATTGCAGCGGTTTATGAGAACGAATGTGATTCGCACCGCACTGCAGTGCAAATCACATCCGATCTCTGTGCGATTCGAGTTCAGCCATTCGCCGCACCCGCCGCAC
Source organism: Lithobates pipiens (assembly GCF_037356315.1). Classification (NCBI taxonomy): domain Eukaryota; kingdom Metazoa; phylum Chordata; class Amphibia; order Anura; family Ranidae; genus Lithobates; species Lithobates pipiens. Next base: position 633,978,013 of record NW_027507748.1, on the reverse strand, counting down.
CCGCCACACCCGCCGCACCCGCCGCAAATTCGCACGGGACCCTTTTTTTGGCCCGCAGCAGAATCGGATCGCATGGGTGTTCACACCATGCGATCCGAGTTTGCAGATCGCACTGCGATATGCGAACTGATCTGGGGGTGTCAGTAACATTTCACTGACACTCCCAGCAGTTCGCATAGGGCAGTGTGAACTGCCGCCGGGAGGCATGCGATGCGGGAACCCGCCGCGGATTCGTGGCGTTCCCGCATCGCTCCAGTGTGAACCCAGCCTAATAAGCGATCATTTTTCTGATTGCCGTATTAGTGTCACAGGTGACGCTAGTTAGGCAGGTAGGTATTTAGGTTCGCCGCAGCTTTTTATAGCGCCAGGGACCCCCATATACTACCGCATAAAGCCCCCTGATTGCCCCCTAGTTAACCCTTTCACCAGTGATCACCATATAACTGTTACAGGTGACGCTGGTTGGTTAGTTATTTTTTTATAGTTTCAGGGCACCTGCCATTTATTACCTAATAAAGGTTTAACCCCCTGATCACCCGGCGGGTGTCATTTGTGACTAATAACTGTTAGGGCAGTTAGGGTTAGCCCCCTTTAGTTCTAAGGTACCCCCCTAACCCCCCCAATAAAGGTTTAACCCCGTGATCACCCCCCGTCGCCAGTGTCACTAAGGCTGGGTTCACATTGCAGCGGTTTATGAGAACGGATGTGATTCGCACCGCACTGCAGTGCAAATCACATCCGATCTCTGTGCGATTCGAGTTCAGCCATTCGCCGCACCCGCCGCACCCGCCGCAAATTCGCACGGGACCCTTTTTTTGGCCCGCAGCAGAATCGGATCGCATGGGTGTTCACACCATGCGATCCGAGTTTGCAGATCGCACTGCGATATGCGAACTGATCTGGGGGTGTCAGTAACATTTCACTGACACTCCCAGCAGTTCGCATAGGGCAGTGTGAACTGCCGCCGGGAGGCATGCGATGCGGGAACCCGCCGCGCATTCGTGGCGTTCCCGCATCGCTCCAGTGTGAACCCAGCCTAATAAGCGATCGTTTTTCTGATCGCTGTATTAGTGTCACAGGTGACGCTAGTTAGGCAGGTAGGTATTTAGGTTCGCTGCAGCTTTTTATAGCGCCAGGGACCCCCATATACTACCGCATAAAGCCCCCTAATTGCCCCCTAGTTAACCCTTTCACCAGTGATCACCATATAACTGTTACAGGTGACGCTGGTTGGTTAGTTATTTTTTTATAGTTTCAGGGCACCCGCCATTTATTACCTAGTCTCACTAGTGTACCCCTAAATTTAGGGGTGTCTACTTTCCAAAATGGGGTCATTTGGGGGGGGTTTGTGCCATCTTGGCATTTTATGGCCTTCAAAACTGTAACGCCCTTAGAAAGCCTGAAGGCGGTGCTTGGTTTTCGGGGCCCCGTACGCGGCTAGGCTCCCAAAAAGTCCCACATATGTGGTATCCCCATACTCAGGAGAAGCAGCAGAATTTATTTTGGGGTGTCATTTCACATATGCCCATGGCATGCGTGAGCAATATATCATTTAGTGACAACTTTGTGAAAAAAAAAAAAAAAAAAAAAAAGTTTGTAATTTTCCCGCAACTTGTGGCAAAATATAAAATATTCCATGGACTCAACATGCCTCTCAGCAAATAGCTTGGGGTGTCTACTTTCTAAAATGGGGTCATTTGTGGGGGTTTTGTGCCATCTTGGCATTTTATGGCCTTCAAAACTGTAATAGGTAGTGAGGAGTGAAATCAAAAAATTACGCCCTTAGAAAGCCTGAAGGCGGTGCTTGGTTTTCGGGGCCCCGTACGCGGCTAGGCTCCCAAAAAGTCCCACATATGTGGTATCCCCGTACTCAGGAGAAGCAGCAGAATTTATTTTGGGGTGTCATTTCACATATGCCCATGGCATGCATGAGCAATATATCATTTAGTGACAACTTTGTTAAAAAAAAAAAAAAAAAAAAAAAGTTTGTAATTTTCCCGCAACTTGTGGCAAAATATAAAATATTCCATGAACTCAACATGCCTCTCAGCAAATAGCTTGGGGTGTCTACTTTCTAAAATGGGGTCATTTGTGGGGGTTTTGTGCCATCTTGGCATTTTATGGCCTTCAAAACTGTAATAGGTAGTGAGAAGTGAACTCAAAAATTTACGCCCTTAGAAAGCCTGAAGGCGGTGCTTGGTTTTCGGGGCCCCGTACGCGGCTAGGCTCCCAAAAAGTCCCACATATGTGGTATCCCCATACTCAGGAGAAGCAGCAGAATTTATTTTGGGGTGTCATTTCACATACGCCCATAGCATGTGTGAGCAATATATCATTTAGTGACAACTTTGTGTAAAAAAAAAAAAAAATTTTTTTTTTTGTCATTCAATCGCTTGAGCCAAAAAAATAAAATATTCAATGGGCTCAACATGCCTCTTATCAATTTCCTTAGGGGGTCTACTTTCCAAAATGGGGTCATTTGGGGGGGTTTTGTACTGCCCTGCCATTTTAGCACCTCAAGAAATGAGATAGGCAGTCGTAAACTAAAAGCTGCGTAAATTCCAGAAAACGTACCTTAGTTTGTAGATGTGACAACTTTTGCGCAAACCAATAAATATACAATTATTGACTTTTTTTTTACCAAAGACATGTGGCTGAATACATTTTGGCCTAAATTTATGACTAAAATTGAGTTTATTGGATTTTTCTAATAACAAAAAGTAGAAAATATCATTTTTTTTCAAAATTTGCGGTCTTTTTACGTTTATATCGCAAAAAATAAAAATCGCAGAGGCAATCAAATACCATCAAAAGAAAGCTCTATTTGTGGGAAGAAAAGGACGCAAATTTTGTTTGGGTACAACATTGCATGACCGCGCAATTACCAGTTAAAGCAGCGCAGTGCCAAAGTGTAAAAAGACCTCTGGTCATTTACCAGCAAAATGGTCCGGTCTGAAAGTGGTTAATATATTGTAAAGGATTCCTTGAGCCCTATGGGTTATCCAAACAGGCAGCTGTCTACAAAGAGGCTTGTTTTTGTTTGATTGAAACCTTAGATGTAGGTAGTCCTCTCACTCTGGTAGGTACATTTTTTAAACAAGTGAAATGTACTTAAGTGTTCTACCTGCTGGATATAAAAATATTAATATTAAATATATCAATTTTATCTGACCTGTTTTTTTTTTATCTTGACCATAATAATATAACAAATACAATATGTGCTCAACTAACACGTATTCTACTTAAAAAGTAAATCCACTTTTCTTGGGAACAAAAGAATCCCCTCCCCCCTCTATGATCTATGTACATTGCAGGGATTTTAGCAAATTTTGTTGCAGATTCCTAAATTTTGTTATTTTGAAGAAATAGCTATTTGTCTGTGTCCATGTGCAAAATGAATGTGAATGGGAGTGACTTTATAATTATCAATCAGCTGCTGCATTTGCAGAGTTCTAATGAGCAAAGTGGCAGGGTTTGCATCCCTTTAGACATGTTTTCTCTTTGGGGATATCTTACTAAAAATAGATTTTTTGTCATGACTTTTTTAACGATTTACTATTACATTTTTTTAATTTGCCCCCCCCACACACACACAAAAGTAGCAAAGAAATGGAGGTTAAAAAATACAATTCTGCTATTTACCAGCCAACATCCCAATCTTAAATCTGGTACAAGGTTTCCCCTTGGGGTTGGGACTTTAAAGGCATAGCTTGTCAGACATACAATGTAAGAAAAATATAAAATAACTTTATGTAGACAATATATCAAAATTAAAGAAAACCTGGTCAGGCAACTAGCATATTCATTACTAACATATTTGTTTCAATACCCCAGTCATTTGGCTTTGATGTTTTTTGATTCATACTGTAGATCTGAAACAAATATGCAGATCAGCTTTTCTGACTTCGCTTTATCTATATACGTTTGTATGTTTAACTCCTGAACATAATAAATGAAGAAAACATATAGAGAACACTAATTATTTCCTTTAGGAGCTACTAATAGCATTCACACCTATATGTAAATGTTCCCACGCGTGTACAGAAATGTGGATATTTATCAGTTTATTTAACCTTGATGCGTGCCCTCTTGTTTTTCACTCACTTACAGTCTAACTCCACTTTTTTTGAGAAAAAACAATCCCCTCTGGGTGATCAATGTACGTTGCAAAGATACTAACAAGCGTTGTAGCAGAGTCGTACCTTCTTCTGTTCTGAAGAACTCACCGTTTGTTTCATAATGTTTTTTCTGGACTGATTTCCGAATGGGGGGTCTGGTTCATTAAGACCAACTGTTGCAAGAATTTACTAAAACTGGAGCAGCCAGAATCTGGAGAAGCCGTTCATAGTAATAAGCTTCTAACTTTAGCTTGTTCTGTTAAGCTTTGGAAATGAAAGCTAGCAGCTGAATGGTTGTCCATGCACAGCTGAGCTGCTCCAAATTCTGGCTGCTCCAGTTTTAGTAAACTCCTCTTTTATGCCTTGTACAGACGACCAGTTTTCGCGTCGGAATAAACTCTGAAGGTTTTTCCAATGTAGTTTCGCTGGAATTTCGCTGCAGCTGTCTTGCGTACACACGATCACACCAAAGTCCGACCGTCAAGAACGCGGTGACGTGCAACACGTACGACGGGGCTAGAAAAAGAAGTTCAATAGCCAGTAGCCAATAGCCTCTGTCTCGTACTTGCTTCAGAGCATGCCTTGTTTTTGGTTCGTCGGAACAGCATACAGACGAGCGGTTTTCCCGATAGGAATTGGTTCCATCGGAAATATTTAGAACATGTTCTATTTCTAGGTCCGTTTGAATTTTTTACGTAAAATGTCCGATGGGGCATACACACGATCGGAATATATGGTGAAAAGCTCCCGTTCGACTTTTTCTGTTGGACATTCCGCTTGTGTGTACGCGGCGTTAGTGTTCTGATGAATGTACTGATAAATGCAATGTCTTAGTGCCTATAGATGTAGTTAACCTCCCTGGCGGTATGATTATGTCAGATTTTTGCGTCTCAAAGCGGTACAATTGTTTTGCATAGGAATTTGGCGTTTTATATTGTAGGCCTGTAATTCTTAGCTATAACACACTTAAATCTGTCCAAACCAGAGTCTAGTACATATCCCAGGTATGATAAAGTTTGAAATACAAAATCATAAATTATAATATAATAAATAACTATAAATAATTATAAAAAATAATAATAAAATTAATTTCCCCAGGATTCACTATCGCTCAATTCTGCAAGTGTCCTAATTTACTATCGTTGTTTCTAGCTGATCTAAAACCACTTTTGATGTAAAGGGACACTTTTTGGTTGCTATGGACAATCTCAAGTTTCCAGGCAGAAAGAACAGTATATTTAATATAAAATGCATGCAGGGCACTGGACAAAGCACTAGGGACAAAAGGCATGTGAAATGATTTCATACAATATTGCAATCTGTAAGAATACAGTGTACTGTATGTGTTGACAATTTTAAATTTTTTGAATTTGCCCCCGGGGTCAACCTCGTGCGTCGTAATGCTCGCAGAGAACGGAGCCCGGCACACAGGACATCGGGGCGAAGGACACAGCGGGGGGACATCGCAGGATCCTGGGGGCAAGGTAAGTATACTGCACCAGGATCCTGCAATGCAATCCCGAGTGTGATTCGGGGTTATGGCTAATGGTACTGAAATTTAACCCCGAGCCACACTCGGGAAAACCGCCAGGGAGGTTAAAGTGTTTGTTACCCCACACTTCATATTCCTGATATGTGCCTGCTGCACCATGTATTTGTATGAGAAAGTCTCCTGTTCTCTTTGTATTGCTTCCTTTATGTGAAATCCCTTGTGTTCCTGCTAGTTCCCTTGCTTTCCTATTCAAAACTGACCACACTAAGCAGGAGAGCACACCATGGTCAGTTCTCTAGCTATGCTAGGAACTCAGCCTGCTCTCCTCCAATGATCAGACTTCTACTTGTACTTGTATGAGAAAGTTTCCTGTTCTCTTTGTATTGTTTCCTTTATGTGAAATCCCTTGTGATCCTGCTAGTTCTCTTGCTTTCCTATAAAAAATTGACCACACTAAGCAGAAGAGCACCCCATGGTCAGTTCTTTAGCTTTGCTGGGAACTTTGCCTGCTCTCTTCCAATGATCATTCCCCCGCGCTGCACAGCCATTCACTGGCAAGCTCAGTTTACTGCTGCTTCGTCTCCGAACAGAGGGAATGTGATCAGTTATTAAAAAAAAAATGTAAACAAGTATTTATAATTTTTTTTATATCTATACAAAAATGTTTTGCTTTTCATTTCTGTTTTAACTGAATTAATTGTTTTACAAGCTGATTGTTTACAATCACTTTAACCACTAGGGATCCGCGCTATAGCCGAATGACGGCTACAGCGTGGATCTGCTTTGCAGGGACCACATCTATTGACGTCGTCCCGTGCATGAGGGGCCTGCGCGCCCCCTGAGGGCCGCGCGCGGCGCGCTCTGTGATCAGCGAGTCTATGAGACTCGCCTGATCACGGATCGGAGCAAGGGGTCGATCCCGACCCCTTACCACATGATCAGCTGTCAGCCAATGACAGCTGATCATGTGACACAACAGAGCCGGGAATCGGCTATTTTTCCTCCTCGCGCTGACAGTGCGAGGAGAAAAAAAAAGCCGAAAACCAGCGCCCGTGATCGGGACATCAGTCCCGATCACCGGCGCCCGTGATCGGGACATCAGTCCCGATCACCGGCGCCCGTGATCGGGACATCAGTCCCGATCACGGCCAGATTATCAGTGCCCACCTGCCAGTGCCACCTAACTAATAAAAAAGTGCCCCCCATCAGTGCCACCCATCAGTGCCCACAGTGCCACCCATCAGTGCCCACAGTGCCACCTATCAGTGCCCAAAATCTGCCTCAACAACAGTGCTGCACCCCAGTGCCACATATCCGTGCCCATCAGTGTCATCTACCAGTGCCCATCATTGCCCATCAGTGCCGCCCATCAGTGCCCAGCAGTGCCACCTATCAGTGCCCATCAGTCCCATCTATCAGTGGTACCCTTAGTGCCACCCATCCGTGCCACCCATTCGTGCCACCCATTCGTGCCACCCATCAGTGCCATCTTATCTGTGCCCATCTTTGCCCATCAGTGCCGCCTTATCTGTGCCCATCAGTACTGCCTTATCTGTGCCTATTAGTGCCGCCTTAACTGTGCCTATCAGTGCCCACCAGTGCAGCCTATCAGTGCCCACCAGTGCAGCCTATCAGTGCCCACCAATTTTTTTGTTTGTTTAGGAAAAAATAAAACTCCCAGCTGTAATTAAATACCACCAAAAGAAAGTTCTATTTGTGGGAAAAAAATTATAAAAATTTCATTTGGGTACAGTGTTGTATGGCCGCGCAATTGTCATTCAAAGTGCATCAGCGCTGAAAGCTGAAAATTGGTCTGGGCAGGAGGGGGGTTTAAGTGCCCAGTAAGCAAGTGGTTAACCATCAGGGAATATCACAACAAAAGTTAAATTCATATTGCGGGGTGCCTAAAATTTTACTTGCATTTTAGGGCAGATGTCTGAGAAAATCAGTGAGCCAATCAGGAAAGCAGGATTTGACATTTCACAGGGCATTCTGCAAACCAGGGGTGTCAAGTACTTCCGGCCAGATTGTCTTTATCGTCAACAACACTAAATTGTTGTTTATTTTTATTTTTTATCTTTCAACTTTAGTACAAAAATGTGAAAGTTTTTAATTTTGAATAAAATGTGTTGGAACAAAGAGCTTAATTAGAAAAATACTTGCAAAGAATAAAAAAGAACATTTATGCAGAAAAAAACATGGCCGTAATTGCTTGCCTGGCAACAAAAATAATTGCATAATTGTCTGTCTTTCTTTAACTAGTAGTGAAGTGTTCATTGTTTGAATTTTTTTACGAGACCATGAAAATACCTTATTTTAAACAAAACCTAGAACCTCTAAATCCACGCCTCGTCTTCCATAATGCTGTGGAGGTTTAGGTCTCCCAAATATTTCTGCTTACTATTATGCTGCACACCTTGCACATTTACCAAAATCAAAGAAATTCCTTTATGGATAACAATTGAGTCTATTGACTGTGACCCTATTTCAGTATCTAACATGTTATGGTTAGTGCCAACTGATCGTACTTTTATTCGCAATTCTTTCAAAAAACATTCTTTATCCTTCTGGGACAGATTCAAAACTTCTCTTGGCCTTCAACCTCCTCATTTATCACTTCTTTCTTTTGTTAAAAAAAAAAATCCCACTTTTTACCCTGCCTAGATCGCTCCTATTTCTTTCAAAGCATGGAATACAACTATACTACTATTATACTGTTTATATATTTTGGTATATGCCTCCTTCATACATTATTTTCCTACTTTGTGTCATACATTTGGACTTCCTCAATCGGTACTGTTCCGATATTTGCAAATCAAAAACATTTTCCAACCTTATCTCAATTCCAACTCCCAACTATCCCAGATGTCGCGTTTTGAACGCATATATATTTCTGACCCTCATGCTAGAGAACTTGTTTTGTTTATCTATAAGCAAATTTTAGCTAGTGCTGACACTGGTCCCCCTCATATGTCTCCAAATGGGAAGTACACCTTAATCGCTCAATTAATGCTACTGAATTGTCCATATGGTCCGCCACTAAGTCTGCTTCTTCTAATGTTGCTGTTGTGGAAACGAACTTTAAGGTGCTAATATCAGAAAAATGCTTCTGATTACCCTGGAGCTTGTTTTTGCGGATGTTCAGAGTCTGGCACTCAACTTCATATTTGGTGGGATTGCCCAACTGGCAAAAAATTCTGGAAGGCAGTTTTTGACTTACATAAAACAACACACGCAGCCTATATCAAGCAATATACATCCTAATAAACAGTGCCTATTGTACCAATGTTAAAAGAAAACAAAAAAACATAAAATCTAAAAGTACTCTGGTGCTTCAGTGAAAAGTGCAGTGGTGCTCCAAATCTTTTGAATCAGTAAAGTGGCTCCCCCTTTGGTGTCCCCAGCCTCAGCTTCGCAGCCTGGGATCAAGAAGGCATTGATCAAATGATCTGGGGATATGCTGGATGGTTCGTCAGTAAAATCTTGCAGGGAGATGTTTTGAGACAGGAAGGATATACCCCTGACAACTGATGGGGCCCCTGGGCAATAAAAGATCATGGGGCCCCCTGCGTTCCAAGCCACACCTGCACAGGGGGACATTGGGGGTGAGCACACAGGGAGACACTGGGGGGGGGGGAGCACACAGGAGGACACTGTGGAGGGGGGAGAGTGCACAGGGGGACACTGGAGGAGGGAGGGCGCACACAGGGGGACACTGGGAGGGGGGAGAGGGCACAGGGGGACACTGTGGGGGGAGGCACACAGGGGGACACTATTGGGGGCACACAATGAGACACTGTGGGGGGGAGAGTACACAGGGGGACACTGTGGGGGGAAGCCTACAGGGAGACCTTGGGAGGGGGAGAGGGCACAGGGGGACACTGAGGAGCGGGGAAGCACACAGGGAGACCTTGGGAGCGGGAGAGTGCACAGGGGGACACCGGGGAGGAGGAAAGCACACGGGGCACACTGTGGGGGTGGAGAGCACACAGGGGGACACTGGAGGGGGGCACTGGGGGGAACACAGAGGAACACTGGGCGGAGCACACAGGGGAACACTGGGGGGAAGTGCACACAGGGGGGACAGTGTGGGGGGGAGAGCACATGGGGATAGTGTGGGGAGGGGGGAGAGCACACAGGGGGATAGTGTGGGGAGGGGGGAGAGCACACAGGGGGGATAGTGTGGGGAGGGGGGAGAGGACACTGAAGTGTGGCCCGGGCCCCATACATCTGTACTGCCCCCTCCCTCCAGTAAAAAAAATTCACTCACCCGATGCCTGTAATAATACCGCTAAAGGTGTACTGCTCCCCGCATGCCCCCCCTCTTCTTGTCCGTCCTAGACTCCTAGGTGATACAGTGCAAGGCTTGTAGGGTGAGTGCAAGGCTTGTAGGGTGAGTGAAGCACCTGAAGCACCTGCGATAATACCGCTGCTCCCCGTCGGCCCCTCCTTCCTTCCCATCCATCATGGACTGCAGGGAAGGAGGGGCCAGCGTGGAGCAGCGCGCCGTTAGCGGTATTATTACAGCCGCTTCAAGGGGCCTCTCGTTGGGCCGGGTCCTCGGATGGTGACTGAATCACCGTTGTGTCAGTCCGCCCCTGGATATACCACACTCCATAGATGGGGAAACAAAGAGAGAACCCATAGTGAAATAACACTTGGCATCAATTATCAAGTGCATTCAATGGGCAACTTACAGGATTTTTGGCAAAAACAAGCATCAGTAAGAAAATCATCTGAGTTTTCCACTGAATGGCGTGCATTCCACGGAGATGAAAATTTGCGTTAATGGTTTAAAAGGAACTGGAAGTCAACGTGCTCCGCCCCTCCTCCAGGGCACCCCTCCTCCATCGCGGAAACACGTCAACGTACTTCCGGTTCGTGTTAAATCATTGATGCAAATTTCCATCTCCGTGGAACGCACGCCATTCAGCAACGAACTTGGATGATTTTCTTACTGGTGCCTGTTTTTGCCAAAAATCCTGTAAGTTGCACATTGAATGCGCTTGATAATTAATGCCAAGCGTTATTTCGCGATGTGTTCGCTATTGATACAATTGTTTATTAGGATGTATATGGCTTGATATATATATATATATATATATGTGTATATATATATATATATATATATATATATATATATATATATGTGTATATATATATATATATATATATATATATATATATATATATATATATATATATATATATATATATATATGTGTATATATATATATATATATATATATATATATATATATATATATATATATATATATATGGCTAGCGCTGTTTTATATATTTTTCATTGTTTGTGCAGTAGCTGTGGTCTTCCTATTCATTTTTATTCATTTTTGTTTATTCATATTTTACTATTTGAGTTAACTCTCCAGTGCCAGTTTTTGAATTAGATATATAGTTTTTGACTTTTGACCTCCAAAATCTTTGATACACCTATACAGCCCAATCCTGCTACAGCCCTATTAAACCTGAAACCTGATGGGATCATACAGAATCAATTTTGTCTTCTTTTACAGCTCCTAACAGTCGCAAAACAAAACTATTGCTAAGGCATGGGAAACTAAATATTTAATTCTAGCTGAAACCATACACAGAACTAATAAAGCTCTCTAAAATGGAAGCAATCAAAAGAGATCGAATCGGTCAATTTGAGAAACTCTGGCTTGAATTAAGCATTGTTTGCCACCAGACTTTGATGACACACTATTATTGCCTTGGTAATTTTACTCTATTTGCCTTGACTATACTTTATATTCCTATTCATTTGGGATTGCATCACCACTTGTATGTAAATCGATAACTTGTAACCCCCCCCATCCCCCCCTCTTTTTTCTGCCCTCTTCTGTCTATCTACTCCTATTTTTTTGTGTTCTACTTTTCTTTTCATATTGTGTGGTACTTATAAACAGATTATCTTTTCTGTTTTTTATTACTGCTCTTTCAAAATGAACCAATAGAATAGAATTTAATTTTATAATGCTTTCGATGTAATACTTAATTGGTTTATTTGTTGCTCTACTTGTTACATTTTTACATTGTTATATAGAATAAAGGTTTGGGAGTCCATTTATTCCATTCAACTCGGATGATGGTACATATGTTAACATTTTTCATGTATTTTATAGTATATTGTGAGGCCACCCACTTTCTCTACATTGTTATATACTCATTCTGTTCATAAATTCATATGTTTAGTTCTATTGTTATTTGAATATTGTACCACCATCCTTATGTGCTGAATTTGGCAATCTTTGTTATATTTAAAAAATAATAAACAAATTTGACGAGAAAATACATTATTTTGTGCCGCTAAATACTAATCATTAAAGGATAAGTTCAGTTTTTTTTCTCAATAACAGTTTTATTCAAAACATTATCAGATACAGTTTAAGTGCATTGCATAATCATCATATTATAGCTTTAGCATTCCTTCCAGTTTGACACGGCTACATCCCTTCTAAGAAATCCAGCTCAATAATCACTGTGTACTCTCCTGATCGTACCATGATGATTTAACGAATCCACGCTAGTCATTATCAAACAAACTTAATATTTTAGAAACATGGGTCTCAAGAAGACTCCTAGTGTAAGAGGGGGAGAGAGTGGGGAAAAAGGGGAAAAGAAATGAAAGGAAAAGAAAAGGAGGGGGAAGGGGAAGGAAAAGAAGGGAGGGGATAGCTTGTCGTCTAGTCAATCCGAGTTACGGATTATGTTGTTCCTCCCGGCGGTGCCACAGCTCCCAAACTACATTATCTGCATCCAGACGGTCCCAAACTCTAGCTGTCATTTTCTCCATTAGCTCAACATCCTTAATCATAGCATATAAAGCCTCTTCAGAGGGGGGAGAGCAGCGTTTCTAGTGCAGCGCTACCAGGCAGCGTGCTGCCGTGAGGATATTCCTCACTAGTTTTTTGTGCGGTGCCGGGATTTCAGTGGCATAAGGCCAAGTAGAAAAATTTTGGGGGTGAATGGTACCAACCTTTCCAGCAGGTGAGCCAGCAGCTGCTGTACTTTGTTCCAGAAGGGGACTATCTGCGGGCATTCCCAGTAAATATGGAATAGTGTACTTCTAGCTCCCAAGCATCGCCAACAGTGATCTGAGCTGGCCGGGTAGATGGCATGCAGTACATCCGGTGTCATGTACCAGAAATATAGGATTTTATAGGTATTTTCCCTATATAGTGTGCACATCGAGCTCTTAGATGCCTGGGTCCATATGACCCTCCAATGATCCAGTGGTATCACCTCCTCCAATGCCTTCTCCCATTTGAGCATATAGGCGTGTCAGAGTACCCGAGTACCCATCACCAGTCCATCAGAATAACTGAGTACCTATCACCAGCCCATCAGAGTACCCAAGTACCTGTCACCAGCCCATCAGAGTAACCAAGTACTTGTCACCAGCCCATCAGAGTACCCAAGTACCTGTCTGCAGCTCATCAAGTTACCCGAGTACCTGTCTCCAGCCCATCAGAGTACCCGAGTACCTATCTGCAGTTCATGCCTCATAGATTATACATTGGGGTGTTTGCTTTCCAAAATGGGGTAGTTTTGTGGGCAATTCCATTGTCCTGGTGCTCCAGGGCCTTCAAAATTGTAATAGGTGGTTGAAAAATGAGATGTGTCATTTATGCTCCTTGAAAGTGCTACTTCAATGTTGGGCCTTTGTATGTGGCCAGGCTGTGTAAAAGTCTCACACATGTGGTATCGCCATACTCGGGAAGAGTAGCAGAATGAATTTTGGGATGTAATTTGTTGTATGCATATGCTGTGTGTGAGAAATAACCTGATAACATGACAATTTTGTAAAAAAAAAGAAAAAAAAATCTTCATTTTGCAAAGGATTGTGGGAAAAAACGACAACTTAAAAAAAACTCACCATGCTACTTACGTAATACCTTGGAATGTCTACTTTCTAAAAAGGGGTCATTTGGGGGGTATTTGTACTTTCCTGACTTATTAGAAATGAGATGCACCTGATGTACTGAAGGCCTGATCAGATGTGATCAATTTTCAGTGATTGGCACCATAGTTTGTAGCCTCTATAACTTTCACAAAGACCAAATAATATACACTAATCTGGGTTATTATTTAAAGAAATGTAGCAGTATAAATTTTGGCCACAATTTATGAAGAAAAATTACTAATTAGCAACATTTTATGACAGAAACAAAGAAAAAAAGCATTTTTTTCACAAAATGTACGGTCTTTTTTTATTTATAGCACAAAAAATAAAAATCCCACTAGTGATTAAATACCACCAAAAGAAAGCTCTATTTGTGTAAAAAAAAGGACGCAAGTTTCATATGGGTACAGTGTTGCATGACTGAGCAATTGTCATTCAAACTGTAAGAGCACTGAAAATTGGTCTGGGCAGGAAGGGGGTGTAAGTGCCCTGTATTGAGGTGGTTAATGAGGTGAAGCTTTGCTGACTTCTTCATTCTATCATGTGCAAGCAAAACTGCTTTTTTTATTTTCCTTGCCTGTTATTGGGTATTCTTTTCAAAGTGAATCTTCACTACATTCACTAAGCTCTGGGAATAATTCCTTTGCAGAGTTAAACTGAACTGTCAAAGTGAAAAGTCTATTTCCTCTTAGTAAATCAACTAATAGGAAGCTTTTGCTTCCCATGCCAGCATAGGGAACCAGATTTGACAGCTGTTAAAAAAAGTCATCAATGCAACCCCTACATGATACTAAAACGGGGAGGGGGTGGTACAGGGGGTGGTAACAAGTTACAAACCTTCTTTGACAAAAACCTGCATAGTGCTGTAGGATGCCGGGCATTGGCGGCTTTTTGACAGCTGTTGAATGTCAAGAAAGCTTACATGTGAGTGTGCTATTTGAATTGTTCAATAAATGTTTCTCACTATGTTAATTATGATCATGCGCTACTGTTCTTTTGTTGTTTGAGCTGATGTACTCTGGATGATGATGAATAGAATAGAAAAGAGCAAGCACCTAGTTGTGTGCATCATAGAGACTTGTCCATATTGGTGTACAGGCAGACAATGGCAATTATGAGTTCCTGTCCTGTGTAAAGCATGGCACACACTAAAAGGGTTTTGTTTGACATTTTTCATTGTAAGCACCTTCATTTGTTTTTCTAATCATTAGTGGGATCAAATCAATGTTCATTTTTGACCCAAGTGACAAAAAAATTCAAAGGAGCAGTTTTTTTAAAAAAAAATTCTCGAATGTGCACATTTCTAATGTTGTACATGGTTTTCGTTCAGTAAAGTCCTTTTATTCCAAAATCAAATGTTCAAAGCAAACAAAATCTTGAACTGCTTTTGATCAAAATTCGAATGTACTAAGAATTATTGTACAAATGTTCCTAAGACTTTTATTTAGAATTGTCATTCAAAGTTCTACTAGTGTACACTCAGCTTAAGTTGTGTCTTGGAGGTCACACAAGGTTGAGGATACATTCCCTTCCACTATGTGACAGAAAAGTCAAGAAATTGTAATATGAAGGAGAAGGGATCTCACCGCTCCAGGAGCACACATGCAGGCTGTAAACTGTCTCTTCGGCTGGGAAGCCAGAGGTGCTGGCTATTACCACTAGCAACAGTCGAAAAACAAGCTCTGGACTGCCGCACTCTTCAGAAAACCTCTTTCTTTTATTGGAAAATCACATCACAGCTCAACAAACACAGCAAACAAGGAAAAATTGCTGACGTTTCGCACTAGCTGTACTGCTTATTCATAGCCACTATGAATAAGCACTACAGCTAGTGCAAAACGTCAGCAATTTTTCCTTGTTTGCTGTGTTTGTTGAGCTGTGGTGTGATTTTCCAATAAAAGAAAGAGGTTTTTCTGAAGAGTGCGGCAGTCCAGAGCTTGTTTTTCGTCTGTCACTATGTGACAGAACTGGGTGTCTGAATGGTTATCCACCTAGCACCGGTGCTGTGACATATGAAGAAGAGGAGTGATTCACATAATCCCTATCCCAAGAAGTACGGGGTATATATTTTTTTGCTTTGAGCGACTGGATGGAGCTGTAGTGGAGCAAAGAGAAAAGGTAGGTATACGCAGCCTAAAGGGACCATTACAGTGATGCTGTGGTCAAGCACAAGTTTGCTTTAAAATGGTGCTTGATTTTTGTCATGGAATGAAAAAAAATCATGGAATCAGCACGATCTGGATCATATCTCATTATCTTTTTTAATTGGTGTTATTTATTGTATGTAGTATTTTAATAGGATTGTATAGTTTATTATAAGAGTATAGGAGTTGGTATTAATTGCTGTTATTGGTAATTTTATTGTTGTTATTGTGTTTTGTTACCACTCATTGTGATTTTGTCTCGTTGAATGTAATTACATCTTAATCATTTCCCTTTGGGATGCAGTACGGTATTCTGAATCTGAACTTCACCGTTGCAAAATTAGAAATGTTATTTTGTACTATACGTGCATATTTGAAATAATACATATTATATATATATATATATATATATATATATATATACAGTATCTCACAAAAGTGAGTACACCCCTCACATTTATTTTAAATATTTTATTATATCTTTTCATGTGACAACACTTTTCTACAATGTAAAGTAGGGAGTGTACGGCTTGTATAACAGTGTAAATTTGCTGCCCCCTCAAAATAACTCAACACACAGCCATTAATGTCTAAACTGTAACAACAAAAGTGAGTACACCCCTAAGTGAAAACTTCCAAATTGGGCCCAATTAACCATTTTCCCTCCCCAGTGTCATGTGACTCATTAGTGTTACAAGGTCTAAGGTATGAATGGGGAGCAGGTGTATTACATTTGGTGTTATCGCTCTCTCATACTGGCCACTGGAAGTTCAACATGGCACCTCATGGCAAAGAACTCTCTGAGAATATGAAAAAGAATTCTACATAAAGATGGCCTAGGCTATAAGAAGATTGCCAAGACCCTGAAACTGAGCTGCAGCACGGTGGCCAAGACCATACAGAACTTTAACAGGACAGGTTCCACTCAGAACAGGACTCGCCATGGTCAAGCAAACAAGTTGCATGCACATGCTCAGTGTCATATCCAGAGGTTGTCTTATCCAGACCCTGTCAGTGCTAGGACCATACACCGCACACTGCATTAACCCCCCTGGTGGTATTCCCGAGTCTGGCTCGGGGTGGAATTTTCATACCAAAAGCGGTATCCCCGAGCGTTGTCTCCCCGCTGTACGAGCGAGCCGTGTCTCGCTCGATGCATCACATCGCCGATCTCCGTGCCCTGCGAGCGTTGCGACGCACGGGGACGGAGATCGGCGCCAAATTCAAAAAGTGAAACAAACAGTAAACATACAGTATAATGTAATCTTTCAGATTACATTACTGTATGTAAATATTTCACCTCCCCGTTGTCCCTAGTGGTCTGCCCAGTGTCCTGCATGCAGTTTTATGTAATAAAAACTGTTCTTTATGCCTGGAAACTGGAGATTGTCCATAGCAACCAAACTGTCATTTTACATCAAAAATGGTTTTAGACCAGCTAGAAAACAGCGATAATAAATTAGAATCACTCGCAGAATTGAGCGATAGTGATTTGTGGGGAGATCCGTCATCAAATACTGAAAAGTAATGACAGTGACAATTCTGCAACTGAGCAAATTTCAGTGTTTTTGATTTGATTACATTATTGAATAATTTTTATTATTGTTATATTATTATTTGGTACAATTATTTATAATTATTTATTATATTATAATTTATGATTTCATTTTTCAAACTTTATTATACCCGGGATGTCTGCTAGACTCTGGTTTGGACAGATTTAAGAGAGTTATTCCTAAGAATTGCAGGACTACAATATAAAACGCCAAATTTTCATGCAAAATAATGGTACCGCTTTTAGCACCTAAAATCCGAAATAATCGTACCGCCAGGGAGGTTAAATTGGTCTGCATGGCTGTTGTCCCAAAAGGAGGCCTCTTCTAAAGATGATGCACAAGAAAGCCACAAACAGTTTACTGAAGACAAGCAGACTAAGGACATGGATTACTGGAACCATGTCCTGGAGTCTGATGACCAAGATAAACTTATTTGGTTCAGATGGTGTCAAGCATGTGTGGCGACAACCAGGTGAGGAGTACAAAGACAAGCATGTCTTGCCTACAGTGAAGCATGGTGGTGGGACAAATTGTATAATTGTTTTTAAAATGTAATAACATGTGGTGCAAAGTGGGAGAGGTTTCATCAACTATAATGCGCAATATCTCTGAAACCAAAGCAGCACATACGTTTGTTTTTGCAGCACAAATCAGCACAGATGCAGTGCAAACAAATACTATATTTGCTAGGGATGAGCCGAACACCCCCCGGTTCGGTTCGCACCAGAACTTGTGAACGACCCCCACGTTCGGTACGAACGTTAGAACCCCATTGAAGTCTATGGGACTCGAACGTTTGAATTGGAAAGTGCTAATTTTAACGGCTAATATGCAAGATAGTGTCCTAAAAAGGGTTTGGCGACCTGCCTCCTGCCTCAGGGGACATGGGTCACTGCAAAAAAAAGTTTTAAAAACTACCGTTTTGGTGGGAGCACTGATTTTAATGACGATTAAAGTGAAAAAAAAAAAGTGAAATATTCCTTTAAATATGGTGCCTGGTGGGTGTCTGTAGTATGCCTGTGAAGTGCCACGTGTTTCCCGTGTTTAGAACAGTCCCTGCACAAAATGACATTAAGCGGAAATAACACCATTTAAAACTGCTTGCGGTTTTAATGTTATATCTGGTTCCTGCAATATGGTTGAAAATCATTCAGAAAAATGGCATGGGTAGCCCTCCCTGCCCATTACCAGCCTATTTGGGTCTTGTACGCATATTAAGGGGAACCCTGTACCCATATTAAAAAAAGGAAATGCGTGTGGCCCCCAGGCCCTATATACTCAGAACAGAAGTATACAGGCGGTGCAAACAAGACAGGGACTGTGTAGGTTTGTTGTGTTAAGTTGAATCTGTTTGTAATTTTCAACTGGTACATTTTTAAAGTGTAGCTCCAGTCAAAAAAAATATTTTTAAGCTTTTTGGAAAACATAGGGAAGGGTTATCACCCCTGTATAATTTGTTTTGTCGTCCATCTTTTTTCATCTCACTTGCTGTTGTCTCCTTCCGTTTGCAAGTAGGAGATGTTTGTAAATTGGATGTTTGAAAGTAGGGGCCTGCCCTATATGCTCTGCAGAAATGGCGGAACAAGGTGTTGGTTTTGCAACAACATTGTAAGCCCTCAAAGTGACTCTTGGTGGGCGCTGGAGCGCCCTGCTGTGAACGATTATATCAAGAATTGTAATTACATGCCATTGTTGAACAGTGGTAGAAAAATTGACCTTTGGTGGTTGTGGTGCTGGTGCCACAACACTATAAGTCCTCACCGTTACTCTGGGTGGGCACAGGAAGGGGCCCTCCTGTGAAATATTATATCAAGAATTGTAATTACATGTCCCTGTTAAACAGGGGCAGAAAAATTGGGCCTTAGGCACTGGTGCCATCACACTGCAACCTCTGCCATATACTCTAGTTTTATTGCAGGAATTAGCCCTGCTGCAAAGCATTGCATCAAAAATTGTACTTAAACGCCCCTGTTAAACAGGGGCAGAAAAATTGGGCCTTAGGCACTGGTGCCATCACACTGCAACCTCTGCCATATACTCTAGTTTTATTGCAGGAATTAGCCCTGCTGCAAAGCATTGCATCAAAAATTGTACTTAAACGCCCCTGTTAAACAGGGGCAGAAAAATTGGGCCTTAGGCACTGGTGCCATCACACTGCAACCTCTGCCATACACTCTAGTTTTATTGCAGGAATTAGCCCTGCTGCAAAGCATTGCATCAAAAATTGTACTTAAACGCCCCTGTTAAACAGGGGCAGAAAAATTGGGCCTTAGGCACTGGTGCCATCACACTGCAACCTCTGCCATATACTCTAGTTTTATTGCAGGAATTAGCCCTGCTGCAAAGCATTGCATCAAAAATTGTACTTAAACGCCCCTGTTAAACAGGGGCAGAAAAATTGGGCTGCTGGCATCACCCAGAACCAAAAATGTTCTTCCAACATATCAGCGGAGGAGGAAGAGGATAGACAATCAACATAACAGGACAGTCACTCAGCATCAGCATAGGCAGTCTTGAAGGGATGTGGTATTTCAAAAAAAATTATTCGGTTACATCAGCTTCAGGTGCTTGGTAGCTGTGGGTGATCCAAGACTGATTCATCTTGATGAAGGTCAGTCGATCAACTGATTCGGTGGACAGGCGCACCCTGTGATCGGTAACGAAGCCACCAGCAGCACTGAAGGTGCGTTCCGAAAGAACGCTGGATGCAGGACAGGCCAGTAGCTCAATTGCATACTGTGCAAGCTCTGGCCAGTGATCCATCCTCAAGACCCAGTAAGCCAGAGGATTTTCAGTGGGAAAGGTGTCCAAGTCTGACCTTGCCCCTAGGTATTCCTGCACCATGTAAATTAGACGCTGGCGATGGGTGCTGGAACCAATCATACCTTGGGGCTGCGGACTAAAAAATTGTCTGAAAGCATCAGTCAGACGGCCACCTTCTCCACCGCTCCTTCTGACTGATGCCTCAGCAACACGTTGTCCAGGACCAGGAGTTTGTGACCTCCCAGTCTCTGGGAACGCGTTGCACAGAGCTTTCTGCAAGGCCTCCCGGAGATGTCTCATCCTCTGCTCCCTCTGCGATGGCAAGATAAGGTCGGCAACCTTACCCTTGTACCGTGGATCAAGGAGAGTGGCCAGCCAGTAATGGTCCCTCTCCTTGATCCGAAGAATACGAGGATCCTTCCGCAGGCTTTGCAGGATCAGGGAGGCCATGCAGCGTAGGTTAGCTGAGGCATTCGGTCCGGAGTCCTCTGGGTCACTAAGGACAACATGATCCGCAGCTACCTCCTCCCAGCCACGTACAAGTCCACGTGTTTCTTGGGACTGTAAATCATCCCTATAAGACTGCTGCTGCTGATGCTGAGTGCCAGCCTCCACCTCCATGCTGACACAATCATCCTCCTCCTCCTCTTCCTCCTCCTCACCCTCTTCCTGTGTGATGGGTGGCACAGCAGGAACACTGTCTGGATAAAGGGGGCCTTGAGAGGCAAGGAAGTCCTCCTCTTCCTGCCTCTGTTCTGCCTCAAGTGCCCTGTCCATTATTCCACGCAGCGTATGCTCCAAGAGGTGGACAAGAGGTATAGTGTCACTGATGCATGCACTGTCACTGCTCACCATCCTTGTGGCCTCCTCAAACGGTGACAGGACAGTGCATGCATCCCTGATCATGCCCCACTGGCGTGGTGAGAAAAAACCGAGCTCCCCTGACCCTGTCCTGGTGCCGTAGTCGCACAGGTACTCATTGATGGCCCTCTGCTGCGTGTGCAGCCGCTGCAGCATGGCCAATGTTGAGTTCCATCTGGTGGGCATGTCACATATAAGGCGGTTCTTGGGCAGGTTCAACTCCTTTTGGAGCTCAGCCAGCCGAGCACAGGCATTAAATGATCGGCGGAAATGCACACAGACTCTCCTGGCCTGTTTCAGGACATCCTGTAAGCCGGGGTACCTGCCCAAGAACCGCTGCACCACCAGGTTAAGGACGTGAGCTACACAGGGCACATGGGTCAGTTGTCCCTGTCGGAGGGCGGAGAGGAGGTTGGTGCCATTGTCGCAAACCACCATTCCTGGCTTAAGCTGGCGTGGCGTCAACCACCTCTCGGCCTGCCCCTGCAGAGCTGACAAAACATCCGCCCCAGTGTGGCTCCTGTCCCCCAAACAAACCAGCGCAAGCACGGCATGGCATCGTTTTGCCTGCGTACTTGCGTAGCCCCTGCAACGCCTACGGAGCACCGCTGGTTCTGAGGACAGAGCACTGGAAGAGGCCATGGAGGAAGAAGAAGAGGAGGGGGTGGAGGAGAGAGGTGTGTCACAACCAATAGTAGCATTTTGGAGGCGTGGTGGCGGAACAACCTCCAACACTACTGCACCTTGTCCTGCATCCTTCCCAGCAGCCAGGAGAGTGACCCAATGGGCCGTGAAAGACAGGTAACGTCCCTGTCCATGCCTGCTGGACCATGAGTCAGCGGTAATATGCACCTTACCGCTGACCGCCCTGTCCAGCGAGGCAAGGACATTGCCTTCCACATGCCGGTAGAGAGCCGGAATCGCCTTCCGTGAGAAAAAGTGGCGTTTGGGGACCTGCCACTGAGGAACCGCACATTGTACAAACTCACGGAAGGGGTCCGAGTCTACCAACTGAAAAGGCAGCAGTTGAAGTGCTAGCAATTTAGCCAAGCTAGCATTCAACCGCTGGGCATGTGGATGGCTGGGAGTAAATTTCTTCCGCCGGGCCAGCAGCTGGGGCAGGGACATTTGTCTGCTATAATCGGACGTGGATGTACCACTAGCAGAGTTCCCGGAAGCACTTGGCTGTGACACACCTAATTCTACACCTTCATTCCTCTCAGAGCAGGTTTCAGAGAGGACTGAAGGTCTAGTGGGGTTGGAGATGCCAGCTGATGAGGAGCAAGGAGAGGTCCGCTTTGTTCTTTGGTGTGGGTCTTTGAGGTATGCTTGCCAACGAGCTGCATGGCAGGTCAACATATGTCTGGTCAAGCATGTGGTGCCCAAGCGGCTGATGTTTTGGCCACGTGAGATACGCTTGAGACATATGTTGCAAATAGCAGCGGTGCGATCTGATGCACTCGTCTCAAAAAAGGCCCACACCAAAGAACTTTTAGAATAACGCGCAGAGGAAGCGCTCTGCGCAGAGGAAGCGCTCTGCGCAGGCGGAGCTCTGCGGTGTGATTCAGTCGGTGTGCTGCCCCTAAGCTGGCCCCCGGAGGGCATCCTGCCTCGTTGGACATGTGCCTCCTCCTCCTCCTCCTCCTCCCTCCTTCCAGGCACCCACGTGGAGTCAGTGCCCTCATCATCCCCTCCCTCTTCATCGCTGTAGCAAACCTGGCAGTATGCTGCAGCTTGTGGAACATGACTGCCAGATTGCTGTCCTTCTTGAGCATCCCCTCTCTCTGTGCTCACGCTACTGCCTTCCTCTAGCTGAGTGTCATCATCAGAGCCCACCAAACACTGGGCATCCTCCTGGAGCATGTACCCAACACTGTGCTCAAAGAGTTCAGGAGACTCCTCAGGAGGACGTGGTGGGTCTAGGGAAGGAGTCACTGATGATGACATTGAGAGGAGGGACGACGATGTGTTGGCAGCTGCTTTTCTACTACCCTGAGACTGGGTGAGAGAGGATGAGGAGGATGAAGAGGGCTTGGTCATCCACTCTACCAAGTCGTTGGCATGTTGCGGTTCAACATGTCCAGCTGCAGAAAAGAAGGACAAGCATGTCCCATGGCCACGTGCTGATGACAATGCACCGCGTCCACGACCAGCACTGTTGTCTCTAGACACAGAGCCTGCTTGCCCTCTTTTATCGGCTCACGCCTGTCTGCCTCTCCTTGCTGGCCTTCCAGACATGGTAATGGCCTGAAGGGAGTTGGGTAAAACAGTAGTTGGGTAGTTTATATTGTGCTGGAGGCACACAACACCCACTAACTCCTGCAGATGCCTTTTTTATAGAACAGCAGAGTTAAAGGGGTATATACAGATGTATACTGTGCTGTGCTGGAGGCACACACAACTTCCAATAACTCCCGCAGATGCCAATCGGGCCCAAATAGAGAACAGCTATGTAGGTGGATAATAGCGGTATGTACTGGGTACAGAGCAGGCACACAGCACGCACTATCTCCTGAGTGACACTACTGACTGCAAGCTCTATTGTTAAAGATGGACCACTAGCTATATAGGTGAGGTGAATATCACGGTGTATACTGCGGTCAGGGCACGCAGACAATAACAAGAAAACAGCAGAGTTAAAGGGGTATATACAGATGTATACTGTGCTGTGCTGGAGGCACACACAACTTCCAATAACTCCCGCAGATGCCAATCGGGCCCAAATAGAGAACAGCTATGTAGGTGGATAATAGCGGTATGTACTGGGTACAGAGCAGGCACACAGCACGCACTATCTCCTGAGTGACACTACTGACTGCAAGCTCTATTGTTAAAGATGGACCACTAGCTATATAGGTGAGGTGAATATCACGGTGTATACTGCGGTCAGGGCACGCAGACAATAACCAGAAAACAGCAGAGTTAAAGGGGTATATACAGATGTATACTGTGCTGTGCTGGAGGCACACACAACTTCCAATAACTCCCGCAGATGCCAATCGGGCCCAAATAGAGAACAGCTATGTAGGTGGATAATAGCGGTATGTACTGGGTACAGAGCAGGCACACAGCACGCACTATCTCCTGAGTGACACTACTGACTGCAAGCTCTATTGTTAAAGATGGACCACTAGCTATATAGGTGAGGTGAATATCACGGTGTATACTGCGGTCAGGGCACGCAGACAATAACCAGAAAACAGCAGAGTTAAAGGGGTATATACAGATGTATACTGTGCTGTGCTGGAAGCACACACAACTTCCAATAACTCCCGCAGATGCCAATCGGGCCCAAATAGAGAACAGCTATGTAGGTGGATAATAGCGGTATGTACTGGGTACAGAGCAGGCACACAGCACGCACTATCTCCTGAGTGACACTACTGACTGCAAGCTCTATTGTTAAAGATGGACCACTAGCTATATAGGTGAGGTGAATATCACGGTGTATACTGCGGTCAGGGCACGCAGACAATAACCAGAAAACAGCAGAGTTAAAGGGGTATATACAGATGTATACTGTGCTGTGCTGGAGGCACACACAACTTCCAATAACTCCAGCAAATGACAATCGGGCTCAAATAGAGAACAGCTATGTAGGTGTATATAGTGGTATGTACTGGGTACAGAGCACGCAGACAGCACGCACTAACACTACTGACTGCAAGCTCTATTATTAAAGCTAGATCACTAGCTATATAGGTGAGGTGAATATAGTGGTGTATACTGCGGTCAGGGCACAGACAGTAACCACTACACAAGAGCAAAATAGTAAATCAGCCAAAAACGATTGGTGTGTAACTGTGTTGAAGGTACACAGAACACCCACTGCTTCAGATGCTAACAAACACTACACGAAGCCGCCTGAAAGGCAGCTTTATATAGTGTGGGGCGTGCACTACACAGCCTGAGCTATGATTGGCCACAGGCAGGATGCCTGTGGCCAACCATTGCTCTCCTCGCTACTGGCGCTGCGATTGGCCAAGCATGCGGGGTCACAGTGCATGCTTGGCCAATCGTGAGACAGCAATGCATTGCGCCATCGCAATGCATTGTGGGCCACACGAATTTTGCCGCGAACGGCCCAAACGTTCGGAATTCGGCGAACGCACGAACGACCGATGTTCGAGTCGAACATGCGTTCGACTCGAACACGAAGCTCATCCCTAATATTTGCTTTTAAATTTTAATAACATTGGGTGCAAAGTGGACAGGACTTGATGTTACATAATCTGAATTTGAATTCCTATATCTCAAAAACCGAACCAGCTGAAACATTCAATTTTGTGGCACAAAATCGTTTTTAAGCTTAACAGTTGGCCATCCCTCACCCTGCATCTTGGTTGCGTTCTGCAGAATGCAGTAAGTGCAAACTTTGCGTGCGCACAAGTGAGTTGTCTCAATAGGGCTATACAACGGATGTATTTCTATTTATTATAAATATATTAACCGGCAAATAAAATAAACATTTTAGATGGTATGTTAAGCAACATTTAAAGCATGTGAACAATAATTTGTTCAATGTTCACTCTTAGGCCACGTACACACGGGCGGATTGTCTGCCCAACTAAGTTCGTCAGACAATCCGACAGACAGTCCGTTCAACTTTTGAATGAACGGACTTGACCACACACGATGAACAGACAGTCCGCTGAAAGCTTGCGCGATGACGTGTACAGCACGTACGACGGGACTAGAAAAACGATGTCCAATACACTGCAATGCAACCTTCGGCCGTGTAAATCCTTTCTGAGCATGCGCCATACTTAGTCCGTCCAACTTGCCTACACACGAGCGGACTGTCCGCTGAAACCAAGTTTGGACGGACAAAACCAAGTTTGGACGGACAAAATTACGGAAATTCCGAAAGACTAAGTCCGTCAGACTGTCCGCTGAAAAAGTCCGCTGAAGCCCACACACGAGCGGATTGTCCGCTGAAACACGGTTCAGCGGACTAAGTTGGGCAGACAATCCGCCCGTGTGTACGCGGCCTTAGCTTTCAATGCCATTGCATGGCTTTGTAGTGACTTGGAAAAATGATTGTCACTAGTGGCGCTCTTTGGTCCTG